>NC_138165.1:78178830-78863426 GCF_964165515.1 Mesoplodon bidens
TGAGAAGCTTTACAGATTTGCCAGATTCTGCCGGCTTGTTCCCTGTCCTAGTCCACACTGTTCCATTTTAATTCAATTTCAAGCCCTGACAAGAAGCTAGGCCAACTGTTTTATTTTTATTATGTTTGAAGTAAGTATTTGATTTTCCAGCAAATTCTTTGTTATTTTCTACTGTATTAAAATCTTCAATATTATTTTTCTTTTCAGCTAAGCGAGCAATCTTTTTATTTCATCCTTTAATGTTAATATTGCACAATACAGAAAAATACCCAATCATAAGTGTTACCTCAATGAATTTTCAGAAAGTGAACATATCTGGTGTGTAGCCAGCACCCAGATTAAAAGAAAAAACATTATCAGCACCCCAGAAGAAGTCCCTCTTGTATCCCATTCCAGTCACTACCTCTCCCTAAAAGTAACCACTATCTGGGCTTGTCTGTTTTTTAAATTGTATATAAACAGACTCAAATAATATTATAATGGCCATGGATATGTGCCACTCAGATCTCCCTTTAGGAGAGAACCTGCAGGGAGGAGTGCAGTCAGCCGAATTTACACCAAGACCATGCTTCCCCTAGGCTGAACCCAGCCAATGACTTAGCAGGGTGGAAGTACCAGAGCCAAGCTATTTCTGCTCAAAGCAGGACCCTCTCATGGCAAGCTGTGATCTGGGAGCCCTATCGGCCTGGCAGTCCTACAGTCTGAGTCTCTTCTTACCAATCCTCCTTCCTTCCCCTCTCCTTTCACAGGTGTCACAGGTGTCATTGTACCATGACAGCTCACCCTGCCTATATTTCCACCCCCTCTTCCCTTTATTTCACACATTGTGTCTCTTGGACTTTGATTCCATTTTGGCATCTGCTTCTTAGAGGACCCGAACTGACACGTTTTTGTGTCTGGCTTCTTTCACTTAACATTATATATGCTGGTTCACCCATGAGCAACCTTTTTTAAAAAACCTAATTATATACCAACAAGGCTATTAAAATTTTATATATATATATATATATATATATATATATATATATATATATATATATATCATATAACTCGCCGTAGTCTCTTTCTCATCTTTGTGATTGAATCTACTCTCTCAACTGCCAGCCTCCTTGAAACTCAGTCAAATCTCACTGAAGCTCTAACACAGCCTGAAGTGCATCTCTGATAAAACATGTCCCAGAATCAGCTCACAGATTACTAACGACTCATTCATTCATATAACAAATATACATTAATACCTACACTGTGTTAGACACCAGGAGAGGTACTCCTTGGCAGGTCAAATAAATTTCAAGTTCAGTAGCCTGGCAGTTGAGGGCCCTACAGTGTGGTTCCAGCCTTCTTTTCAGGTGTATCTTCACATACCACACACTCACCCTCAAAGACGTTATTTTCCACGTTCCAAGGATTCCTTAAGACTTCTCACATGTACCAGTCTCAACCTCCAGGCGGGTATGGGCAGGACTGGAATCCCTCCCTGTTTGCAACACCAAAGGGAGAGCCAAGCTTTGACTTCAGCCCTCAGGCAGCACTTGTGATGCTGATAATATTGGAAAAGGGTCTTGGGAAAGAATGGGGAAAGCTCTGGGCTGAGAACAGAGAGAGCAGAGTTCAAGACCCTATTCTTCCTATTATTGCCTTTGTGATTTGAACTAGTCACTTAATCTTTCTGAGCCTCATTTGTATAATAAAGGGATCAAACTAGATTGATCTAAAATCCCTTATGGCCCTAGTGAAGACTCCAACCTAAATGATTAAAGAGAGAAGATGACGAGACAGTACTGGTACGTTAGACTGCATAATGAACTACAGCATTTACTGAATGGTTCAGTTACTTTCATTTTGTCACTTACTTGGATATAATTTTCTGCGCTGCCTTGCCCCAAATACTTGGTAACCCTGATCTCCATCTGGTACCTATCCTGTGGGCATTTCAGGAACTTTCATTTCCTGTATTCAAGTCTGGAATCTTTGAGAGCCCTAATTTCAGTTTGGAAGGGAGTAAAACTGGCCCAACGTTTCTGAACTTAGAAAAGCTGAACAATCTATGATCCATTTGTGTCATAAACATGTTCACACACAAACACCCATAAATTCCAATTTCATTATAGGTAACAGCTGTTCTGCATAGTAACAACTGATTTTTTTAAACTTGTAGGTTTATGCAATTGAATCTTTATACCATTTTGTATGAGTCTAACATTTTTAATTGGAAGAAGCAAATATTCATAATTCCAAGACTGCAAGATTAATCATTTTAATAATATTCTTTTGGTTAGAATTTCTGCCAATGATCTAAAAATAGTTAAAGAAGTTCTTTTACTTTTATTTTAAATATGAATTCCTTTTGACTTAATCATCTGTCATCTGAGGCTCCTAGCTTCCCTCTGAATTGAATTCTGTGCGTGGATTTGCAATGCCTGAAAATAGTAGTAGTTAAAAATGTGAATATCAACAACATACACACAACTATGCTCAAGTTAAAATGCCTACCATTAATGCATATGATTATGTAATATTTTAAGCACTTAAAAGATTTTGTCTTCATATAGCTCTAATTTTCCCTTGAGTTTTAATTCCGTTTTCCAAGCATATTTACTTGCTCTTTTAAAAATGGCTAGAGAAAGCCGATAAATATGCGACCAGAAATTTAATGTTTCTTTAAGTTTATTATACAACAGGGAAAGAAAGGAAACAAACATTTATTACGTGTATATATGCTAACTTTTATGCTAGGTACTTTCATACATTTTCTTTCTTTTAATTATAGATAAAAAGCTTATAGTAAAACAAAGGAAAAGTAATGAACTTTGAGGATATAACAGAAGTCTGATGATTCTTCATGAATTCATGAAGATTTTTTTAATGGCTTATTCACTTATTTATTTATAATTGAAGTATAGTTGTACAATATTGTGTTAGTTTCAGGTGTATAACATAATGATTTGACACTTACATATATTACAAAATGATCACCATAAGTCTAGTAACCATTGGTCACCATACAAAGTTATTACAGTATTATCGACTGTATTCCTCATGCTCTATACTACATCCCTGTGACTCATTTTGTAACTGGAAGTTAGCACCTCTTAATCTTTCTCATCTATTTCTCCCCTCTCAAGTTCTCTCTGGCAAACACCAAATTACTCTCTTTATCTATGAGTCTGTTTCTGTTTTGTTTTGTTTGTTCATTTGTTTTGTTTTTTAGATACCACATATAAGGGAAATCATATGGTATTTGTCTTTTTCTGATTCTTTTCACTTAGCATAATACACTCTAGATCCATCCATGTTGTTGCAAATGACAAGATTTCATTCCTTTTTATGACTGAGTAATATCCCATTGTGTGTGTGTGTACACACTATATATATATACACACACACACACACTATATATATATATATATATATATATATATATATATATATATATATACACACTATATATATTATATATATCAGATCTTCTTTATCCATTCATCTGTCAATAGACACGTTGCTTCCATATCTTGGCTATGATAAACAATATTGCAATGAACATAGGAATGCATAAATCTTTTCAAATTAGTGTTTTTGTTTTCTCTGAGTAAATACCCAGAAGTGGAATTGCTAGATGGTATGGTGGTTCTACTTTTAATTTTTTGAGGACTCTCCATACTACTTTCCACAGTGGCTGCACCAATTTACATTCCCACCAGTAGTGCACAGGGGTTCCTTTTCTCCACATCCTTGCCAACACTTGTTATTTGTTGTCTTTTTTTTAAATTTTATTTATTTATTTATTTTTGTCTGCGTTGGGTCTTTGTTGCGGTGTGTGGGCTTCTCATTGTCGTGGCTTCTCTTGTTGCGGAGCACGGGCTCTAGGCACACGGACTTCAGTAGTTGTGGCACATGGGCTCAGTAGTTGTGGCTTGCAGGCTCTAGAGCACAGGCTCAGTAGTTGTGGCGCATGGGCTTAGTTGCTCTGCGGCATGTGGGATCTTCGCAGACCAGGGCTCGAACTCGTGTCCCCTGCATTGGCAGGCAGATTCTTAACCACTGTGCCACCAGGGAAGCCCTGTTGCCTTTTTGATAATAGCAATTCTGACAGGTGTGAGGTAATATCTCACTGTGGTTTTGATTTGCATTTCCTTGATGATTAGTGAAGTTGAACATCTTCTCAAGTGTCTGTTAGCTATCTTTATGTCTTCTTTGGAAAAAGTCTATTCAGGTCTTCCACCCACTTTCTAATTGGAATTGTTTGGTTTTTTGATTCTATTGAGTTCTATGAGTTCCTTACTTATTTTAGATATTAACCCTGTATGGAATATATAATTTGCAAATATCTTTTCCCATTCAGTAGGCTACCTTTTCATTTTGTTGGATGGTTTCCTTCCCTTTGCAGAAGGTTTTCAATGCCTACTTAAAGGTCAAGTTGAATGAAGAGTATTTATTTGAACTCCCTAAAAACATTACCTCTAGTGTATAATTAAAATAAAACCTCCTGGGCTACCCTGGATAACTAAAAATGTGTTCAGCATTTTGACTCTATTTCTCCTGTTCTGTCGTGTTAATTCAATATTAAAATTACATTATATTTAGTCCTCCCTTTTTTTTTTTTTTTTTTTTTTCTTTTTGCGGTACGCGGGCCTCTCACTGCCGTGGCCTCTCCCGTTGCGGAGCACAGGCTCCGGATGCGCAGGCCCAGCGGCCATGGCTCACGGGCCCAGCCGCTCCGCGGCATATTGGATCCTCCCAGACCGGGGCACGAACCCGTATCCCCTGCATCGGCAGGCGGACTCTCAACCACTGCGCCACCAGGGAGGCCCTAGTCCTCCCTTTGTTCAGCTTATTTTCTAGGAAATCTGAGAACAGATTTGCATTAGGTGTGATATGTTCTTTGAGGCTTGCAAAAGTGGATTTCATTTCATTGATATCTAATAGACTCCATTGACATAAAGTAAGATATTTTTAGGTTCCTTCCAATTCAAGTTTTGAATTCTTAACGAGTCTGTAGCAAAAATAGCAATTAAAAAAGTAATAGCACTTTGAAAATAAAAACAAAAATAAACAAATGGGACCTAATTAAACTTAAAAGCTTTTGCACAGCAAAGGAAACCGTAAATGAGACGAAAAGACAACCTTCAGAATGAGAGAAAATATTTGCAAATGAAGCAATGGACAAAGTATTAATCTCCATAATATACGAACAGCTCATGGAGCTCCATATCAAAAAAAAAAACCCAATTAAAAAATGGGTGGAAGACCTAAATAGACATTTCACCAAAGAAGACATATGGATGGCCAAGAGGCACATGAAAAGATGCTCAACATCACTAATTATTAGAGAAATATAAATCAAAATTACAATGAGGTATCACCTCACACTGGTCAGAATGGCCATTATCAAAAAATCTACAAACAATAAATGCTGGAGAGGGTGTGGAGAAAAGGGAACCCTCTTGCACTGTTGCTGGGAATGTAAATTGATACAGACACTATGGAGAACACTATGGAGGTTCCTTAAAAAACTAAAAATAGAACTACCATACGACCCAGCAATCCCACTACTGGGCATATACCCTGAGAAAACCATAATTCAAAAGGACACATGCACCACAATGTTCACTGCAGCACTATTTACAATAGCCAGGACATGGAAACAACCTAAATGTCCAATGACAGACAAATGGATAAAGAAGATGTGGTACATATATACAATAGAATATTACTCAGCCATAAAAAGGAATGAAATTGGGTCATTTGTAGAGACGTGGATGGACCTAGAGTCTGTCATACAGAGTGAAGTAAGCCAGAAATAGAAAAACAAATATCATATATTAATACATATATATGGAATCTAGAAAAATGGTACGATGAACCTATTTTCAGGGCAGGAATAGAGACATAGATGTAGAGAATGGACATGTGCACACAGCAAGGGGGGAAGGGGAGGATGGGATGAATTGGGAGATTAGGTTTGACATAAATATACTACCATGTGTAAAATAGATAGCTAGTGAGAACCTGTTGTATAGTACAGGGAGCTCAGCTCCGTGCTCTGTGATGACCTAGATGAGGGGGTTGGGAGGGTAGGAGGGGAGTCCAAGAGGGAGGAGATATAGGTATACATATAGCTGATTCACTTCATTGTACAGCAGAAACTAACACAACATTGTAAAGCAATTATACTCTAATAAAAAAAATGATCATCAGAATTTGAAACCAAAAAAATAAAATAAAATAAAATAATCTGTGTAACTGATGTTTCTAAAAAAATAATAAAAAACACAGATAAGCCAAGAGGAGAAAACAAAAATCATTTGTTAACCTCTTGGCAAATATCTTTTTTCTATGATTAGATACATAAAGAATACTTTTGTTTTATTAATAAAATGTTCACTTACTGTAAAAAAAAAAAAAGTAATAGCACTTAAGTAGATCCATTTGTACCTTAAAATTGTACTGAAACTGACCAAGCATGTCACCATAAAATAGAAATTATTAGTGGGGTAAAAGCTCTTTTATCCTGATTGGCAATGAATAGTTACCAAGATAAAAGACTTTTAAAAATCCTTCCTTGTAAGGAAAAAACAAAACAAAGCCCTACCCCTTCTAGGAGCAATCTGTGGAAGGTATAGTATAAGAAGGTATTCTTTAATTATCCATAAATAGAAAAACATGGATAAAAGATGAATAAATATTTTCAAATATTAAAATTTACAATAGCAATGTGAGTGGCTTTTTTATTGATTGAAAGTTGTCATTATGAGAAATTGATGCATACCATTTAGTTTACTAAAGTGGAAATTTAATAAATGGGATTCAAGTGACTCAAAAGATTTATGTTATTAATAACAGTTAATGACATTTGGGAGGAAAGAACCATCACATTAGTTTCTCATTTGATTTTCGCAAGAGGCTAGTAAGTTCTCTATCATCATCACCATTCCCTTTTTACAGTTGATACTGATGTTAGAGGCAGGCCAAGATAAGAGTGGCTGGTAACTGATTTTAAGCTCCCTGTTGGCCCCATTTTCCAAGAGGTTTAATTGGGGGCATCAGATGGACACGATTATTTACTTTTGTTATATCTCACCTACATTCAACTCCTGTTAGCTTAACCAAACTCAAGAAATTGTGTAGATTATAGGCGAGTGCTTCTCAAACTTTAACCCACATAAAAATCACCTAGAAAGCTTGCTAGAACACAGACTCTCAGGCCCAAACTCCAAAGATTCTGATTCAGTAGGTCTAGGTGAGACCTGAGAACCTACATTTTAACAAGTTCTCAGGTGACGCTCTTGCTGTCAGTCCATGGTCCACTATTTTTTTTTTTTTTGAAGTATAGTTGATTTACAATGTTGTGTTAGTTTCTGGTGTACAGCAAAGTGATTCAGTTTTATATATATATATATATATATATATATATATATATATATATATATATATATATATATATATATATATATATATATATATATATACTTTTTCATATTCTTTTCCATTATGGTTTATTATAGGATATTGAATATAGTTCCCTGTGCTATACAGTAGGACCTTGTTGTTTATCTCTTTTATATATAGTAGTTTGTATCTACTAATCCCAAACTCCTAATTTATCCCCACCGACTCCCTTTCCCCTTTGGTAACCATAAGTTTGTTTTCTACGTCTGTGAGTCTGTTTCTGTTTCGTAAATAAATTAATTTGTGTCATACTTTAGATTCCACATGTAAGTGATATCATTGTATTTGTCTTTCTCTTTCTGACTTACTTCACTTAGTATGACAATCTCTAGGTCCAACCATGTTGCTGCAAATGGCATTATTTCATTCTTTTTTTATGGCTGAATAGTATTCCATTGTATATATATACCACATCTTCTTTATTCATTCATCTACTGTTGGACATTTAGGTTGCTTCCATATCTTGGCTATTGTAAATAGTGCTGCTATGAACATTGTGGTGCATGTATCTTTTTGAATTATAGTTTTCTCCAGATATATGCCCAGAAATGGGATTGCTGGATCATATGGCAACTCTATTCTTAGTTTTTTAAGGAATGGCCATACTGTTTTTCATAGAGGCTGTACCAATTTATGTTCCCACCAACAGTACAGGAGGGTTCCCTTTTCCCATGGTCCACTCTTTGAGTTATACTGTTATATGTTACTGGTTTTATTTAATGTAGTGCCTAATAAAGGAATAGATTGCTAGAGCCATAAGGAGATATCCAACAGGTCAGCAATAATGGCTTTAATGCTAACAGGGCCAGTTGGTGTGAGTGTGAGCTGCACAACTCTAAAGTGTGCTACTTACACAGGCTACAATCTGTACAACTGTCAACCTCATCCTTAAGTACTAAATGTGTGTGTTCTAGAAGGAAGAGTGGGAATGGAAGAGGAAGGAAAGAAACAGTATTGTTTTGACCATTGGGTTTTTGCAATCTCCCAGATCCAGGAATATTATCATAACCTGTCCAATCAGGCTGCTTCAGGGTCAGAAAGTTTATCTAAGGAGAAAACCTTGGATCAGCTTTGGAAGCCAGGTACTAGACATTAAATGTTTGTGTCCCCCCACAAACTCGTATGTTGAAACCTAGTTCCCAGTGTGACGGTATTAGGTGGTGGAGCTTTTGGGAGATGCTTAGGTCATGAGGGTGGAGCTCTCATGAATGGGATTTGTGCCCTTATAAGAAGTGACTTGTAAGAGCTCCCTAGCCCCTTCTGCCATGTGAAGACATAGCAAAAAGGCAGCCATCTATGAACCAGAAAGCAGGCTCTCATCAGACGTCAAATCTGCTGGCACATTGATCTTAGACTTCTAGCCTCCAGAAACTATAAGAAATAAACTTGTTATTTATCAGCCACTCAGTCTATGGTATTTTGTTTAGTGGCCAAAGAATCTGGGGAGTCTTGAAGTTCATGTAGTCCTATTTGGAGTCCAGAGGACAAAAGCCATCAAAAAGATGGAAAGAAGATCATTCAACCCATTTTGTCCCCCAGAGCACCTGGTGACTTCGGTGGCACGGGGGCCCTGAAAGCATTGGGAGACAGTATCAAGGCGCCGTCAGCAAGGACACCAGCAGCAGAAGCAGTGAAAACCTGCCTCCTCCAGGTGGCTGGCAAACAAATGCCTCCCTCACCAACCTCACAAAGGCAGGGTCAGAAGAACTGAGCAACACTGAGATACCACCCAAGGACTCCCAGGAAGGGGCAGGGGGAGCTCAGGGAGATTCCATTGGAGGATGGGGCTGAGAGCTGGGAGCAGTGCAAGTGGGGAATCAAAAGCTTGACAAATATTATTAATAAATGCAATTTATTTCGTGCTCACAGGCTAGTGAGTTCCAAGGACATTCAAAGGAAAAAAATTTAAAAATTACAGTAATCGTAAGAATACAGATCGCAAGCATTCCCTCTTGTGATGGGAGTAACTTTATTATTTTACTATTAGTCACACACCATGAGTAATTCGTTTTTCTAATTGATCTCTGCTGCAATGTAAACTGGCAATTCAACTACCACTTCAATTTACCACCAAGTTTTGACACCTGATACATACCCACAACTCTGAGTATGAAAGTATCAGATAAGCAGGTTTTGCTGAACTCAGATTCACTGATTTGTTAAAACCATCCTCTCTTCCTCCTCCCAGCTTTCATTCCTTGGCCCATAAAGTCCACTGCTTTGAAAGTAATGGGAAGAGAGTGTCTGTCTTCATTTCACCTCAAGGAAGGAGGAGTGATGTATCTAACTGATGAATTTGGGGAAAGGAACAGAACTGTTCTTAGCTTAGTTCTTTCTGCTTTTGGTATGGTGAGTCCACAGGAAAAACAAATTATCCTCTTCTGCCAAGAAGGGGCTTGCCTTCCATGGGGGAGAATCTTATACTTGTGTCGGGGAGCTGAGTAGGCAGTCTAGTTCAAAACCGTTTAGCTGCTGTTTCAAACCACATTCTCCCATTGGGGTCCCAAAACAAAAAAACAGATGGCGCACTCAAATGAGGATAATTTGAAGAGGGTATATTTACAAAGGGACAATGTACAAAGATGGGAGCAGAGTGTAGGAAAAGTGCAAGGGATTGTGCCAGCACAGAGCTCCCCAACGTGGGTGGCCATCCTCCAATCTGTTGACGGGCTGAAGAGAGCAGGAAGACAAAATGTTGAATTTGCTCTCTGCATGAGCTGAACATTGGTCTTCTCTTGCCCTTGGTGTTCCTGGTTCTCAGGACTTCAGAGCCAGACTGGAATCTACAATATTGGTTCTCCAGCTTCTCAGGCCTTAAAACGACACCACTGGCTTTCCTGGTTCTCCAGCTTGCAGACAGCAGACTGTGGGATTTCTCAGGCTCCATAATTACATGAGCCCATACCTTATAATAAATCCCACCCTCACCCCCATCTACTGGTTTTGTCTCTTTAGAGAATTACGACTGATACAAATATGCTAGGGGAGTCCCACTCACATTATCTTGCCATTTTGGTGCTGCCCATTTCAATGCGTGCTACTCAATGGCATCTAACTGAAAGCAATTGCAACTCTTTGTCTGATGGATTTCTCAGACCAATAGAATCTACTTGACCTGCATACTGAGTCGCTGAAAGTGCATACAGATAGTGGGTTCTGCTTGAACCCCTCAGTCAATGACTGATAGGAGTTGAAGGACAACTATCTCAGCCCCTTGCTCCTCAGGAATAATTCCAAGGCATCTTCTATACTATCTCCCAGAGTTCTCCAGTATGATTGAGTCCTAGGTGTCCACATTGGCAATATGCTTGATAGTACACTCTTTATTAGGCTCCTTGCCCTTCCTTGTCTCATTTCCCCATTGTCTTACCTGTACTTCTAAGGATTACCTCCCAAATAAACTACTTTACTCAAGTCTTTGATTCAGGTCTGCTCTGGGTGCGCCCAAACTACACCAGTAGTACATACAGGGTGAAAAGAATCAATAAATAACTGACTATGGGAGTCTAAGCATATTATTTAGAAACATAGAGGACAGCACCAGAAGAAAGAAGTAAAACAATTCAAAATGATTGCTCTGGGGAGGGGTTTTGGGAAAAGCCTTGGGAAACAGGTGGGTAAGAAATAGCTGGTGTTTTTTAAAACTCTGTAATATTATTTGACTATTTGATACATGTACATGTACATGTATCTCTTTTATGAAGATAAAAGATAATATTAAAACATGCTTTTGACTTACTTTCTGAATGGAGCAGCAGGGGAGTAAAAGAAAAATAAAGAAATATAGGCTGATTAAGCTGGAGGAAGAAAGAAATTTCCTTGGGAAAAATGGGATCTTAGTAGTCAGGCTAGAAAGATATGAAGAAAAAAATAATATACTAGAGGCCAGACAATCTATAAAGTATGGAAAGTCTAACCTGTTATAAATATGGGAGTATAAAACAGGGTGATGTTTTAGTCATGGCTAGCCCTTGAGAGGCTGATGGGGCCCAGAAGAAATGTGAAAGAGAAAGACTCAAGATTTCAGGGAGCAAAGTAGAATGGCATTCCTTGAGAGAATTCAGATGCAAGAAGTACTGAACAGCATTCCCTTAAAGCCATAAATAGGAAGCCCACAAAAGTGCAAACTGGGAAGTACCCCTTGGAGAATGAAATGGCTCTACCAAGTGGTAACAGAAAACCTGGACAACTTGGAGAGAAAATGTGTGAGAAAATCAACATAGAATATACAAAACATTGTTAGGTAGGTGAATTTCACAGTGATCCAGTTATCGTAGCATGAATCCAGAAACTGCCTGTTTTATGAGAGAACACATTCCAAAAATTCAAGAAGTAAGAGGTTCTGCTTCTAGAAATAGGTGAGTAAGCTCCTACGAGACCATAGATGATAATTATAAACTCCAGGAAAAATATAATAAATAACAATCTGAAGGTTAGAGAGTGAATAAAAGAAGATAGATTTTGGAAGGGAGAAGATGCTTGGAAGAAGAGATTGGCATACGGTGAATTTTCCATTGTTATGGCTTTTAGCCCAGGGATAGGCTGCAGTTGGCACCAGGCAGAGCAGCTAGAACTCTGATAGGAAACTCAAAGTTATTCTGCCCTAAAGAACCAGAAGACAGAGTGTAGAGAAATACAGCTGCAATAAGAGAATTATCCCAGAAAGTGTTTAGATAGATGGAGTTAATACTCTGCACACATCTCTGCCAGACCCCTCAAGTCTAGATAACAATAAAAGAACTGAACTGAGATTTGAACTGCCACCTAAGGAACAAAGTTTGAACTTTGAGTCTAGCCAAGTCAATTGCCTGATAAACCAAACACAGATGAGAAAAAACGAAAAAGTCAACACTCTTCAGAAGAATTTATTACAATCTAGTCTCTACAACGTAATACTCACAATGTCTAGGATACAGCCAAATACACCCAACATATAAAAACCAGGAAATTGTGACTCAGTCTCAAGAGAAACAACAATCAATACAGACCAAACCCAAAATGATTCAGAAATTAGAATTAGGAGACAAGAGTTTTAAAGCAGAGATTAAACTCTTTACAGATTGAAGAAGCTCAGCCAAGTCAAGCAAAATAAATATAAGGAAAACCATACCCAGATGAGAAAACCCACACCCAGCACATGATAATCAAACTGAAAACCATACCAAGATGAGAAAACCCACACCCAGCACATGATAATCAAACTGAAAACCATACCAAGATGAGAAAACCCACACCCAGCACATGATAATCAAACTGCTAAAAAGAAGAAAATAAAAGTCTCGAAAGCAGCCTGAGATAATTACCACATTTCATCTAGGTTATTGCTAACTTTGTATCTGAAACAATGCAGGACAGAATACAGTGGAGTGACATATTTAAGGGGCTGAAAAAAATTTATATCCAGTGGAAATATCCTTTAAGAATAAAGATGAAATCAAGACATTTTCAGATTTAAGAAAAGGAAGCTAAAACGGTTCATCATCAGAAGTCCTGTACTACAAGAAATACAAAGGACATTCTTCAGGCTGAAGGAAATGATACTAGATGGAAACTTGGATCCTCAGGAAGGAATAAAAAGCATTGGAAATAGCACAGAGCTGGGTAATTATAAAAGCCTCTTTTTCCTTCAAACTTGAAGAATTCATACAGTTTAGAGCAAAAGTTATAACACTGTCTTGTGGGACTTATACTATATGGAGATGCAATAAATAGGGCCATTATAGCATAAGGAAAAAGGGGGTAAATGCAACCTCTATGATTGCAAGTTTTCCTCATTTTACATAAAATAATAAAGAGTAACCTAAGAGGGTCATAAAAAGTTAAGAATGATATTGTAATTGCTAGAGAAATTAGTTAAAACATTTAATGCAAAGAAGTATAGCTAAACAGCCAATAGATAGATTAAAATGGAATTCTAAAATATATGTGATTCATCCAAAAGAAGGCATAAAAGGAGAAATGGAGGAAAAAGAACAAACATAAAATGAATAACAGCCACAAGAACAAACATAAAATGAATAACAAAATGGTAGCATAAATCCAACCATATCAACATAAGCAATTCAATGGAGAAAGGAGTCTTTTCAATAAAAGACACTGGAATAACTGCATTATCCATATGTGGAAAAAATTGACCCCTAGCTCACACTGTACACAATTATTAATTTGCAATGGATCAGAGATGTAAATATATAAGCTAAAGTCATAATGCTTTAGAAGAGAATCCAGGAAACTGGATCCATGATTTGGGGAGAGGCAACATTTTCTTAGGATGCAAAAGCAATCACTGTTTTGGAAAAATGATAAATTAGACTTCACCAAAAACAAAGACTTCTGCTTATTAGAAGACACGGTTAAGAAAAAGAATAGATAAGCCACAAACTAGGACAAAACTGAGATTTATTTAGCAGAGGACTATATATAAGGGTGTAATAAGGATATAGAGAAACCCGGAGAGATAGTGCCAGACCAGAGCTGGTAACAACAGAGGGCAGGGGACAGTTACCAGAAACCACAAAAAGAGACTCATCTAGAAAAGGTCGCCTTGAGAGGAGCTGTGATCTTCAGACTGCAGAGCAGTGACCTTTGGTTGAAGGACACAGCCAGCCTAAGGCAATCCCATAGGATGGGAGCCAGGGGCATAAATAGCCTAATATTACTCTCCTCCATTCTCTCCCACCTTTCACGATGGCTCCTTCTTGACTGAACCCAATCAGAAGACAAGGACAGGAAAGCTGGTTGATAGAATCATATGAGACACTGTCAGGACCCCGCCCACATCACCTTGGCATCTACATTCCCACGTGATTTTTGTCAAAATCATATTTCATCATTTTTATCATATGATTACATAGGAATTGCCAACAAGACCATTCCAGAAGTTCCTACACACACAGTCAGATCCCTGGCAACTCTCAGCTCCCTGGCTCCTTCAGCTCTCCCACAGTACCCATCAGAAGTGTAGGGATTCCAGAAAGCACACTGTCTGGCACAGCCCATGCACGGTGCCTAACAAGACTCCCTCCTGAGAGAAAGCTTGGAGTGACTTCCACACCCACGGCCTACAGCTGAAGATTTCCTTAGCCCTCCTCACCATGCTTTTTAACCCTCCACCTGATTATTCACCAGGGTGGAGTGGACCAAGCAGATATCTATTTTTGCCAGTGATGCTTGAGAGGGGTTCTGGAATTGTAACCAACTGACTGGACTCAAATATGAATGTGAAATAGAGTAGAAGAGAATCAGGTAACTGGTAGTGTTTGGACAGGAAGGCAGCTAAATCACCAACATAGTAGAGCATCAGAATAAGGTTAGATACTAATTTCTGAGGAGATTTTTAAAAATTAGATTTGCTCAAGCTCATCTGTTTCTTGAACCAAGTTTTAGTTTTTCAGGAGACCTGCTGAGGCACTGTGCTTTATCCTCATAACCCTGAGGAAACCTGAGCAGATCTCAGTCCCTTGCAGCCTTAAGCTACCCCATTGTATCTTTCTTTCAGTTAAGTGACAGCCATAAAAGAAAAAGGAAACATATTGCCTCACACAGTGGAACAATCTTGAAGTAATCAAGTGAAGTTTGGTCCAGCAGCTCAACTACATCACCAAGAACTTTTCTTTTGAATAAAGAAAAGTTTTGAATATCCCTTTGGCCATCTACAGTGTTGGCTTCATTTCCAAGTTTCAGATAGAAGTTTTCCTCTCCTGGTGGCAGCAACTTCAGCCCTTACAATTTTACAATCCAGTGCTTGGAGGAATAGAGAAGAAACTTCTGGTAGTTTCCACACATGTCTTGAGATTCACTCTCACTGAACCAACCCGTGTAATATTCCCATCTGTGAACCAATCTCAAGGGCCAGGAGCATTGAAAGAGCTAATTGGTCAATGTTCCACAGCTGAAGTTAGAGGTGGGCTCAGTTTTTATGGAACTTCACGACTTCCCAAAGATACTGGGGGCTATGAAGAATGGGAGAGCGGAAAATGAATGCATGGAAGTAACACAGTATCTACATATGTCCACTACCTAGCCTAAATGGCTACCCAAATATATACCTCTTCTATTGGCTTATTGAGCCCTAGCATTCCAACCTTAGAAAGTCCTTTGGTTAAGGCTTGGTCCTCTGCTAATGTCAAAGTATCCCTGTTAACATAATACATGCAGACATAATCATCAATCATGGGCAGGTTTAGATTTGTGGAAGGGAGAGAGCACCCAAAAGCGTGAGAGGCTTCAATACCTAAAGAGGAGAAGAAACTACCAGAAGGAGAAGTGAAGAAGGGACTTAGGATGCTAATGACAAATTGTATCCCATTTTTAAAAGTGGATACTTTTTTAATGGTCAAAATTATTTCCCAATACCCACAAGAAGGTTCCTCGCAGCTTCACTGAGCAGGCTAAGGATGCCCATTTGTCATCTCCAGTCTGAGAATGGCTTTAGGAATTCACAGACCACTCTAGATACTTGAGTCTTCTTTTTTTTTTTTTTGTGCGGTACGCGGGCCTCCCACTGCTGTGGCCTCTCCCGTTGCGGAGCACAGGCTCCGGACGCGAAGGCTCAGCGGCCATGGCTCACGGGCCCAGCCGCTCCGCGGCATGTGGGATCTTCCCGGACCGGGGCACAAACCTGTGTCCCCTGCATCGGCAGGCGGACTCTCAACCACTGCGCCACCAGGGAAGCCCGAGTCATTTTTTATTAAACTGTGGTGGGCCATTTCGAAGAGGGAAGATGGGTTTGTCCCAGGACTTTTCTCTCTACTAAACTGAAATAAACAAGATCTGTAATCAGCTATCTTCTTCCTGCCTCCTAATAAAATATACAGACATACACATACTGTTAAAAGTATTCCATTCTCTCCTGGGTCAAAATCCATACAGAAAAGATGCTTCATGCAATAATCCTGGAGCCCCCCTAATGTGCCAGTTCAGAGTTATGAGCATTTTAATGAGGCATAAATAAGGTACATTTATCCTTAGTTCATGCCTACCCTGCTTCCCATTACTCTTCTCCCACCCTGAAAGGCCTAGGAACAATCTGGATCAAAGCAAGCTAATAGAACTCAAACTTGATAAGCTGATAAGCCAATAGGACACAAGACATAAATGTTGACTTATTCCTTTACTATAAAAATTTAAAAGTTGGTCCTACTGTGTATAGCACAGGGGACTCTATTCAATATCCTGTGATAAACCATAATGGAAAAGAATATGAAAAAGAGTATATATATATATATATATATATATATATATATATATATATATATATATATCTGAATCACTTTGCTGTTCAGTAGAAATTAGCACCACATTGTAAATCAACTATACTTCAATAAAATAAATTTTTAAAAATTTAAAAGTTGAGATACCTTGAAAATAGAATAAGTAAACAGTATGTTTTTAAAAACTAGGCAAACAGTTTGGGCTGTTGGCACATTATTATTATTATTATTATTATTATTATTATTATTATTATTATTATTTTGGTTGCACCGGGTCTTAATTGCAGCTTGTGGGCTCCTTAGTTGTGGCTTGTGGGCTCCTTAGTCGTGGCATGCGAACTCCTAGTCTCGGCTTACATGTGGGATCTAGTTCCCTGACCAGGGATCGAACTCCCATCTCCCCCACTGGAAGGCAGATTTCCTAACCACTGCAACACAAGGGGAGTCCCTGGCACATTATTTTTGATTTAAAATTTTTAAAGTATAGGTTTCCACTGATTTACAATAAAGACAGACTCCCTTATAGTTTGTTTAAATGTATATGTGTTTCAACAAATTAAATATCCACATGGAAAACAATGAACTTCAATTCATAGCTCCCACCATATACAAAAATTAACTCAAGATGGATCATAGACCTAATTATAAAATCTAAAATTATAAAATTTCTGGAAGAAAATATAGGATATTTTTGTGACTATTGTTTAGGCAAAGATTTCTTGAATGTGATACCAAAAGCACACTCCATAAAAGAACAAAATGAACTTCACCAAAATTAAAAATTTCTGCTCTTCAAAAGACACAGTTAAAGGAATAAACAGACAAGCCATGGACTGGGAGAAAATATTTGCAAACCATATATATATGATAAAGAACTTATATTCAGAATATATAAAGAACTCACAATAACATTTTCAAATGGGCAAAAGAAGTGAACACTTTACCAAAGTAGATATATGAATGGCAAATAAGCTCATGAAAAGATACTCAACATCATTAGTCAATAGGAAAAGGCAAATTAAGACCACAGTGAGATACCACTTCACATTTATCAGAATGGCTAAAATTAAAGCCACTGACCATACCAAATGTTACTGAGGATGTGGAAGAATTAGAACATCACAGACTGCTAGTGGGAAAGTAAAATAGTACAAAACATTAGGAAAAGTTTGGCAGTTTCTTATAAAGTCAAACGTACACCTACTATATAATATAGTTATTCCATTCTTATTTATTTACCCAAAGGAAATGAAAGGATATGCCATACGAAGACTTTCCCACAAATGATTCATAGCAGCTTTATTTGTAATAGCTAAAAATAGAAACAACACAAAGGTCCATCCACAGGTAATAAATAAACAAATGGTGATATACCAACATAACAGAATACTATTTAGCAATAAAAGGGGGTGAACTATTGATACATGAGGCATAAGAACAATTAAAATAATTATGCTGAGCAAAATAAGCCAGGCCAAAAAAACAGCGTATAACGTATGAGATAATTTACATAAAATTATAGAAAATGGAAACTGGTATAGTGACAGAAATTGGATCACTGGTTGTCTGGCAGTGGGAAGGGGTAGGGAGAACAGAAGGAGGGTTCACAGAGGGGCACAAAGAAGAAAATTTTGGGGGTTATGCCTTTGTTCCGCATCTTGACTGTGGTGAAAGGTATACACATGTTAAAACATCCAATTGTACACTTTAAATATGTGCAATTTACTGTATACCAATTGTACCTCAGTAATATATTAAATAAATAAATGAAATTTAAATATACGTTTGTTGAAAATAGCCAGCCATGTTGTCATTTGATAGTATTTGCTGAACCCTCCATGCACTGAGGCTATGAAAAAAGGCATGAGTTGTAACTCCTGTACTCTAAAGGCTTTGGAAGTGGTTGGAGAGTTCTAATTTTGGACTTGTGGAATGGAGTTGTTTGTGGGACATAATTACATAGATTTAGGATCTAGAAGTCTAGAGCCAAGGACAGAGCTGTGAGCCAAAGATAAAGATACTGGAGTTATCATTTGTACAGAGCAAATGAAATTACTTATATGGAGGAGGTCATCTAGAAATAGAGTAGAGACTCAGGAGTGAAAATACTGAGGACAGAACACCAGGAGTACCAACATTTAAGAGGCAGGAGAAGGAAGATGCCCTAGTGTGAGACCGGAAAGAGACCATCCCAGAGCTTGAATGAGCTCAGAGTGATAGCACAGGGGAGTGGAGTGTTCTCACAAGGAGGACAGTGTCAGATCGCTCGAGGAGGCCAGGGGAGATAAGGAGTAGACACTGTCAACTGATTCTGGCACATAGGAAGTCTCTAGTGACCTTAGTGGAGAGAGACACTTCGTGTGTCATTGCAGAGAAGAAGCCAGACACCAGTGCTCTAATATTCTCACCTTGCAGTTTGGTTATTATAAAGGAGGCAGAAGAGAAGCAGTTGGACATTTGAATCGTCCCTTCTCAGGACGTTACAGCACACTGGAGCACTGGAGCACTGAAAAGATGACGCCTGTGTGTCTAGACCTCTAGCTTTTATTTCTGTGCTTTTTCTTTTCCCCAGATAAACACAATCATACTCCTAATTTTGATCAGAATTCATGGCAGTCGTCACTTCATTATTGTTTTTCCCCTTCACTCAAACCCCTAGGTCACTTACTTCTTTGTAGCTCCATCTCTCCACTTCATGCTGCTAGAAACAGTGGTCCGTGTCCACCGTTTCCACTTCCTCACACTCTCTCTGCTCGTCACCATCTTCGGACATCCAGAAATTTGGTCCTGATATGATGGGGGGTGGGCAGGGAAAGGCTTGTACTGTAAGATCGGGGGTAGCCTAGAGAGTTTGGTCGCCAAGCTGTGAGAAGCTAAGTGTGGTTTGATTTTCCAGCCGAGAACTATACTGAAGTGTCTGAACTCTTCACAACCAAAGCTCTTTCCTCTTTAGTATAATGACTTACCTGTTCCCTTGCCCTGAGATGGCCCTTTTCTGCTAACAGCTGCAAGCACTTGATCGCTGTCTGTAGACCATCCGTTCTCCTGCTTGTGGCTTACTGGCAAAAGGGGATCCTTGGTGGAAGCCTTTCAGATTTGGATTTAAGTAGCTTTCTTTCACAGAAGTTGACTTTGAGTAGGGTTGTTATTTTAGGCTTTATCTTATGTCCTAGTCTCAGTAACTGTGCTTCCTCCTTCTTCCTCACCTTGTACTAGAATTTTTGGAACAAAATCCCCACTCTGCTTCCTATTCCTTAGTACCTGGCTTATTAGCTGGCTGTATCAGACAAGAATTTCAATTGGTACGGAAACACATCTGGTCTGAGGTGAGCAGATCCTCACCCTACTTACACTGCAGCATCTTCCCCCCTTCTCCTCCTTGTCCAATCAGTCATCATCTCTGGGATATGCCCATGCATCCAAGCCTTTCATCCCCAGTTTGGTGACTAGATTGCTACCTTCCAGAATTTCTCCTCTTTGTGGCCTCCTTGGCTCAAAATCATTTCTGGCTATAAGTCTTCAGTCTTGGACTTCATCTCAGAAAATCTGATTTCTTGACTTTCTCCTTCACCTGCCCTGTCAGACACTCATTCTCATTAGTAGCATCTCCAGGCTCCATCCTGAGACTACTCCTAAATAAGTTTGTTTATCTCCAGGGATTTGATGGAGCAAGCTTATGTTGGCTTGATAGAGCCAGCTGTAAAATATAAATATATATTAAGATAAAATAAACATAAATATAAATATATAATGTTGTCAAACTGTTGGTACCTTGAAATTGGCCATGGTAGGAGTATTTGTAATATGGAAATTGGCAAATGCTACCATTGGGGCCTTTTCCCCTTCTTAAAGGTGGTTTACTAGCACACCATTGCTTGTTTCTCCCCATAATTGCCCCTGCAGAATTGCGCACGCAGTGGACAGCTCTAATTCCAGATCCGCCAACTTTCAGTCTACCTTAGCCTCCAGCTGCAGAGAACCCTTTCATACCCACCTACATCCAGGGATTTGACATTTGGTTTCCTACTTTAAAACATTCACTTTTAACATTTAATAACGGAATATATATATATATATATATATATATATATTTTTTTTTTTTTTTTTTTTTTTTTGCGGTACGCGGGCCTCTCACTGTTGTGGCCTCTCCCGTTGTGGAGCACAGGCTCCGGACGCGCAGGCTCAGCGGCCATGGCTCACGGGTCCAGCCGCTCCGCGGCATGTGTTGTCCTCCCGGACCAGGGCACAAACCCATGTGCCCTGCATCGGCAGGCGGATTCTCAACCACTGCGCCACCAGGGAAGCCCCTGGAATATGTATTTTGAAAATACCTTCGGGACCTTAACCAGACGTATCCAAAACTACTGACCACACTATTTGAGAATGCTAATGTAGTACATCTGTGTCTTCAGATTGCGTTTAATCACATGAAGGGGTCATTCGTTGGGGATTACCTACCTACTATGATGTTTCAGTATAGGGAATTCATATATCAGTATCATGGATGACTCATCACAGAATATTAACTTCTGTGAACTTCATAGTGGAAGAAAGAGGACCAGTTAATTATTACAGTTATTTCAGAAAGGCTGGTACAAACTGTGCGGTGATAAAACTGCATGAGCCAACCAAAACATCAAGTTGTTTGCCTTTGACAAGATTCTTGTAAGATCACGCTGTTACTTCATATCGATCTGGAGTTCTGTTACATATTTCTTCCATTAATAGCAATGAAAAATAAATTATTACTTATCATTGCAGTATTGTAGTAAATAAAACCATTCAAAACACGGAAGGAAAACAATAATAAAAAGGATGTTGAAAGGCTGGGGACCACTAGACTATGAAATTTTAAAGAGCGTGCCAATTTTTTATTTTAAAAGAGCTAATATTTAGTTGCTATAAACACAGAGAGGTTGCCAGTTTAGTGACTAGACACACAGGCTCTGGAGACAGACTGCCTGGACTTGTATTGGAGCTTTGTCACTTACTATATGATTTGGGGCAAGTTACTTAATATCTTTGTGCCTCAAGTTTCTCACCTGTAAAATGGAAATAAAAGCACCTACCTCACATGATCGTTGTGAAACCAAAATGAAATAGCACATAAGGTGCTTAGAATGGTGTCTGACATGTAGTAATTAATTAATATTTGCTCCGTGTTCATTATTTATGCTATTTCTGGAGTGCTTACAGTGTGCCAGGAGCTGTACTACATGCTTCATATTCAATCTCCTATAACCCTTTGAGGTAAAAATTAAACCCATTTTATGAGTAAGGAAACAGACTCTCAGTGAAATGATGTAACTTTTCCAAGGTCTCATGGCCCGTAAGTGAAAGAGCTTGGCTTGATGTATTTTAGGAGTTTTCATTTAAATGATAGAAAGATGTAAAACCACAGCTTGTATTGGAATCCAAGCCACCTGGATATTTAGTATTCTGTTGGGAAATCCTTCCTTCATAGTCAACCAAACCCTTGCATGCTGTGGCATAAACTTTTCTGGTTCTGTCTTCAGCAGAGACGGGAAAGTTCATCAACATCCCTGTGTTTCCAATTGAAGACTGTTACTAAGTTGCCCTTCTGACTTGGTTCTGTGTTCTCTTGGTTTTAAAAACACACAACTCCCATAGGCCTTCCTCATGAATTCTATTTATTAACCATAGAATAATCTCCACAGAAGTATTTCCATTATCTCTAACTGTAATTTTATTTTTATTTTTATTTTTTTTGCGTTACGCGGGCCTCTCACTGCTGTGGCCTCTCCCGCTGAGGAGCACAGGCTCTGGACGCGCAGGCTCAGCGGCCATAGCTTACGGGCCCAGCCGCTCCGCGGCACGCGGGATCCTCCCGGACCAGGGCACGAACCCGCGTCCCCCGCATTGGCAGGCGGACCCCCATCCACTGCGCCACCAGGGAAGCCCCTCTAACTGTAATTTTTAACTTAGACTTTAAATCTAAAGTTCATTATTAATGTAAGTAGGGCACAGTACCCTTTGGCTGAACTTGCTTCACTCATGAAGTAGCTGCATGTAAGGACTCCCCCATTTTGGACTTCCTTATTCCACCATCCCATCTAGAAGCTTCTATCCACAATGTGCCACAATATACTTAATAAGGATTTTTCAATGTTTCAAGTTCTCATGTTTGTTTCACAGGGCTGAGTCTAGATTCACTTATATTTAGTTGTGCAATCAGGAAGACGAATGGCAGTGTGGACCGGCTCTTT
This sequence comes from Mesoplodon bidens, assembly GCF_964165515.1. NCBI lineage: Eukaryota > Metazoa > Chordata > Mammalia > Artiodactyla > Ziphiidae > Mesoplodon > Mesoplodon bidens. The sequence goes on from NC_138165.1 coordinate 78,201,719, forward strand.
TTACAAGATAGATGTTGTTATTCATTCAATCACCTTGCCTGGGTCAGGCACGGTGCTAGACACAGGAACAAAAGACACAGTCCCTGCTCACAGCTAGTGCTGAAGTCTCATCAGGGAGATAAATGCCCAATTACCTAATTATTACATTAGAGAAATGCACAGGAATCAACAGGAACCCAGGGAAAAGGGCAGGAAGACAGCACGGAATGCAGAGGTGCGGGGTCTGATAAAAAAATCCTGGGTAACTAGTCAGAGAGCCAGGCTCTGACCCCACTTTTACTATTAACTTCATTATTATGCCATCAATTGTTGTTGAATTGTCCTTGCTGCCCTGCCCTGAAAAAAAAAAAAAAGAAAGAAAATAGATATGTTGGGGTCCTAAGCCCCAGTAGCTCAGAATGTGACCTCATTTGGAGATAGGGTCTTTAACATGAGGTCAATAGGGTGAGCCCTAATCCAATATGGTTGGTGTCCTTATAAAAAGGGGAAATTTGGACATAAAGACAGATGCATATAGAGGGAAGCCAATGTGAAGAGACACAGGGAGAAGTCAGCCATCTATAAGCCAAGGAGAAAGGCCTGGAACAGATCCTTCCCTCACAGCCCTCGGAGGAATCAACGGTGCTGACACCATGATTTCAGACTTTTAGCCTCTGGAGTGTGAGACAATAAATTCCTGTTGTAAGCCACCCACCTCATCTGTGGTACTTTGTTATGGCAGTCCTAGCAAACTAATGCACCATTTCCTTGTTACCAGCATACCCCCACGTCTCAGGTTCCATGCCAGGCAAGGCCAGTCCCACATGTGTGAAGATCTGGGCAAAAGTGCTCAGAGTACAACCAAAAAGAAAAATGCCTGAATCTGCCTTTGGCTCATTCCTATGCTGTGACCCAGAGGAATCGTGAGATTTCTTTAAATAGTGGGTTTGGGTTTACAAAAAGTTTCCTTTGGTGTGGTATCCAAAAGCTGCACCAGTGGGTTTTTGTTTATAAGGTAAGTAGTATACAATAATGTGGGGAATTTTAGAGTACAAGCTATATCCAAGAGATAAAATAAAACTTTCTTTTAAGTAACACATCAACAAGGCATTAGTTAAAATAAGTGGTTAATAAACATACAAGGTGTTCCATCTCACTACTAATCAGACTTGTGACAAAACTACTATTGGTCAACAGAAAATGCTAATACACATCAGAGAACGAATGAATGAAGGCATCCTGAATTAGTGAGAGCGTTTACACCTATAACACACACTGGGGCCATTTGTCTTCCTGCTGGCACAACTAAGGTTGAATGAACCTCAAATTATCTTCCTAGAATACACAGTGACATGTAACCTTTAAAACCAAAAAAAAAAAAAAAAAAAAAAAAGAACCCCTTCTATTAGGTATATATTCATTTCAACTTCTGAGAAGAGAAGGTATTAAACCTAAAAAAAAATCTGAAGAAGTGAAAAGATAACCTAATATTTAGCACCTGTATAGACTAAGAAAGTTCAGCCAAGGGACATTATTTGTTTTTTGTGTTTCCAACATGTTTTGCCCTCAGGCCGGCAAGGGTATCCTTTCTCTTCTCACCCCAAGTTTTCCTCTTTCCTGGAAAATTTCCAAGCAGAACCCTGGTTCCAGATCATAACCACTCAATCTGCTGCCATTGGAACTCCACGGGAGTGACTCATGCCTTTGGATTTGCCTCAGCAAGTCTTCAACAAGTCTTTGTTCCTCTGCCCAGCCATCTCTCAACCTCTCGGCGTTGGCCAGGGTCCACAATGGGCTTTTCTTTCAGTCTCTCTTGACTTCTGTCCCTGTACTTTTTAAAGAAATTGTAATTATAAAAATGATATACAAAGGGAAAAAGAGAAGTGTACAAAGTTAAAAATGGAAGAGCCCTACCCCCGCGGTTACCAGTGTCAACAGTGTGCATATCCTTTAAGATACGTAGATTTCCACCCTCCTTCCCCTCTTTTTAGAGCACATACTGTACATATTGTTCTGACTTGCTCTTATCACACAAAAATATATCATGAACACTATTCAATGTCAACACATGCATAGCTCCCTGGTTTTTAACAGTTATTTACTATTCCACAGTGTACATACACTCCATTTTTTTAACAATTCCTCTATTCATAAATGTTGAGGTGGAGTCTAACTTTTTTTCCTCCTGCAAATAATACTATAATATTTGTATTATAGTATTTACATGTATATAGACATACATGTAAATATATTTCTGCACACTTAGTATTTCTGTAGGATAGACTACTTGTAGTGGAAATGCATGGTCAAAATATATATGCATTTTTAATATTTACAGATACTTCAAATTGCTTTCCAGAAATGTTTATCAATTCATACTATAGTCAGTTGAGTATGAAAGTTGTTATGTTTTTATACACACTCACAAACACCTTATATTAAAACACTTCTTTGACAATCTAATAAGTAAAAAATGCTGCTTTGTTCTTATTTACACTCTGATCATTGATGAGGTTGAATATGTTTCCATAGGCTTATTGGCACATATTCCTTCTTTTGAAAAATAACCTCTTCATATCCTGTGTTCGTTTTCTTATTTTGCTGGTTCTCTTTTTTGTATTGATTTCTAGAAGCTATTTGTTATTTTGCATATTAACTCTTTCCCATTGTGTATATATGTTGCATATAGTTTCTCCCCTTAGTTAATATTGTTTATGGTACCCGTCACTGTATAGAAATGTTTGGGTAGTTTATTTGTTTTGTAGTCAAATCTGTTTAATCTTTCCTGTTATAGTTTCTGGGTTTTTTTTTTTTTTTTTTTGCGGCACGCGGGCCTCTCACTGTTGTGGCCTCTCCCGTCGCGGAGCACAGGCTCCGGATGCGCAGGCTCAGCGGCCATGGTTCACGGGCCCAGCTGCTCTGCGGCACGTGGGATCTTCCCGGACCGGGGCACGAACCCGTGTCCCCTGCAGCGGCAGGCGGACTCTCAACCACTGCGCCACCAGGGAAGCCCTAGTTTCTGGGGTTTTCATCATGATATTTCTAACTAGTTTTATTAAGATAACCAATACTGTAAAAGAGTTTCCTACATTTTCTTTTAGTATTTTATAGTTTTCTTTGTTTAGATTATTAATCCATCCGGAATTTTTTCTGGAATCTGGAATAAGATAGCATATTAGTTATGCTTAACTCATCAGAAGCCTGCTTTTTTCACTCAGATAACATTTCAATGTGTGTGTTCAGCAAGTAAATACCATAGAGTGACTATGTGATTCAGAGTGACTCAGAGATTCAGGCTCCCTCCATCCTGTGTTTCTACCCTCCTCTAGGTAAGGAGTCAGCAAATTACCACGTAGACCCACTGCCTGTTTTTGTAAATAAAGCGTTATTGGAACACAACCATGTCCATTTGTTTACAAAGTGCTTATGACTACTTTAAAACAGCAGATAGTTATGACAGAGACCTCATGATCCACAAAACCTAAAATATTCACCATATGGCCCTTTATAGAAAAAGTTTGCTGACTCCTGCTCTGGAGTCTCAGAACCCTTCGTTTCCATATGGCAGATGGAGACTGAGAGATCATGCAGGAGGTTTTCCACTGTTCGGGACTGGAGGTGGAGCACAAAACTTTCACCTACATTACACTGGGCGCAGTTCAGTCGCATGGCCTCACCTCACTACATAGGAGGTTGAGAAATGTGAATTAGTTGTGCACCAGGGAGAAAAGAGAAACAGAGTTGTGGAATTATTAGCCATTCTCTGCCACAGTATGCCCTGCAATTATTTGTTTCTTTTTTCCTCCCTACTTGTAATCAGAATAGGCTAGATTATACTGCAGAAACAAACAACCTCTACATCTCAGTGGTTTAAAACAACAAGGTTTATTTCCCACTCATACTCCTGTCCAGGAAGGGAAGGTCAGCAGGGGTGGCATTGCTCATTATCATCATGCACTGCAGTCCAATGGAGCAGCCACCGCCAGGCACCTTGCTGATTGTAGTGCTACAGGGGAAAATAGAACGTGGTGATACACACACTAGCTGTTAACTTCTGCCCAGAGCTGATTTCATTGGCTGAAGCAAGTTGCAGAGCTACCCTGTACTTCAGTATGCTGAGGACACACAATCCTACCAAATGCTTTGAAGAAAGCAGAGCTGGAATATTTGTAAACAGCTCTGATGAACACCACACTCACACACACAGAACACATTCAACTCCTCCCAAAGGGAGATCCCTTAGATTGTACCCAGTCCCTGCACCTAGTCAAAGTCAAGGATCTCTAGATGAAAGGCCTTCCAGTAGGTCTGGATAGCGGCCTGGAGCCCAGCGGTCAGTGGTCTGGAGCCTAGCAACTAAAAATCACTCTCTGTCTCCATACTTATTCAGATGCCAAAATTCTGATAAAGACAATTGACCATGGCCTAAAACTGGCTTCTGGGATCTGAGCTGCTTCCATGAATGTGAACCCTGCTCTGAATGGCCATGGCTAGAGAATCAGGACAATCTAGGAGATGGAAAATAGGAAATATGGCATTTTGCTGAAATCTTTCAAGGAAAAGGTCAGCCTCATTGCAGGATATGCATTGTTCCCCCATGCTTACAATTAAGCACATCAGATAAAGGGTGTAAGTGACAATATGGAGGAAAGCAGTAGACACAGATTAAAAATACCTATATGGAAATATTATAATATACAAACTAACATACTTTGTTCTTCTCTCAGAAAATGTCGACTCTTACAATTCTTGTTTGTTTGCTGAAGAAAAGACTCTCACTTTTCCATTTAGCTTAGAAAATAGTAAAATGAGATTCACAGATTATAATCATAGAGAATCATTTTGAAAAAGAGTCATGTTAGCATTTTACAGATAACCTTCTGATCAAAATTTCAAATAACGTAATTTTTCAAATAAATTCTCAATATCTGGTACTAGCACCAATACATATCTTTTTCATATTTTATTTCTTTGGATTTGTATATCTCCACATAATTATAGGAATGTAATTCATATATTTTAAAAATCACTTATGCTTGACTCATCAAAATACTGCTTTGTTAGTTATTTGATGTCCAAGAAATTTTTACATGCTTATTGAATAAACCCTCTCTCCGAGAAAGTTTTCACTTTTTTTTTCGAAGAGTAAATTAATTTGAACAGCAAAAGGTTTAAGTTTTATTTGAAACTCACTGTGTATAAACTTTTAAAAGTCTGATTTCTTTTGCTGGGTCCCTTAATAACCCTTGAAAGTTGTAATTATTTTCTTTAGTTACTTTTTAATTGTCTTTTCATGGACTAGGCCGCCACTCCATTCCCAGTAGAAAATTAGTTTTAGTCTAGTTTGTGGTACAGTGGCTACTAATATACACCCATTCTCCATTTATTTATTTTTCATCAAATTCAATGCTTTAATATTTTCACTCTCACTATACACACCAGTTATTCTTGTGGTTACTACCTACTTACTGGAAAATAGCCCTTAAAGGTAAAAGGCCATGTATGGGCTTCTGAAAACCCTTTCTTCCCTCTGGTCATATTCAGGTCTTGAAAGCTTTCTTCTTTCAGACTTTACTAAAGAAATTAGATTTGGAGTCCTAGGAAGTAATGAAATGGTAGAAGAAAGGAATGAAGACTGAGTTCAATGTTCTTTCCAAAGCCCTTCCTAGGAAAACAATAATTTATTACTCATTTTGGAATTCTAATTATGAGGAGAAACTCCCCAAAACTTAAGTGAATTATTTTGCCAGAGGACCTAAAAAGTACATCAAATTCCAAGTCAAATTGTTACATGTTACCTTTCCATCTAAATTCAATAAGCAATATGATGTTTATCCTTTATATTTACATGTAATATGGCTTCTAGAAGCAGGTTTTCCTTTCTGTAGCATAGGAGGCCAGATAGTGTAGGTTCAAACCCTCCCTCTAACATTTCTCCTCTCCGTGCCTCAGTTTCTTTATCTATAAAAAAAGTTCAAAAATACTACCTACCTGATTGGACTGTTTGAAGGATTAAATAAATTAATACTTATAAAGCACTTACAAATATTTTAAAATAAATTATATATATGATCCATACACCCATCCAGTGCAACAAGAACCGCCACCACAAGTCACAAAAGAAAATAGGTTCCTTGGCTTTCGGCTCCTTTATCCCTTATTAGGGCTGTGCTTTGTCCACAGGGGTACACTATGTTAGAACATTTGAACTTTACCAGAAAGGTGTTTGTATCTAATTTCAAATTATGAATTCCTAAACATCAGATGATATACCATTCTGCTATACACTCAGGGGCCCCTTAGAGTTTGGAGCGTGAGAGGCGTTAAGTAACTCCGGCCTGCGTATTTGCAGGGGGCTTTGACATCCAAGGAGCCGCTGAGAAACAGTTATTGGTATTGAGAAAAAGGGAGGTTAAGTCACCCTGAAAAAAACAAAACAAAACAAAACTGGAGAGCTGCCTACATTTCACTCTACTGCCTCTGGAAGAGGTGTGTTATCTAAAGTGCTTCCATCATGAATAATGATTGAGAAACTGCCTTCACTCTCCCGACTACTGTACTCCCAGGCAGAAATCCATGGGCTGGTGCCCACGGTGTCTATCTGGAACTTGGTTATCACACACGTTTAGAGCAACCCGTCCTCCAGCGTGAAAGGCAGCGAAAGGGAGGAGCCGGGATACTCCCGGTTAGCCGCGTTTCTAAGGTCAGACCCAACCAAACCCAGTACTTTTTCCGCGTCTGGTTCTTCAGGTCTTTTCGGAATCGGCTACCTTTGTTTACATTTTAAGCTTGGCTCAGCACCAGAAAGCATCAGTGCTTTCTAAAAATAGAAGCATCTTGCATTTGTAGACGGTGCTGGGGGGGAGCAAAGTTCATTCTCCTAGGTATGGGAGGATGCCTCTCCTGCAACACGTGCGGGGTGTGGCAAAACCTTTGAATAACAGGGGCAGTTTAAGTGAGGCGGGGGTTCGGGGAAAGGCGAGGAGGTTGGTGTGGGGCAAGCAAAGCGCGGAAGCTGTACGGGGATTCTTCTAGAAAGTGGGGTGGGAAAGGAGCTAGGGAGGGCGTGTGGAGGGAAGGGATCTGTGTCAGAACGTGCGTGTGAGCGGATACAAAACCCGAGAGAGGCGTGAGCAGCGCTGTGTATGCGAGCGGGAGCGAGGGGCGCCGGCTCGGGGTGTGTGCGCCTGGGTGAGTGACACCGAGGGGCGGGCTGGCCGGCCGGCCGGCGGGCGGGGGCAGCCTACGAGGGGCGGGAGTGTCCCTGCGTGGAGCGGGCCGACCCGGAGTTGTGTCAGTGAAGGAATCTAGCCCGGGGGCCGAACCGGCTGCGCCCTCCGCCGCGAGCGCCGGCTGCGCGGGGCGAGCTCCGGACGGCGCGCGGCCCAGGCAGCGGCTCCTGCTCCGCCCGCCCTCCGCGCCGCAGGGGCCGCCACCGCCGCCGCGCCTCCATCGGCGACCGCGCCCCCGATCCCTGTTCCCTGGCCCGGGACGGAGCGGACGGCGCTCGGCACAGAGGTAAGCCCGGGATCCCCGACCGCCGCCGCCGCCCGGGACCCCCTCCCCGGCAGCCCGCCAGCCCGCCAGCCCGCCGGGCCCGGGCCGGGACGCGGGGCTCGGGCGGACGCGGCGGGGCCTGCGCGGCCGGGACGGTGGCTGAGCCTGGGCCGCGCGATCCGCAGCCTGGGCCGCCCAGCCCCAGCCGCCTCTCGGGGCGCTGGGTGTGGCCCCCCGCTCGGCGCCGACGCGGGCTGGCCGCGCGGACCGGACGCGGAGGTCGCCGTCCTTCCTTTCTCGGGCCGGCGCGGGCGAGATAGCCGGCTGGCGGGAGGAGGCGCCGGGTGCGGCTCACATTCGCGCGCCCGGGGCGAGCGTGTGGCCGCCGCGCTCCGACGTGGACCCGCCCGCCCCGGATCTGAATCGGCCGCGGTCCCTCGCCTGCCCTCCCCCGCGCGAGAGTCCCCTTCCACCCGCCCGGCGGACGGAGACCCACCCCCTCCCGCTCCAAGCCGCCTCCGCCGGCAGCGTCTCGCCCTCGATCGCCGCCCGGCCCGGGAGCCGCGGGTCCGGGGAAACCCGCGCCCCTTGGGCGCCAGGCGGGAGCAGGATGTGGCGACCCCCGGGGCCGGCAAAGTCGCCGCAGTGGCCCGCAGCGTGACAGGAGTAGATGCCGAGCGACCCGGCCGCGGGACGAAGCGGTCGCGCTGCCGCGTCTGGGCGGGCGGACCCGGAGTCGGCCGACAGCGGCCCGAGCCCAAGACAGCGGTGGCTCCGGAGATGCGATAGGGTCTTCCCGCTCTCTCCACACGCTCGACTTTTCCGAGTCTTGGAAGATCGGCCCCGCTCTCTCCCACTCTGTTCGGCGATTAATACTTACTGCAGACGTAGGAGGTGAAGGGCTGAGACTTTACCTGGACGGGGATGCGACTGAAACCTCCCATCTTCTCAACTGGAGGTTTCCACCTCTTGGGGGTTTGGTTTGTGTGTTTGTGAACTTCCTGAGCCTTCAATTCCCAGCAGTCCGGGTTTTAGCAGATGCCAAGGTTTTGGAGACCTGACATGTAAAGATTCTTTCTGTGCAGCATTTTCCTTTGAGTGTATTACAGAATCTGTAGGTTGAGAGAGCTAGTGAAAAACCTTGAACTTCAAACACAGTCTCTTTCTTTACATAAAATATTATGTGTAATATTTTTCACTTATTTACATTTAAAGAAATGTTATATTGAAAACTTTTACCAATCGTCTTGCAAGTAAGAAAACAAACGACTCTGAAATTTTAGAACCTATGCAGAGGAAGAGGCTTTATGCCAGTATTTAAAAGAGTAAGGTCGTGTAACCTTTATGACCGGTTTAGTTTTTCTTCAAGGAACGATTCATTGCCATTATGATTGATTTTGTTTTCTAGAGATAAAGCAGATGTGCAATATGGCAGGGAAAAGAAGGGACAGGAAGTCAGAAATTGCTTCATTCTGGAAAAGAAAAAAAGAATATTCAAGTAACAAATACAGTGGCTTTGAAAGATACTCTGAAAGTGAAGTCTACAGTGGCCTTCTGGATAAAGTATTTGATTGGCCTTATAAAATTGTATCAACCAGAAAGCAGTGTGTTGTATGGGTGGGAGCAGTTTTTATCAAGTAATTGTAGTGTTTTTTTTTTAATTGTAGTGTTTTTTAAAAAATCTGTGTATGAAAATATTTGTTGGAGCTCTAAGTGGGGAAAAATCAACTTTGGGAATGATTTTCTATTTGGACAAGGCAAATACTGCTCCAGTCTCTAATTAGAGTTTTGGATTAAACTCAAGCTTTGTTAAAATCTATTTTATGGGGCAGCAGAACAAAAAATATGTCCGATTCTTTGTGTGGCTTTAAAAATACACACACACACACACACACACACACACACACACACGACTAATTCCAAAGGATAATTTGCATAAAAATACAATCACTTGAATGCAGGGAATATTTAAGAGGATAGTAAAAAAAACCTCAACATCTGGGGAAGGAGTATATTAATTGGAAATTTTCTTTCTTTCTTTAATCCTTGCCTCTGAAAATATTAAATAATTTTCTAGGAATCAACTTAGTTTAAAGTACTTAGGCAAAATGATCAAGACTCCTTTTGTATTCATTTTGTTTTAGGGAGCCCCCTAATGAAAGCCTTCAATTGACTGTTTCTGTGCTTGCACTGATTTTCAAGTGGGCTTTGTGGGGATAGGTGTCTGTGGGCTTGTGAGGCTGCTTGGCCAACCTCTGTAATGATCAGGAAAAGAAAATGCTTAGGCCAGACCATTTCAGCCTTTGATGCGCTGCCAATAGGAAGCATCTCAAAGACCTGCTTTGCTGTGCAAATGGAAATACTTTCCATCAGAAGTTAAGCTTTAGAAATGTTTCATTTTTGGTTCTAAGTTTTATCAGTTTCTCAGCCTCTGATCATAGAGTTGTGCTGTTGTTATCAGTGAACATTCATTTATGGCTTTTGTGTCGAAGGCACCTAGGTGGTCTTCATCCTGTTTACCTTTACACAGCTTTAATCAGTGTCTCATGTCTCACGAGGCAGGACAAGGACTTTTCGTTACAGTTTGATAAATGGAAGAGGTTGAGGTTGCTCATGGTAAGATCTAAGCTGCTACCACCTGTCTCGCCATATGATTAGAGTGGAGTGGGTTTTGTATTAGACAGATACTGCTTACTCACTGCTCCCTTGTGCTTCTTTCCCCGTCATCTTCTGTAGACCCTTTACTGTTATTTGACTGTGATAATTGAATCAGATGGCCGTTATAATTTTTGTACACAGAACAGTTGCTTTCACAAGCATGACATAGGACATGAGGGCAGATACATAATATGGGCAGATTTAAGTGATGGAGTCTGTTTATTGATCTCTGAATGATCGTGCATAGTTCAGCCCATCAATTCATTCCATCACTGTTCTGTCTTAGAGTGTAATCACACAATTAAAATGTGATTTTCACGATACAAACAGTTAAAAACCCAGTACACATAATTATAGAAGAAAAACAAACCTTTCTTTTTTCTTCCATTTTTTTGAAGTAGTCTGCTATGAAGGTGTTATTTCCTTGACACATCAAAATGGCTAATTTGGAGTTGTGATGCTTGTTATGTAAATAGGCCATATGTTGAATTCCTATAGAAGTTTATTCGTTCAGTGTTGTGATAATGGATAGGATCCCCTAAGTACCATAGCTAAGAAAAATAGTCTGTGAGGATGCATTTCTCTCTACTATTTATATCCTTCCCATTATTTTTGCTTAACAGCTAGAGTTTTTATTTTCTAATAAAAATATTCTTAAATGGGATGGTGTTATTTACCCTTATACATACAAAGCTTTCTCTCTAGTCCTGACACAAACTCTCTTCTCATTTATGCACCTGTTTAATAGTTTTCATGGTTGATGTCCTGTTGTTAGGCCAACGGCTGCATGCCTATCAACTTTTAATATCCTCTGCTAAACCTCTTCCTTTCGCACTGAAAAGACTTTTCTTTTCTTCATACTGTTAGCGTTCTCTTCATCACCCAGACTGGAGACCCAGGAACCATCCCTGACTCTTCTCTCTCTCTCTTTCATTCCATCAGTAAAATCGGGCACCAAGTCCTGTTAACTCTTCCTTTGTAAGAGTTTTTCCTAGCCAGCTCCCACATTTCCATGGCATTCCTCACTCCCCACACCCCGATAACCCAGGCCCTCGGCCATCCCTATTCTAGGATGATTATAATCTGCTACATCCCGTCTCTCTGTAACTGAGTTCTCCCCATGCTTCGCACTTCGTCATATTAACCTTCCTAAAGCCTCTTCTCCTTAGAATTCTTATCCAAGGATTGTCTCACAGGAAGTCTGAGTTGAACTCAGATTTGTCTGATTCCAAAGCTAGTGCTCTTTCCACTAGTTCAAATGCTTTTTATGCCCCCTCCCCCTCCCCCCACCTTTGGTCCAAGGTCTCAACTTGGTTTTATTATTTTTTAAAATTAATTAATTAATTTATTTATTTTTGGTTGTGTTGGGTCTTCTTTGCTGCGCGTGGGCTTTCTCTAGTTGCCATGAGCGGGGGCTACTCTTCATTGCGGTGCGCGGGCTTCTCATTGTCGTGGCTTCTCTTGTTGCAGAGCGCAGGCTCTAGGCACGCAGGCTTCAGTAGTTGTGGCACATGGGCTCAGTAGTTGTGGCTCGCGGCCTCTAGAGCACAGGCTCAGTAGTTGTGGCACATGGGCTTAGTTGCTCTGCGGCATGTGGGATCTTCCCGGGCCAGGGCTCGAACCCGTGTCCCCTGCATTGGCAGGCGGGTTCTTAACCACTGCGCCACCAGGGAAGCCCCTCAACCTGGTTTGGATATACCTCACTCTTGCCCAAATTTTACTTACCAACCTTATTTTCTACTTTTCTAACATGAACCTTCTATTCCTACTAATTGGATCTCACTGTCCTTCTAAGATGACTTTGTACCCTTTTGTTCATGCTCTCCCTTTTAGAATGTCTTTTCCTTTTTCCTCTGACCTAAGCACAATCTCCAAGTTAAGTCTGCTCACCCGAATCATGTTACTCTCATTGGATTCTTCCTCTTCTGCCCTTTTGTCTACATCATTCTTTAGACCAAGAGAAACTCTCTTATACTATCGTGTTCACAATTCTTGCTTTTCCAACAAGATTGCAAGACCCTGGAGGGCACTGATGTACCTGTATGCTATCTTTGAACCATCTACAAGCTTTGGGCATAGCAAGCCCTTGATAAGTAGACCTATAGAATCAATAAACTAGAAAGGTGAATTTTTTTTTAAAGATGGGCTTTGATATTGCCTGTGTACTGCTCATCATCATGTCCTCAGAGCCTAGCTTGCAGCTTGACACCTAGTCATGACCTCAATAAATATTTGTTAACAGTGAAATTAATGTTGACATTGGATAAAAGGGACAAGCGTTTGAAGGAGGCGTCTGTCAAGGAGTTTTTTCCCCATTTTTCTTCAGTGGTTCTAATCAGCCTCTCCATTCATCAGCTGTGAGGATTCTGAGGCCTTGGCATTTTCCAGAGTTGAGGTACTGATGGAGGCTGGCAGTTGTGAGTTAGAATTAAAGAGGCTGTCATTATTTTAAGGTGGAGTGATGGGTCCCATTAGTTGGCAAAAATAAAAGGATTGAGGCCTTATGCCAGTATTTTATACATAAAACAATTAGAGTTATCAGTTTTATAAATATTCAGTTAATCGGCTCCAAACTTCAAGACTGTATTGCAGAGCTACCCAACTTTTTCATTTAAAAGCTTCTCGTACATTAAAAAAATAAATCATCTGGGTATCCATCTAGGGATGAAAAGTGAGGTAGGGAAAAATTGCCACACCCATCATATTGTATTCAGGACAAAATTCAGTTCTTTTAACTTTAATAAGACTCACTTTGTACAAGGCACTGTTTCTGCCGGGAAGGAGTTTATAGTCCAGCAGGAGAAATAACACATGTATCTCAGAAACAAAGGTCTAAGAGAGCTCAGAAGGGAAAATTTCCTTCAGATTGGAGGGCGGTGGGGACCTTCCTAGAGTGACAGTTATTTGAGCTGATTATTGAAAGGCTTTGGGTCAGATTTCAATAGCTATTATTGGGAATATAGAGATGAGGGAAGGACAGCAGGGTTGGGAGGAACACAGGCCAGGCATTCCAGGGTGTTTTGACTCTAACATGAATCCTCTGATATACTACCACTGCTTCAGAAGCTGAAATGCCACTAGGACTCTCCTGGGTACTGGTGGTCCGCAATGTTCCGTAATGAAACTTAAAGGAGATATGGAGACCTGAAATAGGTACTTTGGTGCCAGGTGCTGAACTGACCATGACATAAAGCGCAAAATAAGTCTTGTAAGCAGTATAACTGGTGCGTTTCTGGGTAGCATCCAACTGGCTTAGAATGCTTGAAGAGGTCTCCTGCAGTATGGAAAAACCACTGAAGATGGAAACTTTCATAGTAATGTAAATAGGAAGAGGTCAGCACTGAATGTGGTCCCAAGTAGCCAGCCATCTGTGGGACACTGCCCAGTGATCCTAGCAGAGCTCAGTAAATGAGTAAACATACTGTTTGTTATAGTTCCCAGATTCTGATTCTGTATAACTACTCCATGGATTGTAAAACTAGGACCGATGGGTGTGAGTTTCAGGGAGACAGATTTGGGGTCAGTATAAGGAAGGTGGTCCTGTTATGGATTGTGCTAGTTCATGAGGTGGTAAGACCCCATGGTTAAATGTATTTAAGCATGAGCTATACCATACACCAGGCAATGTCTCAATACATGCATCATCTCTGTTTTTCCTCAAAGCAGTGTTACTGCCCCCCCATTTTACCGACAGGCAATACTGAAGCCTAGGAAGGGTGAGTAGTGAGCACATTGTAGAGCAGGTGTCAGCCTAGGCAGTTTGAGGGCAGCGACTGAATAGGTACTGGATGAAGAAAGGATGCAAACGTCAGATGGCCATTAGGATTTTTAGGGGCCCTTCCTAACGCTAGGATTGAGTCTTTAATTCTCCTTGGGGGATCAAGATGCTAATTGTTGCTAAGCACTAATTCATTAACAGCAGCACCCAATTCCTAGAAATTCAGAACAAAGTGAATTACAATCATTGTCATCATCCTGATGGCCACCACTTAGTGACCATCTCATTTAAACCTAACAGCTATCTTGCAAGGTAGGGATTATGTATCCTTTTAAGGAGGGGACTCTAGGAAGTTACGTAGCTTGATCAATCCGCAGAGTTGATCAGTGGCTTTTTTTTTTTTTTTTTTTTTTTTTGCGGTACGCAGGCCTCTCACTGCTGTGGCCTCTCCCGTTGCGGAGCACAGGCTCCGGACGCGCAGCCTCAGCGAGTGGCTTTTTTCTTACACCGCCCTTTAAGGTAATTCGTGGTGATACGGGAAATATTTACCTATCAGTTCGACACACACACCGACCAATCAGAGAGGCCACCAGCTATCTACCACGCTGTGGCCCTTCCCAGTGATGAACGTCCCCTGAGGTGATGTTGAGGCCAAGTCCAAAGGGATGTGAAAGATTTGGTAATACACCAAGACCACACATCTGGAGCTCCAGAAAACTAGTGACTTTTATCCGATTTTATACATGATGTGTAGTACTATTAAAGAAAACAAGCCTTCACCTGTAATTATATTTCACATATGTTTCTAAATAAAGAAAAGTAGCTTTGCAATGGTCACGTTGTATCTTCCTTATAAATGGCAGGGCCTTCTTCCTCACTCCTTTTCTTTTTTTTTTCTTTTTTTTTTGTGGTACGCGGGCCTCTCACTGTTGTGGCCTCTCCCGTTGCAGAGCACAGGCTCCGGACGCGCAGGCTCAGCGGCCATGGCTCACGGGCCCAGCCGCTCCGCGGCATGTGGGACCCTCCCGGGCCGGGGCACGAACCCGCGCCCCCTGCATCGGCAGGCAGACCCCCAACCACTGCGCCACCAGGGAAGCCCTCCTCATTCCTTTTCTACCTTTTACTTTCCTCCAGGCAGAGGCTCATCTGTCTGGACACCATCCCCTCTTGCTTCCTCAGGGATCTTGCTCCATTATCTCACTTTCCTTCAGGGTCTCAACCAGCCTTCCCTCTCGTCGCATAAGCATTCATAAGCCTTTTCGTTCTTTAATAACAAGAGAAGTCAAACCAAACAAAATCCCTGCGGCCCCTTCCCTGTTGGTCTGGTCACGTGGGCTCTCCCTCCTGGGCTCAGCAGGCAGCTCCTTGAAGAACAGGTCCTCACACAACACCCACACCTCCCCAACCCTCTACAGCCCTGTCCTCTCGTAATGGCCACCTCTGTCCTGCAGACCGCCAGCTTCATTGTCCAGGAGTCTCTGGTGTTACTGATCACTACTCCTTGAAACCTTGCCCACCTGTTTTCTGAGTCATTCCTTTCCTGATGTCTTTCCTGTTGCCCAACCGCTCTGTATTAGGCTTCTCTGCTGGTTCCTCTCCTCCTCCCGGACCTCGGTACCCTCTAGGGTTCCCCCTTCAACCCGCTGCTCACCTACTCTTTCCTTCTGCTACCACCTATACGCCATCGATTCCTGAATCTGCAACCCTGAACTCTTCTGACATCTGCTCCAGGTGTCTTAAACTCAGGGGGTTCAGAACTCTACTTCTTTTTCTTTTTTTTTTTTTAATGTTGAGCCTTCTTTTAATTAATTAATTTATTTATTTATTTTTGGCTGTGTTGGGTCTTCGTTTCTGTGCGAGGGCTTTCTCTAGTTGTGGCAAGCGGGGCCCACTCTTCATCGCGGTGCGCGGGCCTCTCGCTATCGCGGCCTCTCTTGTTGCGGAGCACAGGCTCCAGACGCGCAGGCTCAGTAGTTGTGGCTCACGGGCCTAGTTGCTCCGCGGCATGTGGGATCTTCCCAGACCGGGGCTCGAACCCGTGTCCCCTGCATTAGCAGGCAGATTCTCAACCACTGCGCCACCAGGGAAGCCCCAGAACTCTACTTCTGCAGCCAGCATATTCCTTCTGTGTTCTCTACCTCAGTTAATGAAACCCATTTGACCAAGTTTAAAATCCGGGAGCTGTTCTAGGATACTCACTCTTCCTCAACCCGTACTTTTCATTGATGACTAAGCTGTGTAAAAACTGTCTTCTCAAACCCTTGAGTCCGCGCTCACCTCTCTAGGCCATTACCACCACGACTGCCTAGGTTCAGGCCCTCATCACTCTCTTGAGGGTTACTGCAGTAGCCTTGTAACTGGTCTCCCTGCCTTCTGCCTGGCCTGCTTCCAATCCCTTCCCCACACTGCCGCCTTTCTAAAAGGCAAATTTGATCATGGACTCTCTGCTGCTTAAACTCCTTCAGCGGAGTCACTGTTTCTCCAGGATAAAATCTAAGATCCCTAGCCTGGCACAAAAGCTCCTTTGTGATCTGGGCTCTCCCTTCGGGTGTGTACCAAAGTCTTCTCTAATGATCCTGGTCCCCACTGACTACCCCTCCCCGCAGCATCCCTACTAAAGGAAATGAGTTGTTACAGGCGAGAAACGGGAGGAGGGATGGGAACAGGGAAGAGATTGAAGAACTTTGCTGTCCAGTACCATGGCCACTAGCTGCCTGTGGCTGCCGAGCACTTGAAATGCACCTAGTCCAAACTGAGATGTGTTATGAGTGAAATACGCCACGGGTTCAGACTTGGTATGCAAAAAGGAATGTAAAATAGCTCATGAACAAATTTTATTGGTTACATGTTGAAACAGTAACATTTTGGATATAATGGGTTAAATAAAATATATTATTACAATTAATTTCACGTTTCTCTTTATCTTATTTTTTTTTAACATGGCTACTAGGAAATTTTAAACTACCTGTGTGGCTGGCATAATAGTCGTATTGGACCACATCGTTATAGAACATCTCCTTGTTCCTGGGAGATGCATCCTGTACGAGCCAAGCCCAGGAGATTTTTGAGTGATTAAGTCAGCCCTACAGGTATAGAGAAGCAGCAGTTGCTCAGTTTCTTAAATCCACAGATATTAAAGTGCTTTAGATACGATTCAGAATCAGAGAGACAGTTTGTGAAGACTACAGCCAGGAGTCCTTCCTACAGTGTGCACGGGGCTAAAATCACGAGTCTGGCACATCTGTCTCGCCAGGCCCACCCAGGCACCATCAGGAGAGGGAAACAGGGATACTGTGTGCTAGAGGGAGGATCTGAGGTAGACAGGAGGAGCAAGGACAGGGCAAGTGGAGTCCCGGGAAGCCTCCTGCTTGTGAGGTACAGACAAAACACCAAGAGCCACGCCTAGGTCTCTGAGATTCCCCCATGCTGCCATGGACCCTTTCCCAGTGGGAGAAGTCCCAGGTCCTCCACTGTCTTGAGCCTCAATAATATGTACATGATAAAGCCATTGTGCATCAAACAAAATGACGTGCCCAACAACTAGTCCTCCTCAGTTATGCCTTAGGATACTGAGGGCAGCAGTCTGTGGATCATTTGGCCCAGAAGGCTTGAGGAAGGTATAGGGACCTTTCTCAAGGTCCCAAGGACCTTGTCACAACGACCCAGAAGATAATATGTCCTAAGAGATATGCAGAGCTTTGTTTTCAAGTGGAAAAGCCAAACCAGTGATGGGAAACCAGAGCTTACCAGGATGGAGCAGGAGGGAGAAACCTGGAGGTGAGGGGAAGAAACCATGACTATCACGGGAAAAATTCAATGGAATCAGGTGCCAGTGAGTCTGATAGGCAGTGGGGCTCAGCGCCTCTCTCCTGGTGGTTTGTGTGCTGTGTTCTGTTGAGCCCTTTGGTTCTGAGAAGAATGCCCCTGGGCAGTTGCTTTGATTTGCTTTTACATATTAGGCATTAGTATAAGATTCTGGTAGGGGGAAAGGTTCTTAGGCTAAAAATAAAAGTTTGAAAGTCATACCTGTACAGAGACTGGCCTGAGAAAGTGGTGACCACCGTGGTGTGGTGATTGCTCCCCCAGTTGCAGGATCTGGGACCAGTTTGGGCGCTTGGCAGGAGCTACAACTCCTTTCCACCTGTACCCGAGTGACTCTCCATTGGGTTGACCATGCAGTCTGTCTGGCCTTACCTGGGAAGCCAGAACTGTCTCATTCTTGCGTACCACATTTTCACTTTGTGCCCCAGGTTCTCTCTCACATTTCCAAGTCCCTGATTTGAGGTCTTGTGTAGGAATCTCAAATTGCCTTGGGTAAGGATCCCATCACATATCTCCAAGCCTTCTTAAGCCAGTAGTCTTGAATCTGAGATACAAGCCCTAGAGTGAGTGCCTGCTGCCCACTTTCAAGCTTCTACTAACACCTGCCAGCAATGGGCAGGAAACTCAGCTAGTTTAATAGGTATTTGTGGAATTGAAGAGCTTGCCTGGATACTGGCTGTTCCCTGATTCCAGACCCCTGACACCAAACACTCTTTGGCTGCCCCACTGGTCTCTGGGTCCCATTTGTACCACATGTGCAACTTGGGAGGGGAAGGGGAAGGCAAGTATAGGGCTGATTTTCCTAAATTATGGTACATCTGCTTCTCTGTTCCCTGGGAGAAGGCTGGTCTGAAGTGTGGGCAAGAAAGGTGGCTGCCTTTATGGTGTGATTTCAGAATTCATTCTACTCAAAAGGGCTTTTCAAATATCAACACTTTCTCTTTCCTGCTCTCTAATATGCAAAAGCCTACATGATAAAAACTCTATTCTCTTTCCTAAGACCAGTATGGTTTAGACGAGAAGGAAAACAGATTTGATTTGATGGTTGAAAAGCCTGGTTTTGACGCATGTAATTGGCTGGCTGTAATGAACTTGAGCCAATTATTTAATCTTCCTGAACCTCAGTTTTCTCATTTATGGAGTGAAATTAATAATACCTACTTGCTTTGTTATGATTTTCTATGACTAAATAAAACAAGGTATAAAGTGCCCAGCATCAGGGCCTAAAATGCAATGCTATGAAAGTGGTAACTTAAACTGGTCAGACATGTGCTCCGTAGACTGAATGATTTTATATACCCTTCCCTGAGACTGATAAGAAGGAGATAAGAAACCTGGGCCAGGAGGGCCAGAATTCAGCCATCCCTGGGTGAAAAAGGACCAGAAGGAAGTTGCCTTCACATTCTGCTTAAGGCCCATCCTGCCTAATGGTTTGCATTTGTGAATATATTCGTCTGGGATTATGAATACAACATGAAGCCATGGAAAAAAAGGAATGTTTACATCCTCTGCCAGGGTAATATAAGAATAAACAAAGCAAGTTTTTGAGTCTCTGAATAGTTAGGTGCACTGCCATCAAAATAAATTTTTATTTCTATTCTTTGCTGATAAATTATAGCTGAAGGAAGCCACTAAAATACCCTGAAAAGGAAGATTCATATACAAATGAGATACCAGGGACAGATTTCACACTTACTTTGTAGGAGCCATTCTTTCCTTAACTGTGGGTGTTTGGGAAGTTCTTTTATTGTAGCCTTTGTTGCTTCCAAGAAGGGGGGAAAAGCTTTAGTATACTCAGGAGAGAATGGTTTTGATTGGAGGCAGTGTTGTTCTCAGTGAGGGCTCACTTTCCTGTATTGTAGTGCTTGCTAATACAAAACCGAGAAAACCCATAAACGGCAGTAAGATAGTCTGATCTGACATACTGCCACTTATGATCGACCTGTGTTTATTACAGGAACATGGGCAGTCCTATCATTTTTAAAGGGGAAAGTGGAAGATGTTATGCTGGCTACTGTGACTGCTAACGTCCTGATCTAGAAGATCTTTGTCCTTTCTCATTCACTTCTCCTGTGAAGTCTGAATGGTGGACTGGATTCAGTACACGCAGGGGGCTGCCAGTGACTTCCTGGGCTCTTGATGTAATCTCGATCGCCCCACTGCAATACCACAGCCTCAGTATAGTGTCATATTCAACCTGAGAATACTCAAGGAGAGAGTATAAACCTACTACCTCTAAAATTAAAAATAAAAGCATTAAAAATAGTATTTAGTGCTGGTTTGTGGCACTGAATATATAAACTCATTTATTGTTCTGGTAGTCCCAGAGCAAGAACTGTTGCAGTTGCAATGGGTGATATCAACTAAGGTTGTCATGACAACATTAATTTATCATTTCCAAACTTTGGTAGGATTTTACCTTCTGAATCTCCTGGATTGTCTTTAAATTTATAGTTATTTCTCATTTATTAAGGCGAGGCATATTTAGCTATTGCTTGCATAAATGCACTGAATATCTTCATGAAATTTACTGACGTGAAATTAGAAGCATAGAAGGTGGGCACTGGAAAGAGGTAGTGGATGCTGTGGCCTAACGGTCCCCCCAGAAGAAGGAATCCCTTCCACAGTATCCCAGTCAGCCAGCTGCCGTTCGAACCCTGCCAGGAATGAGGTGGTCACAGTTTTGTGACACTGAGGACTGCTGCCCACGGTAGCCTGCAGTGCTCCTAGATCTTGAGCCCCTTTAGATTTGGACCTTGTCTCCTTGTGGTTGGACCAATACTCATTATCACGCACATCAGATACTGAAATCTGCCTCCCTGTAGCTCCCCTGTTCATCTCCTATCACCCTTTGGAGTGGCACAGAATAGTCATGCACCTGAGTGTGGTAGGTCTTCAAATATTTGACCATTGCTATTGTATCTCCTGTTCGAAGTCTTCTCTTTTCAGGCTTACGTGGTTCCAGTTCTTTTGGCTGAGATTCGCCATCCTGTTAACACTCTGGTCGCCCGCCACTCCGCCTGTGCCATTTTAAAAGCGAGGCATCTTGAACTCAACACCCTGCTCCTGAGTTCTCTGAGTGGCGGAGGACACACGGCTGCAGCTAACTCCCCATCCAGGGCACCTTCTTTTGCTGATCTAGTCAGATCCTGTGTTGGCCTCCATTTTAAATGAGGGGCAGCACGTTGTTAGTTTATATCCAAAGTCAAATAAAACTTCCCAGTCTCTTTCTGGACAACCCCTACAAAGCCAGCTCTCCCGTATTCTGTATCTGTGCAGTTAACCTTGGGAACACACGTAGAGGACTTTACCTTTATTCTCGTTACATTTTGTCCCATTTTGGCAAATCATTTTTCCTCTCCATCAAGACATTTTTGAATTATAATTTCTAAAAGTTCAATCTCTCAGTGGTACATTTTCCACTTATTTGTCAATTACACTTTTTGAGAAAGGTACTTCCTCTGTCATTGATAAAATGTGGACCAAGACAGGCCAAAGAGAGAGCCCTGTGACTTTCTACAAGAGACCTCTTGACATCCATACATGAATTTTGCTAGCTGTTTTTTGTTTCTTTGTTGGAACTAGTTTGATCATCTCGCAGTCGTGTTTACTTTCTTGCCCCCAAGCTCTCTAAGAGGATACAGTTAGGAAGGACTTAGATGCCTTAGTGACACTATCGTGATTGACCCACTTATTGCCAATCATAGAACTATATTACGAAATGAAGCGAGATGAATTGGAGTAACTTTTAGATTGCATTCATTTTTCTTTTGAAAAGTTTACTAAAAAACATGTGTAAATAGTTTTAATTTATTAAAAAATAATTTTGTAAAATAAATTCATTCTTCACCCATAATTTCAATTCACGTGAACTTGTTTGGTTCAAAGACATTGCTTTTTTGTATATCATTCGGTTCTCTGTATGGAATCATTGCTTTGGAAACTAATTGGTGGTGGGACAGGAAATCACTCCTTAGGTGTCCCTCCAGCACATCATTATACTCACATCTCCTGGGACAGACAGTAATCAGGCTGAATCATGTCCAAATAGCATGCTGGAGTCTATGTAAATGGCTCCATGACAGTTTCACTAACTGTGACCATGACAGAGAATGCACTGATGGCATCATGTCACTAATGGATGTGTTTTCTCTAACTGGAAAATCCTGTATTATTCAGAGGGTTTTTTTCCTTCTCACACAAACTCTTTGACTTTTATATTAATATCAAATGTCTGTCACTTATAATATGGTGTTTGTGTACTATGTTTTGTTTTACTTGTGTACAAAATGGTCTTTTCCACGCTTTTTACCTTGGACTGGATGGAAAGAAAAAATAATTTGAAAGAGTAGTAGCACGAGGAACTCAAATCTGTAATAAGTCAAGGAATAAACTCTTGCTTCATAAAAATACTTCTCTTTGGTGGTGCTTTAGATTTTACAAAATACTCTCACAAGTTTTTTTTTGAAAAAAGTTTTTGCTGACTGTAAAAATAATTGCATACTCTTTGAATTTGGAAAAAATACTGAAATGGATAAAAGAGAATTAAAAGTCAGCTAAAATTTCACCACCCAGAGATTGTCATTGTTAGTATCTGGTGTGTTTTCCTTCCAGACATGGATGTATGTGTAGTTGTGAGTATGTGCATGTGTGTGTGTGTGTGTGTGTGTGTTTAAACTAGCTTCATGGTAGACCTAGGCAGTTTGTACTGAGCAATCAGTGTGACATAGTAGTTAAAAGTGCTTTGGAATCAGACACTTGGAGATTTCAGTCCTGGCTATGCTACTCATGTAGTGACTGTAAATTGCTTAAACGATCAAAACTTCAATTTCTACTTCTATAAAATAGGGATAATAATAACATGTATCTAGTAGGTTTATTGTAAGAATTAATAAAATAATGAATGTAAAGTACATAGCATGGTGTATGCCTCATAGTAAATGCTCAGTAAATGTGAGCTATTATTGTTACTATACAGGTTTTCTTGTCTGTTTTCCTCACTTAAATTCTAGGGTAGCAATTTCTCTTGTCAAAAAACATTATTTGAGAAATATTTGGAATGACTACATACATTTCAATATATGAATGTACCTTAATGTAATCATTTCGCTATGCTTAGACCATTTCCAGTTCTTTGCTGTCATAAAGAGCACCACCGTTAATATCCTTTACATTTTTTTTGTGCGTAGACAACAAAATGAATTTCTAATGGCATTTTACAGAGAGGCAGAGAAAAATGATCAATTCTTTAGTATCTCCTTAATATGCCAGGTTATATGCTTGGTTTTTTAATGTCAAAATTCTCATTTAACTCTTCCACAACCCCGTTGAGGTACGTCTGTTACCCCTATTTTTGGATGAAAAAGCTCTGAGGGGAGACAAGTAGTTTGCCCAAGGTCACAGAGATAGTGGTGGTAGAGATGGTATTTGAAGCCAGCTGTCTGATTTCAAAGCTTAAGCTTTTCCATTCTGGCAGGCAGTTCATGCCTATCTTTTTAAGGCTGGCGGAATGAATAGTTACCATTGTGCTTTTCACAAAATGTCACTTGGTGCCACATAAAAGATAGGACACTTGGCTGGAACTCTTGGCTTACTCAATATAGTACCTCTTGTGTGCGTATGTTCTTATATGTTTTGGAATCAAGCCTCATTAAAATAAGGTGCTAACTAAAGGAAATCAAACATTGGTGTGATTATTTGATGAAAGCAAACGTCAGGGAAGAAAACATTTATTTAGTCAAAAACACAAAAGTCATCTTTGTTTTAGTTGGATGGACTAGGCCAGAATTACTTATCTCCCTAGGAATCAGAGTATTTCACACAAATCAGTATAGGAATTAAACAATAACAGCCAAAGTAAATTGATGCTGTCAAAAGGGGTTATAAGTTTCATTACTGGTATATTAGGGGTTGAAAGGGAAAATCTTTAGCCTTAGTTGTAAGCTGCTACACCAGGAAAGAGCTGTAACAATTGCTGTAGGTATAAGTATAGGTATAGGGGAGACATAACGTTTACTGGGACAAACCCCCAAAGAATTATTTGGTGAACTGACAGGTTGTCTTTAAAAAGTCAGCCATTCGGAACATTTATCTTGGCAGCTCTCAAATCTGACTCACAGCGTGTAGTGTGGCAGTCAATTTTTGAAGGAAAAACGCATAATTAATATGAAAATCAAGGTATAAGGTGTTGCCAGTCAGTACCCAACACACAGTTTCTTAGAACAAAGGAGCAATTGAAGTTGTCTTTTAATAGGGTAATCCTGGTTTGTCATTCTGTAGGTTTCAGTTCTTAGTAAAAATGAAAGAAAAAAAAACCCTAGTTGTAATATTTCATATCCAAGAGCTACTTTGTTGCAGAGCTTATGCCCAACTCTTGTCTAGTCAAGAAAGTTATCTTTGGTTTTTGAGTTCTTGAATTTTCATAGCCCTTGAACTTACACATTTGCCTTAGCAGTGTCCCCGTGTTCCTGCAGTCATTTTAGTTCTTACAAGGGAGAAACAGTGTCCGTCGTAGCCCAATGACTAAGAAGGTTTAAAGACACAGACCTACTTGAGAATGGACTTGAGGATATGGGGAGGGGGAAGGGTAAGCTGTGACAAAGCGAGAGAGAGGCATGGGCATATATACACTACCAAACGTAAGGTAGATAGATAGTGGGAAGCAGCCGCAGAGCACAGGGAGATCGGTGCTTTGTGACCGCCTGGAGGGGTGGGATAGGGAGGGTGGGAGGGAGGGAGACGCAACAGGGAAGGGATATGGGAACAGATGTATATGTATAACTAATTCACTTTGTTATAAAGCAGAAACTAATTAAAAAAAAAAAAAAAGAAGGTTTGTATCGACACAGCACGCCCACCAGCTTAGTCTGTGGAGAGTCTGTGCCCCGTCGTGGTTTGCAGGTGGGAAGGGCCCAGCGAGTTCAGTTTGGGCTTGCTGCACAGCTAGTGAGTAGGTAGAACTGTGCACAAGACGATGGGTGTGAATCTGTGGATGGGATCCGAGATGCGGCTCCATCCAGCGCTTGCTCCGTAGCTGTCTACCTCTAGGCAAAGTGCTTTACTGTCTCTGAGCCTCGGCTCCCTCTGCTCTCACAGAGATAATGACTCCTGCACAAAGGTCATAGGGAGGATTAAACGCATTGAGCAAACCAGTGGGTGAACTCAAAAGTGCTTTCATGGTTAGCTCCCAAGTTATTAATTAATGGCCACAGGTCATGCCTCCCAAGGAGAAGCCGATTTACCATTGAAAATATTTTCAAATGAATAATGGGAATATTTGTAAAATATATGTAAAAATACACCACTCCTGGGGCTAACCTCACCAGACCCCCCTAACTCTTTGCTTATACTCTATCCAATAATAAAGGGACAGGCCCTTTCTCTGCCCAGGAAGCCCCCAGTGCCCAGCGAGCTTGGCATCTCTCAGAGCTTAACTACTCACTCCCGTGGCACATCCCTCGATGAGGGAAGGAAGCCCTTGGCATCAGTACGTGGTTCCTTTGAATACAGTACAGACCTTTATAAAAATAGCCATTTAGGTCTATTAAGTTGTTCCAAGACAGAAGCAAAACTTGTATATTTGATGCATTATTTTAGCTTTCAACTAAAAAAGGGCTCACAATAAAAGACTATCAGATAGAAAAGCATATTCCAACAGGGTTGCATTATAAACAATTATAGGAAACTCTGATTATTAAAGCAATCATTTTGCCAAAGGGGAGAATGAAAGAGAAGAAGTTAGGAATTTTGACACTGGACATCACGCATACTTTTCTGAAGTCTCCTGTGGTTTCCCCCCAGCCCTGGTAATGTAGGCAAGGGCTCAGCAACTGCTTTTGAGTCTGGCTGCCAGAGAGTCAATCCCACCCCAGGGACTGCGCTCACTCCCTTTCCCCTGGGGCTGCTGCCGGCTAACCCGCCTTCCCTTTCTTGCCTCCCAGGTGGTCGTGGTGGCCCTTTCTCTCTGTCCTTTAAAAGGACAGGATTTGTTCATTGGCCACCCCAGCCTGGGCTCACTGCAGGACCCTTATGAAGGTGCTTCAGGTACTTAATGACTGAAATGTCTCCGTGGCATTCCTCGGAGATTGGCGGGGTGTGGGTCAACCAAGTGCTGGATGTTTTATACAAACCCCCATGAACACTTAGCAGTAGGGAAGCCAACAGAGGGCCCACGGAGGCCCGGACTCCTTGAGCCCGCTAGCTGGGAATGCTAACCCTGCTTGCTATACTCATCTTGAATCAATTTCTAAATTTTGTTTCTCCTTCTATGAAGGAAACTATTCTGAATTTCACTTATTTGCTTTGGTACCTCATTTCATTCAGCTCATTTCTTCATCAGCTATTTTTTGAGCGTCTGCTGTGTACTAGGCAAAGTGAGAGGAACAAAAAGCCATCAAACATTGAAAAGGAGAGAGCAGTTCACACCTCAGGCAGAAAGCAAGATAAGCCTCCAGGGTTGAGAGAGAGGGAGAGGTTAAGTATGTAATGATTTTTCTTTTTTTTGAGCTGTACTTTCTACAATAAATTGTACTGCCTGAAAATCTATACCAGTATTCATTTATGTAGCAAATCCCATTGTAATGAGAAGTCCTGTTATCTATGACTTGGGACAAGCATCATTTAGAACACAATTTTAGGGCAGCAGAAGACTTTGGACAGTCCCTTGGAGTGAGTTGAAATGGGATTTGACCTATATATCAAGCTTTTCCTTGATATTTTTCGTTTCCATGTGTCAACAAATACTTGACTTGATATTAAAGCCAGTTAAATCTATATTTCTTGCTGTAGTCAAGTACAGCAACATATAACCAAGGGCAACATACCCTCACCAGCCATATTTTGTTAAGTACATGTATTTTATCATAAACCTACTTGACTGAACTACTTTCACATGAATAGGGTGAAAATATCAACGTAACTACCATTAAAAAAAAAGAAAAGCTGGAGAATCTCTGATCTAGTCCCTCGCCCTTCATTTAAGCAATCTCATAGTTTATTTTGCTCACTTTCATCATAAGGAATGACAATATGGAAAAGATCTTGATTGTGGTAGCTGTGGTTTCTTTCTCTTTTCTCTAAAGGGTTCGCTGTAACCCATTCTCCCAACTCCCATCCCAACCAGAGGATTTCTTAACACAGCCGCAAAGTGGCAAATACCAGTAAACTCAAGAGTCTCAGACTGTAGGAATCTAATCAATGTGATGAAAGGGAGAGTGAGGTGGAAGCCTCTTACTTACTCTTTTTCTGAACTTTTAATTGTTAGAAAATTTCTGAAAATTATGTAGTAAAAACTCAGTGTTTCCATAAACAAATGGCCTGAAGCATCAATTTATAAACACCAACAAATTTATTTACTGTTATTAGAAGAGCCTAACTTCTCCTGCCTGTGTACTATAAATGGAAGAGTGACTGTCATTTATTGGGCTCCTACTCTGTGCTAAGCATTTACAATATCTCACCTCTAACAGTCAAAATGATGCTTTAAGCATGTATTATTATTTCCATTTCATGTTCAACTTCGGCTGCTGAGTAACTTATCTGAGGGCACCAAGCTAGAAAGGGTATAAGCAGGGATTTGAACCCAAGTTTGTCTGGTTCCAAAGCCTCTTCACTTTTTACATCAGGAATCTTGAGAGTGTAAAAAGATTTCTTTTTCAAATTGTTAAAGTTACACGTGCTCATTATAGGAAGTTTGGAAAGCAGACAAAATTATAAAGAAGAAAAAATCACTCATGATTCTTCACCCCAGGGATGATCACTACTAAAATTTTATTTTATTTTTCTTTCTAGGCCTAAGAAAGCTATAATTTATATATCCAAGAGGGTATTGTTCCTCAGAATTGTCATCCTTGAAGTTTATTCATGTTCTCTAACAATGTTGCCATTGCTTAAAACATTTTTGGAGCCAATTTAGGAACTAAATTCTCTGTAGACTCCCATGCACTGGGTACTTTGGTAGAGACATAGCAAAGAGGGTGTATCCGTTACCTAAATACCTGTCAAAATAATACATTTTTATGTTCTACCTTTTTGTGCCTTCTGAAGTTATATGCTGCAAATATTTGACCATCCTGTAAAGAATACCGTCATTGCCCTCTCTAAGAACCATAAACATCTTCTGCGACTTCAATTGTGGTAGGAGATGGAATTTACCAAAATGCTACTTCCTCCCATGTCAAAGATTGATGGACATTTGGGGTTATGTTTAAAAGTCTTTATTAAAAATTAAATCAATAAATGTTTAATGTCTCACTTGACAACTCATGTTATGTGTTACATTGTCCACACAACAATGTTTGCCTTTTGTGGTACATAAAGAAAATCAAAGAATTGTTTTTGTCAAAGTTTGAAAAGCACATTTTAAAATCAATTTCTTTTTAATGGAAGTATTATACTCACTGAATTATTTCCCTCCAAGGAGTTTCTGTAAAAGCAAATATATCTTAAGTGTGATGAACTGATCTTTAAATAAAGTTGGTAGCATCTTTTGTCAGAGTGTTTCGCAAAGAAGCAGGCACGCATGCGCACTCACACACACATACATAAAAGATCGCTATCAAAATGGCCACGGGTATACTTTATCAAAGTGAAGAAAGTCAAGTAATTAAGTGCCAGCTGAGTTCTCATCTCTTTGGTTTATTGCACACAACACTATTACTTTCAGAAAACAAACCTAACCCTCAGCTCAAGCATCTCCCTGGTTGTCTGGCTTCTGCCTTATTTTTCAGACATTCTTATCTGCCCCATAAGGTTAGCATGGCACCCCCTTCCCAGATTGCTGGGCACCTGGGACACCGGGACCCTGGGTCCTAAGATTGGTGCAGAGTCCTTCGGGGCCACACCCAGAGCTCCGATGGGGGCCCACTGGGCATGCGCAGGTGTCCTAAGGGCTGCCCTCTTCCCTGGTCTTCCGATTGCCGAGATTTCCCGTGGTAAGACTTCATCGTGCTCTCAGAGCTCATTACAAAGTGTAGGCTTTGTCTTGTGTTTTAATCCTGGGCACTATTCACAGTGCCTGGCATTGTGTTCAGTCAGTGTGTTAGAGAAATGAAGGGTTACAATATATTCTCGCAGAAATGGACTGTTCGGAGGAAAGGTAGTCTGATTACAAGAGAGTCCGAATAGAATGGTGACTTCGCATCTCAAGACTTAAGGGCCTCTAGGTCCATCCTCTCACTTAAAGATGAGAACCGGAGAGGTCAGCTGACTTGGAAAAGGTCACCTAGAGAGATGGCGCCAAGCCAGGCACAGCATCCAGCGTCCTGAGGTCTTGTCCCGTCCTTCCCAGTGCTCCCTCCTGTCCTCGTTCCCCGGTTGTTTCATGGATGTTGAGCTGACTTTGCAGGATCAGTGACCAGAGCATTTGAAGCCCCACGTGGTGCTTAACAGAGCAACGGATGCAGAGGGATTCTCAGGGAACACTTGAAGAGATTGTTGACTTAGTGAGTGATTGCCTGGTTGACTTAGGAGCCCAGCACCTGTCTCTGTGCCTAAGTGGTTACTAGCTGAATGGTGAGTTCCCTGGGCTTGTGTGGATATTACAGGCTATGTTTTGGAAAGGAGATCATTATAGAAATAATAATAACAATAACAGTCACTAACATTTATTTGTGATCAATTAGGCAGGATATCCCTGTGGTTTAAAGTCTAGGCCC
Organism: Mesoplodon bidens; assembly: GCF_964165515.1. Lineage (NCBI taxonomy): Eukaryota > Metazoa > Chordata > Mammalia > Artiodactyla > Ziphiidae > Mesoplodon > Mesoplodon bidens. The sequence continues at coordinate 78,231,047 of NC_138165.1, forward strand.
TGTGGTCAGATGGTCACAGAATCCCAGCTCCATCACTTGTCTTGTATATATATATATATTTTAGATACTGGGGGTAGGAGTTTATTAATTAATTTATTTATTTTTGCTGTGTTGGGTCCTCGTTTCTGTGCGAGGGCTTTCTCTAGCTGTGGCAAGCGGGGGCCACTCTTCATCACGGTGCACGGGCCTCTCACTATCACGGCCTCTCTTGTTGCGGAGCACAGGCTCCAGACGCGCAGGCTCAGTAGTTGTGGCTCACGGGCCTAGTTGCTCCGCGGCATGTGGGATCCTCCCAGACCAGGGCTCGAACCCGTGTACCCTGCATTAGCAGGCAGATTCTCAACCACTGTGCCACCAGGGAAGCCCCTTGTATATTTTTATGAGAGGTGCTTTCACCTTTTGGTGCCTCATTTTCTGTATCTGCAAAATGCCAGTGGTAATAGTGCCTACCTCAGAGTATCGAAGAGTTAACCCACTGAAGCCCTAGAACAATGCCAAGCACCTTGTAAGAAAGTAATAAATGTTAGCTGTTGTTATTAAAATATCACTACTGTGTGTGCCAAATTCATTGTACAAATTATATACTACCCAGTCTTCCCAACATCTCTGTGAGGAAGCTACTATTATTGATATTGTCCCGCATTTTACAGTTGAGTAAGCTGAGGCTTTAAGTCACAGGTAAGACCCAATTCCTTGTCTGCCTGACTCCAGAGCCCGTGCTTGGGTGTGGGTGTGAGGGAGATGAGTGGTGTGGCTTTGAAATGTGAGATCTGACTTCCCAAATTTCTTTTTTTTCCTAGAGCACTCCAGACTCTGACCACTGTCAGGAATATCTCCGTGGATTCCCAGGTAAGTAAAGGCTGATCCCTCCCTTCTCTGTATCCTCCTGCTGCCCACATGGCTGGCTGCCCCTGCACCTGCAGCTGACTCCCACAGGTCTTGTCACAGTCTGTCAGCCTTTCAGGATTTTAGCACCAGAGTGCTCCTGTATAGGTGTACAGACCGAAGAGACAAGTCGCTCATGATGGGGTGGGGGATGGGGGATGGGGGATGGAGGCAAGGAGAGGAGGACTGGAAGCAATCCTCCCCCACCCACCTGTGCCTTCTCCACCTACATCACCTACATCGACGTTTCTATGGATTCCTGTAGTTGCATGCATGTGAAATACCTCAAAGTACCAGGGGAAAAAAGTCTTTATTTATAGAGGTCATTGTGTTGTAGAAAGGAATTATGGTTAAGAGTGGTGGGCTCTGGGGCCAGACTACTTGGCTTTCCCTCCTTGAAGGGATAACCATTTTTGCTGTTGTCGAAGAACTTGGTCCAGTGAATCTGGAAGTCTGGCTTGCAGTCGTCAGTGCTCACTCAACGTTGAGTGGGGAGTGGAAGGACACAGACTTTTGAGCCAGACAGCCTGGCTTTGCATCTTGCTTCTGCTGCCTAGTAATTGTACGGTCTCTGCATGTCACCTGCCTCTCTGAGCCTCAGTTTCCTTCTCTTTAATATGGGGATGATTATACCCATCTTGCAGAGTTGTTGGGATATTTCTAGCTCATGTATGTAAAGTGGACTATATAAGATTGACATTCAGTTAAATGGTAATTATTATTGTTATCAGTTATTGGTATTTGACTGGGTTCATCACAAGTATTTGTTGGAGGGGAAGCATGTTGTTATTTTTCGTTCCTCATACTTTACAAAAATATTTTTATTCTTATTTTTTCCCCCCAGCAGTCTTGCTTGTTTAAAGTAATTTGCTTAGCAAGCCATTTTTCACTGTGAAAAGATCACCTCTGGTCTAGATCCTGTCAAATGATTGTACATTCCAAATAGAAGTAGTCCAAAATAATGAGGTCTTACTGCACCTGGATGTTTCCATGAATGTTTAAACTTGATTCTTTTTACATAACCCTGAAACTTCAGTAGTAAGATGACTGTAACTTTTTGAAAAGAGCCATTAACGTTGGTTGTTTTCTGTGAATGGAATAGAATACTTTACTTCCTCATATCTGAAATCTGAATCACCACGAAAACATTTTCTTTATTGTTGTTCAAAGAGAATTATTATGGAAACTACTGGTTGATTCTTCCTCTCTCTGTCTCTCTCTCTCTCTCTCACACACACACCCCTTAGTTTTTCTTTCACACACACACACACAGCTTAGTTTTGCTTTCCATTAGGCAACTGAAGAGTTACTATGTAAATTCTGGCAGCCTTCTCCCCATCAGACAAGCAAGGGCACAATCAATTCCTGTTTTCTTGGAACGTACCAGATAATCAGAAACTCTGATTATTCTGCTGGAAGGCAACAAACAGCTTGATGGAAAGATGTACCAACTGAAAACAATTCTGATCATATTTTTGTCAGGAGAATGAGATACCTCCAGCTGTCTGTCACTAATTATATTAGAGGTAGAAAGCAGGAATGTTTTGGCCTGCGAAAGATTACGGCTGTCTCATGCTGGAGCACCAGTTTTACTGGCTGCTTATCCCAGAACAGTGACATCGGACGTCCATTCTGTAACTCATCTTGCCAGTTAGTCATAGTCCAAACCCATGTCACATGAGCACACTTAAGGAATTTTCTAATTATAGTTCAAAGTCTTTACTTTTATCTTTTTACGCTCATTCTGCAGACATCACTGATTGAAATGATTTCTCCCTCAGCATAATCCTATTGCCGGCAGTCACAAAAGAACAGGGAGATGGCAAATGAAACCCACAGTAACTGAAGAGGTGTCCGAATTCAATTAGGAAGCGACCTCTCCCATGTGGACGCATAAGCCATATAAATCCATTTTAATTGTGAGCTATGGTACTTATCTGGTCATGTTTATTTTGGATGCAAGTGCCAAAGCTGGATTTAGACCAGAACTCCAGATCTTCAAGCTCTAATGACTAATTTGGGTATCCATCGAATCCCTTAATTCATTTCTTAATTAGTTCTCCCAGAATTAGAGTTGCTTGGTTACAGTCATTTCTACAATATTTTCCAATAAAAGCAAACGTACATAGATTTTTTTTCCCCTTTGGTTCACACATTTGCCCTGGTCTTAAAGAACTATTCTTCTTGTTATCAAAATTATAACAACAATGATAACAACAAAACTAACATGTTGCCAGGCAGTAGAGTGTGAACTGACGCACCAGGAACCGGTTTGATTCCCAACTCAACTACTTACAGCCATGGGACCTGGGTCAAGTTACTTTCCCTCTCTGGGCTTCAGTTTCCTTTTGTAAAATGGGAAGGATAATAGTACCTATCTCATAGGGTTGTTTTAAGGATTAAAAAGGCATTGCGGGCTTCCCTGGTGGCGCACTGGTTGAGAGTCCGCCTGCCGATGCAGGGGACACGGGTTCGTGCCCCGGTCCGGGAAGATCCCACATGCCGCGGAGCGGCTGGGCCTCTGAGCCATGGCCGCTGAGCCTGCGCGTCCAGAGCCTGTGCTCCGCAATGGAAGAGGCCACAACAGTGAGAGGCCCGCGTACCACAAAAAAAAAAAAAAAAAAGAATAAAAAAGGCATTGCATGTAAGAACTAATATGCAGACAGTGCCTGGCATTATCATAGATGCTAGTTATTATGTTTTTTGTCAATAATACAGTGGGAGACGGAGGAGCAGATTTGCTGGTGCCACGATATTGTCATCCAAGTATGTCCCATTTCTGTAGTCCATTTGGAGATCATTCATGATGGTAATGAAACATTGGAGACTGAGGTTGGAATTAATCTCTATTGTTTGTATTTTGTACTCCTCAGTTTAGCTCAGGATTAACATTTTTGGCTTTCCATGCTTGATCAATATGAGTGCTAACTTGAAACCTTTTGGTGCAAAATTGCTTTAAAATTTCAATGAACATTTTTTTTCTCTCAGCAGACACAATATTGGCCCTCATTAAAAGGAAAAATGCAATTACAGTATGTAAAAAACATATATGTGGCGGGGAGAGGAGATTTGGGGGTATTGGCTTCAGTAAATTCATTGGAAATTTTCAAACTATTTTTTAACAGAGTTAAGTGCATTTAATGTCTTGGTTCAAATTTAGTCAGTGTGCAAGAGTGAAAGTCTAGGGAAAGATAAATCTAGTAATTTAATGAGCTTTCCTCATGGCTACGTAAGAGTTAGTTTATATTAAAATTGATTTCCAAGTGATTCACTAGAATTACCTTTCTTAGGTTTTTTTGTTTTGTTTTTTTTTAGAAACTAAGGTCCGATCCAGCAATTCCACTCTCATGCATGCACAGGTGTGCAGTTGTCTGTGTATTCTAGAGAAATGTACACTTGTGTACATCCAAAGATGTGTAAATTGTTCTTAGCAGCATTATTTGTATTCATCTCAAATTAGAAACACAGAATATCCATCAATAGTAGAATGGATGAATAAACTGCAGTGTAATCATAAGGAATTATGATGTCTATAACTATATAGTGGAATATTATACAGCAATGAAAAAAGAATAAATTAGTGCTACACACAAGAAGAGGGATACATCTTAAGACGGTAATGTTAAAAGAAAGAAGATACAAAGTATACATAGCAATGTTATTTCATTTATGTAAAGTGTGAAAACAGAAAAAACTAAACTCTGTTGCTAAGGGTTACAGACATAAGTGGCCAGGAATTTATTACTGAAAGAATCAGGATAGTGGTTCCCTCTGAAGGGCATGCTGGGGGAGAGAGAGGAGTTGCGGGTCTCGCGTGAGTGCTGGCGATGTTCTGGTTTTTGACAGGGGCTGGCAGTTGCATGGGTAATACACAGTGTATACATCAAACATTAATGTTTCATGTGCTTTTCTGGTTGTGGTTTAGAGTTCATAATTTTAAAAGTTTTTAAAAAGGCAAAATAAACTTTTTCCCACCCAGGTTGGTTTATCCTTGCCCTGCATAGTTTTAGGCCAAGTGATTCCTGTGATTATAAGTGACTCTAGAAGTAACCGACTGCCTCACTGCCTGGCAAAATGGCCTCCAAAATAGGATATGTACCCACAGGGAGCTCTTGAGAAGATTCATTTGGTTGAGAAAGACATTGATTAGAATTTTCATTTACATTCATTTTATTATCATGAAACATTATGATAACAGATGGTGACTATATTGGCACTGGCATCATTCCTGGGTCCACGTGTCAAATGGTCGAGTATCACCTGGAGGGAGGGAGGTGAGGCCTCCTCTTCACAGTGGCTTCCCCTCTGGCTCATCTGCTTTGGTTATTTTGCGGAATATATCATGCCTGGTCAACTGTATTTACAAATTCTATGTTTTAGTTTTAACAAACCCTCACAGAGTCTTAAAAAGATTCTACAAAGAATTCCCATAAATTGAAGATAATTTTAATATTTCAAGCAACAAGAAAATGTCAAAGTTTAACATGAACTCTGTCAGCCCTGTTATGAGGTAATGACAGTGCTCATCTAATCCGATCTTGCAAGAAGCTGGCCACCAAAATTCTAAATTATCTAGAAGACGTACAGATTTATATCCACTGTGGTTAATTAGTCATGAATCTCGTCCTGGGTGTATTAGATTTGAGACATCATGGTTAGCAAAATAGTACATCAATTCTGTCATTCCTTTCTATTTTTTTATGTTTTATAATGTATATACAATAATACATGTATATGAATCGTAACAAACCATTATATATAGTTAGTACAATAATACATATATATGAATCGTAAACAAATAGCCAAACCTTTTTTTGTTCAAACATGTAAGATGAAAATACCTTGGATACCACTTCCTTGTAGTTCAAAGGCTACTCCCTGCTAATAGTTAAAATGTGTAGGAGAAGGTAAACTTACTATCCGTGTCAAAAAGAGGCATTCTTGGTCTTAATGTTTTTATTGACAAATATCATCATAAGGCAATAGTTTGTATTTTTTACTTTATTAAGACTTTCCCCAAGCCCTTGGTTTGGAGTTGGGTAGGAAAAAATGAAACGATGTATATACTCAGAATAGCTCTGTTTTTCTGTTTTGCTTATATTCCCTGTAAGATTCGTTTATGATTACATATATACATACACACCGAGGGGTAGTGGGAAGGGTGCTTGACCGGCAGTCAGGAGACCTGGTTCTAAGCCTAGTTCTGCCACTTGCCAGCAATCAGGCCACAGCACAGAGGCAGTGCCCTCGCTGAGCTGTCCTTGCCTTTTCTCTCTCCTGAGGGGATAATAGCAACCCTTCCCTGGCCCTGACAGTGATCACATGTGAGGACATCTGTGAAATGGAGTTTCCTACAAACAGAAGGAATTATGGTCCTGTCCCTTCTACTTCACCTTTAACAAAACGTAGCTTCTTATTAAAGTACTAACGTCCTTAACCTACAAGGCTCTTTTGATTGGAAGCTACAGAAACTGACTGGCTAGCTTAAACCAAAACAGAATTATTTTTGAATTGTTTTATTGGCAGGATCCTGGGGCATCTATAGCATTGAAGGGATGGTAGAACCTTCAAACTGCACGAGGGGCCACCACCAGGGAAGGCCTTGCAGACTCGACACGGGGCTTTGTGGTCTCTTCTCTAAGGGATTGCTGTCAGTGTGATGGAGTGCTGATGACGTCTACCTGCTGGGGTTCATAGTTCAAAGTCTGAGGCTCCACGAAGAGGGAACCTAATTTATCCAACTTAGGTTGATGACCGCCTTTTGACCAGTCAGCCTTAGGTGGGAACAGGTCACATAGGATAGACAAGGTTCCTGGGAGCTCTAGCCCTGCATGTCTGGGCCATCTCAGGAAACCAGGCATCCCTGTGAGCTTCTGCCTACCACCGGTATTAATGTTTCTATAGTTGCTAATGACTCAATTCTCTTTAAGGGGTTTGAATAAAAGGAATCAAAGAAATTTAAATAAGGAAGTGTATATGAGCATTTTCTTCAATAAATGTCAATGCACCTAACTGAGTCTGGGCTTCTCATATTTTTCTTGAGGTGAACACTGAAGTTGAAATCACTTTCATTAGATGTTGAAAATTCTCTGTAGGTACCAAGGGGTCCTTCTGCCCAGGCTGCTTCTCTAAGGTTTGACTCCACTTCTACCTTTAGCTACTGCTCTACCTCTGGTTAGAAAGAAGGCATCAAATGAATTTTAGGATTCCTAATGCCGATGCTCTCTTCACTGACAGCCTGACTTGACCTAAAATTTTATGCCAGTGTGGAAAGAAGGTAAGAGAGGTACACAGAGACTGTGTACCACAGGCAAGTCATCATACCACTAAAGGACCTTAATTTTTTTCTCTTGTGAACCTATTAAAGTATATTTGAATATATCACAGCCATTTCTAGACAGACGTATCCAGCTGTTCCTCACACCAGTGGGTATTTGATACATAGCATTTGTTCTACCAGGGCTCAAGCAATTACTTATAATATTTTAATAATGGAAATGATGAAAATGTTTATATCCCTGAAAAATCGATGCATATCTTCCAAAACAAGTTAAATATTGCTATCAAGGGCTTCCCTGGTGGCGCAGTGGTTGAGAGTCCGCCTGCCGGTGCAGGGGACACGGGTTCATGCCCCGGTCTGGGAGGATCCCACGTGCCACAGAGCGGCTGGGCCCGTGAGCCATGGCCGCTGGGCCTGCGCGTCCGGAGCCTGTGCTCCGCAACAGGCGAGGCCACAACAGTGAGAGGCCCGCATACCGCAAAAAAAAAAAAAAAAAAAAAAAAAATTGCTATCAAATATTGCCCTGGCAAGTCCTAAATAGAGTATTGTCCCCTTTGGAACATTCACTATTAGCTATAAAGAGTGCAGAAATTCTTTGTTTTTAAAGCACATACACATAATGTAAGAACCAAATTTTATGTTGTTAACAGATAGTGAAGTATCTTTATGTAAAAAGAGAAGTTCTTTCTTAGAGAAAGAGTACCACCGAAGAAAGAGAAGTGGTAACAACAATCATTATTTTACCCGGTCTCCATTTTCCCAAGTGCTGAGTTATAATGTAATCTGTGGTTTATACTTTTTAAACCAACTCTCAATAGATTACCAACCCAGTGCCTCACACTGGTTAGGTTATAAGGATGATTTATTATTTGTCAGATTTTAAGTGCTGACCCATGAAATGTTCAACTTGTATTGACAGCTGTTGTCCAAAGGTTTGCAGGTGTCCTGACTAATGCTTTGAAAGACCAGCATTAGCAATAAATCACAGCATACATAATTTTTCGATAAAGTAGTGGAAAAGATTTTGCCTTCTAGGTCCTCTAAGCTTTGGTATTTGGAAGTTACTTAAACGGGAAATTAAAGTAAAAGGGTAAAACATTCTCAGGCTTTAACTCTTGAATTTTGGGCCAGCCATAGTCAATAGCTAAAGCATCTTGGTAGCTTTGTTCTCCTAACCCTGAGATCTCTTGGCTCTGGGAACTAACAAAGTGCCAAGCATAGGCCTAATTGCATTCCTGGTTACTGAGACAAAAATCTCATAGGAATTTTCCTTTTTTTTCAAAGGAGTACCGTGAGCATTAACATTTTCTGGAATAGCAAAATTGTTTATAAGACTTCTGCAAAGCTTTCTGAAAAGAGAGCTCGAAGGGGGCTCTGGCAGCCAGTTAAGAGGCATGCGGTTCCTCACCTAGAGTGACAAAGAGTTAGGGAGAGGAAATCAGCAAGTAGGAGAGATGTGGCTTTGTCCTCTAAGCTTGCTCTCTGCTAATGAGTTGATGTTCTCTTTTCTTCTTCTTTCTCTATGGTCTGCTCAAAGATTTAGCAAAATGGTGCATGATATATTCAGCTAGCCCCACGGTAGACCACCGGCTGACTGTAAATTCTGTTCACTAGTATTTCCAGTGCTGTGACTACTGCTTGATACATAAGAAATGTTCCATTAGTATTTGTTGAATGAAGGAATATATTCAGGTAGGTCTTTCTGTGATCTGTATATTGGTGATTTATATATTGGGCCAGATATACTCTGGGCCACATTACTTCTGATCAAGGAATCAGTATCCAAATTTAGTAGACTGGGACCTTCCAGTATGATGGAGAATAAGGGCTTGGAGAAACCAAAACTTGGAACAACCTGAATACTCAGCAATATACAAGGAACTGATACAACCTTCCAGGAGGCTTACTTTACTCCAGAAGTTAGCATATCCAGTGAAAAGTTTTAGCTTATCACAGTTTTTCTTAATGTAAATAGGTTTGCAGAGTTCTTACCATACTGACAGTATCAGTTTCAACTTTATAGAATTTTGCTTTTAATACATCAGTTGGCAAGCACCCAGTGCCAAGACCAAGGGTTAGCTCGCTGCTTCAGTTCCTTCCTCCAAGCTGCAACTTCTCTCGCAGCGCCAGGCAGCTGTCTCCCAAATGTATGCTGTCAGTAACGTAGGAAACCAGATGACCAAAAGAGGGTAAATCAGCACAAATTTATCGTCAGAGCTGAGAGAAAGAACCTCAAAATGAATGCTCTGCTAACTGTGGGTCAGAAATATTATCTTTGTATCTCAAGGACAGGACGTTTTTGTTTTCTTGGCAGTGTTGGGTCTTAGCTGCGCGCGGGCTTTCTCTAGCTGCGGCGAGCGGGGGCTACTCTTCGTTGTGGTGGCTTCTCTTGTTGCGGAGCACAGGCTCTAGGCACACGGGCTTCAATAGTTGTGGCACGTGGGCTCAGTAGTTGTGGCTCGCAGGCTCTAGAGCGCAGGCTCAGTAGTTGTAGCGCATGGACTTAGTTGTTTCGTGGCATGCGGGATCTTCCTGGACCAGGGCTCAAACCCATGTCCCCTGCATTGGCAGGCGGAGTCTTAACCACTGCGCCACCATGGAAATCCCTCAAGGATAGAACATTTAATATAGATTTGGGTACAAAGTACACATCACCCTCCAGGCATGCTCAACTGTGTCAACCAGAAAAATTTCTTTAGTGTTTACAATTTCCCCTTTTTCCTAAATTAAAAAATGCTAATGTGAACCCTTGACTCTCAACAACACGTTATTATTGTATATAGGGCAAAGAGTGAATATGACACTTGCCTAATGACAAAACAGTTCATTTTAACTCAGCAGACTGGGAGTAATATTAGCTTGTTTTCTTTTTTCCATGCTTCTTTGTGGAAATAGGCCACAATCATTTTTATTCAATCATTCTTCATTACCTTATAACAGGCTTCCTGTTTATGCTATGAAGAGCTGTTTTTAAAGACCCTTGAGGGGTCTTTCACCTATAGTACCCCTTTAGAATATCTGAGGGTTTGGAAATATAGAAACTTCTCTTAATGAAATATGTTTAATGGTCTGTGCAGAGTATTGCAATATTTACACCTAGTTCAGGTAATGTAAATTTTATTTAATTAGTCATTCTGGGAAAGTAGTAGATATTTTATAATAGATTCAGTACCTAGAACCCACTGTTTGCCTATTATGTATAGTACTTTAGATAAAATTCTATGAGGAGTATTTATAGATTTAAAAAAGTATTTTTATGCAGTAGCATAAAGCCAATTCTTAGGGACTCATAATAATACGAAGAACATGTCATGTTGGGGCATGAAAAGCACCCATGTGGGACAAACTTTTATAAAAATTCTTTGTAAACTTTAAAGTGCTGTACAAATGTAATCATTATTTTTACATCTGTGACATGCAGAACTTCTGGGCTGAATGACAGTCCATAACTTCGTGTTTTAATGCTGAATATGTTCCTGTTTCAAGGGAGATTTCCTTTTTCACATGTAACCCTTGTGTCAGAGACTCCCTGAGTTCCTTAATTGGATTCCTTCACACTGTACTTGACTTTTGAACCCTCCAGACCATGCTTGTGCCAGGAGAAGCACACTTCACATGATGCTTTAGAAGGTGGTATGATTTCTAGGAAGGAACCTCAACCTGCATCACAACTGCAATCTATAGATGACGGCTAAGAGCCCCACCGTGGTCATCTCCCAGTCCCTCCTGCACACTGGAATACGACTGAGAAATCACTCATTCCTGGCCTTATGTGGCCCCCCTTTATGGGCCTCTGACATGCCTACTTTTCCAGAACTTCTCTGCCATGACACTCTGCTGCTTTGGTATCTTCTGCAGGCTGGTCCTTTTTCGGTAGCTATTCCAGGCACCTGCGTTTTTTTCTGCCATCACCGTGTCTCGGTCGGTCTCTCTGTTCCTCTCTGTCCTCCCAAGACCACCTTCTCTGCTCCTTCTTTGCCCCCATGGCTGCAGGAAACTAGAAAATGTGTCCTGGTAGTATTCCTCTGCCCGTTTCCCACTGCCCTCTCTCTTCCCTGGGTGCAATTGCTCTTTTCTCCAGCACTCCAGCGTTGCCAGCTGCATCTTTGTTCTCCTCTCTTGCCCAAGAGCTCGCGTGGAGTGGGCGCAGGGGTGGGGGGAGGGCTGGTGGTGGGGTACAGCCCCTTTCTCCGCGGCTCTAGAAGTGCTTCATTGTCCGCACCCAGGACCAGGCCATGGGAAACAGACTCCTGGACAGTCACCATGGGCTATACAAATATTACTTCCACTTAGCCTGACCTTTCATTGTGCTCTAAAATGACTGAAAATACTTAAATGGTATGCAGTATGTTTCCGGAAACAAAAATAAATGGGGTTCTTTTAAGAAGCCACACTTGCACTTTTGCCCTTTCCTTCCTTTTTGAGTCATTGTATCCAGTTCAAGGTTTCCTTTTAGCATGTCTTTTTCTTTGGTGAGAAATTGCTAATTTCTCTACTGATAAAATTATGAATCATAGAAGCAATGTAAAGATAAGGATACCTCATCTGGCCTTAAAACACTTAGCTCTGGGAATTGAGTCTTGTGAACATTTCTTAAGTGGCGACTTGTGGCAGGCACCCACAGACAGACTGACTAGTTCTGTAACCGCGTCAGGGTACTAATTCAGCTAATCCTCACAGCGGCCTTGTGAGGTGGGTAGTATTGTTATTTGTCTGTGTTTTAGGATGTAGACACTGAGGCATAGTGAAAACAAGTTAGTTGCCCAAGTTCACACAGTTAGCATGGGCAGAGCCTGGACTTGAACCTCGGGGGTCTGTCTCAGTGCCCACGTTCTCAACTACTGAACTAGCTGCCTAAATGCCTTGAGTGCATCATGTAACCCCTGGGAGCCTGATTCGTCATCTCTGAGGTGGTACTAGTAACACCTACCTTACTAAATTGTGGGGAGGATCAAATGAAACGATTATTTGAAAGGGCCCACTGTAGATTGTGAAATGCTAAAACATCCAGGTTAATTTTGGGCTAACTGTCGATAAGATATTTTCTGTTAGGTGGGTCTTATTGTTGAATCTGGTCCTTGCTCCTTGGATATACTGCTGGTTCAGATGAAATACTGCGTGTTTGTCTTGAGGGTTTTTTTGAAATTTCAGAAAACCCCAGGTTTCACAATGAAAATGATCCTTTTATTCCTAAATGGTAGCATCTGGGAGTATTTAAAGCATAGGCAAAACTCAGTGTAACACTTTTAACATGCCAAGTAAGTTCAATGATATTCGTTCCCTTTAACCCCTTTAACATTAATGTAGCACTTAACACCCCTCCCTTTTCTTCTAAATCACGCAAAATTAATTTTCTTCCAAGTCTTCTGTTTACTACATACCGAGTACTTGTCATGAAGGGTCCTTCAGTGTATAACATGGGGTCTGGGACCATGCTTCTCAACACACAGCCCTGAAATGGGAGATATCAGGCAAGATTTAGGCCAATGGAAGAGAGGTGGAAATCGAGTCTAAAGATGAGGATTTAGAAAGACCATGGGCTGGGACTTCCCTGGTGGCTCAGTGGTTAAGAATCCGCCTGCCAATGCAGGCGACACAGGTTTGAGCCCTGGTCCGGGAAGATCCCACATGCAACGGAGCAACTAAGCCCATGCGCCACCACTACTGAGCCTGCGCTCTAGAGCCTGCAAGCCACAACTACTGAGCCTGCACGCCACAACTACTGAAGCCGCACCTAGAGCCCATACTCTGCAACAAGAGAAGCCACCGCAATGAGAAGCCCGCGCACCGCAACGAAGAGTAGCCCCCGCTCACCACAACTAGAGAAAGCCCACATGCAGCAATGAAGACCCAACATAGCCAAAAATAAATAAATAAACTAAATAAGTTTATTTTAAAAAAATGGATCTCCATTTCCTTATTAAAAAAAAATAGAAAGACCACGGGCTGAAAAACCCCATGTTTCAAAATGTGGGACAGGACACCAGAGCCAGACCCCCGAGAGGTCTGATGGGTGGTGCTGGAAGAGAGGAGGACTTGGGAAGAAGCAGAAAGAGGAGACTCAGAAGGACAAGCCGAGCAGGAGATGGGTGTTTCCTGCAGCTGGTCCAGGGGAGATGGAAGCTTCCCTCTTCCCCGTGATGCCCGGCCTGGCTTTCCCTGCTCTCAGGCCCCCCTATGTGTTTTTGGGTCTCACAAGTCAAGATGCTGGAGATCTGTGTATTTACAGTCCCTTGGAAGAAGTGAATACCCAAAGGCCTGAATTTTTGTGATTTGTTGGAGCTCTCATACGTCCTAGAAATGGAGTTCTTCCTGGTTTCTTATGAGACTTGCATTTCATACCTAGGGCATGCTGTTTGGAGGGTCTTCCAGGCAGGAGTCATGATCATAATGAGTTATTTTTTCCTCTTTTCTGGATAAGAACAATATCCTTGCCATTCAGTTTTCAAATATAGCAAGCAGTCATGGTAGAAGAATATCCTTATGTTAGGAAAGAAGTTGGCAGCCTCAGTGATGTGAAAATGTCCAATTTAGAAGATACTTTTAAAAAGAAAAGCTGTTTTCAGTCCTTTTTGGAACCAGGTAGAATAAAAATGAATAAATAAAAAATTTGAAGTACAATGTGCAGCCTGACAACACGTTCTACCTCCTCTCTTTAGTCTTGTAGGTACTTGTCAATTTTGCCTGAACTTCAGGTGTTGTTTTTATCATTTCCTTAAAATGTCCAACTGCAAACTGGTTCTGCCATCTAATGGGGAGCATAACTTGGAAGATAGATTTTCTAGCTGATGCATGTAATCAGTGCACTACAAGAATGTTGCCAGGAACTAAACATCTAGAATCTCTTTAAGAATATTGGTTAGTGTGTAAAAAGAGTACTTACACAGGAGGGGAAAAAAGGCATCAAATTCCAAAGAAAGAGTCAAAATGGAGTGTATAAGTCAGCCATGACTGGAAGTAGATAAAGAGAGAGCTTCTAGTAAAAACAATTATCTAATTGATTAAAGTGTTTGCAGTTAACACTCATCAGAATTATAGATAATAGCACATCTATTACACTTCACCAACCCAAGCCTATATGGTTTCTCTTCATGAAGTGCTAAACTGATCAGAGCACTTGATATGCATGTAACTCAAGTCAATTAAACTATTGACTCAATCTGTGGAGGCAATATGTATTTCTAAAAAACCTTTTAAAATGTGTTCACTGTTTTGTCACAGAAGTTTTATTTCTAGGAGTTTATGCTAAGGAAATAATTAAAGATATGTGCAAAGGTTTTGGCCACAAAGGTGTTAATCACACCATTGCCCATAATAGGGTAAATAAGAAATTGCTTACATGTACAACAATAACAGATTAGTTAAATATATTATGTTACAAATAGTGAAATACTGTTCAGCTACTATAGATGATATAGATCAATATTGATAATAAAAAGGTGTTCATCATATATTGTTAAGTGATAAAATCCCATTATTAAAAAAACAAGTATGCACAGAATGATCACATTTTGGTAATATATGGATATATTCTTAGAAAATGACCTGGAAATGTATTTAAGGGTTTTTAAAGTGGTTCTCTGGGTAGTAAGATCCATGAGCATTTCAAATGTTCTTCATTTTTGTGTGTTTTTAATTTCCTACTCTAAACATATACTGCTTTTTTTTTTTTTTTTTTTTTTGCGGTACGCGGGCCTCTCACTGTTGTGGCCTCTCCCGTTGCTGAGCACAGGCTCCGGATGCGCAGGCTCAGCGGCTATGGCTCACGGGCCCAGCCGCTCCGCGGCACGTGGGATTTTCCCGGACTGAGGCACGAACCCGTGTCCCCTGCATCAGCAGGTGGACTCTCAACGACTGCGCCACCAAGGAAGCCCTCCCTATACTGCCTTTTCTAATAAGAAAGAACCAACAAAGTTTATTTTTAATTGAAAAAAGGAAAATATGAGTCAAGCCATCTGAAAATGATGGGTTCTAGAGACCTCATGTGATGCTCTTTAGGAGAATATATTTGTAAACATACTTCAGCTGAATATGCCGTGATTTGAGAACAGTAACTGCTCTTTCCTATAAAATTCCCTGATTTAGCAGAGATTATTAGCTTTCTTCCTGATCTCTGCAAAACGAAGGAACTCAACTTATTAGACCATCTCTGGGGTTTCTTCCTACTCCCAAATGCCAGGTCTATACCTTCTTGGTTTATTCAGAAAAACTGCTGAGTGGGGACTTCCTGCATTTCTCATAATTACAAGCTGCCATGTGATGAAAGTGTATTAATAAGAAGGATTCATCTTATTATTTGTAATACATTCAAACCAACCCACTCTGAAAGATTTTTCTTGGTTCTGTCTTCTGATGCTTTGGAGAGAGACCTTCAAATGGTCTAGTTTTTCCATCACTTGTTGATTACCCTAGTTTTGAATGTTTGGGAAGAGCTTACCGTGAGGGTCACATTGCAGGGAACTGCTCAGTGTTTCAGGGGAACTTCAGCAGTAGGTGGGAAGCAGTTGAAGGAAGGAGTGACAGAGAATTAACCTCCACTAGAAAATAAAAGTCCCGCCAGCTGTTAACCCTTACAGCCCCTCAGCTTCTTCCTTTGGTATCAAGGAAGGCCTCTGTATGTGCATACACCCTGGGCCAGGTTTAGCTCAGTGAGGCGAGATGTCATATATTTTTCTCATTAATCACCCTTGGCAGATGTCATGGTATTACCATCAGTTCCTCCTACCTGTAAAAATACAATTTCAGAATGAGTTCACAGTCAACATAGAGGTAAATGACAGGGCACATCTGGCAGGTTGGCTTGTTAATTCTGTAACTTCTGAGTGGAAGTTGGTGGAAAGGATATTGGGCCACGAGTTAGGAAAGAAAACTGTATTTTGATCCTGGCTCTTCCATGAACTTGTAGAAAGAGTTTTTTTAGGTCCAAGTTTTTCTCCTCTGTAGAGCGAGAGGGTTGAATTCAGTGATTTTCAAGCTTCCTTCCAGTTCTGAAATTATATGAAAATGATTTACAGAGGCCATTTATTGTTGCCTGCATGACTCTAGACCAAAGGCAGGGTGTCTGTTAACAATCCAGCCTTATTAGTCCTCAGTCTCTTATCTCCCTTGGTGCAATAAACGCTGTTTTCTTGTTTATCTTGCTTTTCTTGTGCCACACTAAATAATTTCAGAGAGCATCTCATTTTGGTATGCTGTATATCCTCTAATGTATGATGTGTCTTTGTGACTAGTGAAAAAAAATTCTTAATAGCAGCTGCTTCTCTAGTTTTTAAAGCTACCGCCTGAGAACTAAATGTCAATTCAAAGATTCCCATATTTGTTATCATTTCTAACCTAACCTATAGAATTCTAAGGCATAATCTGAAACAGAAAAATTCCTGCCTTGAGACAGTGAACTCATAAATATGTAGTATGATTTATCCCTATAATTTAAGAAGAAATTAGGATATTTAACATCTTTAGCAACATTTTTTTTCAGTAACTACACTGAATACGCAAAATTGGGCTGCTGCACATGCTTGCTGATCCTGCACTTTTAATTGTAGATACCATATTTTAAGATTGAGTAATGATTTCAAATGAATCTACTATAAAAGGAGAATCAGGTTACCCTAATGAAAGATTTTATAAATCAAACACTTGTGTGTTTTTACTTTATCTCTAATTTGTAGACTCCTTTACATATATAGGATCTCTGTTTTCTATAGTGAGCACAGAAAACCCAACCGAAACAGGCCACGGAGGAGACTACCAATTGTCTCTTCGACACCCTTTCTTTCCTTCTTCCTTAGCAGCACACCCTGGTTTTATTCAAGGGCATAATGTGCCCAGCCAAAAGTCTGCATTTCCTAGCCTCCCTTGCGGTTAGGGGTAGCCAGTGGAGAGGTCGTTAGATGGGACTTTCAGGAAACCTCTTTGGCAGGGGTTGACTGGGCTGTGTATTCTTGACTCTTGCTTCCTCTGTGTTCTTCTGTGTACTCTCCTCTCTGAGCTCGTGTTCACAAGATGGCTGAGGCAGCTTCAGTTCCATCATCCTCTTCCATTCAAGCCTAGCAGAAAGAAAGTCCAGTTTCCTAATAGCCTTAAGCAAAGCCCTGGATTGGCTTCTCTTTGGTCTGAGTGCCCATTTCGGTTTTTGTCGAACCCATAACTGAGACATATGGAATGATGTGCTGATGGGTTCATCCTGGGTCATATACCTCACTCCCCACCCTTTCGGGAGATAGCAAAATGGAGCTTTCGTGGCCAGGAGAAGTGGGAGTGAGTAGATACTGGATGATGACCAAACCACAAATATCCACCCCACCAAATTTGCCAGTTTCTTCTCTGAGTTCTAGTCTCTAGTAATGAGGTAGATGATCATTTGGCTTGCAAAGTTACACTGAATAATGATTTGGTCTTTGGGTTCACTTATGGTAAATGAAATTGAAGTCTCAAGGCCATACCATAAATCCAGATTAAATATCAAAATATATATCTTTTAGTTTTCCAGATTAACGTCTTGCAAAAAGCCATATAACTTCCCTTTTTCATTACCATCCTATTTATGGCCTTCTAAAAGGGTAGAATCAGAGTTTGCCAAAAAAATGTTTAGACCCCAAATAATTGTATTTTCCAGCACAGCTTGTTGATGCAGCAGAGGACATTGTCTCTAAACATAAAGTTACATAACAAGTTAGAGCTAAATGAAATTTAAAATGACTTGTGATAATCCCTGAAAAAGTGGTACTTTAAAATAGTAATGTCAGCAAGCTGCCTATTATGTAAACCATAATACCAGTGCTCTGAGTTTAGGTGGAGGAGTTACTGGGCAATGACAAAAAATATCGTGGTCTGCTGTTTTGTATGAGTGAACATGTAGATGTGATTTGGAAGTGACTTACTGCATGATGGGACAGGGTATGCCACAAGACAGATGACTATGGCCACAGTTCTGAAAATGTTGAGATGGCTTTCAATTAGCTTTGGGCAAGGCTGCTTCTTGCAGAAGCCAGTATTGATTTTTCAGAATGCCTCCTAGCTTTTCAGCAGAAGGGCCAATCATGTCAATGCTATGAAGCTACTGGAAATAACACTGGAGGCTGGATTGCAGTATGCTCTCTTGCAGTGTCCAGGGGACTGGCTACCTGGGCTGAAGATAGTAGGAACAAGAGTGTGGCCCCTGTAGTTCAGAGACCTTGGTTTGACACTGGCCCCTCCACGTGTACCAGTAGATGACTTAAGCTCTTGGAGCCTCAATTTCCTCATCTGTAAAATGGGGGTATTTGAGAATCTAGTGAGAAAAGACATGTAAAGCTTCTAGCCCAGTACCTCAGACCTGTCCTAAGTGTTCAATAAATGTTAACTATTTTTCTGTTTTCAGAGTTGCCCCTTGAAAAGAGGGAGGAGTGTTGAGTTTTTCACTCTTTTCTTTTCTCCTGAGTTTCATTAAGAAAAAAAGAAAAGTGTGAGAGTAAAGCAGTTGAGTTTGGGTTAGCTGCGCCTGACAATGCTTTTACTTTGTTATATGGAAAAATGGAGAGTGGATACGGGCATATCGTAAGTGCCTTAGAGTCCTGTCCTGTACTTTTTTTTTTTTTTTTAAGATGTTGGGGGTAGGAGTTTATTAATTTTTTTAAAATTTATTTTTGCTGTGTTTTGCTGTCTTTGTTTCTGTGCAAGGGCTTTCTCTAGTTGTGGCAAGCGGGGGCCACTCTTCGTCACGGTGCGCGGGCCTCTCACTATCACGGCCTCTCTTGTTGCGGAGCACAGGCTCCAGACGCGCAGGCTCAGTAGTTGTGGCTCACGGGCCTAGTTGCTCTGTGGCATGTGGGATCCTCCCAGACCGGGGCTCGAACCCGTGTCCCGTGCATTAGCAGGCAGATTCTCAACCACTGCGCCACCAGGGAAGCCCCTGTCCTGTACTTCTGATGCAAGTTTGTTGAAAACAGCCTTTTTGGAAGGATGATGTCATTGCATCACATCCAGGAATGGCAAACACCTGCTGTGGGAGCTGCAAGGACCCCGAGAAGTCAGTGAAGCCTTGGGCTGCATGGTATCATGTCAGAGACCCCTGAGACTCTGTCTGTCATTTTGGATCTGCTGGGAAGAGTGAGCATCTCAGAATAACAGGACCCTAGGACTGTTAACCCTTCATTTTACCATGAGGGAACTGCAGCCTGGAAAGGAAAAGTAACTCAAAGGCTACATGAAGAGTCAGGGACACAGGCACGATCTTAAACCCAAGGTTCCTGGTGTCCAGGTCAAGGAGATGATGACAGTAGTCCCTAGACTTTCCTGGGTATCCTCAAAACCTCTCCTTCTGGTCTTTTGCTAATTGCTAGTCTCATCCAACCACTGAAGGACAGGAATTCATTTCTTTCAGCCAGTTCAGTTTGTTAGAAGCCATCTTACTCTCTCCCCAAATGATCTTCCTATTGTGGCCACTTAATCTGCCACTGATGGAACCCACAACTGCTGCAGGGGTCTAAGAGTAGCCCCCATCCTCAGCTTTGAATGGGAGCAGGGCTGGAGGCCTCATGGTTACTGTCCAGGCTTCCTCCTCAGCCCCTTGTTTTCAGCCTGGTGCCTCACACTGTCCCCTGTAATGTCTGGTCTCCAGCCTTCCTGGGGGTTCTTTGGGGCCCAACTAGCTGGCTTCTCCTCTGTATTCTTCTCACTCGCCTCTGCTGAGTCAGGTACCGCTCCTCTGTTCGCTTTCTATCTTTCAGAATTGTTGTGTCTCAGCCATTTTGTCTCCTTTGAGGCTTATACCTTGTTTTTTGTTTGTTTGTTTTTTTTGTTTTTTGCGGTACGCGGGCCTCTCACTGCTGTGGCCTCTCCCGTTGCGGAGCACAGGCTCCGAACGCGCAGGCTCAGCGGCCATGGCTCACGGGCCCAGCCGCTCCACGGCATGTGGGATCTTCCCAAACTGGGGCACGAACCCGTGTCCCCTGCATCGGCAGGCAGACTCTCAACCACTGCGCCACCAGGGAAGCCCTATTTCTTTCTCTCTTAATACAAGGTTTTAATGTGGACCTGAAGCTGAGTGGATAGTGACTGACCAGGACTGAGTACAGTTAATTTTTTGGGGGGGGTGTTGAGGACCTTGGCCTTCAGCAATACAGAGAATGAGTTAAGGAAATCTCAGTTCTCGGGTGTAAGGAGTTATGCTCAGCAAAGAGTGCACCATATGTTCCTTCACTGCCAAGAACCTTCCGAAAAACAAATCTTATCAGGTTTTGTGTTATCACCAAAAGTTAATCTCCCAGCATGGTTCCCAATCACGTTTATGAAAGTGTTTTGAAAATGAAATGCGCCACTATGAAATCAATGGCTGGAAATCAATGAGAACTGCTGAGGGAGAGGCGTGTTTGTGTATTTCTTCTGTAGCTGAACACTTGTTGGGAGGAAGTGCAGAACATCTCTTGGTGTTTGTGTTTTTAGATGCACCAACCAGCAATGGGAAGCTTTCCTCCGACTGTGTACATACCTGCAATGCAGAGGAAGAAGTGTTTGTTAAGTGAATAAACTTAATGTATGGTAGATGATTTTGTGACTACAGCAACGTGTTTGCAATGAAAACAGTGAAGGCAAGATGCTTTTCAAGATCCTGAGAAAATTAAATGAATGGCACATATTTTATTTTACCAGGGACTAAAATTTTCCATTAAAAAATAAATATATTAGCCTGTCAGAACTTTTATCCAAAACCTGATGTATTTTAGTTAGTATTCCATTATTCCTGGTGTTCTGACATGCATAATTGTTACCAAAGGGATTCTCTAATATTGTATTCAGAATCCATGATGGATTTACATAGCCTTAAACTGAAGGAGGAGGCATGAAAAGTTTTGTATTCACTCCTCCCGCACCATACCTGTAGTGAGGGATTATAAATTGAGTTTTATTTTGATACAAGACATTTCAGCCTTGTGAAAACACAGCTAACAAGAATGTAGACCTTCAGAATGGCCATCATCAAAAAATCTACAAACAATCAATGCTGGAGGGGGTGTGGAGAAAAGGGAACCCTCCTGCACTGTTGGTGGGAATGTGAATTGATACAGCCACTATGGAGAACAGTATGGAGGCTCCTTAAAAATCTAAAAATAGAACTACCATATGACCCAGCAATCCCACTACTGGGCATATACCCTGAGAAAACCATAATTCAAAAAGGCACATGCACCCCAATGTTCATTGCAGCAGTATTTACAATAGCCAGGACGTGGAAGCAACCTAAGTGTCCATCGACAGATGAATGGATAAAGAAGATGTGGCACATATATACAATGGAATATTACTCAGCCATAAAAGAAACGAAATTGAGTTATTTGTAGTGAGGTGGATGGACCTAGAGTCTGTCATACAGAGTGAAGTTAAGTCAGAAAGAGAAAAACAAATACCGTATGCTAACACATATATATGGAATCTAAAAAAATAAAAGGGGTTCTGAAGAACCTAGGGACAGGACAGGGTTAAAGGCGCAGATGTATAGAATGGACTTGAGGACGGAGGGGGAAGGGTAAGCTGGGACGAAGTGAGAGAGTGGCATGGACTTATATATACACTACCAAATGTAAAATAGCTAGCTAGTGGGAAGCAGCCACATAGCACAGGGAGATCAGCTCTGTGCTTTGTGACCACCTAGAGGGGTGGGATAGAGAGGGTGGGAGGGAGACACAAGAGGGAGGGGATCTGGGGATATATGCATACGTATAGCTGATTCACTTTGTTGTACAGCAGAAACTAACACAACATTGTAAAGCACTTATACTCCAATAAAGATGTAAAAAAAAGCGCAATAAATGGCTGTAAGAATTCAAAAAAAAAAAAAAAAGAATGTAGACCTTAGTGTAAAGTGGTCCTGTGGACTTTATTCAGGGAGTACTGGATTCTAGAAATATCTGAGGAGTTTGGTTAGAAATCCCTGCCCTCTGACAGAGTTCTTTAAGAGGGGGGATCTAGTTCAGTATTGTTCAATTAATGGTTGCTTTCTTTTGCCTTTTAATGGATTAAGAATGCTCATATCTCTTCTCCAGTCTATTTGGCCACCTTTTTGGTTTGGGTCATTGCCCGTTCCAGTGTACATCTCAGTTTCATGTTTATGTGCTTGAAGGAAGAACCAGAGACGGATGCACTCCTGTGTCTGCACCTCTTGCCTAGATGACATTACAATGCCTTATGGTTTACAACCCTAAGAGGTGCACGCTGCATCTGTATTCTGAGTTTGTTTTCTTGTGTGAGCAAAACTCATGATTTAAAGATGATAGAGAAGGACATACAGTTAAAGATGTAAAATAAGTTTTGCAAGCTCTGTATAAAGTACAGAACATTTTGGTTTTGATGCCATTGTATAACCAGCAGAAGTTTAAGAAAAATAAAGACAAGCAAGCAATGTTTCCCTCTCTCTCTCTTAAACATCCTCCCAGATAACAGGTTTAACTAGTATTTTCCCCCACTGTATTGATCAGTTGCTCTGGCCTTGTGCAGATACAGCTACAGAATGCTCTTGTGAGCCTGCTGCCTTTTTTTAAAAAAAACCTTTAGCTTTAGAATAGCTGGATTTAATGGCAGGGGGCCTCAGCCTCTGTTCCTGAAGGCTCTTTTCCTCCCACTCCCTTGGAGAGGGAAGCATGATTAATTTCTCCCCTTCCCTTTTGATTATAGGAAAAATCGGGTGCAGGGTAACCCAGTGCCAGCACACCTGAATTCAGGGGGAAGCTCCTGAGACAATTGCTCTCTTGTTCCCAAGTCTCCTGGGCCCGGGGACCATTGAGGGCAAAAGGGTAATGAATTCATCTAGGTGGTGATAAGAGCTACATTCCAAGAGGATTAACAGCACAAAACCCCCTATTCTAGGAGGGAAAAAAAAAACACGGAAAAAGCAGGGTTGGGGGGGAACACCCACATTGACACACAAACATAGCTGCACAGGGAGCTTTTTAGTGAGTGCTCAAAGCCGCATTCCACTTTTAGCTGTCAAAAACCTGAGCTACACTGACAAGAGCATCTACATGTTGTACATGACAGGGACAGTCTTTAAAAGGCTGGGAGCATTCTTGTTCAAAGGAAGGGGATTGTTTGGTCATAGTCTTCACTTTGCCCTAAGAATTACATCTGGCCCCCTATCAACTACCTCCTCGATCAAATCACAGAAACATTTTCAAAATACCTTGATTTCAGACTTTTCAACCTAGAGGAGTGAGCAGCGGGGGCGGGGGGGGGGGGAGGAAATGTCCGTGTAATTTGCTAACCACATCTGAGAACGGTTCTGCTAATGGAAATTTGGCCATGTAAACTTTCCTAAAACAGCACCAGCACTGCATTGAAATTTAGGATCTTGAATGTGCAACTCAAGTGGAGGCCCCTCATATATGTTTGGATGGATATATTTGGTGAGACATAAAGGCAGCATCATTTCTGTCTGCTCATCAAGGGCCAGAACCAGCCCACACACATCTGCCTAGCTTTTCCTCACTGCCTGTTAGGAAAATAAACCTCTCATTTTTCAAAAGAAGTCACTGCCCCTAAAGAGGAAAACCAGAGCACATGGCTGTGGTCCCTGGATCTTCTTATCCTCTTCCAAGAGGCCTTCACCATCCCCCACCCCCAATAGCTGCCAGACCCTAAATTTTCAAACTTTAAATCTCAACACCCTTTGTCTTACTGCATCCCTTCTTTCACAAAGAAATCTGACTTAGTTTAGCTTATCCCTAAAAAAATAATTCCGAAGGTGTTTGCCACTCAGACACATTGTTCTTGAGAAAATAAACACGTAATCAACTCTTATGGAAGCAGTGCTAGAGTCTAAAACAGAAATGTACCACACTATTGTAGGAAACCACAGCTTTTACCTTTTCTTGGCCACGCTCTAGTTTTGTCTCCATTTGAGAACATTCCACAAATATCAAAATGGGCCTTTGGTAAAGATGCCTGATCCACATTTTGCATATCTGAATCCATTGGAAATGTACCCTCTTGATGTCATTCAGACTTAATGAAGTTAAACATTTGCCAAGTGAGTTTGTTTTTGAGAGGAGTCGCTTCAGGAAGGCATGTTGGAGCAGACCGAAGCTTAGCTGACCGTGAATAAGTGTTTGCCTACGTCTGTCATTTTATAAACACTGTGAATCATTAGCTCAGACCCCCTCTTTTATCCCAAAGAGGAAAAGATGCATTGGCCAACACCGTGCATTTTAGTGAAGGCTCTTTGTTCTCAGTAGAAATGGATATTGACGCCCCTCACCTTCATGCAATGAGATGACTTCAGCTTTAGCTCGAGACGCTGGCAATGGAGCTGTAGGGCTGGTGCAGTTAACCAGCCCCAGTAGAGTTGCATGTGGCCATCTCTTAGCTGCTTCACTGTCATGCCTCTGAGATCCTCACCAAAGTGGGAGGCTATTTAGTGCCAAGGATTTTTTTTTTTAACATCTTTATTGGAGTATAATTGCTTTACATTGTTGTGTTAGTTGTTGCTGTATAACAAAGTGAATCAGCTATACGTATACATATATCCCCATATCTCCTCCCTCTAGGTGGACACAAAGCACCCATCTCCCTGTGCTATGCGGCTGCTTCCCACTAGCTTCTGTTTTACATTTGGTAGTGTACATATGTCCATGCCACTCTCTCACTTTGTCCCAGCTTAGCCTTCCCCCTCCCCGCACCCTCAAGTCCATTCTCTACGTCTGTGTCTTTATTCCTGTCCTGCCTCTAGGTTCTTCAGAACCTTTTTTTTTTTTTTTTTTTTTAGATTCCATATATATGTGTTAGCATACGGTATTTGTTTTTCTCTTTCTGACTTAACTTCACTCTGTATGACAGACTCTAGGTCCATCCACCTCACTACAAATGACCCAATTTCGTTCCTTTTTATGGCTGAGTAATATTCCATTGTATATATGTGCCACATCTTCTTTATCCATTCACCTGTCAGTGGACACTTAGGTTGCTTCCACGTCCTGGCTGTTGTAAGTAGTGCCAAGGATTCTTGTTAATGTCCTTTCTTCCCATCTTGGGGGGTAGTTTGTAGAAAATACAAATAGCTTTTAACTGTCTGTACATGTATTTTAATGCACTTTTTGGTATATACAAGAAGATGCTTTTGTGTTTAAGAGAAAATAGCCATAAGTTTGTTAGTTATTTGCTGTGACTGAAGAAACCAGATTTCAGCAACAAAGGCAGCACCTTTGATGTCTTGCCAGGGTTGTGTTTTGTAGCTAAACATGACATTTAGGAAATGTCAGCCGTGAATGGCTTTTTAAAAAACTGTAGTAAAGTATGGTTGGATATACGTACAACCCCTGATTTACAAGAACTTGACAAACAAGTTCCCAGCAGACATAAAAGGCTGCCCCTCCTCCACCTCTCCCCTCTCAGGATCCCTTTCATTTCTCCTCTTTGCCCTTCCACTCCCTCCCTCCCGTCCCCTCAATGCCAGAGCCATTTCAGCACTGCCATGGAAACTGCCCGTGGAAAAGCTTGGCTACTCTGGAAAAACTGTCGTTTCTAACGTGGAAGAAGAAGCTGAACACAATGGGCACAGTTGGGCTTGACCCCAGAGACAACTCCTGGGCAGGACCAGGTGGAACCCCAATATTTTTTCTAATGTGGTAGGAGTCTTTTAAATACCATTTACTTTTATTCATTTGGACTTACAAGTATCCTTTAAAAAAAAAAAAATGTCCAGATGTCTGTGAGAGAAACGAAGAAAACAACCTTCGTTCATTTGTATGTTTGTGTGAACTGGGTCAAGCTACAGTGGCCACACACACAAACACACAGCTCTCATGTATGCTTAGTGTTTTATATCTCACTGTTTACAAAGGGTTCCACACACGCATCTCTTCTTCACAGCTGCTTTGCAAATGGTGAGACTGGGACTCAGAGAGCTTGAAATATTTGAGGTGCTGCAAGCAGGACTTTAGAAACTGCAAATTTAAATTCAGATTTGAGTTCTCCTTGCCTTCCATATCCCGTTGTGTGTGTGAGTATTTCTATACATGTCTGGGTTTTGTATGTACACACACATGATCACATCTCTGCCTTTTTAAATAGTGAAGCAGACACATGTGCAGGTGATCGGCAAACAATCCAGAGAAGCTCAAACCATCTCTTACCTCGATATTCTGCTATTTTATAAGATCCTTATACCTGGAGGGTGAAAATTAGATGACAGGGTTTCATTTCATAAGCGTTAGAGATAGAGAGTACTGCGTGTACCTATAAAACACACTTAAAGTTGAGTGTTAAGATTTTACAACTTGACGTAGAAATATCTATGTAGTGGTTGATTAAATAATAAAACTCATGAATTATATCTCTGTTTACAGGCCTAATTCCAACACTGATAGTATATTTACATCTGTGGTTTTGAATTACTTATAGTAAGTCAGTCCACTCTTAGTAAATGGGTATTATTTGTAGCTACAAAGTATATTTGAATTCCATACCCTAAAGCCAGGTTCATTAGATATTTTCATGTGATAACCTTTCTGATCAGGGCCTAAGTAACACAATTCTGAAACTGAAAATGATAAACATGCATAAAAGTACACTATACAGGTCAATTTATAGTAATAATAATGGTGGCTCTAAACAAATTATCTCACTAGCAGTGAACATACAATGGGAGCGTCATAAGAGATGAACTAATGCCACTTCCTGAGGTAGAAAATTCTCACATTTTACATAAAGCCAGAAGTAAAAATGGTTCCAAGAAAAAAGCATGTGTTAAGAATTCTAAGAGTTTAGCTTAGAAGGAGGAAAAAAAATTGGTTTATCACAAACATTGCTATTTTTCCTCCCAAAGTATAGAAACAGTTTCCATTCTCTGACTCCATGATGTCATGCTCTGAATAAGAAATGATGAAGGAAATGGAATTATACAAATAAAAGATAAACTTACCAATTAGATTTAATAGGAAATGAAAATCTGAAAACAAACTTGGTAAATATCTAATAAAACCTTAAGGATCATGGAATTATTATTTGCTAGAATCTTGTTCTTGATTAGAATTGTGTAAAGTTCTACCTGAATATTTCTTGAAAACTATAGTATATCATCTTCTAACATTCTTAACAGATGTAAGTTTTTCCATTCACTTTTATTGTATGGCCAGGTTTTGTTTTTGGGTTTTTTTTGACCTATGTTGACCCTGGTAATCTGCCTCACTGGGATGGATTACTACTATTCCTGATGGCGATTTCATTGGCAGAATCTATAGAATTATGCTTTGGGCTCTGCCGCAGTCTTTAGCGCTGCTACTTAAGTGAGACCACTGAAAAATGAAGCCAAGCCTAGAGTGTGTTGAAAAGACTTGCCCTATCTGAACAGGGCAGGAGTTTTCAGGCTGTGAGTCCCTTACCCCCTTTCTTTGGAGGCAGGGAGGCAGTTACAGACACCAGCAGTTTCTGCCTAAAAACCTGGCAAGGAGAAAAAGCAACTATGTAACTGATGTGAGTTAGTTTATTAAATGCCTCTTTTCTTCGTTTAAACAGGATTTGAAAAGCCAACCCAGACCAAATTACTTTTTCCATACTTTAATACATCCTGGATAAATTTTAAAGCACAGGTTGTATTTTATATAATAAGAATAGGGAAACTTTATTCCTATTTCGCGTGAAATGACAAGTATGGTGACTTGGTTTAGATACGTTTACATTCAGGTAGACCATCGTCACGTTAACCGTGAACTAGCACTGGGTTTTAAAGTCTTTGTAGTTAATTTGAAGGCATCAATATATGTACAGGAGCAGTACCTGTCTCAAAGTGCACTGCAGACATCATCTTTGAGAAATGACAAGGGTAATCAGTTTGGCTTCATAGCTGAAGGCACCTGAGCACACAGAGCCTGGGAGAGACTTGCTTAACCACTGAGACAAGGAAACTGCCCTCGTGTCAAGCAGTTAATGTTCTGTCACTTGCCAGACATTCCTGCTAAAGATTCATGTTCTGAAATGTTCATGAACCAACTAGACGCACAAACTATGTGGTCTGGATTAAATAATATCTGCCTGAAAGGAAAGAAGTGAAGTTAGCCAGAAGGCCAGATGGCAGCTGTATTTTCTGCAGAACTCTATTTGGAAAGTGAGCTTTATGTAATTTTTGGTCATTTCTTACCATCTTAGGAGACCATTTTCAGAATGAGTCATTGAGGGATAAAGCACACAGGTTTCGAAAAAATGAGCTGCACAGACATAGGCATGTCATATAACCTGTCCACAGAATTATAGCTATTTGGTGAAAATGCTTGGATTTCTTTCTCTTCCAGCACTGTTATGACCTACTCCTCTATCCTATCTTTTTTACTATTCAGCAGGCTAAAGTACTCCAGAGCTAAACTCTGTAGCTTACAATACTGTGGAGTTCACATAAAGGAAAAATGTGGCTGAAAAGGTCATGGACTTATTACTAGTGTTGTCTTTGACTAGATTGTTCACCCAAGTGCAGAAAGCCAGCAGTTCTCAACTGCATACACTCAAACATGATGTTTCCTTTCTTTTTGAGGCAGAGTGCCATTTCTAAGTTGCATCTTCCAGCAAACTAGGTACCTTGGACTCATGAAGATTTAGTTCATGTTCTGTGTTTAAGAATTTTACTTTGAGGTTGTAGGGTGAGCCCCAAGCTTTTAAATAGGAACAAAGAAACATCAACTCACACTGGGATTACTTAGACCATAACAATTCAGGTTAGAGAAAAATTTCAAGAAATCAATTAAGGTCATTCATTTTCCAAAGGGTGGGATCATCTCTAGGCATATCTGGTTTCTTCTCTTTCTTCCTCCGCATCTCATTGGTTACCAATGCTTGATTCCTATTCCTTCTAATGGACTTTTTTTTTTTTTTGCGGTACGCAGGCCTCTCACCGTTGTGGCCCCTCCCATTGCGGAGCACAGGCTCCGGACGTGCAGGCTCAGCGGCCATGGCTCACGGGCCCAGCCGCTCCGCGGCATGTGGGATCTTCCCGGACTGGGGCACGAACGCGTGTCCCCTGCATCGGCAGGTGGACTCTCAACCACTGCGCCACCAGGGAAGCCCTCTAATGGACTTTTAGTTTCATACTTTTTTTCCATTACTACCTTCATTCCTCTAGTCAGACTCTCACGGTCTCTCATTCTAGACTCTTCAGAGCTGCTCAGACCAAATCCAAATTTTGTTCCATCGAATAGCATCCTAATTCCAGTGTAATCTTCATAAAACATTGAAACCATGATGATGTTCAAAATCATTCAATAGTATCCTATTTTGTTCTACAGCACTTAGATCCGGATGATCTCTGCCTTGATTTCATGGTTCAGGATAACCTGCTACCTTCTCTCTTCTCTCTCTCATCTAATAACTGACTTTATTTCCTGCTCCTCTACAGTGTACTGGTGCTCAAGCCTCTCTCCCATTTCTGTGATGTCTGCTCTTGGAATAAGGCATTCCAAGATAAGTCTTACTTGGGACACCCCTCCCTTTCTCCTTCTAGCTTGATAAACACCCACTCACTATCTCCTCCCCATTCATTTTGACACATACTGACTGAGCACCTGCCATCAAATTGAAAATCACCTTACAGTGAGTACATGGTGAGGACTACAGGGCTGTGTGAAACAGGGTCATACTGTACTGCTTGAGTCTGTCTGGACTGCTCCAGACCTCCACATCCTTCTCTTCTGAACTTCTAAGTACTTAAAGTCTAGACCAGAAGGCAACGGAGTGGAGTGCTCAAAATAACCCCATGGTGCAGGAAGAATCTCTTGGAACTTATATTTACATTTTTTCATATCTCTAAAAATGCCTATTTTAGAGTGTTTTTATAAAGTGTATTTAGTACAAAGATACATGTGTAACATTTACAAATAAATAATATACACATGTTGGGGTCCATTTTACTAATAGAGTGAATGGTCAAAAAATATATAAAGCCTCAAATTCAGGACAATTTCATCGGGGTTTTAGGAGGTCAGCAAACTGGCCCACCCAGGTCCATTCATCCTCTCGTTCAAAAATTGTTTACTCATCCCCTACAGCGTGCCAGGCAGTTGGAGAGAGAGATCAGGCAAGATCAAAATGTCAGCTTTATTTCTGAAAAAAGCTCACTGGAAAATGTGGCTTTAGATCAGGGCCAGGATTGTTTGCTAATATTTCACCCCTGCGGTTAGCAGACAAGTCACAGGTAAAGTGGGTGGGCAATTATAGCTCCTTTTCTACCTCCCTCCTCCCCAACCAGGGGCTGCACCTAAAGCTTACTTCGTGACCAAGAGCAGGTGAGAAGGCCAGAGGCTCCTAACAGAGGAGAGGGGGAGGAATGGAGTGGGGCAGGCTCAGTTTATTCTTTCAAATATGCCTATGAGAGAGGCCACTCCTTCTTGGGGGAAGGAAAGGAGGGAGCAGGTGGAGAGAGGTCTCTCCTCATAAATAGGCCACTGTTGCTTCAGCTTGTATCATCTTCTAATAAGTAAGGTTTCCTGTTCTTTCAAATGTATCTGCCTAAAGAAGAGCACTCCTCTCTTTTACCAAAAGAACAAGCAAAACACATAAACCTGTTGACCAGATTTTGAATTGTGTACTTGAAGGCCTAAGATATGCCATTATGTGGCCCTGCCCCAGAGTTCATTACACAGAAAAGAGTGCTGTGTGTGTGTGTGTGTGTGTGTGTTTCTTTGAAAAGAATGGTCTGGCTGTCAGTCTCATCTAGATACAACATATAACTCCTTTCCAAGCTCCACTCGCCCATTCCCCTCCATGCACAGCATGCCGCCCCGACCCAAGCTGTTCCTACTATTAAATTTTGCAGTCTCTGGCACATTGTGGAAGGGAAGACATAGGTCAAGGCATGTGGTCACGAGAAACAAAGCAAAGAGAAACAAAAGCTTTGTTGCTTCTCATTGTTCGTAAGCAGAAAACAATTTTGTGTCATTCTCGAGAGAGAGAGGGATGCATTGGAAGCATATCTGGTCCCTGGCCAAGGGACTTTGTTGAGGTCATTGAGTCCATCTGCACTCCTTTTTTTTTTTTAATAGTGTTTATTTTTATTTTTACTTGTTGACAGTTTGCTTTATTTATTTATTTATTTATTTATGGCTGTGTTGGGTCCTCGTTTCTGTGCGAGGGCTTTCTCTAGTTGTGGCAAGCGGGGGCCACTCTTCATCGCGGTGCGCGGGCCTCTCACTATCGCAGCCTGTCTTGTTGTGGAGCACAGGCTCCAGACGCACAGGCTCAGTTAATTGTGGCTCACGGGCCCAGTTGCTCCGCGGCATGTGGGACCTTCCCAGACCGGGGCATGAACCCATGTCCCCTGCATTGGCAGGCAGACTCTCAACCACTGCGCCACCAGGGAAGCCTGAGAAATGTGTTTTGACCATGATCTCAACTAGGGAAATTGTAAGCAACAAAGAAGATACCTAAGGATATAAAGAAGGAAAGAATCTTGCTCTGCAGTAGAAGCCCAAACTCTTGGATAAGCCTGGTGTTGCAACCTCGTGGATTTCAGGCCTGGGGATAACAATAAGGCATACCTCTCCTGCTACTAGGAAAGAAATTGAAGCTAAGTTCCAGAAATGTCTTTTACTACTGTATAATTGAATTAAAATAGATTATCTAGGTGAAGTTTCCAGACTAAATAGGTTCAATATAAAACCCAGATCACACATTGCTTCATGACTGTGATTTCAGGCTCCCAAAGCCATGCTGCCCTATCGCCCTTCGATCCAAATCATCCCGTTAGTCTAAGAAAGTGCTACACTTCTCTGAAAGGGGCAGTAACATATATTTGAGCCCTGTCATGGTAAAGATAAAACTTTTAAAATCCTAGTAAATGAAAATTTTAAGTTTAAAAAATTGTACTACTGCTACCACCCCATTGTAAGATCTGCATTGTTTTAAGAATGTTCTAGGAAAATAATGGTGAAAATACACTTTGCTGATTACAGTGCTATACATATTCCATCTGGGACTCGCATGTCATATTTGATTACTTGATCAGCCAGGCGCTTTTTCCTGTTAGTGTCCACATTCATCTTTTTCAAATGTAACCCTGGTTTTCATCTCAACCTGACAAGACCAACCTGGATTTTGACAGTCACACGGATTTTTATCTACTTAAACTGCTAGAAGCAAAATCAGATTTTGTCCCTGGCTTTTGTTATTAAGAAAAGTAATAAAAACCGAGGCAGAATTAGATCAGGGACATCCATTATTTTAACCAGGAACAAAAAAGAAATATATGGCTCTACCTAAGTATTGGATTAATTTAAGTATACAGGGGATGTTAAAAATTGCATTTAAAATGTGTTTCTCAGCTGATCATGTATTCGGTATACAAATCTTAACATTTTCATCGCTCATTGTAGAAATAATAATATAGTAATAATAAAAACTCTCATTTGTTGAGTGTTTAGTGTGTATCTTCCCTGTGCCAATTTCTGTGGTCAAAGCTTAAGCCTTGAATCGGTCCCACCCAAACTGCATGGCCGCTACACAGCAGAGGAAGGGGTACTGGGGAGCTTTGGGTGGAAGATAAACAATAGGTTCTACTTCAGTATTATTATTCCTGTTTGTATAGATTGTGCATTCTCAACAGGGGCTGTATTTCCCTCATGAGGGTGAAAATTGGTTCTTGGGGCTTAAAAAAATCAGATATTATGGCTGAAGTCGGAGTGTGAGGGAGATGTGACTATGGGATAGTCAGAGAGATGCTACATGCTGGCTTTGAAGATGGAGGGAGGGGACATGAGCTCTCGAATGTGGAGAGACTACAGAATCTGGAAAAGGCAGGGAAACAGATCCTCCTCTGCAGCTACAGAACTGTAGGATAATAAATGTGTGTTGTTTGAAGCCACTGAGTTTCTGCTAATTTGTTCCAGCTGCAGTAGAAAACGAATACACTCAGTTTCCTCTCCTGTTCACTGAGAAGAATAGAATGATTTTTGTCACAGGTTTGTTGTAAGCACTAAATAAAATAATTTGTGAGTGGTACTTAGCATAGGGAACATAGTGATATATGCTGGCTTTGACAGTACTCAGACAGGCAAGGTTTGCACCCTCAGTGTACTTTCGCATGTTGAGGTTGCTGAGAGACTTCTTTGATTATTTCAGTGACAACAGTCAAGCCTCAAACTGGCCCTGTTATTTTAAGGAGACTTTGTAGATTTCTCAGATTCTTCATGTATTGATTTTATTTTATGTTTTTAACTTTTATTCAAGTATAGTTGATTTACAATGTTGTGGTGATGTCTGCTGTACAGTAAAGTAACTCAGTTTTATATATATATATATATATTTGGTTGGCCAAAAAGTTCGTTTGGGTTTTCTGTACAATCCTATGGAAAAACCGAACGAACTTTTTGGCCAACCCAATATATATATATTTTTTCATATTCCTTTCCATTTTGGTTTATCACAGCATATTGAATATAGCTCCCTGTGCTATACAGTAGGACCTTGTTGTTTATCCATCCTATATACACTAGTTTGCATCTGCTAATCCCAAACTCCCAAACCTTCCTTCCTCCACCCCGCTTCTCCTCAGCAACCATAAATCTGTACTCTATGTCTGTGAGTCTGTTTCTGTTTCGTAGATAGGTTCACTTGTGTTGTATTTTAGATTCCACATATAAGTGATATCATGTGGTATTTGTCTTTCTCTTTCTGACTTACTTCACTTAGTAGGATAACCTCTAGTTCTATCCGTGCTGCTGCAAATGGCATTATTTCATTCTTTTTTATGGCTGAGTAATATTCCATTGTATATATGTATGACATCTTCTTTATCCATTCATCTGTCAGTGGACATTTTGGTTGTTCCCAAGTCTTTGCTTTTGAAAATAGTGCTGCTATGAACATAGGGGTGCATTATCTTTTCAAATTATAGTTTTGTCTGGGTATATGCCCAGGAGTGGGATTGCTGGAGCATATGGCAACTCAATTTTTCGGTTTTTGAGGAATCTCCATATTGTTTTCCATAATGGCTGCACCAATTTACGTTCCCACCAACAGTATCAGAGGGTGCCCTTTTCTCCACACCTTCTCCAACATTTATTATTTGTAGACTTTTTAATGATGGCCATTCTGACCGGTGTGAATGGTATCTCGTTGCAGTTTTGATTTGCATTTCTCTAGTAATTAGCAGTGATGAGCATCCTTCCATGTGCCTATTGGCCATCTGTATGTCTTCTTTGGAGAAATGTCTATTTAGGTCTTCTGCCCATTTTTCGATTGGGTTGTTTATTTTTTTGTTATTGAGTTGTATGAGCTGTTTGTGTATTTTGGAAATTAAGCCCTTGTCATTCTCATAATTTTCAAATATTTTCTCCCAGTCCACAGGTTATTTTTTTGTTTTGTTTATGACTTCCTTTGCTGTACAGAAGCTTGCAAGTTTGATTAGGTCCCATTTGTTTATTTTTACTTTTATTTCTATTGCCCTGGGAGACTGACCTCAGAAAACCATCATGTATTTATTTTATATTTCAACTGTGGGATGTTTCTTTCAGTGCCTTCCAGGTACCACCAACTCTTAGATCCCTCCCCTAAGAAAATTCTCGCCCCATTCTCTTCCCCTCTTCTGCTCTGTCTGAAACCTTGGTGGAGTGTATGGAGAAGGAAATTTCCAGCAATAGCAGAGAGGAGAAAGGGGCCAGCTGCCAAGCACCCCAGTGAGGGAGGGGGAGCCCCAAGTGGGCTGCCATTCCTGAGAGGCACTCCAAGTTAGAGCCTGCCTGGGCTGAGAAGAATGAACTCAGATGCATTGTTTTCTTTTTTGAACTTAAGGACAGTGTGTGTGTGTGTTCATTCTTGTTTTTTTTAATGACAGAAAATTCTGAAAATGAGAATCTTCACAATGTAGCATTCACTGACTTGCTTCGTTAAGTCAGTTGGGTTGAGCCTGGTGTAAATGAAGTGAAGGCCACAGGTTTTTCTCTCTTTGTTGAGTCAGTTATTTTCACAGAGAACAGCTTTTGCGTTATCACAGGAAAAGAAACCAATGGAATGGTATTCCTACTACTTAAAGTGCTAAAACTATGTGTGTTTACATATGTTGTCTTTTTTTTTTTTTTTTTTTTTTGGTGGTACGTGGGCCTCTCACTGTTGTGGCCTCTCCTGTTGCGGAGCACAGGCTCCAGATGCGCAGGCTCAGTGGCCATGGCTCAGGGGCCCAGCTGCTCCGTGGCATGTGGGATCTTCCCGGACCGGGGCACGAACCCACGATCCCTGAATCAGCAGGCGGACTCTCAACCACTGCGCCACCAGGGAAGCCCCATATGTTGTCTTTTAATCCTCATAGCATCACTGTGAAATAGATATTATTACTCTCACTTCCCGCTGAGGAAGGGCGAGTATCCTCACAATATCGCTATGAAATAGATAAATAGATATCATGACCCCCAATTCCAGCTGAGGCCCCAGGGGCTCAGGGAGGGCGGCAGCTGTACTGGTTTGGCTGGGACAGCGATGTGACTGCTGTGTGGGGCTGCTGCAAGCTGGTTGCCTAGGCAGGACCTTTCCATTGAGGCCTTGTTTCAAAGCCCAGTTTTTAGCCTTGGAGGTCCATACATTGGACTTTTTTTCTGTGAGCTCAGAGATGCTCAGACTCTATAGTGATATACTCAGGCTAACAGAGTTTTTCTATGGATGATGGATCAACCAGAAAGATTATGTCTTTATTATTAGGGCATTTGTTCTTTCTAAGGACCAGGACTTCCTCTTTCCAAAATCAAGAGCTCACAGACTTCTCTTGCCCTTAACGCCAATCTGATCCCCCCAGTGCCCCCGAGTTCTTTCTGAAATATGCATCCGGCCATTTCACTCCCTTGCTGTAACCCTTCAGGGACTCCTTGCTCCCCTCAGGATAAAGTTGAGGCTCCATTACTTAAGTCACAGGCCTCTCTCTCTTTGGATTCATCTTTCCTCCCTTCACTCAGTGTTAAGGATACTGAACACCCCCGTCAGCCCTGAATCTTTTTTGCATCTGTGCTTTGGTGTATTTTGGTCCCTCTGCTGAGATCATGTTCTTCCCCTTTTTTTCCTCTTCACTGTACCCCATTCATCTGGCTAATTCAGGGGTCAGCTTAGCTCTAACATCCAACTGGAAGCTTCCCTTGATCCTCCTAATCTCGGTCTTTGCTCCCACCCTGTACCCCCAAGTCAAAGTGATCTAATAAAACCTTGTACTTCCTCTGTAATAGCTTGTGTTGACTTGTGTCCTGTTTATTTGTCTGGTAACCCTCACCAGAATCTGCGTGACCACATCTACTCAGTTCTCTGAGGCCAGGGTCCATATTTCATTCACTATTACTCTGCTACCTACTACTTGGCACAAGCCTATGTATACAGGAAGTGCTCAATAAAATTTTCTTGAATGAATAGAGAATGGAAGACCTATGTTGAAGTCTTGGCCTTGCCACTTTCTAGTGTGCGACTTTTGACAAGTTCTTTACATGCTTAGGGCCTCAGTTGCCTCATTTTTAAAAAGAGAAATTTCATTGAGATGATATGAAGTTCTTTCCAAACATGAACATACTGGGATTCTAATGCAACTCATTAGCCATCCAGAAAACATAAATCAACAGTCAGTCGTATCTTGCAAATGATAAGTTGGGAGCATTGCCATGGAATTCATTTCTTTAACGTGGATTGATTATTTCACTTCATCTACTTATATACATTAATGGTCAATAGATTCATACCTGTACTTGTGTTGATATTTACGTCCTTAACTCAAGGGTTTATTTTCTGCCGGATAGTCTTCATTTATGCCCTTAAGCACATCCAAAAGGAGCGTCTTAAGCCTGAGAAAATGATAAATTTTGTTTATGTCTACTTTTTTGTTCTTATGTCCATCTGTTTTTACCTAGAGAGGGACTTAATGAAATCTTCTGCTGTACTAACAATTTCAATTGAAGGTAATTAAATAAACCATTATATGAGAACAGCGGTATCAAATAAGAAAAAAACTGCAAATTTTGCTGATTATTCGTGAACGTGAGTTCGTAATGGACATAATACCATATATTAACAGTGTGGAATATTTGATATGAAAATAAAAGGAAAAAAGAGAACTACTAACATGCCAGTAGTAAGAGTACGAATGTGAAATATAAATCATTGTAATAGCTCACACATGATGTCTGCTAGGTTATCCCTGAAGAGGGAATCCACACCAAACTACAAGATTGCATCTGAGATTACAGATTTTGGAGGTTGCTTCCTTCTACATTCCTAACACTTATTATCATACGTATCAGAATCTTACCATGTCTCAAGTACTTCTTGCTACTAAATTAAACATGCTTAGATATTTTGTTAATATATTACATGTAATAATCTGAAATAGTAATTTACTAAGAGTTTCTATAGGTGCAATTAATTTTTCCTAAAATTTGCTCTGTTTCCTGGTAATTATGACTAATTCAAGACTTAAAAATAAACTGAATTTTTTTCAAAAATTACCTCTTAACCTTACTACGAAGTCTTTCACAATTCAGTATTTTTGAAATGATATACCTGATGGGTTAAAACAGCAGTATCATCAGTATTCTAAGTAAACTCACTACAAATGGATTTTATTTTCTGTTTTTAACTGAAAGTTATCTTGCCCAATGCAGAATTTCTTTTATCTTTGGACAAAACTGTATTTGGCTTAGGTTATAGGCTAATTACCTTTAGGGTTCTTTTCCTCTCTCTCCATTACTTTTATGTATTGTTGCTTATCTAGCAATCCATGATGATCTTTGACCTCCTGACTCAGCAAAGCCTGCTTCCAGGTCAGGTGGCCATGACCTTGTGTGGACAGAGCATGGTCTGTTAGTAGCACATCAAGAAAACACCAAAGACAAATGGATTTGTTGTTTCTCTACTGACAAGTTAACTCTGAGCTCAAATCATAACTGGTAAAAATGATTTAAAGACTCAAACATTTGGTACAGAAACCTTGATGAAAATCTATACTTTTCAAGAAAATAAGAGTATATCTTTATTTCATATGGAAGATAAATTGTGGTGGTTTATTTGGGACAGCTTTTGCATTTTATTATAGACATTTTGTTATAGACTACTTAAATTACTTTGCAAAAAGTAAGTTAAAGAAATTAAGAAAGTAATGCTCATATTTACATGTCCTAGTATTGGAAGTGAATTCCAATTTTTATGCTAAACATGGGGTATACGGATAAGTAAATTAAAGTTCAAATCCTGAAAGTTACTCATTATGTTGATAATCAACTGAATATTGTAAATTTGGCCATATTCTTTTAAAATGTTAATTATTTCCATCATTAAGGTCAGTGATTCTTAATGGTGGGTGGTAAGGGTCTATTTTGTAAACAATGTAGTACTTTCTCTCATAGCTCTGATTTTTTAAATTACTATCCTTAATTTGATATTTCCAATAGCATTATAGGAAAATAAGAAAGGTTTTCATTGTCAAAAGACTGAGAAACCCATTTTAACTAATGTGCAGTTAAAGGTTGGTCCATGGCATAATTTTTGACAGGCAAGAAACAGAAGGAAAATGAGTTGTTCTCATTGAGCAGAAATCCAGACATTCTTGGGGAGGCAGAAGGGTACATATCTAAAGACCCAAGAAAGGACACACACTTGGAGAAGTTAAAAGGAAGAAAGAAGGAATACAGTGCCCAGAAGAGTCCTTTGTAAATAGTAAACACTCAATAAGTAGTTTTGAGTGAATAAATGAACTTAGACCACCCAACCATATGAAGCATTGATCTAATTTACTTCTGATATAGCATACAAAAGTGACACAAAGGTAGTTAGTAGGAGTGAGGAGAGACTTAAGCTCTTTGGGCATTGCTAGAAGTCTTATTCATGTTTAAATGAAGACAAATCTCAGATACCAATTTACCTGACATTTTCATTTTTAGAAAGGTAAAGAAAATGAAGGAAACTTCTATTTAGGGATCAAATTTTAACCAAGAAGAGATTGCTTGCTGAAATAGAAGTGGAAGGAATGTGTATCCATTTATTCAACCAATATTTACTGGACGTCTGCTATGTGCCAAGCACTTGGAAGACTATAGCCGTGATGTCCTCTTAACTTTTGTGATAACCAAGGAGCAGGTTACTTACATACAGCAGACTTTAGGAGGGAAATTTCAAATAGTCAAAGAAGTAGATGTGATTCCATAGTCTGAGACCGTAAAAGAGGAGATGACAAAGGAGATGAGAAACCCAGTCCTTAAGTTCAAATTAGGCCCCTTTCTATGTGTTCCCAAGACTCCTCAAAACTCTCTTCTCAAATCCAGTATCATGCTGGGTCATAATTCCCCTGCGCTCATCTCTATTTACTCTGAAGCTTTAAGCTTCAAGACAGCGGGGCTGCATCTATCATGTTTATCTTTGTATCCCAGCAAATAGGACAGTCCCTGACACATAGCTTATAAATGCCCAATAAATTATGTATACATACACACCCACAATTCATTATATATGTAATGAATTAAGCAATAAATATTGATGAAATTCTGATAATATAATCATGAATATTTTCCCAAATTATCAAAGATAATGTATACACCCACACACACGTTCCAAGTCTAACAATTCAGTTTTTTGAACGATTCGAAGTAAAGGTTTGAAAGTTCTAAATAATGAGGAAAAGAAATGGCTGTGGCTGCAAAGGGCATGTTTAAATTAACTCAAAATATAAAAGACCATTTCAAGAAGAACACAAGGAGAGGCAAATAACTGAGAATACCAAAGAGAGACATAATCCCATTAGAATAGTGTCAGGAAGCCTAAAGTCCAGAGTGAGCTGAAGTATGTAAAAAATTCTAAAAACAACAAAAGAGACTTAAAAAGCTGGCAAGGAACAATTCTACAGAAAATGATGGTGACAAAATAAGCCAGACATAGAAAACTGGAATGCTTGTGATGTTCAGTATTGTACCCATTTTTGCTAATGACATAGTTATAATTTCTGTCAAGACTAGAATATTATTTTTGTTTTACTTTTGTAGAAAAAAGAACAAGAAAGTGACAGGACCTCTGATGAGAAAAACAAAAGCCTATTCATCTCTTCTTATTTTTGCCTTTTAATTGAAGATCATGATTTCCCACCTGGTAGGGTAGAACAAAATGTGAACAAGAGGGAATTGAGGCACACAGCAGCATAACACTAGATCCTTAGCTGTTTGGCATGGATTGGGGTCTCCTGGCCCAGACTGTATCCACAAGCCTGAGAACACTCATGCCTGTGACTGTCCCACTCCAGCCAGCCACATTGGAGACATTTCAGCAAATGGAAAAGTCCCCAAAAGCCTGGAGATTGACAAAAAGAGAAAATATAAAATCCCAGCAAAATTCTAAAATTTATTCTGAAACTTTTTGAGAACACTCAGAAAAGAAAGAGGTAATCATTAGGCACCAAAAGGAAGTCAAGCAGGACTAAATGATTTTCCTCTTCAGTAGAGTAACTAGAATGCAGGATGAAGAAAGTGTGGTAGATTCAGTATGTATGAATTTCATCAAGGCAGTTTTCACAATATCTTATGATCCTATTAGGATTTAATGGAGAAATATGAACTGAATGACAGAATAGTCAAGTGGATTCACAGCTAGGTTAGCATAACCAAACCCAAGGAGTGCTAAAGAATGGGCCCATGTGATTGCAGGGGTGATCTATAGACATCTACTTCTGTTTTTCTCTAGATCTCTCTTTATCAGTAATGTGAATGATGATTAATCTGTTAGAGATAATACAAATAAGTGACATCTTTTGAACTCTTAAGTGTCAAACACTTTTCTATTACTCTATGTGTATTCGTTTATTTAATCCTTACAGCAAGGAAGCTGCACAGCCTCTTAGATAGCCTCATCCACCAGCAAGAAGAACTACAGGTCTGCAGCCTGTGGAAGGAAAACCACATTCACAGAAAGATAGACAAAATGAAAAGGCAGAGGACTTTGTCTCAGATGAAGGAACAAGATAAAACCCCAGAAGAACAACTAAATAAAGTGGATATAGGCAACCTTCCAGAAAAAGAATGAAGAATAATGATACTGAAGATGATCCAGGACCTCAGAAAAAGAATGGAGGCAAAGATCAAGAAGATGCAAGAAATGTTTAACAAAGACCTAGAAGAATTAAAGAACAAACACCTAGAAGAATTAAGGAACAAACAAACAGAGATGAACAATAACTGAAATGAAAAATACACTAGAAGGAATCAATAGCAGAATAACTGAGGCAGGAGAATGGATAAGTGACCTGGAAGACAGAATGGTGGAATTCACTGCCACGGAGCAGAATAAAGAAAAAAGAATGAAAAGAAATGAAGATAGCTTAAGAGACCTCTGGGACAACATTAAACACAACAATATTCGCATTATAGGGGTCCCAGAGGAGAAGAGAGAAAGGACCCAAGAAAATATTTGAAGAGATTATAGTTGAAAACTTCCCTAACATGGGAAAGGAAATAGCCACCCAAGTCCAGGAAGCACAGAGAGTCCCAGGCAGGATAAACCCAAGGAGAAACATGCCGAGACACATAGTAGTCAAATTGGCAAAAATTAAAGACAAAGAAAAATTATTGAAAACAGCAAGGGAAAAATGACAAACAACACAGAGGGAACTCCCATAAGGTTAACAGCTGATTTCTCAGCAGAAACTCTACAAGCCAGAAGGGAGTGGCACGACATATTTAAAGTGATGAAAGGGAAGAACCTACAACCAAGATTACTCTACCTGGCAAGGATCTCATTCATATTTGATGGAGAAATCAAAAGCTTTACAGACAAGCAAAAGCTAAGAGAATTCAGCACCACCAAACCAGCTCTACAGCAAATGCTAAAGGAACTTCTCTAAGTGGGAAACACAAGAGAAGAAAAGGAACTACAAAAACAAACCCATAACAATTAAGAAAATGGTAATAGGAACATACATATCGATAATTACGTTAAACGTGAATGGATTAAATGCTCTAACCAAAAGACACAGGCTTGCTGAATGGATACAAAAACAAGACCCATATATATGCTGTCTACAGGAGACCCACTTCAGACCTAGGGACACATACAGACTGAAAGTGAGGGGATGGAAAAAGATATTCCATGCAAATGGAAGTCACAAGAAAGCTGGAGTAGCAATACTCATATCGGATAAAATGGACTTTAAAATAAAGAATGTTACAAGAGACAAGGAAAGACACTACATAATGATCAAGGGATCAATCCAAGAAGAAGTAATAACAATTATAAATATATATGCACCCAACATAGGAGCACCTCAATACATAAGGCAACCGCTAACAGCTATAAAAGATGAAATCAACAGTAACACAATAATATTTGGGGACTTTAACACCTCACTAACACCAATGGACAGATCATCCAGACAGAAAATTATAAGGAAACACAAGCTTTAAATGACACACTAGACCAGATAGATTTAATTGATATTTATGGGACATTCCATCCAAAAACAGCAGCCTATACTTTCTTCTCAAGTGCACATGGAACATTCTCCATGATAGATCACATCTTGGGTCACAAATCAAGCCTCAGTAAATTTAAGAAAATTGAAATCATATCAAGCATCTTTTCCGACCACAACGCTCTGAGATTAGAAATCAATTACAGGGCTTCCCTGGTGGTGCAGTGGTTGAGAGTCCGCCTGCCGATGCAGGGGACGTGGGTTCGTGTCCCGTTCCGGGAAGATCCCACATGCCGCGGAGCGGCTAGGCCCGTGAGCCATGGCCACTGAGCCTGCGCGTCTGGAGCCTGTGCTCCACAACGGGAGAGGCCACAACAGTGAGAGGCCTGCATACCACAAAAAAAAAAAAAAAAAAGAAAAAGAAATCAATTACAGGGAAAAAAATGTAAAAAACACAAACACATGGAGACTAAACAATACATTACTAAATAACCAAGAGATCACTGAAGAAATCAAAGAGGAAATAAAAAAATACCTAGAGACAAATGACAACAAAAACACGATGATCCAAAACCTATGGGATGAAGCAAAAGCAGTTCTAAG
Organism: Mesoplodon bidens; assembly: GCF_964165515.1. Classification (NCBI taxonomy): domain Eukaryota; kingdom Metazoa; phylum Chordata; class Mammalia; order Artiodactyla; family Ziphiidae; genus Mesoplodon; species Mesoplodon bidens. Next base: position 78,274,171 of record NC_138165.1, read on the forward strand.
AGGAAAGTTTATAGCAATACACGCCTACCTCAAGAAACAAGAAAAATATCAAATAAACAATCTAACCTTACACCTAAGGAACTAGAGAAAGAAGAACAAACAAAACCCAAAGTTAGTAGAAGGAAAGAAATCATAAAGATCAGAGAAGAAATAAATGAAATAGAAACAAAGAAAACAATAGCAAAGATCAATAAACAAAGCTGGATCTTTGAGAAGATAAAAAAAATTGATAAACCTTTAGCTAGACTCATCAAGAAAGAGAGGGGGAGGAATCAAATCAATAAAACTACAAGTGAAAAAGGAGAAGTTACAACGGACACCGCAGAAATACAAAGCATCCTAAGAGACTACTACAAGCAACTCTATGCCAATAAAATGGACAACCTGGAAGAAATGGACAATTTCTTAGAAAGGTATAACCTTCCAAGACTGAACCAGGAAGAAAGAGAAAATATGAACAGACCAATCACAAGTAATGAAGTTGAAACTGTGATTAAAAATCTTCCAACAAACAAAAGTCCAGGACCAGATGGCTTCACAGGTGAACTCTATCAAACATTTAGAGATGAGCTAACACCCATCCTTCTCAAACTCTTCCAAAAAATTGCAGAGGAAGGAACTCTCCCAAACTCATTGTATGAGGCCACTATCACCCTAATATCAAAACCAGACAAAGATACTATTAAAAAAGAAAATTATAGACCAGTATCACTGATGAATATAGATGCAAAAATCCTCAACAAAATACTAGCAAACAGAATCCAACAACACATTAAAAGGATCATACACCATGATCAAGTGGGATTGATCCCAGGGATGCAAGGTTTCTTCAATATATGCAAATCAATCAATGTGATACACCATATTAACAAATTGAAGAAGAAAAACCATATGATCCTCTCAATAGATGCAGAAAAAGCTTTTGACAAAATTCAACACTCATTTATGGTAAAAACTCTCCAGAAAGTGGGCATAGAGGGAAGCTACCTCAACATAATAAATGCCATATATGACAGACCCACAGCAAACATCATTCTCAATGGTGAAAAACTGAAAGCATTTCCTCTAAGATCAGGAACAAGACAAGTATGTGCACTCTCGCCACTGTTACTCAACATAGTTTTGGAAGTCCTAGCCACGGCAATCAGAGAAGAAAAAGAAATAAAAGGAATCCAAATTGGAAAAGAAGAAGTAAAACTGTCACTGTTTGCAGATGACATGATACTATACATAGAGAATCCTAAGGATGCCACCAGAAAACTACTAGAGCTAATCAATGAATTTGGTAAAGTTGCAGGATACAAAATCAATGCACAGAAATCTCTTGCATTCCTGTACACTAACAACGAAAGATCTGAAAGAGAAATTAAGGAAACAATCCCATTCACCACTGCAACAAAAAGAATAAAATACCTAGGAATAAACCTACCTAGGGAGAAAAAAGACCTGTATACAGAAAAGTATAAGACATTGATGAAAGAAATCAAAGATGACACAAGCAGATGGAGAGATACACCATCCATCGTCCTTGGATTGGAAGAATCAATATTGTAAAAATGACTGTACTACCCAAAATAATCTACAGATTCAATCAATGTCTATCAAATTGCCAGTGGCATTTTTTACAGAACTAGAACAAAAAAATCTTAAAATTTGTATGGAGACACAAAAGACCCCGAATAGCCAAGGCAATTTTGAGGGAAAAAAACGGAGCTCGAGGAATCAGACTCCCTGATTTCAGACTATACTATAAAGCTACAGTCATCAAGACAATATGGTACTGGCACAAAAACAGAAATACAGATCAATGGAACAGGATAGGAAGCCCAGAGATAAACCCAGACACCTATCGTCAACTCATCTATGACGAAGGAGGCAAGGATATACAATGGAGAAAAGACAGTCTCTTCAATAAGTGGTGCTGGGAAAACTGGACAGCTACATGTAAAAGAATGAAATTAGAACACTCCCTAACACCACACACAAAAATGAACTCAAAATGGATTTAAGACCTAAATGTGAGACCGGACACTATAAAACTCTTAGAGGAAAACATGGGAAGAACACTCTTTGACATAAATCAAGGAAGAACACTCTCTGACATAAATCACAGCAAGATCTTTTTTGATCCACCTCCTAGAGTAATGGAAATAAAAACAAAAATAAACAAATGGGACCTAATCCTTACAACAATCCCTATGCAGTTGCTATGTTTATCTCCACTTTATAAATGAGTAACACAGAGGGTTGAAGTAACTTCCTCAAGGTCACACCGTTCTTAGGTGGCAGAGCTGACATTCAAGCCCAGACTGTTTAATTAGTGGCATAAGTTACATCAATGATATCCATTAAATTGTGGATGACCAAAGTGATGTGTATAGCTAAAATTGTAAAGTTATAGATTTGGTATCCAAAAAAAGAAAAAAGAAACTCTAATAGACTGGAAAAAGTAGCCAAATGAATAAAGATAAAATTAATTTGAGTCAAATATAAACTCATACACTTAAGTTCCAAATAACTCAACTGCAAACGTAAAGATTGGGGAGATGGGACCTACTAATAGATCAAATGAGGAAGTCTTGGGAGTTTCATTTAATACAGGCTCATTATGACCGATGTACAGTGTGATTATCAACAAAATGCAATCTTAGAGCAAAATTTAAAAACGTTGTTCTTCTTCCCATTGATAATTTTCCACCCCATTTGACTTTCTTTTTTAACCAAGTCAGCTTTACATTTTTTATTCTAATTTTAGGGAATACTAAGTTTTCTAATTTGGAATGAACCCACTAAATACTTTTCAGACGATTCCCTTTATTTTCATTGAACCAAAATAATGGCAGCAGACTAGTGGAATAAGCACAAGCTTGGGAGTCACTCCCAGAGGTTGAGTCCCCTCCTTGCTGTTGACTGGCTCTGGGGTCTTGGCCTTAACGTCTGTACGCCTAGTTCCCTCATCTAGAAAATGGCGATAATAATGCCTACCTTGCAGGAGCATCCTGAGGACTCAGGGAAGTAGACATAAAGAGATAAAATCATCAAAGTGTGGTGCCCAAGGGTGTTTCATTTGGTTCACTGTTGTAGCCCCATCATGTAGGCCAGTGCCTGGCACGGAGGAGGTGCTCAGAGGTGTTTGCTAAGTGAATACTGAATGAATGAATGAATGGATGAGTGAATGAATGTGTTCAGTAAGGATAGTTCTTACTAAAGGCATGGCAGTGTTTTCAGATGTGAGAAGTCTTTGTAAAGAGACTGATTATTCACAGGTTTGAAGAAGGGGAATGCTTTGCCATAGCTAAGTTTACTTTTTCCCATCATGTAGCGTAGCTTCAGGATTTTTGAAAATTAAAGTAAAACTGTGACCATTAGGTCGTCTTTGTAGTGTTTCTTCAGTCCTTACACCATTCTTCCATGAGGTATCTAGAGAGGTCTCATTCTGCCTAGTCAGATATTGTTTGAAAGCTTGAAATGAAAAATGAAACCAAGTTAAGTCTGGCTGGTAGCCATTCAGAAATAGATTTTTTTTTAAAGTAGATTAATTTTCAAAGACATTTTTCCTCTTAAAGACTTCCTTGTTTTTAAAGAAGCATTTAATAAAACAGGAATATCTTTTCAGTGTCTGGTTATCTCTTTTTCAAGACTGAGTTTGGTAAATTACATAGTATTAGCTGTTGGTCATCTTCCGGGTAAAAAATAAAACCAAATGAAGTCTTTAATGTAATTTATGAGTTTCTCTCCTAGAGCTAAGTGAAACTCAGCTTCATAGCTTTTATTTGTTTTGGGGCCTTTAATATTAGTCAGATTAAAGCTTATGTTTTTATAAAACTGTAAGGACAAAGAATTATGTTAAAATAGCTAAAAAAACAAAAAAATCTCCAGTGTCTGATTCAGCATGTCAAGAATAACGGAGAAAATAGGGTCTGGTTTCAGAACCTTGTAACCAAAAATGACAGTGTGGTGGGATGGGGAGTTGGTGTGGGGTTCGGATGAGCAGAAACTCTCGCATTCGCTAAAAGGAAAACGAAAGAAGGATGTTAACTCTTAGCTGTATTATGAACAGGACATGTGTATAATTGAAACCAAATTGTGAACACCTTTTCACATACTGCCTTCTGATGTCATCTAATTACTTACTGCCTGCTAATCTTATCTCCCTCAGGAGCCCATCTTAAAATTACACTGCATTGCAATTAGCTAAACACATTGCACGTAGTCAAGGCACATAGTGGACTCCCAGTAAATATTTGTTGAATGACTTCTGTGCACTATGCAGGTGGGTTTTCTTTCTGATCTCATGCATGACTTACTTGTTTCCACCAGAGAGGTTTCAGTTTTGCTCTTTCTCTTACCTGAAATGGCATTTCCATCATTGGCAATACTGCCTCAATGCAGTGCAAAATAACACCTCCTCCTAGAAGCCTTCTCTGATTAATCCACCTGAACTAAAGCCATCTCACCCACCGAGAAGCCCCTTTTATAAACATGGTTGTAGTCATTTCAGAATGATTTAAGATTCTTATTTCTCTTGGCTCTGACATCCCCCATGCCCCACAATATACACACATCAAGAATAGGCATTGAGTCTTATTTCCCACAGGGACACACACAGGGACACCCCTGCATATGCAGTGTCCACCTATGGAAAGCACACTCAAAGGATGTGTTCTACAGCTAAGTAATGAAATTTTTAACATTAGTGTAGAAAACCAGGCAACCCTGATTGCTTGTCTCTATCGGTCTGCCAAGAATGGGTATAAATGGAATCAAGGCTGTGAGAGATGGATCTTTTTCATCAGACAAGTGATCAAAACCTAATACATTTACACCTCAAAATTGCTTTAAAGGAGATTGGATGACTAACAGAAAGTCTTCCAAAGGGAAATAATATATGGTATTATATTTAATTGAGAGACCCGTACAATATTTGAACTACTGTACAAAACCCAGTTTCGATTCATTCAATCTTTAGAAAAATGATTTGAAAGAGATTAAACTACATATTGCTATGGCTTATAGACCATCATAAGCCTTTGGTACCTTCCAAACTTCCCCCAATGTGAGTTGAGCCATAGGTCAGGCTGGGACTCAGAGCAAGGTGTATGCTTTCAGGCAGGACTTTGATTGCTGTAAACTAAAGGGATAAGCAGACAGGTTGTGAGAAGGTTTACAAAGAACCCATAGAGTGCATAAGGGTGTCAACAGCAATAAAAATCCCTATCTATATGTGGAGTTACAGGGTATATATTGGTGAGGTTAGTGGTTAAAGGTGTTTAGCATTGGGTTGGAAACCACTTTTTTCCCCTTGTATTCCACAGAAAGGATAAATTTTCGGCCTATCTCTTTTAGACAGAGCATAGGCTTTGGTGCAGGGGAACTAGAGGGCTAGCCTAGTGACCTGATTATCCCGAATACGAGGCTCTGAGTTAAGAAATAAAATAAGTAGGAGATGTTGGGGAAGTTACCTGGTTAAAGACATGGGCTACGTGGGGCCCAACACGGGAAGATGTAGAGGGCTTCAGCTCTCATGATTCGACCTTGACTCTGAGAATGACTGAAACACTACTGGGTTGGAGATATGGGGGGAGGAGGGAGAAGGGGTGGATTGGAGGGGGTGTAAAGCGATGTGGCTAGAGCAGCATTTGACAATGCTGGTTTTAATGGTGGCATTTAAAGTGATACTCCAGCACTAGATGTTGAAACCTGGGGAATAAATTATTGAAGACTCACTGAAACCAAGAAAGGAAAAATAAAATGAGAGGACATTCACTCCTCTTTTCCACATGTCTTTATTGAACATTTAAAAGGTCAAAGGCACTCTCCTAGGTACTTTGGAAAAGGGAAAGGAGAAGTGGAATTGATCAGAGATAGGCTTTTTAAAAGGAAGAAATTCTTTTTGTGATTCATTAAATCTATTAATATCTCATATATTTGAAGCACTTTAAAAACAGTTATTAATTTCCCCAAAACAGCATATATTTCAGGTGACAAATTTCTATTTTTTTATTATAGTTAGAAATTGAAATAAAATTCACTAAGGCAGTGAATATGACCTCTAGAATTTTGACCATATCATAAAATGGTCAAAATGAGTTTTATTATCTGTGATTGCGTTAGAATAAATTCAAGGGCATTAAAATCATGTTAATTCTCTTTTATCCATCTTGATACAATTACCTGAAATCAGCACGTATGAAAGGAGATTTTGTAATTTTTAGGCTGTTCTGTTATTAGCTCTAAGACTTTATTATACTTTGTTCTTTCCATGTTATAACTGCTTATTGTCTTCTAAAGACAAGTACCTTAGCTGTGAACTTGGTCACTAGAGCACTGACCACATCTGGTAGCCACAAGACAGGAAACTGTGACCTGGCATGGGTTTCTGAGCCATTCTACAAGGAAGAGGTATTATAGTCTTGGATTCACTTTTGCCTGTGCTGAAAATTTAAGAACATGATAAACAAATGACCCTGTGGACACTGAGCCCTGGAAGTCTCTATCTCTCTCAGCAGTGCTGCAGTCAGGCCTCAGCCTTGGACTGCTACCCACACCTCTCTAGAATTGCCCTAGGCTTCCCTTAAGGTGGCAGTGTCCATGGTGAGGGAAAGGTGTATCCAGATGTGGGCAACTTGTGGTCAGAAGGTTGTGTTTCAAGGGCCAGTTCCATCACTGGCTAGATGCATGACCATAACTTCTTCCACCTTAGTTTCTCACCTGCAAAATGAGGATGGAGGGGAAAGCAACCACATAAGCTATGGAGGAATCGAATGAGATTATTTATTTTTATTTATTTTATAGCACATAATGTGTGCTAAGCACTGTTTTAATCGCTTTACAAATATGAACTCATTTCATCCAAATTACTACCCCATGAGGTAGTTACTATAATCATTCTCAGTTTACCTGTGAGGAAGTGAAGATGTAGAGAGGTTGAATAACTTGCTCAAATCCCAAAACCAGTAAGAGGCAAAGTTGAGATTCAAACTTGGCAAATTTTAATTACTTATTTTCGATCATAAGAGGATAAGGAAGAATCTGAATAGTAGAAATGGGCAGTGTTTCCTGTTTGCGATCATTTGGGGGCCCAAGACCCTGTGTGGTGGTGACAGAGGCACAGTAATTAATGTAGATGTTTCTGCCACAGGGCTGGCTCTAGGGGCTCCCGGGCTGACTGCCTGTGGACGGTGAGCAAGGTGGTGGGTGAGAGGCCTGACCCTAAAGAGAAACAGTGCCTTTCTAAGAACATGTTGAATTTACGAGTTAATTTTTTTTAAGTGTCAAACCAGCAAACAAACATAGATAGGACTGAGGTGCCTGTAGGTGGCGCAGGCCTGACAGGCCTTCTCCATTCTGCTCCCCCAATGGTCATCCCCACTCCCGTGCTCCTCACACTAGCTTTTCCCTGGTGAAATTCACCATGAAAACTTCCTTCCTTTGGGTGAGGGCATGACCCCTAATAAACTGTATATACCCCTGGACACAGTAGTACATTATTCATTTAGTGTAAAATTAGCCAGCAGATGCAGATGCCTCTGGTTAGGTCTAGAACCAGGAACAGGTTTTAAAATGGGGAGGGGAGAGAGGAAGGCTCAGGGTGCAGTGCTAGGAATGTTTGCTAATTCATTGCACTGGACGATTAGAAGCCCTTGGCTGACTCCCACTCTCAGGAACTGACCTTTGGAACGATGACTGCGGTCCCAGCCCATACTGTCTCTTAGCCTCCGGGGCGGTCCGTGTAAAGTTCGCAAGTGCAGTCTGACGGCTCTTCGATTCCCAAGAGGAGAAGAACGACGAACTGGGCATTCGCTACCAGGGGCCTGAAGGCAAAAGCACGGGGCAGTTTTACAAAAAGGCAACAAGTCTTTTCGAAGTAGGTGAGTCCCTCTGAGCCTCAGGTGGCCTCAGCCACCCCCAGGATCCTGCTACCTACCCCAGTCTCTGACTCCACCTGCCTCGCTGTTGAGATAACTTGACGCAGTAAAAGCAAGTTGATAAAGGTGGCCAGTTCAGGGACAGGCCATCTGTCTATCTGTCTATCGAGAAAAGGCAGGCAAGCCGTGCGCTGGAAGCCCTGATGTGGAACACCAGGACACCTTACCAAGTGAGTCGAGATGGATTTTGTTGGAACGGCTTAGGAGCAGTAGTGCTGGGTCGGGGGAGGAGGCGTGAGAGGGGCTGGCTGCCTGTAGTTCTCTTCTGCCTCAGTTCCCTAGCACTGCTCTCCCAGCAAACGCCAGTGCCTGTAAGTTAGAACATCACAGACTGTTTTGATTCAGCCAGTGCCAGTGACGGACGTTTCAAGGAAGTAGGAGGGACCTGACTTGCTCTGCTACTTTGAGAAAACCATTAAATTACTAGGAGGGTTCTGACTTAATGAACCAGGGATATTGTGAGTACCTTAGAACAGGGGTTTTTGAAACCAGAATATCCTCAGGAGAGACCCTGGCTTCCTTTACCAGGTGTTTATTCCATGACAGATGAGCGCGCTTGCCCAGAGTTGGCTGTGAACGTAGAGCTTTTGTTTGCCAGGTTTTGTCAGGGTTTCTCTTTGCCAGGCCAGAGCTATAGTGCAGAACCACAGTTCATGTTTTCTTTGGAGATGAATATCAGTGTTTTCCTTCAAAATTTGCTGTAAAATCTTTTAAAAAGTATGCAGCCTCCACTTCCAGCCCACCCCCTCTAACTGCGAGCCCACCTCTAACCCTCTGGGAAGCCCTGTCTCTGGTGTGAGACTGGCCACCTGGGCAGATCACAGCACCAGCATTGCTCTGCCCAGAGCCTTGAATTCCTAGTCTAATTTCCTGAGTTCACACGCTGATTTCCTTCCCCACCTCCTCTTTTCTGTGTTTTTGCTTGTATATCTGTCTTCATCAGAGGGTTTAAGCTCCTTTGGGGGCAGGAGCGCTGCAGTCAGGAGGTCCAAGTTCAGATCTCAGCTCAGGCACTTACTGGCAGTGTGACTTGAGTAGCTCACCTCTCTGTGCTGGCATTTCTTTTTCTATAAAATGAGGGCTGACATACTCCATATGGGTCTTCATGAGAATTAAATGAGTTCATACATGGAAGGTGCCAGGTATACAGCAAGAGTTGCATAAGTGGTATTTTGTAACCATTGCCAGCATTCCCCATAGAGCCCGGCACATTGTAGGTGTTTAGTAAATGTTTGTCACATACTAATAAGAATCATTGCCCTTTGTGTAGGAATTGCCATAGCTGGTTGAAGAGCTGGGGGAAAGGAAAAAAAGAAAGAGAAGGCATGGTATTTCCTTTTCAACATTTGGGGAGTTGGCGTGAGTTTGGTGCTCAGAGGTGTGAAGGAGAACTGTGCTTAGTCTTTTGTCTAAACCCCTCTGGAGTTTGGGATTTGTTCTGCAGGCGGGCAGTAGGGGATGGTGGGCAAGGCGGTGCGATCTGTGGGGAGAGAGCCTATTATGGCGTGCTTGGAGAGAGTGAAATTTATTCCTCCGAGCCTTGTAACGCTGGCCACTTCACCTTTCCCGAGGCGTCTCTGAGGATAGGCCTGTTTTAAAGACTTGAGCTGACATCATCGCATCTTAAAAGAACTGAGCATAATTGAATTGCTGATACAAGTGGGTACTTGCACCGGGCCCCGGGTCACCCACATCTCTATGGAAACACATGTTTGCTTGAAAGCCCAGCAATCAGAAGCAGAGCCTTCCAGGAGCCAGCATCGGGTCACTTTTAGAAAAAGGCATTTATTTATATTCTCGAGCTGTCAGAGACCTGTGCAATGAAATAATTTCAAATTAAATAGAGAAATCAGGCCGCAGATGAATGCTAATAGAGCCTGCCGTGCGCCCTCCCCCTGTGCGCCCTCCCCCTGTGCTGGCGGTGCCTGAGATCTGCACGTTTATTTTAGCTGTCCTTTGCTCTTTTCCGCCCATTTGCATTCTGCTGCCTTGGGGAGGTGGTTTGGCACTTTATGCAAAAATGGTTAATCTTCATTCATACGCGTGTGCCAGTACTAAAATGGAAAATGCAAAGCCGGGCCTGCCGTAAAGTGTGCGTTGTGCTCTTCCCGGCGGCTCTGTGTGTGCAGCACGTCCAAGGGCGCACAGTCCCGATGACTCCGCTTCCTACGCAAGCACTCGGGGCTGTTGAGTCAAGATATTCTCTCATAAAGGTCTGAAACTTGGCATCAGCACATCTTGCCCTAGATGTGCTCAAGTGATATCCTAAGTGATTGGAAGCTTTTATCTGCCTCTGGAAGCAGGATTTTTCGAGTAAGTATTGACTGTTAATGACCTGTTTAAAGAAAACATTCAATTTTCTTTCTTCCCCCCACAAAGAACTTAGTAGGCAGTGACATTTCTAAACCAAAGGCTAACCCTGCTTTTCAAAAGGGGCAGAGACAGGGCTTTTAAAAGTGAAATTTTTTTTCCTGACATTTGCCCTTAAACTGCTTTTCAGTGAAGTTGTTCTAACAGTGGGTTTAGAACACTGAAGTGTCTTTGAATAAAAATGCAACCTTGAGATTTTTTTTCCCCCCTTCAAATTAAACAAAAAAGTTTAGGTAAGAGTCTTCATATGAAATTCATATTTCAGTCACTATTCTCTGTCTCATTGTTTATGTGTCTTCATTCCCAATAATTTTTTTTATTAGTTTCTGCTTTATAACAAAGTGAATCAGTCATACACATACACCATTCCCAATAATTAAAGCAACTTTCCTCCGAGGAGCAAGGCACTGCACAAGAACCTTTATTAAACTGTGGGAATTAAACCACAGAAAAAAGAGCTAAAGTACTTAGATTATGAGAGACCTCAGTAATTACAAGACCAGATAAGGAACAGCTAAGGTAGGAGTGAAAGGGAAGAGGACACAAAATGGAAGAGAGGGAAGATTAGGCAATGGAAGAGTTAAGCAACAGAAAACCTATATGATGTTATTGATACATTTAGGCAAAGTCCCAGTTTTATAGAGGGAGCACTGTTTTCCTCTCCAGCTGGCATGTAAGTGCCCTTGACTGTGCTTAGGGGACTGGACAGTTAGTCCTTGACCAGTTTAAAGGTGATCTTTACAGAGAAATAGCCTAGTACATGGGAGACAGCACCCACGTCTTTTTTTTTTTTTTTTTTTTTTTTTAAGGTGAATTTTCAGCTTTCAGCTACCCTGGCTACTAAGTGCTTGCATCACCCCCAGGGCCCTTACAGACCTGAACACCTGAGAGCTGAAAAGGACCACAGAGGTCCTGTGCTCTGAAGGCTAGAGAAGATGCCACCCCAAAATACGGCAGTGGTGGTTCAGGACATGGTACCCCAAATATGCCGCTTTGGCGTATTGATGATTGTGAGGTGTGGGCCCTTGAAAAACAGCAAATGCGGGCTTCCCTGGTGGTGCAGTGGTTGAGAGTCCGCCTGCCGATGCAGGGGACACGGGTTCGTGCCCCGGTCCGGGAGGGTCCCACATGCCGCGGAGCGGCTGGGCCCGTGAGCCATGGCCGCTGAGCCTGCGCGTCCGGAGCCTGTGCTCCGCAACGGGAGAGGCCACAGCAGTGAGAGGCCCGCGTACCGCAAAGGAAAAAAAAAAAAAGAAAAAAAACCCCAGCAAATGCAGGAAGAGGCTTTCTCTGGACTCCCCTTTTCTTCTTAAAGACAGATCGTCCAAAAGGAGCTCAGTTGTCATAAATTCCCTCCCCGGGAGTTTCACCAGCCAGGAGGATGTTGACTTTCATCACAGGAGGGGAGACTAGAGAATGGACACCACACTCAGCAGACCTTGTCACAAGCTACCATACCTCCATCTGGTCTTCTAAGGGCTCATTCATCTTTCCTAAAAGTCATTTACTCTCCCCTCTGCTTGTCCTGTTAAGATGGTATTTAATCCTGAATTCTAGGCCACCTCCGGGGCGTTCTTCATTTTTCCCTGAGTATCTCCCATGTGTACGTGAGATATACATGTTAATAAACATCTGTTTGTTTTTCACGTATTCATCTTTTATTACAGGGGTCCCAGCTAAGAACTCAAAGGGTAGAGGGAAACTTGTTTTTCTTCCCTACAACTCCAATCTCTTTTTCTGCAACTGAGTGCCTGAGGCCCTCATGCTCTACTCTGACAATCTAGAACCTTTACTCAGATGTTCCATCAGGGCAAATGGTGGCCCACATAGACAGATGTGCAGGCTTCCCCAAGCTCTCTGTCAACATTTCCCTGTCCTGTTTCCCATTCTCTCAGAGCACCACTGTCTGCTAAGGGCCAAATGATGGCAGTAGAGAATGAAATAAATGAATGTGTGAAATTGCACCTGCTTCCAGAGGTGGTGGTAACCCATAAGCTGAGTAAAAATGTAGACATCTCTTAAGAAGTTTCCCCAGGTGAGGAGCTGGCTCTCTGGGAGACCGTGGGACGCTCTGTTTTGACGGAGAGGCTTTTTGCTGCTTCTCCAATCACATCGCATAATTGACTTCCTCCCCACAAGATCAGTCCCGATTCTTCCTCTCTGAGGCAGCCGTGAGAAAATGTCTCAGGAGCTATGTGATCAAAACACTGTCTAGGCTGTACCAAAATCAAATACAGAGGCACTTTAATTACTTTAACTTAGAAAGGTGGAGTAGTTAAACATTAGACCCTGGAATGTCGTGGAGCCTCTGGGCAACGCTGTAGAACCAGGAAAGCAGCTTGTTGGTCAAGGGCCCACTAAGTGAAGCTTCTAACATTCTCGTCTGAGGTAGAAGCCACAGGAAAACAGCCATCTCTTTATAATAGGTACATTCCCTCCCATTCCTGTGAGACTTTAGTGCTTTGCTCTGCAGTCTGTGTGCCCTGCGAATGTACAAAGCATACGTCACATGCCTGACCGGCTGGAGAAGGCAGCGCCCGGGACCGCTTTTATTCTCCTTGCAGAGTTCTTACTGCAGTTCTTATACAATGAGCCCCATGACTTGTTTATGATGCTTTTGAGGTGCTATCAGCACAATGGCTCTGGGCTCCAGAGCTTCAGACTGCCTGGGGTTGAGTCCTGGCCCTGCCACTTACCGTGGGACCCTGGGTGGGTTACTGAATCTCTGTGCCTCAGCTTTCACGTGTATGAAAGGAAGATAATCACAGTTTCTACTTTATGGGGGTATGAGGGTTAAATGAATAAATACGTGTCAAGCACTTAGCAGAGTGCCTGGCACAATCTAAGTGCTTCATATTATTATTATTATTAATATGTTGGTGAAAAGACCATTCCCTAACGAAACTAGCTCCCCACCCATTTATCTATCTAGGCATCTGGAGAATCTGTTTGTTGTGTGTGGTGATTGGGATCAAGGAAGTGGCCCATTCTTAATATTCCCAGGCCAGAGACTATAAACAGTGGTTCTCACAGTTTGGTTTGCGTGTGTCTGGATGCCCTGGAGGGCGGGTTAGAGCACTGACTGCTGTGCCCGCCTCCCAGAGCTTCCGATCCAGTCCTTCTGGAGAGGGGCAGGGATTTACATTTCTAACAAGTTCCCAGATGCTGCTGTTGCTGCTTCTCTGGGAATCCCACTTTAAGAGCCACTGCTCTAGGACAGCAGTTTCCAGTAGAAGTATGATGTCAGCAACATAAGCCCTTTAAAATTTTCTAGTAGTAACATTAAAAAAGTAAAAAGAAATGGGTGAAGTTAATTTTAATGTTATATTTTATTTAACTCAACGTGTCAAATATTATCATTTCAACACACAACTGACATAAAAATCTATTGAGACAGTTTACATTCCTTTTCTGTAGCAAGCCTTTGAAATCCAGGATGTATTTTACGCTCCCAGGACATTCTGGTTCAGACCAGCCGCATTCAAATCTGACTTTGCAAGAAAATGACCCGAGGAAATTTCTTTTTTCTGGCCTCCACCTCCCCCCCATACCAACTGGCATTCTCTATTTTTATGTTTTTTATAAATCATGGGAAAACTTTGCATAAATGACCTTGAAAAAATTGTTAAAATCATTATTTTAAATTTTTTCTTATGTATTTCCTCTGGCTCTCTAAATTCCATTCAAGAAAAGTGATATGACACCTGAGAACAGGAAAGTCAGTCCAAGAGCAGTAATAGGTTTCAGAGAAACAAAAGTGAAACTTTATTACTGTCTACATAGTGAAACAGGAGGGAAAACGGAGATTGGTAAATCAGAAAGCAATTGGCATTTCAATATACTGTTTTAACTTTTTATAGTTTATATGATTGCATGAGAAATATAAACATATACATATCTTTTTTAAACTCCAAGTTTGGTAGTTGATCAGATTGTGGTATATATTAAACTTCTCTGAATTGTATTAATTAGAAATACTGAAACAAATGTATGTGCCGGAATTTGCACTATTCAGATGTATTTTTCATAAAGAATATTTGTCTTTTTTACAAACTAACAGATTTTCTGACTAGCATTAATGCATATTAAGATCTTTGCATAAGTAAGTTCAGTTTGATGGTAACTATAGTTGTGGATTATTAATTTTACACTGGAGACGTGTATAGATGATATATTGGTGATAGATTAATGGTGAAATGCTTTTCTTTGGGATTGACATCTTTCCTAACAAGTTTTTGACTATGGAACATATATCTAAACTGAGGTGAGAGATCAATCTGAGATTTCATAAATAAAATTGCAGTCAACAGTTTCCTTGATCTTTATTTTTCTCTAGGATATGAGTAAAACTTAGATGATGTATATGTATGTTTGTAATGTTATTACTGAAAGCTGAGGTGTAATTATAGGGAAAAAATTTCAAACAATACCTAAGCTGTTAAAATGTTGCACCAATATCAGGACTTGTATTTCTGGCTATCTTCATTTTCTGTTGATTATTTATATGCATGGGACATGTATGTGTGGATTTGAATAGTTAGGCCCCAATTATTTATATGCATGGGACATGTATGTGTGGATTTGAATAGTTAGGCCCCAGTAATTGGTCTGTTCTAAGAACAATTGTAGTGATAATAGGAATTAGAAACCAGGTTCTTCCCCAAGAAGTCAGAGATCGTTGTACCTTTCTTATGGACTTAAAAGCTCTCGAGATCAAGCTGTGTTAGAGATAGACCATCAAGCATGGTGACCAAGCGTGATGAGAAGGAAATAGGAGGTCCGTTGGCCCCAAACATGTCAACTTACTCACAGCCTCAAAGGCTTCTCGGGTTAACCCAGGGGGTCTGCAGCTTTGAGGGATGGAGTTTCAAGTTGCTGAACTCTGGGCCTGTCATTTAGGAGGAGGTGACAATATACTGTTTCTTAGAGGAAAAGTTCCTTAACTATTTAAGTTAAACAGTTAAGATTCAGATTAAGTGGATCTGGCTTTCCCGATATAGTTCAGAGCAGAGAACAGAATCCCAGAAGAATAGGGGCACAGCACAGTTTCATTTTCCTAGGGGCGAGGGAGTCAGAGGAAAGGTCATGGGCATGTGATGCCATGCCAGGGCGAGGTGTGCTTCTGAATATTCTGGAAGGGCTAGTGCCAATCTGAGGTGTGGACACTCAGGAAGGGCCTTTGACACTGAAGGTCAATCTTGTCCCCATTGTTTGTCCTTATCAATAGAGCCCAATTTAACTATCTAGCCACTTAAATTCTCAATTCTTAAAGCAAATCAGATTTATTTTCTATTTATATTGAAATCTTTCATTTAGTTTCCATAACTGGAGCTGGAGCTGATTTCCCAATCTCTCTGTTATATACCAGCCAGCGGAAAGCCTTGATGTGCAAAGGCCATAGGAATCCAGCTGGAAGGAATTGCCTGTAGAGATAGCACACAGGGGGGGAAATAAAGAGTAAAATGGACAAAGGAGAGCTCCCTACCAATTATTTTTATCTTATCTTCCCATCTGAGGAACCTGTAATAGCCCCATTCTACTCTCACAGCCAGCCTTTTCCTTCCACAAAAAAAATAATATTGTAATCAATCTTGCTGGCATCACAACCAAAGAAGAGTCTTCCTTGACTTAGACGCCGAAGCAATGAGAAAGGGAATTGCCGAGGAAATGTATGTATTCCTATGAATCTAGCTCAGTACTGCCACTTACTCAGATCTCAGGAATTTTCTGTCCCCTGTGGAATTCCTCCCTGATTTCTCTATAGATTATAACACTCCAGCTTTAGAAAATGCTGCACACCCAAATCCTAGACATCAAAGCAAAATGAAAACAAAACCCTGTTTCTATCAGATTTCACACATCTATAATGGCAGCAGTTGATGTGTCCAGAAGATGCAGCTAATCCAGTCTAAGGAGAGGAATTGTGGCTCAGATCCATCCTAACAAATTGCCGCAAGTGCTGCTGTCTTCTTTGAGCCTTCCTCGCTCCATAGCCACAGCCTGTGTCTCTTTCTCTGTCTTCCCCATCCTCATTCTCTCACATACATACATACACTATCACATGTAGAAAAATCTATGTATATGCAGTGTATGTTTACATAATGCCAGAACTTCCATTTGAATAAGGAAATCAACCATTCAAATGTCCTCAGATATCACGCTTATAGACTACCTTGCAGGCATTGTGATGACTGATCAAAGGTTTCACATCTATGGCTTGTAAACAAAAACACCTGATTATTTGTCCTTATACTTCACATACCATCTCTATTCACTGTTATGGATAATCAGAAAATAATCCTAATGTCTTTTACTAGTAACTCTCAGGGGCAAGAATAATGAGAATGAAATTCAGACATTATTTGCCAGCTAGCATTATTTACTTTCTCCCTTATGCCAAGGCAGAGGATATAGCATTTACCATTGGGAAGAGTTATTTAAATGGGAGGTGTATCCAGTGGGATGGGCACTCTTTGCACAGTATATGGGAAGGAGCTGTCTTACTGGAGATTGAGTATGCAGGGTCTCCCCTGCCACCGTGCCCAAATGCATGTATCAGTGGCAATGTCATTTGGAAACTTGTAAAAATAAAATTTTACTGTTTCTAATATTTAACAATATAGTAGATAATAGTATATGGATTCCTATTTGAGTGGTAATAGAGTTAAGATTACATATTGCCAAGCTTTCATCCTAAATCAACAAAAGGTAATGGATCTGAATTTATGCTTTATTTAAGACCTAGGCTTAAAAGAAAATGATGGGGAGAAATCAGAGAATTTTTGCAAGTTATCCCTGAAATGTTATCAATTCTAGATACACTCTTTGTAGCCAAAGTCAAAAAGGATATAGGAAAGAGTTTCAGTGGTTCTTGATTGACAAAAAGCATTAAACATGCAAATAGGTAATATACTGATATCTTGGCCTGTCTAGCTGCTAACTTCTGAACCAATCTGTTTGCCCATTGTAAGTCAGTTATGCCCTATTTCAAAAAGAGATTGAAACTATTAAAGACTTAAGATGTAGCTTCTATAATAATGGTAAAAGATTTAGACCGGATGAGAAGAAGAAAAACAGCTTGATATTAAGAATACAGATCTTCTCATAGTGGGCAACTTTTCAAAGAAGATTGGACGCCAAAGGCCGAAAACCTAAAGAATTTAGGAAAACAGAAGGGTTATGGGCAGTTTTAAGAGTACATTTGAGACTACAGATCATGAATTTATGGTCATTAAAAATATGATACAGGTATATATGTGTTGATCTGGAAGAATGTGCATATATTGATAAGTGAAAACGCAAGTTTAAAAACTATTATGTGTTTCTTATGTTTTAATCTGGAACCTTTCTCTTGTTTCTTCCTGGAGTGTTTTGGTGTAGTTACATACATGCAGGAAAGACTCAATCAATGTTTGCTATATTGACTAGAGACTAATAAAAACATTGGAACAGTAAAGGTTGTGATGACAATGCTTAGTTAAAATAGGTACACTTTCTTCCTCTCACCGTTTTTGACCACCGTTCTTTTACATAATAAGAAACAAAGTTTAGGTCCATACCCATCTGTGTTTGTCATTTTCCATGTTGGTACAGTATGAATAAAATATTTTACATTGTCATCTGGAGTTATCATAACATGCTTTTAGAGCATATCTAAGACAAGTGCTTAGCTTGAAAGTATTTTTATATTCTAAATTGGTATTTATGATTATGGCTGAATGAAATTGTTTACTATATTGGAAGAGATCATAAAAATAACACATTGAGAAATCAATTTTAAAACTTTAAAGCTAATCATTTTTTTTCCCCCTTCTTGGTAGGGCTTATTCCACTAGAAGCAAGATGGCTGAACTCAATACTCATGTGAATGTCAAGGAAAAGGTAAGATATAGTTAAATATTGGCTTGCAGATACTCCAAACTGGATAATGTAGTCTCTAGCTAGTAAAAACTCAATTATAATGGAAGAAGGGAAAAATGGTTTGGGAGAATACATAGTAAGCTTGACACACGAGAAAGCCATTCCACAGAATCATAAGTAGCATTTACTAAATGGGTGTTATGCATATTATATTCATTTTCTCATTTAGTCTTGACTATAACGCCATGTAGTTATTTTCATTTTACAGAGGGTGGAATTGAGACACAGAGAAGGTAAGTACTTTGCCTGAGGTCACACAGCTAGGAAGCAACAGAGCTGGGATTTGAACCCAGCCGTGCTATTCTGCAGCTCATACTCTTAACCACCATGCTGGGTTCCATCTAAGAGCGGGGGCATTATGCTACATCTCCAAAAACAGCCTCGTAGAGATATCCAAAGCATTCCCTAGTGGTCGTGCTGGGTAGCCTTTACAGTTTCTTTCAACACTGAGGGTTCATGACTCTGAAAATCCCCCCTCCTCATTATTCGTTGGAGGCTGAATGTACTTCAGAGCCCTTCCAAGTCTTGTCCTCCTCTGTGAATTTTCTCCGCTTAGGGTCACAACCCCTCCCTTGCCATATATGCTCCCTTGCACTGTTAGCTTTTTTTTTTTTTTTTTTTTTTTTGCGGTACGCGGGTTTCTCACTGTTGTGGCCTCTCCCGTTGCGGAGCACAGGCTCCGGACGTGCAGGCTCAGCGGCCATGGCTCACGGGCCCAGCCGCTCCGTGGCATGTGGGATCTTCCCGGACCAGGGCACGAACCCGCGTCCCCTGCATCGGCAGGCGGACTTTCAACCACTGCGCCACCAGGGAAGCCCACACTGTTAGATCTTAAATGATCATACACTGTAGATCCCATGAGACCAGGGAGTTAAATTTGTCCAAACCATTTGTCTGGCACCAGGGGAGCTGAGGCCCTAGAAGGGGTTTGTCCATGGTCACACAGCAAAGTGAGAGAGCCTCACCTGGAACTCACTCCAGCCTTCCACAGGTCCATCTCCCACCTCCATTAGGCTAACTACTTGGGGGCTGGAGTTGGTCTTTCATCTCTTTGTATCCCACAGTGCCTAAAACCCTGAATGAAGGATGAGAGAAGTAACATTACTGGAATCCTCAGTAATTTTTCTTTCCTTTAGCCAGGATGTATCAGACTCCTGTTTTGTCCCAAACACTATTCTGGATACTGATGATGTGGCACTGAACGTGTAGATGAGGTTCCTGCTCCCATGGAGCTTGTTTTCTAAGGCAGGGAAACAGAAAGTAAACACAAGAACATATAAATGAACACGACTACTTCATATAGTGACGTCTACGATGAGGAAAATACAGCAGGGCGGCACGGGCAGGTGGCTACTTTAGATGGGGTTGGTCAGGGCAGCCCTCTCACAGGAGGTGATATTTGAGCTGAGATAGAGAAAACAGGAAAGAAACACCATGCAGTGATCCAAGGGCAGAGCATTCCAGGTAGATAAGCAAAAGCAGGTGCCTGAGGAAGACTAAAGTTCATCGTGTTTGAAGAGCAAGTGGTTGAGTGGCCTGTGTGGCCAGAGTGTGGTAGGCAGAGGGGTGGTGATGGGAGATGAGGGCAGAGAGTACGCCAGGAACCGGAACTGGTAGAATACTGACCCTTCACCTGTTTCCTCATCCTCCACAGCATCCAGGGGTGGAAGCCAGGGTTTCACAAAGTTGGATGAAAATAAAAAATGAATTTTCATCTTTACTCATATGTAAATGA
This sequence comes from Mesoplodon bidens, assembly GCF_964165515.1. Classification (NCBI taxonomy): domain Eukaryota; kingdom Metazoa; phylum Chordata; class Mammalia; order Artiodactyla; family Ziphiidae; genus Mesoplodon; species Mesoplodon bidens. Next base: position 78,294,124 of record NC_138165.1, read on the forward strand.
TATTTAGCATTTCCTTCAATCATGAATCTAGGCAAGGGAGAAAAACAACCCACAGGAGTAGCAGGAGTACCTGTGACTTTCACAACTAGAAATCACAGGTGTCTTCATATCAAATTACATTGGTTGCAGATATCCTGAAAAGCTGTTTGCTCATCACTACTTCAAAATTACTGTAATTACAGAACCTGCCGCTGTGTTGTGTTATTTGATGTTGACAGAGAAGCACGTACATCACTGTAGCATAAAATTTTTTATTAATACTTTAATGTTATTTCAATATGAGTGATTTCCTCTGTAATCGTGCATGTTTTATTTAACCATTATTCTGAGAGGGACCCCCGAGGCTTCACCAGACTGCCCAAGGGGGTCTGTGCCCCAAAAGGTTTAGAAGCTGAGACAGAAACATGTAAGGTTTTATTCAAAGGGCGAAAGTAGCCGTTGAAAGGAATTAAGCAGGAACATGACTTAGTGTGGTATATTTTTAAAACCTCCCCCAGCTTTGCCAGCTGCTGTACTACTTATTTTATAGATCTTCATATTAAATAATTTTCTGTTGGATGAGGACACAGAGGCTTGAGATAAAGTGATTTGGTCAAAGTCAGAGTCTCAGGGAATATGAAACAGCAAGGATTCAAACTCAGCTCTGTCTGGTTCTAAAGCTCATGCTCTTCCCACTGTATTACTGCTTCCCAGAGTTTTCTACCAAAATAACCCCAGGGCACAGAAGAACAAACTTGCTACTTTGGGACATGGTCAAAACCAACTTCCACATATAATTTCTTTGGAGTCTTCTGTGTGATCTTAAAAATGGATGCAATCTTTTTATCCATTGTATTCCGTAATATATTCCATATATTATATTAATACAGAACTGTTTTCACTTATCGACCATTGAGCAAACAGTGGCAGAAGTCTGGGCCCTTTTACGTTGTGGCTTCATATTCTCTGTGACTCACAGTCATACACTCGGGTGAGACTATGTGTTCCCAGTTTGAGAAGCTGGGTCCGGCACCACAGTACTGACCAAATATTGGCCCCTTTCCAAGTATCTGTTGATGGATGGGTTGAACAGCTCCTAAAGTTGGTTTATGGGAAGGAAAAGCACTTTAAAGAATCAGTCATAGTAATTGATTCCCTGCAAAACATGGCCAGTGGACAGACCAGTATGGTAGGCTCAGCAGATAGAGTGTCTTATTCAGAACAGAGGTGGCCTCGAGCCAAAATGGGGAAGGAGGCCGATCTGTGATCTCACAGACCACAGAGGTTCAGTGTGAATGCTCCGTGCATGGGCTCAGGCGCCACATTCATCCACTTGTCATGACCAGTGTCACATACACATACGAAGAGTAACAGGAGATGGTGTTTTTGCCATTGCACTTCAGCAACTTATCAAAATGTTGGCATCGTTTTGAAAGAGGGTGATGTTTAAGTTGTAAATATTATCCATCTGCATGACAATGGAAGTAAAACTCCTCTAACTCAGTTAGTAAATTCCATCTTCCCGTATCAAAAGGTTAATAGATTTCTCAGCTCAATAAAATAAATCATAATAAACAACGGAAAATTCTGATCATTTGTAATTTTACATTGATTTATTTTCGTACTTTTATTTCCTTTAGTGATTAGCTTTTATGGCCTTTTTATGATTAGTTTGTTTCCCAATCTGTCACACAGCAATGACATTTTAGTTCTGAAAATTAAGAATAATAACTGTTATGTCTTAAGTTATAAATTATAAGCTTTTAGAGATGTGAGAACAGATCCATGTGGTGTTTTTATACACTAGCTAGCCAAGCACTGTGGGAAATTAAATACTTAGTAAAAAGTCTTGCAGTGAAATGAGTTCATCAGTTATCTCTATTGGATGAATTGGAAAGGGAGAGGTGCTTTGGTGAGAGAATCATTTCTGCCCTCACGCGGCTTAACTTAAGGTCTCTCATATCCAAGAATGAAATTTACAGTTGACACTCTTTGTGACTCTTTTAAAGTATCTCTATATTATTGGACGATAACTGAAAGGATTTAAATTGGAAATATCCTTGAAGTCAAAGTTTGATCTCCTTAGGAGTGTGACATCCATCCTCTGTGTGAGCTGACCCTGTTTACATTTCCACCTTTATCAGTAGCCATTTCTCTTCTCTCCCTTCAACACAGCCATCCTGACCATGAATGTTGCTGCCTCCAGGCCTTTGCAAAGGCAGTTTCCTCTCTCTGGGACATCCTCCACAGGGACCCTCACCCACCTCCCTTTTAGGAAGCCTTTCAGATGGCTCCTTTCTCTGCCCTCCTGCCCCTCCTGAATTATTGGCCCTTCCTCTGTTCTCCTTTGTGCTTCAGTGAGGCTCTCTGCCTTCTGCCTCCATACCATGATGGTTAGTGGTCTGTCTCCCCAAGGGAGATTGTGTGCTCCCTGGGGGCAGGCACTGGGCCTTTCGTACTCTTGGGTTTGACACATAGTTGACCCCAGTTCGATTTAGATAAATGAATGGATAACAAATGAATGAACACGCCTGCTTGAATTGTTACGTTCTTTAGGAACAGATTTCCCATTCACGATATTTTGCAAAACCTCAAGCCTTCCTCTTTTTTTTTTTTTTTTTTCTTTTCGGTACGCGGGCCTCTCACTGTTGTGGCCTCTCCCGTTGCGGAGCACAGGCTCCGGACGGGTAGGCTCAGAGGCCATGGCTCACAGGCCTAGCCGCTCCGCGGCATGTGGGATCTTCCTGGACCGGGGCACGAACCCGTGTCCCCTGCATCGGCAGGCGGACTCTCAACCACTGTGCCACCAGGGAAGCCCCCTCAAGCCTTCTTGAAAACTGAAATGTAGGTTAATGGAAGTTTCATCTTATTTTGGTACTCTCTTTGCTATTAAATAAAGCAAGTTTTAAATTGCTTCTAAAAACAACCTTAGGTTACTTAGGTTAACTACCTGTGGTTCTGCAGAAAAGCAGCGTCTTTATCAGATGGTTATCAAATACTGGTGCTCTCAGGTAGGTTTTGCCAATAGCAGATGAGGTCCTTTGGTGAGTAACCAGTCACATCCCACTGTACTTCTCCAAAAAAAAAAATGAAAAAAATCTCCATATCTCATTTTATTAAGGAAAGATACCAGAACAAAACCTTCAGGCTAATCAGGGATCCCATATTTAGGGCTAATTCAATTTCTACAGCTCTTTTCTAAGTAACGTATTTTTTAAAAAGAAATTTAACACTAGAACCTCATAGATGAGTTAAGGATAGGGCTCACTAGTGACTATTACATTATTTTCATGTGAAGCGCTAGGGTACCAACCTAAATTGATTTATAAAGTTTTAGATGTAATTCTCAACTGAGTAAGAAAGGATTATTGGAACTGTCATGCACGAAATAACATTTTCAGTCAGATATTTTCATGCATTATTATAAATCAGTTTATATAGAATACAATTCAGCAGTACAATTTGGTGATGGAAATCCAAGGGTATCCTTGTTTGTAAAACGGGATTACAAATGGAGTTACAAAATAATATTTGCTGAATGTCTAGTTATGGTCTGATAACTAATTCCAACAAAAAGTGCTCCTTAAGCCACTGTAGGGAATCAAGTATGCTTGGGAAGTGATCTCCAGCAAGGTAAAGTCATGGAAGGAGCTTGGAGTTTGGAGACAGTAGCAGAGATAAGTAGCTCCCTGATTACTAGTTGAGCAGCCTAGAGAAGTCACTTAACTTTTCTGGGCCTCAGTTTTCTAATCTGTAGATTGGACATGAAAACAAAACCTACCTGACAAAACCATCAAATACAGTAATAAAAGTAGAGCTGCTTTATGAGCTCTTAATCCTATAAACTATAAAGGATCTGGGGGAGCTCATCTGTGTATTTTACAATTAAAAAATGGAAAAGGAGCCCTAGTTAATGTTTTTGTTAGTGACTCAAAATATAAATTCACGTAGAACTGAGATTAGAAAGAAAACACAATAAAAAGCCCACATGAGAAAAAGAACATAAAACTGGACTTGACTTTTTCAAACTTTTATAGCTATTGCTGAGCCTCACAAAAAATAAGTGGGATTAGAAAATATGATGATATGGAAATGGGGAATCACTTAGTCTATAATATCCTCGCTGCAATGTGCCACTTATTATGAATAGCTTTTTGAGCTGTTAAAGTTATGGAAGTAAATTGGGTTGTAAACAATAATCATATAGACTTATGAAAATGGAGGAGGAGGACTAGACAAGGGAAGAGGAGCCTTTTGTCCACAGTGGGAACAGGGAGGGGCCATCTCAACATCTGTGCAGGTGACTGACATAGACTCTGTGTCCTGGAGTCTGTCCTCAGCAGGTGGACAGATGTCCCATTTTATTTTATTTTTTCCTGTAACTGTCTTGATTTATGTTTTATAAAGTACTGAAATATGGCTCAAGTCTTTATGTGGGGGAGTATTGTCAGAAAAACCCAAGAGTTTGATTAAAGAGATTTTTAACAGGATCAGAGAAAGTACAAAAGAAACCCATCATCAAGCATCTTTAAAATATTAACTCCCTTTAATAGTGAACTCATTTTATGGGAAGTGGTACAAGTTTTAATGATATGCAGTTGTTTCTAAAGACCAAACCATGCAAGCTTTGGAGCGAGTCTTAATTTCATCATTTTGTACGAGGGTTTACTTCACTTTAGCCCAGTCCTTGGATTCCAACAGCAAAAACACAAACCACACACACAGCTTTTAGGTTTCACCATGAATAGGTTCTTGTCATCATTTTCTCATAGGAAAGGGTCATTAAATTTCCCTTTCAAAGAACGGAGAAACACTGACAATAGTTATTGCCTAATGCTTATGTACAGAACTGCTGTTATTGTTGCTTGGCAACTAGAAGAGATTTGACAAGGAGTCTAAAGGAACTGAATGAATAAATGGAAATGTCAGCATCAGTTTCTGCAGATAAGAAGAAATTTACTATTGTAGGATTAGCATCACATTGTTTTTTTTTCCCAAGCTACACAATCGGAATTCACAGTGTTTCTGTTCTGCTTCTCCTGCCCTCCCGCCCCCCCTGCTTCCAGCCTTTCATCACAGCCCCTTTTGCACTCTGGCTGAGAATTACATACAAGGTAGAGGGTTAATGCTAAACAATACAAGAGCATGTCAAAATTAAAACCTTTGGTGACAGGAAAAGAGTTACCTCTGTTGGCAATCCCTTGGAATTTATGTGTACTTTACCAATATTCTAGTTATTTTTCACAATGATCCTTCCCATTAAATTATCCAATTTTTACAAATTAAAAAAAATGATAAAGCTGCAGTGGTTTCTTCTCTTCTGACCTTGAGCACTAAAAATCTATCCAGATGGATTAGATAGGTAGTTAGGTGGATTGATTGAGTCACCACTTAACAGTATACTGCTTGTATTATTATTATTATTATAACAACTTTTTCCTCTGTGATTTATCCACAACTTGATTACAAACTCCTTATAAGCACAAATGGATTTTCAATTTATTTGTGTACTCAGTAGCTCCTGTAATAGTAATATCATAGAATTTATGCCCCCAAAATACTTGTGAAACAATATTTAGTCAAATAACTGAGCCAAGATCCTATAATGGTGATTCTCAGCCAGTAGGAAGAAAGGAGAAGAAAGTGGAGCGTGCCTCCCTGTGCTGGGATGAGCATTAGAATGTCAGTAGGGAAAAGACGGGAGTAATTAGAAAAAGCATAGTTGTGTTCTTTTGAGTTTCCAAGAGCGGAGGCCAAGGTGGGATTAGATGATTAAGAGGTGCCTTGGGGGTGGGAAGCAGTGGAGACAGGTGCTTGTAAAAGAGAAAGGGGAGGAAGGATGTGCAGGCAGGGAGAGTCTACAGACTGCCAAACATGCAGGTCTGCCATAGCTGAAAGAAGGAGAAGGAAAAAAAATTGGGTAAGAAGAAAGAGTCTCCCTGGGCAGTGCAGTTCTAAGAAGGTTTGTGCAGGTCGACGGCGAGTCTTCATTCCCCAGCTGGGGAACTCCCATATCCCTCAGAAATGAGCTTTCACTAGCACCCCCTACCTGAGCCATTGACTGGGTGCATCCTGGGTGGACTGAGGCTTGAGTGGACCCAGAGGGACGGTAGCTAGGCTGTCAGTCAACTCTGTTTCCCACAGAGGGAGATTTCTGTGCCACCACAATATTTGAGAGTATAACAAAATTTTATGTTTAAAAAGGAAATTGAAATGTCTATTTTGGAATTCAATCACATAAGAGAAAAGCATGAGATTTTAAAATTTTTTAATAAAAATTTCAAGAACCTCTGTTAATTAGTAAATTCAAATACAAACTCTAGAATTTCCCTTCCCTTAGCAAGATGAGCCATACTGCCACTAGTATATGGAGTCGTCTCAACTTCTAGGGCAAAGGATAATTTAGGAGTCTTATTTTCTATCAGAAGTATACTCTCTAACCACATTTAAGGAAACAAAGGGACACATTAATATTACTGAAAAACTGTGTGTCCTTTGGTACATTGTGGAACCTCACAAGGCTTCAGTTTCCTTATCTGCCAAATGAGGGGTCTCCTTTATGTAGAGGATCTCCAGAATCCTTTCCAACTCTAATATTGGATGAATCCATGGTCTTTTCCACCTCATAGGCCCCATAAAAGACTGAAAAGGGGAACTGTACCACGGATCAGAGAACCTGGGGGCAGCCTTAGTCCTGATACAAATCGCTGCCTCAATTTGAATGTGGTACACAACCTGTCCATACTCAGTTCCTTGTTTAAAAAAAAAAAAAAAGGGCTTCTCTGGTGGCGCAGTGGTTGAGAGTCTGCCTGCTGATGCAGGGGACACGGGTTCGTGCCCCGGTCCGGGAAGATCCCACATGCCGTGGAGCGGCTGGGCCCCTGAGCCATGGCTGCTGAGCCTGCGCATCCGGAGCCTGTGCTCTGCAGCGGGAGAAGCCACAACAGTGTAAGAGGCCTGCATACCAGAAAAAAAAATTTTTTTTTGATTAAACTATTTATAAGGTACATTTATGGCTCACTGGTATGTCATTTCTGATGCCTCCCTGTCTACAGACACTTCAGAACTCTGCTGCTCAGTTCTTGAAGATAACTATCAACAAAAATGTACTGAAATGATGATTGAGGAGCAATGATATACTTTAAAGTTAACGTTTTTCTTTTTTAAATTGTGGTAAGAGTGTCTAACAGGAGATTATTCTCTTTAAGTGTTCACTGTGGTGTTGTTAGCTCTAGCACAGTGTTGCCCTGCAGATGTCTAGAACTTAATTAAACTGCATAACTGAAACTTTATACCATTGAACAACAACTTCCCATTTCCTTTTTTTTTTTTTTTTTTCAGTACGCGGGCCTCTCACTGTTGTGGCCTCTCCCGTTGCGGAGCACAGGCCCGGACGCGCAGTCTCAGCAACTCTGGCCTGCGTGTCCAGAGCTTGTGCTCCGCAACGGGAGAGGCCACAACAGTGAGAGGCCCACGTACCGCAAAACAAAAACAAAAACAAACAAAAAAATAAAATTCCTTTTTTCTTTTTGTCTTCACTAATAAATCCAAATATGGATTTCATCAGAGAAAGTAGCTCACCAGAACATTTACCTGAGTCCTAATACTGTGTGGGTATAAAAGGCTGGCTGAAAATAGACTTCCAATGGACTCAGAGGCTCACCCTATCCTAAATTATGTGCAGGTCTAACTGGTAGTTCTGGGAAGATATGAAGAAGAATAAAGCACAGTTATGGAGAACGTGCAGGTACACACTGAATACAAGCTAGTAGCTAAGGGAATGAAATGTGTATTAAGTCCATTGCTTGTCTCAATATAGATTAGAAGGGCAGCTGCTACTAACAGCATTAAACATTAAACCTACGTGTGCCAGATTAAAGATGAGAATTCTGATATGAAAAATGTGTCATGGACTAAATTAAAACCTTTAAGACACTCTATCTGATTTTAATTTTACTATTTCTTTACATAGGAGAAGCATTCACTTAAGTATCAGATACTCAACAAGTCAATTTATCAGGCTTATTTCTAGGAATTAGAGAAGTTATATAACTTCTTTAAGCTATCAATTTTCATTTAGTATTGTAACTGTTACATTAATTTGCTTTTTTTTTCTGCCCTCAAATGCTCAGTGACTTGAGAAAGTATAGACTCTGAATGGATGGAAAGAAGTCTGGGTTGTTGTTGCTTTAACCCTTTGAGCCAGATTGTATTCTTCAATGGCTATAAGATATCTCCCCCATTAAGAGGTGGGGTCTGAGCCCCTCCCCTTAACATTGGGTAGGCTTTTGGAACTGGTTGACCAGGATAGTGGAAGGAAGTGTCTCTCTGTGGCTTTCATCGTGGGTGATTGAGCTTCTTCCTCACTAGTTGGGACACTTATGTTGGAACTCTGGGCAGCCACATAAACAATCTGACTGTTCTCAGGCCACCATGCTTTGAGTAAGCCCAGACTTAGCCCATAAGGACCACGTGGAGAAGACTTGAGAATAGCACAGGAAGAGAGAGATGGCCAGCCAGACCTCAGCTGCACCTCCCCCACTATACCAGCTGCTCTCTCTGTCTGCATGAAAGACCCCAAGGTAGACCCACTCAGCCAAACTCCTCTTGAACTCCTGACCCACAGAAACGTTGAAAAATTACAATTGATTGTTGTTTTAAGCCACAGAGTTTTGGGTTGACTTGTTATGCAGCAGTAAATAACTGGAATACCCTCTCAAAAATTAAAACTGTTCAAACTAGAACTGATATTTTTTAAATGATGATGTTGCCTAAATAATACAGAGGCGTGGGTGTTTACATGCAGGTAAATTAGTTAATAGGTGAGCAGTTATACCTAAAAAGAGGTCTGTCCTAGTAGCCACCTTCTTTTCTCTTCTTTCCACACTATCCCTTAGCTTCCAAGCCTTCCCTTATATCTCTTACTCGCGGTTTTCAATTCAGAGTGGACATTAGAACCACTAGGAAAACTTTAAAAAATAGTGAATGTCCAGGCCCATATTTAATTGTTTGAGGTGGGACCCGGATGTAGGTACATTTTAAAACTCACCAGGTGATTTCCAGTTTGCAGCCAGGGCTGAGAACCACTGTTAGATGCTGACAGTGCCCAAATCTGTATCCCTGGCTCAGTTCTTCCTTGGAGCTGCAGATTCATAGATTTGACTGTTCTCTAGATGTCTGGACATGGATGCCTCCCAACCCCCTCAAGCAGAAGGTTCCATTTTCACCACTACTTCTTTTCTCAGGAAATGGCAGCACTATCGACAGAAATGCTCAAGCCACACACCCGGGAGTCATCCCGATTCCTTCATCTTCCGTCTTCCTCATTCCTCGCGACACAAATCAGTCACTTCCCCCCAAGTAATGTGTGAGTCATTCTCTCCACTGCTCCATCTTGGTCTACTTTCTCTCCCCTCGATACTGTATTAGAATCCTAACTGGCATCCATTTGCTCTCCTCCAGCTCATCCACATAGAAACCACAGTGACCTTCTTAAATACGCAAATATCACACTCCTCTGAGTAGATGCCTCCAATGGCTACCTTTAGGATAAGGCGCAGAATCATAAGATGGCTTGCAGAGCCTTGCACACTTTGCCTCATGCTTTTTTTTTTTTTTTTTTTTTTTTTTTTTTTTGCGGTACGCAGGCCTCTCACTGTTGTGGCCTCTCCCGTTGCGGAGCACAGGCTCCGGATGCACAGACTCAGCGGCCATGGCTCATGGGCCCAGCCGCTCCGTGGCATGTGGGATCTTCCTGGACCGGGGCACGAACCCGTGTCCCCTGCATCGGCAGGCGGACTCTCAACCACTGCGCCACCAGGGAAGCCCTGCCTCGTGCCTTTTTGATCAAGCTTCATCTGAAATCCCATTTCTTCTAACATTTAATGCTCCAACAATCCTGGGTCTTCATTCCTTTGAACGTGCTTCCAGTCACTCAGTCCTGTCCGTGAGTAGATGCTGTATACTCTTCCTGGAATACTCCCATCTCTTCTCCCCTTTCCCTCTCCTGGCTTGGACTTATTACCCTTCATTCTCAGCGTAAACAAACTTCAGTCCTCAGATGGAGCTTCCCTGATTCTCTGGGTTAGGATAGGTCTCCCTGTTACAGGTGCCCAACTCATCTTTACCTCCCCTTCTGTAACACTCATCAAACATCTGCCTCCTTAGACTATAAGCTCCAAAGCAGGTCAGGGAGTGTTTCTGTCACTGCTACACTCCAGCGTCTGGCATAGTCTGTTCATTGTGACTGAATGAGTGAATAAACAAGTGAATGTGGATTAAGAGAGCAGTATCAGCTCTGAGGGAAGTTCTTGTCGTGATACTCTGGCCTCCGTACTTGGCTCTGGCCCATCTAAATTCAGATCAACAATTTGGATAAGATACAGATGATGGCAACTAATGTTTTAAATGATATAAAATTGGAAGGAATGGCTAATGCATTCCCTGTTGTGTTTTGTTGTTGTTGTTGTTGTTGTTGTTGTTTTTGCGGTACACAAGCCTCTCACTGTTGTGGCCTCTCCCATTGCGGAGCACAGGCTCTGGATGTGCAGGCTCAGCGGCCATGGCTCACGGGCCCAGCCGCTCCGTGGCACGTGGGACCCTCCCGGACCGGGGCACAAACACGTATCCCCTGCATCGGCAGGCGGACTCTCAACCACTGCGCCACCAGGGAAGCCCGCATTCCCTGTTTTTGATGGCAGAAAGCAAGGTTCTAAAAGCTAACAGCTGACTGGAGTGATGGGTCAGAACTTACAGACTGAAATTTAATAAAGGTGAATGCAATATCCTACCATTGCGTTCTAGTCACTATACAAGTATAGGATGGGGGACGCTTGTCACAGAAACAATCCAGGGTGTGTTACTAACATAGTAAGCTCTGTTTGAACCGGTAATTGATGAGGACCCTGAAAGTGCTAATGCCACCTTAGATTCCTTTAATGGGTAAGTAGGGCCCCACCAAGACAGGTGCAGGTCCCACAATCCTCTGCTCTGATCCAGCCACCTCTGGAACAAGGTCCATCATTTATAGGACCACATTTCACCAGGATGCACTCAGAGGAGCTCGACCAGGGTGGTGAAAGCTTGGGAAGCACAGCTTATGAAAAACAGAAGAGCATAACTGTGCTCCGTAGGAGATGGAATTCTGAGGAACACATTCGTTCCTTGGAAAAAAAAAAATGAAGGGCTGGTCTTTAGGGAAAAGATTACACCAGAAGACAGAACCAGGACCAAGGACTGGCAACATCTAACATCCCCTCTCTGGCCACATTCTTATCATTGACCTCTCTTATCCTCTCGTTCTGTTGAGCAGCTGCTCTGTGTTCTCAACAGGATCTCTCGTCCCTTAGTCTCTCCCTAGTCTCCCAATTCATTGTCCTCCTTCATTGCCCACAGACGCCTTGATCATCTACCTTATGATTCTCAGCCGCCGTATCCCCGAGTCCTAGGATCTACCACTATGTTTCTTAGAGTTCATAACCTTGGATCCTTCCTTTTGTCTGCTTCTACCTCTGGCTTGTTGAGGAAAGCCACACCAGTTGGCTCCATGACAAATCCGTGCCATCATCCGGCATTAGCATCCCTTCAGTCCAGCACGGCCCTCTTTCATTCATCTAGGCCATTTCCTATCACATTGCCATAAGGCAGCTCTAAACCTTTCTCCACATTTTAGCCCTAAGGCAAACTCTAAAACTCTCACTCAGAGGAAATACCTTCCTTCGGTTGTCCTCCTCAGGATCTCAAATTTCTTCTCTATCTTCACTCTTCCTTTCTCTCCTTTCTTCCTTCCTCAGAATTCTGAGAAAGAGAAAGAATCTGCCTTCCCTTCCAAAGCTTGCCTTTCCACATGGATTTTGATACCATTTTCTTTCATTTCCTCTGGAACTTTGTTTCATAATTTATCTCCCGTCTTTCCTCTCTTCAAATTCTTTCTCACTGCCGGCTCCATTCTCCCGTCACTCAACACACTCAGGCACTCTGTGGAGATGAATTGTGTGGTGATTGTTTTAAGATGGATTGGAGAGAACAGAAACCAAGCCAGAGAGTCCAATTAGGAGGCTTTTTCCAGAGTCCAGGTGAAAGGCAAAGGGAACCTGTCCAAGGTAGTGAAAGAAAAGAGAGAACAGGTGAGACTCAGAGAGGATTTTGTTGTCAGAACGACCTTGAGTTAGTTGTTATTTATGACGTTGCCTTATTTTTCTATGGCTTTGTCAGCTCCTTGGGGGCAAATACTGTGTCAGATTCATCTCACAGATTCATCTCACTTTCTCTCATGAAATCTGGCTTGGAATGAATGGTTAGAATTCCCTCAAAATGTTTGTGTCAGGGGGAGTGCGGGAGAGGGAGAGCAGCACTCTGGAAGGTATATTTTTTTTTAAAAGAGGATAGCTGTTGAGACAGGGAAAGATGGCTCCATATTAGGAGGAAGAAAAAAGTAGAGTTTGTTCCTCAGTGTGTGGTCTGTTGTAGTATTTTCCCATTGCTGTAACAAATGGGACTTGCTATTACAAATCGCCACAAACATAGTGGCTTAAAATACCACAAATTTACCATCTTACAGTTATGGAGATCAGAAGTCTGAATGGGTCTCATTGGGCTAAAACCAAGGTGTCAGCAGGGCTACATTCCTTTCTGGAGGCTCTAGGGGAGAATTCGTTTTCTTGCCTTTTCCAGCTTCTAGAAGCTGCCTGCATTTCTTGGCTCATGGCCCCCTTTCATCTTCAAACCCAGCAATGGCTGGTCAGGTCTTTCTCACAGTGAGTCAGTCGGACACTCTCTTCCTCCTTCTACTTATAAGGACCCTCATGGTTATATTGGGTCCACTGAGATAATCCAGATAATCTCCCCTTCTCAAGGTGATTTGATTAACAACCTTAATTCTATCTGCAGCCTTAATTTGCCAGTAGCCTAACATATTCACAGGTTGCTGGGGATTAGGGGGTGGTTGGCTTTGGGGGCTATTATTCTGTCACCACATCCTTGGACAAGCAGCATCTCCATCACCTGGTAACTTATTAGAAATGCACTCTTGAGCTCCACCCCAAGCCTCTGAATCAGAATCTGCATTCTAATCAGATCCCCAGGTGAATATACTTTAAAGTTTGTGGAGCCACTACTTGACTATCTGTAAGATTCTCTCAACTTTAAACTTCCCACAATTCTGTGAAAACTGCACTTTTTTCCACCTTCAAATCTTCATTATTCCTTCTAATCCTGGTTTCCTGCCAAAAAAAAAAAAAGTTAATTTTGATTTATATGCCTGGTGTTAATTCCCCAAAAGCCAGCCAAGTAGAACATGACAACACTTCTTGCATATTTTTTACTGGCAGAAAGTAGATGTTAGAAAAGGCAATTAAATTATAGAATTATCCATGATGCAAAGGTATTGGTCTGCAAAGAATATTTTCTTCCCCAAGAAGATTCATAGGCGAACTGCCTTCATTAGAGTGTAGATAATATTAGTGGCCCAGCAAGTGAAGCGAAACGTACACAGATGAGCTGTTTTTAAGGCATCTCTGAACTGCTCAGCATTTGAGAAATGTGACCAAAGCTGATTATAAAATTCCTTTCAGAGCTGCAGGAACGGCAACCCATAAATAACTCTGGTTCTCACTGGTGCAAAAAGGAAGTTGCAGGCTGTTTGACTGCTGTCCTTCTTTTAGGGGATAAGATTAAGCTCACCTCCAAGATTACAAGGTCCTCAAGGCTGGGACCCACAGTGCCTGGGACCTAGGAGGCACTTCATACATTTTTGGACTTGAATACTTTTTACTACCGTATAATATGTTAAGCTGAATTACAGAGATGCACTGGGAAAAAAAACTGGATAAATAAAAGTAATATTTCAATGATCATCTTACTAGACTCCCTACTTCCTTTTGTTCATTGATCTATCTGAACATTTATGAATCATCTACTGAATGCCACCCATTGTTCTAGGCCCTGTGGATATACAGCTATGATCCCTGTCATTTACAAGCTCACATTCCAGTGGGGCAAATAGTCATATAAGTAAATAATTAGGGCAACATTAGTGCTAGATGAGGTCTGTGAACAAGGCTCGTGGGCCTCTCTTCTCTGAAATGTCATTCCCATTCTATCAGGATTTATCTTTAAAATCGCCCATTTTTCCCCTTTGCCAGTTGGATTAGTAATCTGGCTTTATTACTTTTATTTTCAGCTCTAGTTACTAATGTTGCCCCTAAGCACTCGCTACTTGTTCTAGAAAATGAAACCTCTCCGACTCGTGCAAGTGAAAAAGAGGTTACTCTAAAGAACTGGTAGGGACTCATGGGACTTCAGGACAAGTTAAAGAAGCAGGAAAGCCAGGAAGTAAGGCAGCTCCAAACGGCCCCTCTTCATCTCCATTCTGGCTTCTCTCCCTTTGTGTGGAATAGTCCAGACGCCAAAGCAGAGAATCTGATTGGCCCACTTTGTCTTTTCAAACCTGACTGCTGCGATCATTGTCACTATACTCTGCTTCCTTCATATCACTCACTTAGCACGAGTTGCAGTTGTGTATATATATAAATTTTTTTTTTTTTTTTTTTTTTTTTTGCGGTACGCGGGCCTCTCACTGCTGTGGCCTCTCCCGCTGCGGAGCACAGGCTCCGGACGCGCAGGCTCAGTGGCCATGGCTCACGGGTCCAGCCGCTCTGCGGCCTGTGGGATCTTCCCGGACCGGGGCACGAAACCGTGTCCCCTGCATCGGCAGGTGGACTCTCAACCGCCGCGCCACCAGGGAAGCCCAGTTGTGTATTTTTTTAATCTGTGTATTTTACATCTGTTTTCCTCTCTGCCTTTGGTAGTGACTGTGTCTGTTTTATTACTGCTGTCTTCAGCCACTAGTGCAAGGCCTGACCATAGTAGGCATTTAGTAAATAACTAAATGAAAGAATGAGACTTGGGCAGGAGGTGGGGGTGGGGTGGGGGGAGTCTGGGAGTGCGTGCTATTAACCACCCTAGTGATGGGCTTCCTTGTGGTGCCACTCAACTTGCAGGAGAGAAAGAGATTGAGAAGAGCCTTGGGTCCACTGACTGCTCAGCAAGGCTGAGGAGGAAGGTTCTAAAGAAGGGAAGTATATGGGGGAATCTCCCCCAAATAAGTCTTGGCCAACACTCTAGACACACATTCTTTCCATTTCAAAGACACACCAACCTTTATACCTAGAGAGACCCTTCTCCTTCATGGCCCAATGTAAATGCTCCCACCCTTTCCTTTTTAAAATTTATTGAGCAGCTAATATATGCCAAATTCTATATCAGACACTTTACATGCATCATCTATTTTCATTTTTACTGAGACTCTAGCTGGTCATATCCTCATTTTACAGCTACAGAACCAAGTTTCAACAATTTAAGCAGCTCATCCAAGGTCATAGAACTAGCATATAGCAGAGCCAAGATTGGAAAATAGGTCTGTTTAATTCCAAAGCTGCTTCTGCGGCATTTGGCTGTTTCCTCTATATTCTCCCTTCCTTGGGCCAACTTAACTGCTCCCTTCTCTGTGATACTACAGCCTTTTTCATAGAGGCAGCACAGCGCTTTACGTGCTTTCAGGTACGGATGGTTCTGGAACCACTGCTACACTGTCTGTCTTAGGGCAGGGACTGTAGCTGGCTCCCCTTTGTGCCCTCAGTTACCTTGTGGAGGCTCAACCAATACCTGTCTGCTGGGCTGAGCTTTGGAAGGATAGGCAGTTACTATGCTATTTTGTATTTTTAAAACTCCACAAAATACCATGAGTATCTTATTATACAGAAGTCTCATAAATATTCTTCCCATCTCTGTTGTTGAAAGTTAAAGAACATATGTCTATTCTCCGTAACCATATAATGTTTAGGTCATATCACAGTCTACAGAGACTCACCTGCCTGTTATTGTGGATGGTAAATACAGAGTGATGGGATGGTCCAAACACTGGCAGAATATTCCTTTGACTCAAAAGAGCAGCCTGAATAAGGACCTACCGTATAGCACAGGGAACTCTACTCAATACTCTGTAATGGCATATATGGGGAAAGAATGTAAAAAAGAGTGGCTATATGTATAACTGATTCACTTTGCTGTACACCTGAAACTAACACAACGTTATCAGCTCAACTATACTCCAGTGGAAAAAAATGGTTTTAGAGGGTAGAGAATGAAGGAGAGCTTTATAGCATATTTAGCAAAACCCCACTGTAGCACAATTTCACATATGAATTAATGGAAAAGTAATAAAAATATTAGCATGACATGTCAAAAAAAAGAGCAGCCTGTATAGGTACAAATTAGCATTCTCTCATTCAACAAATAGTTATTAAATACCTACTATGTGCACATTGTTAGCCACTCGGGGTGCGCTTGGCAACAATGCAAAGACTGAGAGGAAGGTTTTGCCCACATGTTGCTTACCGTTTAGAAGACACACCTTACACAGACACTTAGGCTGTGACGTAGAAGATGCTAAGGTTAGGAGGCACCCACTGATAAGGTCTGTGAGAACCGAAAGGAGACAGAGATGACTTACAGCAGGGATGGTTGGGACGGACTTCACGGAACACATGGCATCTCAGCTGGAGTGTAAGATTTGGGCAAGTGAACACATCTCAGGTCAAGGGCAAAGCTCGCACAGAGGTAGGGGGCCAACACTGACTGGGCTTGCACTTATCTATAAAGGGCAGAGCAAGAGGGGCACTTGGAAAAGCAAGTGGGTGCCCAGTTGTTGATGGCCTTGAATCCAGGTTGTAGACATTTAACTTTACTCTTAAGGAAGGTGGGGAAATAGTCATGATTATACTTGAAGAAGAGTAGTCTGGCAACAGCCTTGGGGTGAATTTGCAGGGGAGAGACCAGAAGCAGAGGGAGCTGTTATTTTCTGTTTATTTGATAATACTGGGTCTTTACTGATCACACAGCTGTGTAGGTGGATTGAAAACTTCTGTCAGAACCATTTTTTGAAACTCAGACATAGTCTAAGTGACTCATCAGTAAGCCAAGAAGAATTTCTAAGGTATCATCATAGACAGGCTCAAGAAATGTGCAGTGTGAATGAGGAAATCTAACAGCTCTTAAACCAGACAAGTCAGGTCCAGGGGAGGTAGGTTAATGTGGGAAGCTGAAATCAAACATGAAAGCCACACTGCCTTGCTGCTTACTGCAGTCAAAATGACGCAGGGCGGGCCTGAGGCAGAATGGGGCAAAACTTGCCAAGCCAGATAGAAAGCCCCAGAGAGAGGAGATAAAGGGAGATTAGAATGCTGACGTTAAATCAAAACAATTTTTTAAATGTTTATTTTTTATCAACATATAGTTGATGTACAGCATAAGTTACAGGTGTAAAATACAGTGAGTCACGGTTTTTAAAGGTTATACTGCATTTAGGGTTATTGAAAAATATTGGCTATATTCCCCACATTGTACAGTATATCCTTGTAGCTTATTTTTTACGTAATGGTTTGTACCTCTTAATCCCCTACTCTTATCTTGCCCTTCCCCTCTTGCCTCTTACCACTGGTAAACACTAGTTTGTTCTCTATATCTGTGTCCACTTCTTTTTTGTTATATTCACTAATTTGTTGTATTTTTTAGATTCCACATATAAGTGACATCATATAGTATTTGTCTTTCTCTGTCTGACTTATTTCACTTGGCATTGTACCCTCCAAGTCCATGGATGTTGCTACAAATGGCAAAATCACATTCTTTTTTATGACTCATTAGTATCCCATTATATATATGTGTATGTGTGTATATATATATATATATATCTCACATCTTCTTTATCCATTCATCTGCTGATGGACACTTAGGTTGTATCCATATCTTGGCAATTGTAAATGCTGCTATGAACATTGGGGCACATGTTATCTTTTCGAATTAGTGTTTTTGTTTTTTTCAGATATATACCCATGAGTGGAATTACTGGGTCATATTATAGTTCTGTTTTTAGTTTCTTGAGAAACCTCCATACTGTTTTCCATAGTGGCTACACTAATTTACATTCTCACCAACAGTGTTCGAGTGTTCCCCTTTCTCCACATCCTTGCCAACATTTGCTGTTTGTGTTCTTTTTGATGATAGCCATTCTGACAGGTGTGAGTTGATATCTCATTGTGGTTTTGACTTGCATTTCCCTGATGATTAGGGATGTTAAGCATCTCTTCATGTGCCTGTTGACCATCTCCATTTCCTCTTTGGAAAAATGTCTATTCAGTTCTTCTGCCCATTTTTTAATCAGGTTGTTTGTTTTTCTCTGGAGTTGTGTAAGCTGTTTATATATGTTGAATATTAACCCTTATTGGTCATATCATTTGCAAATATTTTCTCCCATTCAGTAGGCTGTCTTCATTTTATCAATGGTTTTCTTTGCTGTGTAAAAGCTTTTAAAATCAAAACAACTTTTGATGTGCAAAAGGAAGATTTCTCAATAGCAAATTGAATTTGCCAAACTAAGTTTAAATTAGTAAAAGCAAAACAGGGGAATGTGATTTGGGAAAGGTAAAGCAGTTGCTAAATGAACCACTAACTAACGGGGCATACTGTCACCTGACATCCTGCGCCGCTGCCTGGTTGACCCCCCTGGAACGCATGTTTATGGCATGAGAACCTTTGAGGGATGCACTCACGTGCAGCTGCAAACAGTGGGCTTCGGGGTGAAGCTGCAGCAACAGACTCACCAGCTTGGGCTGTGGCAGTGAAGTAAAGGCCATGTATCTGAAGCATCGCAGCCAAAGACAGCCTCTGCAAAACAGCCACTGCGGGCGTGAATTTTATGAGTTCTCCGCATGCAAACTATCATTAGTCATGCATTGATTGATCCATTGCTCCAGGAGCTTCATTTCCAAATGCAAAGGCAGCTTTTCAGCACAACCTCACTATAACACTGCCTTTGTCATCCACTCCTTATATTTTAAACCTCCTTCATAAGGAGGTTTTTTTTAGATTTAAATGCTTAGACCCCTTATGACTGCTGCATCTTGAATAGTGACACTGTGAGGTTCCTGTATTTTTTTTATTTTATTATTATTATTATTTTTGTGGTACGCGGGCCTCTCACTGTTGTGGCCTCTCCCGTTGCGGAGCACAGGCTCCAGACGCTTAGGCTCAGCGGCCATGGCTCAAGGGCCCAGCCGCTCCGCAGCATGTGGAATCTTCCGGGACCAGGGCACGAACCAGTGTCCCCTGCATCGGCAGGCAGACTCTCAACCACTGCGCCACCAGGGAAGCCCAGGTTCCTGTATTTTTATGTGTGCATATGAGTGCCTGGATTTCTGCATCTTTCTCAAACACAGTTTCATAGAAAAATAAATGTAGTGAATTTATAAATAAGAAGGTGTAGAAACAATACTACTCTCTTCACATTAGCCAAGTGCTGTGATTAAAGCAGAAACTTGGCCCAGAAATTCACTAGAATTCAACATTACAATGGAATATCTAAGAATAGGCAGAAGTTATTTTTTTTCCTTTTTTTTTCTCTTTTCTTTAAAACTCGACATTCCTGTTTTAACTGTGTCTTCCTCCAGGAGTTATATGCAATATTCATAGTTATATTTGATATCAGAACTCAGTTACTGACAATATTTTAAGGATATGTTCAGTGCTAGGATATATAAAGTGACAAGGATAGATGTCTTCTATATCCTACCGTGGTTGATTTTTTTTTTTTTCTTTTAAAGAGGGACAGGCAAGAGTAGTATAAACATCTAAAGAAGAAGTATCTCTATAAGCTCGGGTTTCTATTATATTTTGCCTTAACATAATAAAATAAATTATGTTTTGCAGAGGAGAGACTGGAAACAGGGCAAACAATTATTTTATGTTTATTCCATACTTCTAGGTCTTTACTGGTCACACAACTATGTAGGTGGATCAAAAACTTTTTTTTTTATTGAAGTATAGTTGATTTACAACATTAGATTAGTTTCAGATATACAGCATAGTGTTCAGTATTTTTACATATTATACTCCATTAAAAGTTATTACAAGATAATGGCTATAATTCCCTGTGCTGTACAATACATCCTTGTTGCTTATCTATTTTTTTCATAGTAGTTTGTATCTCTTAATTCCATGCCCCAATCTTGCCCCTCCCTGCTTCCCTCTCTCCACCAGTAAGCACTATTTTGTTTTCTATATCTGTGAGTCCATTTCTGTTTTGCTATATACATTCATTTGTTTTATTTTTTAGATTTCACATATAAGTGATATCATATGTGTTCTCTGACTTGTTTCACTAAGCATAATATTGTCTAAGTTCATCCATGTTACTGCAAATTATTATTTAGAAGGGCATGACTGATGTGGTAATAATGATGGTAATTATTATTAAGAAATTTTATATAATACTAACCAATCATAGTGGCTTGAAATGCTCGAATTTTATTTAAAAGAACTACATTAGAAGGACAACACATAATGCTCATACATAACTCCGGCGCACTGGTGCCTGCTAGGCCAATTGTATTTAGTTTTGGACATGCACTGTTAATGATTCTCCCGGGTCAATGCAGGTGTTTTTGTTCTTGTTTTTGTCCCCATCTTGGCTTCTCTTAAAAAAAAAGAGATAAATGGGGAGATTTGCGTCAAAGGGTATAAACTTTCAGTTACAAGATTAATAAGTTCTGGGGATCTCATGCACAGTATGGTGATTGTATACTGATTCATATACTTGAGAGTAGATCTTAAATGTTCTCACCACAAAAAAGAAGTGGTAATTATCTAATGGGATGGAGGTATTAGCTAATGCTATGGTGGTAATCATTTTGCAGTATATAAATGTATCAAATCAACATACTGTACACCTTAACTTACACATAACTTAAATATAATGATATATAAATATACATTTATCTACATATAAAATGTGTATATGACAAGGATAAATTAGAGAGAGAGAGAGAAAAGAGAGAGAGCTATCTTTCTAACAGGATGAATGAATAAGAAAGGACAACACAAAAGGATGGTTATGGGATGCTCACAAGACCTAAGTCTTTTGCATAGCCTTGTAGGCTGCATGATCTGGTCCCTGCCCACCTCTGGCCTCATCTTTGTACTTTGGAAGCCTCAGCCTCTGCCTCCCTCTATACTCCCTCACCTGTGCCTTGCTCCACATTCATGCTGTTCCCTCTGCCTAAGATGCCTTTCCTCTTAACCTCCCACCCTTCTCTTCTCCCCTGTCCTTCAGATTTCAGCATACCTATATAAAGTCGTCTCCCTGTCCTATGATTTATAGCATTTATCACAATGTATAAGTATGTATTTGTGTGATCATTTGAACAATTTGTGCATCCCCCTCTAGTCTATAAGTTACAGGAAGTTTGGTGCCTTGTCACACAATAGACATTCAAAAATTATTCACTGAAAGGATTTTTAAAGAGAGCAAGAGAAAAAGTGAGAAAGAACTTAGATTTGAAGTTAATATTTTTTTAAAATAGAGGCTAGGAAAACTAAGAACCGTAAAGTAGAGAAAAAAATCAAAGGACTCTTGTCACATATATACAACTCTGTGTGTGTGTGTGTGTGTATAATTAGAGTCCTTGAAAATCCCTACATATGTAGCATTTCTGAATGTCAAGATTCAAAGCCAGCTTTCTATAATGTCAGAACCTCTCCAAGTTATAAACTCATATCTTGTGCTGTTTTCTCATTATAATCTAAATACTCTTACATGTACATTGATATGGAGTAGACTGTCTGTTTTCTAACATAATTAGGAAATAGGCTATGCTGCTTAATTGAGTGTTCTGGGCAATAGAATCACGTTACACATTATCATACACATACAATCCATAGTCCATGAATCTGATTACAATAAATTGCTTGTAACTCTAAAACTCAGTTTAACCATTGATGAAAACATGTAAGGATTGTGCAGTGCTTTTGTGGTCATCATTATGGATGCTACTCACCTTGGCACCATGCAGTACTCTCATATTTGTCCGTAGTGGCTGAAGTAATCCCCTTGATAGAAAGCTGGGTGAGCCAGGTTTTGCTGAAGTGGATAGAGCGTCCTGTAGTAATTGCAAGTTCTGTGAGATAAAGGTCAATTAATTCTATTAGACAAGAAGAAAGAACATGTGCAAAATTTGATGAAGAAATACCTATAGGTCATTAAAAATTGAATATCAGCTTAACCTGTTGAAGTCCTTAGCTCTCATATATGTATTTACTTTTACTGTTTTAAATGTTTGATTTTCAGAAGTGTGTTGGGGAACATTTTCCATATTATGGCTAAGATTGTTATTTCAAAAATACAATGCCCACATTTTATATCTCTATAAAAATTAATGGAGTTTCACAACACGCTTCTGTGAACCTCACTATGACTGTCTCCACTGTGCAGATCAGAGAAGCTGAGGCATGAAGCTATTTCTGTAAATTTTCCAAAGATCTTCCCTGAGCCCACGGAGAAGAGAGCCTGAGACAGAAAACTATCTGTGTCCTCACTGAAAGCACACCTTGGGTGCATTTGGAGTCTTGGGGCTGGGTTGGTGGGGGGAGTAGGTTGCAAAACCAGAGTTGGCTTTTCCCACGTGCTACTCCCGTCCTAACAAGGACGTCTCTGTAGAAATGTGTATTCAGGTAAAGAGGCTATCAAAGTGATCACCAGGATTAATTTTTAGTGGTCTGAAGTGCCTTGAGTATGCTTCATGGCAAGAAGGTAGATTAGTTGGCTTTTCAAGGCCTTTCTAACAGTTATTATTCTATCCAGTGAGAGACTAATATGGATGAAAAATATTCAAGATGTTTACCCTTCTTTTTCTTTTCCTCTCCTTTGCAGATCTATGCGGTTCGATCAGTTGTTCCCAACAAAAGCAATAATGAAATAGTTCTGGTGCTACAACAGTTTGATTTTAATGTAGATAAAGCAGTGCAGGCCTTCGTGGATGGTAAGTATACATGTCCCCTGAACCTGAAGATGTTAGAACTAGATATTCCATATATTCTGTATTTTTTTCCTTGAATGCATTGAATACCAATTATTCACTAATACTTTAATTTTCATTAAAATGTGCTAGGTTTTAAAAACACATCTACATATTAAGAGCAGAATTTGGAACTTCTTTTTTCCTCATTGGGGAAAAAAAAAAAGACAGACTGTAGATAGTTTGCAAAGGATAGATATTATAATGCTACTAATTCCATTGTCAACCAGTCTGTCCAATTTGTTACTAAACATGTCCTTTATTTGATGGCGCCCTTGTTAATGGAAGATAATGTACTTTACTCCTGATCTGGGAAGCCTTCTCAACTCTTCAACCGGTATGGTTCTACTTGGCCTTACGACTGGAATCCTTGAACTTGATGCTTATGTAGCCTGAGAGGACTGGTTTAGTCTTTAATATCCTTAGTTTATGATTTTGAGATTACCTAATTAATCAGAATATCAGTTCATCTTATCTACCTCTAGAACTTTTTGCTGTCTAAAAAAAAATGTTTTTTTGGACAGCCCATTGCCAGTGACGGTATAGAATCTAAAGTCTCAGGAATGTATTTATTCTATAAATGGATAACCTACTGCTTTAGATTTCCTATAAATTATGGGAAATTCTTCTCTCCTACTCAAATTAAAGTTCCATTTATGAACAGAGATCTCATACCTGTCCTTAGTTATCATATGTCTTCTGTCCCAGCATTAGTTTCTGTTTTGTCATTGTGGACTAACTAAACATAATCTGACCGAAAGGTCAGGGAAGACCTATCAGCACATTCCTCGGGTTTATCCTAGTTACACTTTATTTGTTAAGGACAGTTTGATTTACTTACTTTCCTAGGAGTAGAATAATCTTCCTAAGTTTCTACGTATAGTACAATTGCATTTCAGATAGGTCTTGGAACCAGGCAACACACTTATATTCTGATATCTGCAGTCAGGGTTTAGGGTCCTAATTGAATTAAAAATGATTATCATTCAAAATAGACCTGCAAGCAGACCCACGGTACATAACTTTTCTGACTGTTTTTCCTGCTTCATGTACAAGAATCTTTACTCACCAGATACAAATACAGAGAATGTGATTATTCCTCCACCTTTGCATCATTTAGTGCAATTTGTCTCAAGAAAAAATTGGGGGAAACATGCATATCCTGGCTCAGATAAACTCTTTTCAGGTTTCACTTGCCAACATCACTCACACGGAAAAAAGCTTTAGGAAAGGAAAAAGGTTATTATCCCCATGCCTCCCCAGCCTCAGTTGGATTGAGGCCCCGACATTCTCCATCATGAAAGTTTTTATTGCAGAGTGACCCCTGATGAGATGCACAGATACTCAGTAACTGCTGGACTGTCATCAAATCCGATCATATTTAAATAGAGCACCATGCTTGTCCTTCTTGACATTTTCACCTTGTCGGTATTGAGGTCTCATTTTTAAAGACTCCTCGATTGCTGAGAAACCTCATATCATTTTGGATGGGGAGCAGTCAGAAAACTTGTTTAAAAATCACTGAAAATCAGAAATAATTGTTAAGAATCATTTACGAGGCACACTAAAATCACTCTGTCTGAGTGGCTTAAAGACCTCCAAGCAGTTTCAGTATAATTAAAGTTTAATAACAACAATTTCAAAATTGTCTGTAAACATAGTTATTTCTTCTTCAGAATTACCCTCTAAAAGCTTGTTGTCCAAATTGCAAATAGAATTTATGTCAAAATATGCAAATTAGAGGAATAATTGAATATTGCAGTTGAAAGCAGTAAGCAACTCACCTCCCTCCTCTGATTAAAAAGAACAGTATTTAACATTTTTTAAAATTTAATTTTATCTGGAAAACTGAAGTTGAGCTATAAGTAAGAACTACCCTAATGATTATTAACCACTGGTGTGACTTACGAAGTAACCTAGTGAAAGTGACTTCCTAAAGTTCTTCAAAAGGAAAATACTGTGAAACATTCATTCTCTGGGCAAATTAGAAAAAGACCAGCCCAGTTAACAAAAAGACTGAATTATAGCTTACTTTTAAGTGCAGTCTTATTATTTCAAGTACATGTAACGCAAAAGGCCTAAGAGGGGCATTGAATTGGAAACTGTGAATGGATAGGAATAGTTAGCCTTTCTCAACATTAGTCTAAACACTATGGCCTTCTGCTTATCAACCAGTAACAGTAGACTCAATAATTGGGGCCCTACTAATTTGAAATGTGTTATAAAGACCAGCCTGAAGTTTATCTTTGTTTAGCCAACACACTCATTGTAGAGAACCATTAGTATAATGAGACTGTATGAGAATGCTTAAAATTGTTAAAAGGATACATTTAAGGGCTACTCTTTTAGAAGCACCTATTTAAATGAGAACAACTGGTCTACTCATTACCAATAACTTATTGTTGAAATTACCCCCAGCAGAGTTGGAATGAGTGAAGAACTTACTTAGACTACATGAAGATACTTATTGTAGCTGACCAGTGGTTAAGCATTTCTTTTAAAATGTTTTCTAATTTAATCAAGTTAGGCTTTTCCTGTGCATCTGAGCAATGCCACGTATGCATGTGAATGGCATTGACAGAACCTAGGACTCAACTTACTTGATGAGCTCCTTTTGTTTCAAAGTGGAACCTTGCAAAGACTGCATCCCATCCCTATTCACAGTGATGAGAACAAAGCTAACATCAGATCATCTGGCCTTCTTATCATCCTGCAGGTTGTGAACGTAATGAGTAGAGAGGCAGAAAATGAGCAGGAATAGCCAAACAAAAAGTTAGGATTCACATGGCTAATAATATTCAAAATCTCATGTTTAGCCCGGAAGATTAGAGGTATTTTGATTCATATATCAAACAGAACAATTTTAATTCTACCTATGACAATGAAGCTATCAGAAAATTCTCAAGATATATTTCATTTTCTCTAAGACAACATAATGATAAAACAAAGTCAGCTTCATGTAGTGGGGCTTAATACTTTGATAAAACCAAGATCATGCAGTGAATTTAATGAAAATCTGGAAATAAAAAATGAAACTGACATTTTTATTAAGGTAGGACATATCAAAACAAATGAAAAAGCCGAAAAAAAAATCGCTACCAAGATGGAAAGACAGAGATGAATTTTGTGTGGTGCTTTATTATGTGAATGCATGTTGAAGATTCTTTGTCTTTGTCTAGGCAGTGCAATTCAAGTTCTAAAAGAATGGAATATGACAGGAAAAAAGAAGGTAAGATTGATATTGATTGTAAATTAGTAGCATCTTCCATCAGAACCTTCATGGTTGTTATCATTTTAACAAGGCTGCCGATTTTGTGCTTATTTCAAATATGTTAATATGTACACCCAGGAAGCTTCCAGATTCACAACTCTCTTAAATTACCAGCCACCCTCCCTACTAATGCCCTTGTTTTCTGTTCAAGTGTTTTTAACCACCAGGTGTGCTTTAGAAATCCCAGAGTTTTCTTTTTAAGTATTAAGGCGAGCCCAACCGGAGAATTCAAAGGATTCTAGACATTAACTTGCCTGAACATATCCTGTAGCACAAAGGAAAAAATTAAGGAGTGCTTTAAAGATACTTGAAAAGCCCTAAATATATTTTCACATGTTTTTCCAGCTGAGAGAATCTGTCCAGGGCTGCCCCGAGATACTTTTTTCCTGAGTTCTAATAAGCTAGATTTTTAATAAAGGAAGAAAAAAGGAAAGCGCCTTAAAGCCATAGTAAGTAAGGGACCTGTTTTCCCTTCTTTTGAACCCTGACAGACTGACTGCTCCTTGAGAACAGAGGGGAGATTTTACTCTGCCCCTCTCAAGTTATTTTGCTTTCTTGTCTAGTCACACAGTCTCGACTTATGGGCGCACGTGCGGTATGCAGCGCACACAGTGGCCTCTGTCTCCAGAACATGCCTTTCTGGTCTTGTGAGTGACCATGGAGCACTGGAGCGCTCACTAGCTCCAGTGAGGTGCAGCTTCCTTCCTGTTCTTGGCCTGTAACCTGTTTCATGACTTTCACAAAACGTCTGCTTCTCTTTTCAAAGTAACTTCCTCACCCATTCCCACTATTCCCAGAGAAGCCTTGTGTTTTGGGAATCCCAGGATATACCCTTCCCACTGAGGGAAGATCGCAGGCCTGTGGCACAGGTTTTAAACAAACACAAAAAACCAGTATTGCTTTCATAAAATCCCGAGATTACTGAAATTACTGGAATGATCCTTTCCTCCTTTTTCTCCTCCTAGCTTCATGG
Organism: Mesoplodon bidens; assembly: GCF_964165515.1. NCBI lineage: Eukaryota > Metazoa > Chordata > Mammalia > Artiodactyla > Ziphiidae > Mesoplodon > Mesoplodon bidens. The sequence continues at coordinate 78,321,254 of NC_138165.1, forward strand.
AGAATAGGAAGAATTATGAAAATTTTTTTAACCTCTGTATGCCACCACCGTCTTTGACAATCTCTGCTTATCTTTAATCATAGCTTCCCAGGCTTCTATGTGAGATGAAGACAATTTGCAGGTGATTGAAAGGCAGTATTTATACTTACCTGGAAGAATTTCAGATGTGTGGTTTGGGTATGAAATTTCTCTGATGTGAAAAACAGAGCAGACGGCAGCTGCAGACCCAACTCATTACTAAGCCTCCCTCTTAGAGGTTCAGTGGGAAAACTGTCTCCCCAGCCCAGGAGATGCAGGGCTTGCACGGGAATAAGTGCCCCTGGGCCTTCCTTTACCCAGTCAGTGCATTTCTCTCCCCTGGAGGAGCCCTTACTCAGGGGCATGATTGTGGTTTCAAAGGAAGAGAAGGAGAGCAGGGAGGAGAATCAAGAGAAAACTGTTTCTTTTTATTTTTATTTATTTATTTATTTATTTATTTATTTATTTATTTATTTATTTATTTGTGGTACGCGGGCCTCTAACAGTTGTGGCCTCTCCCATTGCAGAGCACAGGCTCAGCGGCCATGGCTCACGGGCCCAGCCGCCCCGCGGCATGTGGGATCTTCCCAGACCGGGGCACGAACCCGTGTCCCCTGCATCGGCAGGTGGACTCTCAACCACTGGCCACCCGGGAAGCCCTTCTCTTTATTTTTTTTCCAAATGTATTGAAGAACAAAGCCGGGCTGATGTTCAGCTGGTGGGACACTGATGCAACAGGCAGGACAGTGTCTGCCCTGATGGGCCCCATGTCTGTTCTCATTGGCTGAGGCCTGCACCAGGGTCTAAAAGTTTTCAATGATCTAGAATGCAGGGTTGTGTTATTTTGAACTAAATGTAACTGAAGTCTTGTAATGCCATTCAGGTAGCAGCGAGGAGATCCAGATACAGGTGCACAATGCGAATCCAGGTAGACCCACGTGGGTTCGGCGTTCCTTTGTAGCAGTTGTCCACTCCAGCTTAAATATTCATGGGGATGATTCCCGGACAGTGACAGCAATCCAGGGATCTCCTGGTTGGTTGGTGCCTTTTCCTAGACCCAGCCTGGACTCCCCCCCCACCCATCGTCTCTTTAAGAAATGAGACCTCTTCAATAGCACAATAGCTGAATTCAGGTTCTTCCAGGGCAGTTATCACAAGACTCTACTGTATGACCATTCAAATATGTAGCAACTCAATGTGCTCAAATGTGTCAGCTATTGAAGCCATTTCCTGCTGCGTTTTCCCTTTTAAAGAAAACTTTTTGTTTCCTATGCTTACGAGGTAAAAGTTTATACAGCTCACTGTAGGAAAGAAGATATTTACATTGACTTGGGTGGTTAATAAAGACATAGGCGTTTTCACCCATTCTATTAGAAGAGCCAGAAAACAAAAAAAGGGTAACATATCTTATTTTGGTCTCTCGGGTTCACCTTCTATTTCAAGGGTGTGAGCTTCTCATTTGTTTCTCATTCTAGAACAATAAGAGAAAAAGAAGCAAGTCCAAGCAGCATCAAGGCAACAAAGATGCTAAAGACAAGGCAGAGAGGCCCGAAGCAGGGCCTGTGCAGCCACCTCCGCCAGAGATACAAAATGGCCACGTCAACGGCTGTGAGAAGGACAGCTCATCCACTGATTCTGCCAGTGAAAAACCAGCCCTTGCCCCCCGTGAGAAAAAGATCTCAATACTCGAGGAACCTTCCAAGGCACTCCGTGGGGTCACAGGTCAGTTATTCTTAAGTAAAGTTGCTTAGAAAGACATAGAAGAAAAGGATGCCAAGGGACCCACTGGGGCAGTCATTGCTACTGTTGATGTTGTTGGAAGGGAAAGATTGTTCTTTTATGGTGTCCACAGATTCAAGCGGTCTTCTCGCAGGATGGTGGAGGCGGGGAGGAAGGTGACAAGGCTAAAGAAGAAGTGTGCAATCTAGCCCTGCACTAAGTCAGAGGGTTTTTTAATCTAAAAAATATAGTTCTAGTCTGTATTGGGATCATCAGGAAAAAGGAAATTCCAGTTTAAAGAAATTTTCTTTGTAGACACTTTTGCTGGGATAAGGGAGGGATAATTGGTGACCAAAGGAAATGTTATTAAAGGGTAGGCCAAGCTATTTTAACTCCCGGTATTTTGTATTATGTGGTAGAATATATATCCCAGGGTGTTAGAATCTGGAATGTTAATTACTTGTGCTATAGCTATACATTCATTACTCGACAAAAGGCTACTTAATCAACTGTATGACCTTGGGGGCATCATTTCATCTCTAGTGTCCCATTTCTTTTCTGCCAAATAAGGCAGCTGTACAGGAATCTACTAGATCAGTGGTCTTCAATACTGTCTGACCCAATGCTCCATTTTTATATCAAATACTCAAATAAAATTCATAGATAATATAATCTACCTAGAAACAAAATGTCAATAATGTAAAAACATAAGAAATTCAAGAACAACTAAAATAGAAGGCCTAGTAAAATAGCCAGATGTTGACACCCAATTATAATGACTCACTTTGCACTTAAAAGAAGGGAGACAGCAGTCAACTGGATAACGTGAACACTGTTTCTTTAGATGCGATGTGTGAAGGAAGGACTGAATAAGTATATTTTCATGTAGACATGGGGTCACTGTGAATGCAGCTGCTACAAATACAGACTGACAAGTGCTGACTGTCAACTCAAATAATGTGACTGCCCATGGGATTGGCCATGGGATTTTCCAAATGGTGAAAAACTCTTGGTAAAGTGCTGAACACCAGAGTACAATTTTCTCTTAATTTCCACAGTAGTTGAACCCTAGAAATCCAAGTAAACCTTGGAAATCCATAGGAAAACTGTACAAAAAATACTTGGGTTTACATGTCATGTGTCTAGGAGGATGTGAGAAAGTTCAGGTCACAGGGCAGTTCTTCGTTGTGTGGGATTCCTGTGATTGTGAGTCATTTAGCATCCTGCCCCCAACACCCCCCCCCCCATATACAATCATTTAGATAAATTTTAAAAGGGCCCTGTTTTTCAAAATGCCTCCTAAGGTAAACCAAGGATGAATAAGACAGGGGCCCTACTTGAGGAGTTTAGTCTAGCAGAAAAGACAAGTGCAAACAGAAAATCACATGGTAACCAGTATTGAATGAGGAAGCATTACATAACTGACACCATATGACACACTAGGAAGTTTTTTAATTGCTCACAAAGCTCTAATTGTCTTCCATAAACACATTACCTAACAACACTATTAATAGTGCTATAATTCAGATAATCCTTACTACACAATGATTTCTTAAAAACAAACAATGAAAAAAAACAAACAAACAACGAAAATAACCTACTTCTATTTAGAATCTGGATTTTCCAGTAATTTTTTTTTTTTTTTTGCGGTACACGGGCCTCTCACTGTTGTGGCCTCTCCCATTGCAGAGCACAGGCTCCGGACGCGCAGGCTCAGCTGCCATGGCTCACGGGACCAGCCGCTCAGCGGCATGTGGGATCTTCCCGGACTGGGGCACAAACCCGTGTCCCCTGCATTGGCAGGTGGACTCTCAACCACTGCGCCACCGGGGAGGCCCCTCCAGTAATCTTTTAATTCAGCTTTTCCTCTGCCTACAATTTTGAGAATGTTTTGATTTATAGTCAGGCCAGGAGAAAGAAATTAAATAATCGAGTGGCACATTCCCAACTTTGCTTGTGATTTGCCTTCACACCAATTATTTCAAAAGCTAATTACTCAAGTTGCTGTTGTGATATCAATCATACCCTAAAAGCCCAGCACATATAGTTGTTCATTTACTTATAATTTATACCTTCTTCCTAAAGCAATTTCAGTAACTCTACCAAGTATATGACATTAGAGCAAATGCAGTATTGAATCGCTTCACTTCACAGTGGATAGCTGCCTTGAAAGTACCCATCAGATGAGTTCTCTGTACCAGGGGGCTTTTGTGAACCCTATCATGAAACTTTTGGTGAAGAATACTTTATTGCACAAAGAGCCATCCCAATATCCCTTCGGTTTTATAAGCTTAGCATGAAGGCATTGAGGTATGTCAGTATTATTTGTTAATAATTAATAATACAAATCTATCACTCATGTAAATTTTTCTGTTAAAGAATAAAATGATAATGGAAGGTTATTAGATGTTTTTGCAAAAGGAAGGGAATCCTCCTGGTTGACCATTCATTAGCAGCTCACTTATTGTGATCATAAATTTTAAAATGAGTTTATAACTAGTTAAGTTTTCCTTCCCAAAGATAATGAAGGTTCATCAGGAAGTTGATGCCAAAGCTGTCAAATGACTCTGAAATGCTTATTCAGTCTATCAGAAATCCTGAGACCTCTGCTAGATATTTCACAGATGAGTGCTGGGTCTTGGGCATTCTGCACCCCATTTTGAGTAGACCTTTGGAACTGAAAAGGATGGGAACGATTCCTTACTCCCCTCACTTTATAGCTGAGGAAACCAAGGCCCTTGGGTCGAGAAACTGAGAAGACCCACACCCGGGGGTAACTCTCTTTGGTTAGCAAAAGCCTGACTCAAGTCAATGCAATTTTATGCACATGTTAGAGAGTTATTGCTAAAACCACAGGCTCCCTTACTCCTAAAAGATGTATAATTGAAAAATTAGGAAAAAGTAATCATAACAAAACCAGATAATGGTATTCTTTACTTGAATGAGTTTGAAGTATGAGCCTAAAAGAAATCTCCAGTCTGCTAGTGGTGGAGCATTTATCAAGCTTTCCAATAATGAAACTGCCTCAGGAAAGCCTGTTCTGAATGCCCAGCTGGGCAGCAGGCTGTGAACATGTGGAATGCATGTTTTATCTTTTTTTAACACCTTGACATTCAAGATCTCTCTTTTTAAAAGTTTTAAAAGGATCATTTTCTGGTAGGAGAAAAGTTAGCTTTAAGATATATGCAGGTGGTTCCAGGGTGTTAGTGTGACTTCCCACATGAAAAATAACCACCCAAAGCATCATCATTTCAGGCTGTAAATATAGTACTGTCGAGTGGGACAACACTGCATGTCAGCATATAGCTTTGAAGTTGGGGAGTTTGATTTAAACTTAGTACAAAATTACTTTTTTAAGCCTTGGAGTAGTTTTTTTTGTATTTCAGAATTTTTAATAACAGCTCAAATTAGATCTTTTACATAATCCAATCAAGATCATCTGTGTCCAAGTACAAACTCAGACAAGGAGTAGATCAAGATTTAGTTTTACCAAATGTAATGCCAAGGATCATTTTTATTTCTAAGGCTCCATCTAAATGACTAAAGCACATTATACCCTTAGGGTGCAATTATCTTAAATGTTGCTCCTGCTCTATTTTTCTTAAGGCTCAGATTGCTGAAATGTATAGGTGCTTATCACCGTTCGGGCCAGAATAGGAATTCAGATTCCTGTGTTGTCTTTCTCCCTCTGGACACAATTCCCATCCAATAGGAAAGGAGCAGGATTATGCGCCACCAACTGGCTCCATTGAGATAAACTTGGGGGCGGGGCTTTCCTTGTCTTCAGCTTCTCTTCCCAGCAGGCTTCCTTTATACCCTCTCATCTTGTCAAGGATCCTGGGAAGCCAGCTCTTCTGTTACCTGTTACATGTCTCAAACAGAAGGCCCCATGCAGTGTTCACTGACCTCCACACACCAGACTTCGCAGTCTGCCCTGTATTGGAGGACAGTAGCAGCTCCATCGTTTTACCTTTGCAGTGCAGATTCTGTGTTTGGCATGCCTCTGGCACAGAACTGCTTTCTCATTCTCTAGGTGAACTGAACCAAATGTGAGAGAAAGGGTCCTGTTATTTTAGAATGTTGGCTCCTTGTCCTTCATTTGTGCTTCTTATTAAAAAGCAACAACAACAACAGACTGTTTTACAATATTTGTATGGTGTGAGGTTCCCTGTAGGATTTCCAAGCAGATTTTTTAATGCTGTTGTTGGCCCTAGCTACAAGATTATCCCCCCTGCTTTTCTAAACCCTATATTGGACCAGATGATTAGAAAAGATCAACAAGAAGAAAGCAGCTTGCCGAGAACTTTAATAGAAAAGCCAAACGTGTATATTCCAGGATTTCAGACGTACCAGCTCTCAGATTGAAGCAGCATAATATCATAGCTAAGAACCAGGGCTTTAGCATTAAAAATGTTTGGACTCAAATACTGGCCTTGTCACTTACTAGGTGTGTGACCCTGGACAAGCTAACCGCTCTGTGTTTTTATCTTTTTTTTTTTTTTTACAAATTCCTTTTCTTTCTTTCTTTAAAACAGAGTACTGGCTGACTAAAATTGTGTTTTTTAATTAGATTTAATGCTTTTTTCTTTTTTCTTTTTTTATTTTTTTTTAAGTTGGAAAATGTTTTCTATTAATTTTATTTTTTTATTTTTATTTTTGCTTTATAACAAATTTAATCAGTTATACATATACATATGTTCCCATATCCCCTCCCTTTTGCATCTCCCTCCCACCCTCCCTATCCCACCCCTCCAGGCGGTCACAAAGCACCGAGCTGATCTCCCTGTGCTATGCGGCTGCTTCCCACTAGCTATCTACCTTACGTTTGGTAGTGTATATATGTCCATGCCGCTCTTTCACTTTGTCACAGCTTACCCTTCCCTCTCCCCATATCCTCAAGTCCATTCTCTAGTAGGTCTGTGTCTTTATTCCTGTCTTACCCCTATGTTCTTCATGACATTTTTTTTTCTTAAATTCCATATATATGTGTCAGCATACAGTATTTGTCTTTCTCTTTCTGACTTACTTCACTCTGTATGACAGGCTCTAGGTCCATCCACCTCGTTACAAATAGCTCAATTTCGTTTCTTTTTATGGCTGAGTAATATTCCATTGTATATATGTGCCACATCTTCTTTACCCATTCATCCGATGATGGACACTTAGGTTGTTTCCATCTCTGGGCTATTGTAAATAGGGCTGCTATGAACATTTTGGTACATGTCTCTTTTTGAATTATGGTTTTCTCAGGGTATATGCCCAGTAGTGGGATTGCTGGGTCATATGGTAGTTCTATTTGTAGTTTTTTAAGGAACCTCCATACTGTTCTCCATAGTGGCTGTACCAATTCACATTCCCACCAGCAGTGCAAGAGTGTTCCCTTTTTTCCACACCCTCTCCAGCATTTATTGTTTCTAGATTTTTTGATGATGGCCATTCTGACTGGTGTGAGATGATATCTCATTGTAGTTTTGATTTGCATTTCTCTAATGAGTAAAGATGTTGAGCATCCTTTCATGTGTTTGTTGGCAGTCTGTATATCTTCTGTGGATAAATGTCTATTTAGGTCTTCTGCCCATTTTTGGATTGGGTTGTTTGTTTTTTTGTTATTGAGCTGCATGAGCTGCTTATAAATTTTGGAGATTAATCCTTTGTCAGTTGCTTCATTTGCAAATATTTTCTCCCATTCTGAGGGTTGTCTTTTGGTCTTGTTTATGGTTTCCTTTGCTGTGCAAAAGCTTTGAAGTTTCATTAGGTCCCATGTGTTTACTTTTGTCTTTATTTCCATTTCTCTAGGAGGTGGGTCCAAAAGGATCTTGCTGTGATTTATGTCATAGAGTGTTCTGCCTATGTTTTCCTCTAAGAGTTTGATAGTGTCTGGCCTTACATTTAGGTCTTTAATCCATTTTGAGCTTATTTTTGTGTATGGTGTTAGGGAGTGATCTAATCTCATTCTTTTACATGTCCCTATCCAGTTTTCCCAGCACCACTTATTGAAGAGACTGTCCTTTCTCCACTGTACATTCCTGCCTCCTTTATCAAAGATAAGGTGACCATATGTCCGTGCGTTTAACTCTGGGCTTTCTATCCTGTTCCATTGATCTATCTTTCTGTTTTTGTGCCAGTACCACACTGTCTTGATTACTGTAGCTTTGTAGTATAGTCTGAAGTCAGGGAGCCTGATTCCTCCAGCTCCATTTTTCGTTCTCAAGATTGCTTTGGCTATTCGGGGTCTTTTGTGTTTCCATACAAATTGTGAAATTTTTTGTTCTAGTTCTGTGAAAAATGCCGTGGTAGTTTGATAGGGATTGCATTGAATCTGTAGATTGCTTTGGGTAGTAGAGTCATTTTCACAATGTTGATTCTTCCAATCCAAGAACATGGTACATCTCTCCCTCTATTTGTATTATCTTTAATTTCCTTCATCAGTGTCTTATAATTTTCTGCATACAAGTCTTTTGTCTCCTTAGGTAGGTTTATTCCTAGATATTTTATTCTTTTTGTTGCAATGGTAAATGGGAGTGTTTCCTTGATTTCACTTTCAGATTTTTCATCATTAGTATATAGGAATGCCAGAGATTTCTGTGCATTAATTTTGTATCCTGCAACTTTACCAAATTCATTGATTAGCTGTAGTAGTTTTCTGGTAGCATCTTTAGGATTCTCTACGTATAGTATCATGTCATCTGCAAACAGTGACAGCTTTACTTCTTCTTTTCTCATTTGGATTCCTTTCATTTCCTTTTCTTCTCTGATTGCTGTGGCTAAAACTTCCAAAACTATGTTGAATAAGAGTGGTGAGAGTGGGCAACCTTGTCTTGTTCCTGATCTTAGTGGAAATGGTTTCAGTTTTTCACCATTGAGGACGATGCTGGCTGTGGGTTTGTCATATATGGCCTTTATTATGTTGAGGAAAGTTCCCTCTATGCCTACTTTCTGTAGGGTTTTTTATCATAAAGGGGTGTTGAATTTTGTCGAAAACTTTCTCTGCATCTATTGAGATGATCATATGGTTTTTCTCCTTCAATCTGTTAATATGGTGTATCACGTTGATTGATTTGCGTATATTGAAGAATCGTTGCATTCCTGGAATAAACCCCACTTGATCATGGTGTATGATCCTTTTAATGTGCTGTTGGATTCTGTTTGCTAGTATTTTGTTGAGGATTTTTGCATCTATGTTCATCAGTGATATTGGCCTGTAGTTTTCTTTCTTTGTGACATCCTTGCCTGGTTTTGGTATCAAGGTGATGGTGGCCTCGTAAAATGAGTTTGGGAGTGTTCCTCCCTCTGCTATATTTTGGAAGAGTTTGAGAAGGATGGGTGTTAGCTCTTCTCTAAATGCTTGATAGAATTTGCCTGTGAAGCCATCTGGTCCTGGGCTTTTGTTTGTTGGAAGATTTTTTATCACAGTTTCAATTTCAGTGCTTGTGATTGGTCTGTTCATATTTTCTATTTCTTCCTGATTCAGTCTTGGCAGGTTGTGCATTTCTAAGAATTTGTCCATTTCTTCCAGGTTGTCCATTTTATTGGCATAGAGTTGCTTGTAGTAATCTCTCATGATCTTTTGTATTTCTGCAGTGTCAGTTGTTACTTCTCCTTTTTCATTTCTAATTCTATTGATTTGAGTCTTCTCCCTTTTTTTCTTGATGAGTCTGGCTAATGGTTTGTCAGTTTTGTTTATCTTCTCAAAGAACCAGCTTTTAGTTTTATTGATCTTTGCTATCGTTTCCTTCATTTCTTTTTCATTTATTTCTGATCTGATTTTTATGATTTCTTTCCTTCTGCTAACTTTGGGATGTTTTTGTTCTTCTTTCTCTAATTGCTTTAGGTACAAGGTTAGGTTGTTTATTCGAGATGTTTCCTGTTTCTTAAGGTGGGATTGTATTGCTATAAACTTCCCTCTTAGAACTGCTTTTGCTGCATCCCATAGGTTTTGGGTCGTCGTGTCTCCATTGTCATTTGTTTCTAGGTATTTTTTAATTTCCTCTTTGATTTCTTCAGTGATCACTTCGTTATTAAGTAGTGTATTGTTTAGCCTCCATGTGTCTGTATTTTTTACAGCTCTTTTCCTGTAATTGATATCTAGTCTCATAGCATTGTGGTCGGAAAAGATACTTGATACAATTTCAATTTTCTTAAATTTACCAAGGCTTGATTTGTGACCCAAGATATGATCTATCCTGGAGAATGTTCCATGAGCACTTGAGAAAAATGTGTATTCTGTTGTTTTTGGATGGAATGTCCTATAAATATCAATTAAGTCCATCTTGTTTAATGTATCATTTGAAGCTTGTGTTTCCTTATTTATTTTCATTTTGGATGATCTGTCCATTGGTGAAAGTGGGATGTTAAAGTCCCCTACTATGAGTGTGTTACTGTCGATTTCTCCTTTTATGGCTGTTAGTATTTGCCTTATGTATTGAGGTGCTCCTATGTTTGGTGCATAAATATTTACAATTGTTATATCTTCTTCTTGGATCGATCCCTTGATCATTATGTAGTGTCCTTCTTTGTCTCTTCTAGTAGTCTTTATTTTAAAGTCTATTTTGTCTGATATGAGAATTGCTACTCCAGCTTTCTTTTGGTTTCCATTTGCATGGAATATCTTTTTCCATCCCCTTACTTTCAGTCTGTATGTGTCTCTAGGTCTGAAGTGGGTCTCTTGTAGACAGCATATATATGGGTCTTGTTTTTGTATCCATTCAGCCAATCTGTGTCTTTTGGTGGGAGCATTTAGTCCATTTACATTTAAGGTAATTATCAATATGTATGTTCCTATTCCCATTTTCTTAATTGTTTTGGGTTCGTTATTGTAGGTGTTTTCCTTCTCTTGTGTTTCTTGCCTAGAGAAGTTCCTTTAGCATTTGTTGTAAAGCTGGTTTGGTGGTGCTGAACTCTCTCAGCTTTTGCTTGTCTGTAAACGTTTTCATTTCTCCATCAAATCTGAATGAGATCCTTGCTGGGTAGAGTAATCTTGGTTGCAGGTTTTTCTCCTTCATCACTTTAATTATGTCCTGCCACTCCCTTCTGGCTTGTAGAGTTTCTGCTGAGAGATCAGCTGTTATCCTGATGGGGATTCCCTTGTGTGTTATTTGTTGTTTTTGCCTTGCTGCTTTTAATATGATTTCTTTGTGTTTGATTTTTGACAGTTTGATTAATATGTGTCTTGGCGTATTTCTCCTTCGATTTATTCTGTATGGGACTCTCTGTGCCTCCTGGACTTGATTAACTATTTCCTTTCCCATATTAGGGAAGTTTTCAACTATAATCTCTTCAAATATTTTCTCAGTCCCTTTCTTTTTCTCTTCTTCTTCTGGAACCCCTATAATTCGAATGTTGGTGCGTTTAATGTTGTCCCAGAGGTCCCTGAGACTGTCCTCTGTGCTTTTCATTCTTTTTTCTTTATTTTGCTCTGCAGCAGTTATTTCCACTATTTTATCTTCCACCTCACTTATCCGTTCTTCTGCCTCAGTTATTCTGCTATTGATCCCATCTAGAGTATTTTTTATTTCATTTATTGTGTTTTTAATCGATGCTTGATTCATCTTTAGTTCTTCTAGGTCCTTGTTAACTGTTTCTTGCATTTTGTCTATTCTATTTCCAAGATTTTGGATCTTGGAAATAGAATCTTGGATCATCTTTACCATCATTATTCTGAATTCTTTTTCAGGTAGACTGCCTATTACCTCTTCATTTGTTAGGTCTGGTGGGTTTTTATCTTGCTCCTTCTCCTGCTGTGTGTTTTTCTGTCTTCTCATTTTGCTTATGTTAACTGTGTTTGGGGTCTCCTTTTTGCAGGCTGCAGGCTCGTAGTTCCCGTTGTTTTTGGTGTCTGTCCCCAGTGGCTAAGGTTGGTTTAGTGGGTTGTGTAGGCTTCCTGGTGGAGGGGACTAGTGCCTGTGTTCTGGTGGGTGAGGCCGGATCTTGTCTTTCTGGTGGGCAGGTCCACGTCTGGTGGTGTGTTTTGGGGTGTCTGCGGACTTTTTATGATTTTAGGCCACCTCTCTGCTAATGGGTGGCGTTGTGTTCCTGTCTTGCTAGTTGTTTGGTATGGGGTGTTCAGCACTGTAGCTTGCTGGTCGTTGAGTGAAGCTGGGTGCTGGTGTTGAGATGGAGATCTCTGGAAGATTTTCGCCGTTTGATATTATGTGGAGCTGGGAGGTCTCTTGTGGACCAGTGTCCTGAAGTTGGCTCTCCCACCTCAGAGGCACAGCACTGACTCCTGGCTCCTCAATTTGGAATTTGTTGTCTATTCATGTATTCCACAGATGCAGGGTACATCAAGTTGATTGTGGAGCTTTAATCCGCTGCTTCTGAGGCTGCTGGGAGAGGTTTCCCTTTCTCTTCTTTGTTCTCACAGCTCCTGGGTCTCAGCTTTGGATTGGGCCCCGCCTCTGCGTGTAGGTCGCCGGAGGGCGTCTGTTCTTCGCTCAGACAGGACAGGGTTAAAGGAGCAGGCTCTTCGGGGACTCTGGCTCACTCAGGCCGGGCGGGAGGGAGGGGCACGGAGTGCGGGGCGAGCCTGCAGCGGCAGAGGTCGGCGTGACGTTGCACCAGCCCGAGGCGCGCCGTGCGTTCTCCCAGGGAAGCCGCCCCTGGATCCCGGGACCCCGGCAGTGGCGGGCTGCAGAGGCTCCCGGAAGGGCGGTGTGGGCAGTGACCTGCACTCGCACACAGGCTTCTTGGCGGCGGCAGCAGCAGCCCCAGCGTCCCACGCCCGTCACTGGGCTCCGCGCTTTCAGCCGCGACTTGCGCCCGTCTGTGGAGCTCCTTTAAGCAGCGCTCTTAATCCCCTCTCCTCGCGCACCAGGAAACCAAGAGGGAAGAAAAAGTCTCTTGCCTCTTCGGCAGCTCCAGAGTTTTCCCCTGTGTTTTTATCTTCACTTGCAAAAAAAATATCCTACTTTACAAGATTGTGGTGAGCAGTAAATGAGATACATAAAGTGATCAGCACAGCATCTGGCACAAAGTAAACCCTCAAATCATTTCTTATCTATCCAGGAAATATTTTAAGCATCTAACATGTGCCAGGAATTCTTCTAGAGGAAGTAAACAAAATTAAAAAGTTTTTGCCCTCATGGAGAGATGCACAGTAAAGCGGAATACAGCTGAATGATTATAGATTATAGTAAATGTTGTGAAGCCAGCAAGTAGGAGAAAGACTGGGGCAGGAAGGGAAGTGTGGGTAGCAACTTCAGATAAGGCCATACGTGACATGAGTGAATGAAGAGGAGATACGGATGCTGAGACGTTGAGGCTGAGGATGCCCCTGTTCACATTCTGTCCCATCAAGCTATCTTGGTCTGAACAGCCAATGTTTTATTTAAACTTTAATTAAGGGTTATTTTAGGTGAAGCCCTTGTGGAGTTATAACCTTTGGTTTTTAATTAAAAGTATAGTACTTTATTCGTATATATAGCTGACCTTAAGTTCTGTCATGTGAACAGGCGTTTTGAAGCTTATATTTTAGAGCACATTTATCATTATTCTCACTCTGTTATTTTGGCATCAGATCCTTGGTGTTAACTCTTGTCTGTAGTTGTGTGTTGTTCAGTCTCAACATCTGCTTCCGGCAGCGCTGTGTCTGAACTGTTCAGGTAGTATTAGGGGTGGCCTTACATTGTGTTTTCAATGGCTTTGGCCTCTGCTTCCTTTCTGTGTGTGTGATAAAGCAGAAAGAGATGGAGACAGACATAGGATGTATTGACATGAGGACACAGGATATTAAAACCCCTCGGGTGCTTCTCTGTTACCTGGGTACAGCGAAATCCAGAGCCCTCTCCCTTCTCTTTCTCATTTGAAAACTACTTTTGCTGCATCCTTAACAGCAAAACCACAAACCTACTCATCTCTGAATAGCTGATACCTTCGTAACTTCCCACTCAAACCTTGTTACGGCAGTTTCAGTTAAAAATAGACTTAATTAAATGGAAGGCACTCCTTGCAAAGAATAAAAGGCCTTCCCTTTTTTTTTCTTAATTTTGAACAGAGATCTAAATGGTTCTATCAGAATGCTATGAGAATTAAGCCTGTTTTTCAGAGAAATAAGTCTGCAAAACAAATCAAGTTAATATGCCTACCTTGTGTCATTGACAGCTTATTAATCCATCGACTTTGTTATCTATTATCTTTTAATGTAAATAAACCTGTAAAAGTATGAATGACGTATGAGACCTTGTAAAGACAACGTAAATTAAACTAAAAGACTGGTTTCCAATTAGAAAGTTTCCAGCTTTTATGACCTCTGAGCTGATCAAGTCTTACAGAACGTGAATGAAATAATAAAGTCTACCTGTATATGATAAAGAACTTATGAAAAGGCAGAAATGACTGACATTATGTCTTCTGAATAAACCTGTTTTGGTCTCTGTTCCAAAGTTATTGGTTCCTCTGAATTTCTGTTAATTAGCCTGTCATGTAGCGATAGAAGAATGATGAAAACTGCAAATTAAGGTGTACAATAATTGTAATGTGAAAAGAGTTTTCCTGGGGCTTCATCACTGGACCGTTATTCTGTAACATCTTAAAAGAGTTGTCTTTACTCACGGTCTCCATTCCTTTACCTCTCTGTCACTTACCAACCTATTCCTATGGCTTACAGCCCCATTACTCCAAGGAAATTGCTCCCACCACGTTTACCTCTAAGTCTTCTCTTACTGGCTGTTAGTTGTTGAGGCTCACCAAGGCTGGGTTAGTGCCAAATCCTTTCTCATATAGAGCTCTGCTCTTTTTGTAGATCATTTCAGCCATACCCTAGCCTTAATTATGTGTCCTGGCTCACAAACTCATCATCCCAGTTGAGGCTACTCTCTGAACTCAGACTCTTACCTGACATTTTCACTTTGATAATTTCAAAGCACTTGAACAACATGCTCATAACAAACTCCTGATCTCCCTTCCCAGTCTTAGCTTTCTTTTATTGTTCCTGATCTTAGTGTACCGTCCATCCATTCTGCAAGCCAGAAATCCAGGCATCAGTCATGACATCTTCCTCATCACCAAGTTCTGTTGATTCTCCTTTTCAAATATTCCTGGAATCCATCCATTTCTCACTGTCTCTACCTCTACCTTCCGATCAAAACCATCCTTTCTTGCCTCTGCTGCTCTAAGGGTCCACTCTTTCATCTCCTGGCATTCACTCTGTTCCCCTCTAAATCATTCTCTATCCTGTAATCTTTTCAGATAACACATATTTGAACTCTTAAGATAAAGACCAAAAGTCTTACCCTCGCCTGCAAGCCCAGCATATTCTGGCCCCTGTGTCTCGTTCCAGCCTCAATGCACAGCATGTTCATTCTTGCTCTCTGCGTCAGCCGTACTGGTGTCCTCTTACTCCCACGTACTGGCCGTGTATAACAGTCAGGTTCAAGTCAGGAGACAGAAGCCACACCGGTTATTTGGATGGGAGGCATGTAATAGGAAGAACTGCTAACTAAAACTGTAGGAGGTGCCTAACTACTAAAAGGGGTAAGTAAGGACTCTCAGGGGCCTAGATGTGTCAAGAGAGCAGTCACTATCTCCAGGAAGACTGGACAATAAAGGAACTAGGACTGGGAGAGGCCCCCAGTCTAAAACTGAGACTGACCTCATCAAACAAGGTGTGTGGCTACCCAGAGGAACATGCATGCCGCCTTGCGGTGGCAAGAAATCTTGGCATAGGGCCTGGCCCAAGCTGTTCTGTAGAAGAAGCCCACCATTGCCATAGGGTGTAGATAGACTGGAACTGCTCAAAGCCACTATCAGGGCAGGGGAGCCAGGGAACATGGCATGAGAGTGCAGCTGGAGCTCCTCTGCATGGCTGCTGGCTCCTGTGGTGACTAATAATAATAATAAGGAAGGACCAGAACCTAGACGGGAAGTGTATTTCTGTCTTCATCGCCTTGCGGGACTCCTTTGTTGCCCTCTACTGACAAAGCTAACATTCTGCCAGTTGGCAAAACAGAATTGTTTACAGGGTCCAGCTCCAGTATCACAAAGTAGGGCAAAGAAGAGTGGATTTGGAGTTGAGAGACAATAACTTGATAACTGCCTCAAATACTGTCTCTGCCTGGAATGTACTTGCCTGCCCTCTTCATCTGATTAGTTTTTCATGTAATTTCAGGTGAGCTTAGTTGTTACTTCCATGGAGAATTCATTCTTGATATCCCTAAGTCAAATACTCCAATTGAGGATTTCATATACTGTGTACCTTTCTTTCATAACACTTAACACAGCTGTAATTCGACATTTTTTTGTGTGGTGGTTTGATTTATATGTCTTCCTATGAGACTGCAAGTTCTATAAAGATGAGAACCACAAATGTCTTTTACCACTGTTGTGTTTTTGGCGTCTAGAACAATAACTGGACATGATAGGAACTCAAACAAGCCATTTTCATGGTTGTATTTGAATTATTAATGATAAAATATGTGGATAAGTGTAGGTTAATTAAAAAGTTTAAGTTGCTGTGCTGCTTTTTAAAGATAATTATGGATTTTGTATTTCTGGTTTTAAAAGGCATTTATATTACTTGGAGAGATATGAAAAATGCAGTAAGGTTTAAGGGGAAAAATACCCTACCTCTCAGAAAAAAACACTGTTAAATTTCATTTCAGAATGATTTAAATGCAAATATATATAGGGGTTGTTTTTACAAATATTATATAACAGGTGAACTTTTTTTTTTTTTTTTTGCGGTACGCGGGCCTCTCACTGCTGTGGCCTCTCCCGTTGCGGAGCACAGGCTCCGGACGCGCAGGCTCAGCGGCCATGGCTCATGGGCCCAGCCACTCTGTGGCATGTGGGATCTTCCCAGACCGGGGCACTAACCCGTGTCCCCTGCATCGGCAGGCAGACTCTCAACCACTGCACCACCAGGGAAGCCCTAGCGGGTGAACTTTTGTATTCCGTTTTTTACTTAACATGACATTATAAACATTACCTTATCATTGTATGTTCTTTAAAAACATGACCTTAATGACTGCAATTTTCCATGTTTATTTTAATTATTCCCATAATGTTGTCCATGTGCATTGTTTCCATTTGTTTGCTATTATAAACAATGCTGTAGCAAACATTTCTTGTATATAAATCTTTATGAACAATTATGATTATTTCCTTGGCATATTTTCTTAGAAGTGGAATTATTGGGCTCAAAGAGTATGGATATTTTTTAAGTGCTTAATATATTGCTGTCCAGAAACATTGCACTAATCTCATTGTTTTTATTTGTCAAACTGATTAGTAGAAAGATGGAACATTTTTAAAATGTTTAATTTCCATTTACATTTCTTCTTTTGTGAGTACTTAAGAACACTAAGATCAATGATTAAAGAACTACCAATTACTTTATTATTGGTTATTATAAAACACTATTGAATTCACTTAAGTATTGATACTTTTAAGAGGATGGTAATGCTTTAAGTAACACAGATATTAGCAATTTTAGGCATTATTTTATAACAACAAAATTATTTTTTGTTTATCGGTTTTTTCTAGATAGAAATACTTTACAATACTAAGTTAATTGTCATGAAGTGATGTGATTTACTGAAATTACATTTGTGTAGGAGACTATGAAATCATCTTAACTCAATGGGTTAAAATAATTGTTTTAGAACTACTCTGTATTTAAGACATCCTTTAAATTTAGATTTGAATTCTGCGTATACTTCCTTCAGTCTACTTTTAAGTACATGAGGCTTTCACTAAAAAGTAAAAGCTAAAGAGAAAAAGGAGTTTTCAGAAACTTTCAAATCTGAACACATACATGGCTGTACATATATTATGAAAGTCTTTGAATCTAAGTTCTTGTATTTCTCCCAAAAGGAAGATTTGTTTTCTCTGGTGCTGTTAACAAAAAATAACCACCACAGTTCATGTTTTGCTCTGTAAAATAAATCAAGTCAAGGACAAGTCCAATATGTAAGTTGATACTGAGATTTAGTAACTGGAAAATTGATAGTTCTCAGTATTGGCAAGAGTTAAGTGTGAGAACAATTGCATGCATTACAGCTGAATGTCAGTGGGTCCAAGTGACTGGAAAATAATTTGGCAAAGCATATCAAGAATTTTTTAAGAAAAAGAAAGGCATGAATTTATATCTTCTTCATCATAAACGCCACTGAATTATAGTAAAGGATTTTTAAATATAGAAATCCACAATAATGAAGAAAAGGGAGAAGAGGGCCTCAATTTCTAGAGGAAGGAAAGTAGGTGGAAGAGGATTGACTGATGAAGCAGAGTATGGGAAACTGCAGCATAGAATTCAGAGGGAGAGAGCTTTGGGAGGGAGGAGGCTGACTGCCTGTCAGAAAATGGGGAAACTCTGGATTTGGAGTCAGCAGATATGGGGGGCAAACTTAAGAAAAGAAATATAAAACAGGGTAATTAAATAAAGGTATTTTAAGGAACAGTCTACTATCCCCTTACCTACTTCCATTCCAGCTTGTTTTATAAGATGCCTAACATTTACCTTCAAGGCAAAAGGCAGGGTGGGGGGAGCAGAGAGTGATATGCTGGTATTTTAATGACCTATTAGAACAAAATACAAAACTCTTTAGAGGAAAATAACAAAATCCAATGTTTCTCAATGTGTCATCCACAATATTCAGTATCCCGTTTAAAAAATTACTAGACATGGGAAGAAGAAAATGTGACCTACAGTGAAGGAAAACATTAGTCATTAGAAGCAGACCCATAGACAACCCAGATGTTGGAATCAGCAGATAAGGATTATAAATATGTTTTAAAATTTTACCAAAAAAAGGTGAAGAGAGGAGAATTTTAGGAGAGATAAAAAGAATAAAATGGAAATCCTAGAACTAAAAAGTACAATAACTGAATTTTTTTGAAAGTCATCAGATGCCTTTGGCAGCAGTTTGGACAATAAAGGCTAAAGGATCAGTGAACTTGAAGACAGGTCAGAAGAAATCATCCAAACTGAAGAACAGGGACTTCCCTGGAGTTCCAGTGGTTAAGACTCCATGCGTCCACTGCATGGGGCATGGGTTCGATCCCTGGTCAGGGAACTAAGATTAATTAATTAATTAATTAAAAATAAAAATAAAAATAAACAAACTGAAGAACAGAGAAAAAGATTAAAAGAAAAAACAAAACATCAACAAAAAGCAGAGCCTCGGTGACTTAAGGGACAGTATCAAGCAGTCTCACAGATATGCAATAGGAATCTCAAAAGAAAGAAAGAAGAGAATGGAGGGAGGGCGCTTATGAAGAAACAATGGCCACAGTTTTTACAAACTCAGCATAAAACAACAACCCACATATCCAAAAAGCTCAGCAAAATCCAAGCAGAGTAAATGATAGAAAATCACATCAAAGCATATCCTAGTCAAACTGCTGAAAGTCAAAAGTGAAGACAAAAATCTTAAAAGCAGCCAGGGGAAAAAAAGACACATTGCAAACAGGAAACAACAAAAAGAATAAAGGTTGACTTCTCATCAGAAACAATATGGGCCAGAAAACTCTAGAATGAAATCTGTAATGTAATGGGAATAACTGCCAATATGGAATTGTATATCTAGTGAAAATATCCTTCAGAAAGGACGGTAAAGCTAAGATAATTTCAGATAAACAAAAGCTGAAAGAATTCATCACCAGCAGACTTGCACTACAAAACAAGCTGAAAGATATTCTTTAGGCTGAAAGTAAATGATACCAGATTGAAATTTGGATCTGCTGGAAGAAATGAAAAATACTGAAGGTAAATATATGGATAAAAAGAAAAGATTTTTTTCCTCTTATATTTTTTAAAAAAACAACTGACTGTGTAAAGCAAAAACAATAACAATGTATTGTGAGGTTTACAACAAATGTAGAGGTAAAATATATGACTATAAATATACAATTGACAGGAGTGGGTAAGTGGAATTATACTATTGTATGGTTGTTACGTTATACATGACGCAGTATAATATTAATTCAAAAGACACTGTAATAAATTAATGATACATACTGTAATCCCTGGAACAGTCTCTAAAGACAAAGAATGAAGAGGTATCACAAAAAAAGATAAGACTAACTATTACTTGAAAACAAATTCACCTAAAAGAAATAAGGAAACAGATCAAAGAAATAAAGAATAGACGCAACTCAAAATGGTAAACATAACCCAATAATACCAAAAATTACATTAAATGGAGATGGACTAAAAACTCGAATTAAAAAGCAGAGATTGACAGCCTGGATAAAATAGCAAGACCCAACTATATGCTGATTACAAGAGATGCACTTTACATAGAAAGAGAGACGGGCCTAAAGTTAAAGGAGAAAGGAAAAGATATACTATCCAAAAGGTAAGCATAATAAAGTTGGTGAAGCTATATTAACACCAAAGAAGATTTCAATACAAGGAATATTACCAGAGATAATTAGGATCTTTTCATAATAATAAATTGATCAATTCCTTAAGAAGACATAACAACCCTAACTTTACATGCACCTAACAACAAAGCTTCCAGACCCATGAAGCAGCAATTGATAGAACTAAAGAAAGAGACAAATCCACAATAATTATGGGTTTTATCACCATTTTCTTAGCAAATGATAGAGCGAGTATATTAAAAATCAGTAAGAGTGTAAAAAATTTGAAAAATATTATCAACCAACTTGACCTAATTGACATTTGTAGTACACTACACCCAACGACTTCAAGAGCACATGGCATTTTCACCAAAATAGACCAATCACTGGACCATAAAATAAGTTTCAAAACAAAATTTAAGTTTTGAAATCTTTAGAATATGCTCTTTGACCAAAAATAGAAGTAAATTAACAATTAATAGGAATAAGATATCTAGAAAATTTCCAAAAATTCAGAAGTTAATCAGCCTTCTAAATAATTCATTGGTCAGGAATTCCCTGGCGGTCCATTGCTTAGGACTCCCGCTTTCATTGCTGAGGGCCCAGGTTCAATCCCTGGTCAGGGAACTAAGATCCCGCAAGCTACATGGTGCGGCCAAAATAAATAAATAAAAATAAATAAATAATCCATTGGTCAAAGAAAAAATTTCACAAGAGATACTAGAAAATATTTTGAACTACATCATAATGAAAATACAATAACCCAATTACCAATATCGGTAATGAAATTGACCCTGACCCCTCATTCATTTAAAGACTAACAACAAACAGGATATTATAAGCAACTTTATGCCAAAAAGTGAAATGGCTGAATTTCTTAAAAAATACGAATTACTAAAATGTACATAAGAAATAGAAAATTTGAATAGCCCAAAGCCTATCAAAGCAATTGGTAATTAGAATTCCAGGCCCAGATTGCTTCACCAGTGAACGCTTAAAAACATTTTAGAAAGAAATAATAGCAATCTTAAACATATTTTTATTTTCTGAAATAGTTTAGAAATAGAAGGAAGGGAGCACTTTTCAACTCTTTTAATGAGGCCAGCATAACCTTATCAAAACCTGACAAAAATCATTACAAGAAAAATTTAAGAACCATATTGCTCATGAGTAAAAGAGCAAAATCCTCCACAAAATATTAGCAAACTGAAGTAAGCAATATTTAAACCCAAGGTAATACACCATGACCAGGGTACTTTTTTCCAGGAATGCAACATTGATTTAGCATTTAAAAACCAATCAATGTAATTTACTGCATTAACAAAATCAAAGAGAACAACAGCATGATCATCTCAAATCACTTGACAAAATAAAAACTCCCAGAATATAAGAGAATTTACTGATAAACATATGAAAAATATACTATACAGCTAATATAATACTTAATAATAAAATATTGAATGTAGTTTTCCTAAGATCAAGAGCAATGCAGGAATGATTATTCTACATTGTACTAGGGTTCCTAACCAGTCCAATAAGGCAAGGAAAGATTGGAAAGGAAGAAATTAAACTTCATTTACAGATGTCATTATTGCCCATGTAGAAAATTTTAAGAAAGCTACAAAACAAAACAAAACAAACCACTAATAAGGAAAGTAGCAAGGTGTTTTAGGTACAAGCTCAAATATATAAAAAGTTAATTTGTATTTCTGCATTCTAGCAACCAGCAGTTGGGAAATGAAATTTAAAGAAAATTATATACAGTGACATTTTGCATGTCATCTAAAATACCTAGGAATAAATTTAACTAAAGATGCACAAGACACTAAAAACTATAAAACAATGCTGAGACAAATTAAAGAAAACCTTAAAAAATGGGAAGATATATCATGTTCAGTGATCAAAAGATGCAAGATTGTTAAGGTACCAGTTATCTCTAAATTGATTTATAGATTCAATGCAAACCAGTCAAAATCTCATCAGAATTTTTTTGTAAGAAATACACATATTGAAATGCAAAGGGCCTAAGATCTTGAAACAGTCTTGAAAAAGAAGAGCAAAGTTGGAGGACATTCATTACCTGATATTAAGACTCATTATATAGTAGTTAGTAAATAAGGTAGTGTGGTATCAGAGTGAGGAGAAACAGTTAGATTAGTGGAATAGAATAGAGTTCAGAAATAGAATACCATATATACAGTCAATTGATTTTCCACAAAGGTGCCAAGACAGTACAGTGGGGAAAGGTCAACTCAGATTTATCATGCTGGAGTCTTATATTACTTTTTCAATTTTATATACTAGTTGTTAATGGCAGAGAGACTATGTCCCATTTAACTCCTGTGAATTAGCCAAAGCAAGCACATAGTGAGTGGGCACTCCATACAGGTCTGTTGAGTTAAATTGAATCAGAAACCAGAGCCATACTCAAGAAGTTATATAAATATTGGGATTTGATAAGTATTTTTAATAGAAGGAAGGCTTAGGTAATAGATTCAAAAACACATAAGCTTCTAGGAGCAATTTTTTAGATACATGGGCAAGGATTAAATTAAAATATATATAATTTTTATTGAAATCTGGGCAGATTGGGTGTTTCCAGAGAGAACTTTTCTTTCCAAGATGTAGCTACTTTGGTTCAAGTATTTGATGACTATAGGATAAAGACACAACCAGAGACTCATATCAAACTAGGCTCCCTATAATTGGAAAGGCCCCAGGCATGCACAGTACCAAAGTAATGCTGATTCAATCATTCAGGCATCCATTCAGTATTCATCATGTACTCACAAGGCACCAAGCATGTAATGATGAACAAGATAATACATCACTGTCTCCACTTTTCTCATGTAGAAATTGCAGAGGATATTTTAAGTTTGCATTAAAATCAATACTCTCTTAGTCTAGAGAGACCAGCAATCTCACGCTTCTTTTGGTGTATATTAGTGCTTTTCAATAGAAATGTAATGTGAGCTATATATGTAATTTAAAATTTTCTAGTAGACACATTAAAAAAAAGAAGCTGGTGAATTAAATTGAGTAATATATCTTACCTAACAACATACCCAAAATCATTTTGACATGTGATCAATATTTTTTTAATTATCAAAGGAATATTTTTAACTCTTCTTTTTTTGTACTGAGTCTTCAAATTTCAGTGTGTAATTTACACTTACAGCCAACTTGATTCAGACAAGCCATATTTCGAGTGTTCAATAGCCACATGTGGCTAGGGGCTACCTTAATGGACAGTGATATGAAACAACTCCAAGTCAACTATAGTCTATTGAAGTTTACAAGTGGATTCCAGAAAGGTAGAAGACTGATGGTGCTTCTAGCCCATAATGTTAGAGGAAAATCACTGTATCCAGGAAAGAACTCTTGTTATTCTGTTGCTAGAAATATCTGGATTTGTGGTCAAGATGAACCTACTTCTATTATGATTCTATAACTCTCCACCAATTTTCATCTGAAAGAGTCCTAGAGTTTTACTATATCTGGAGACAGATCTGTACAGCAGGTGTGAAAATATATTCAAGTAGTCTTTGAGAATTCAGATCTTTCCAGCATTCAATGACCTCACTAATGAGACATCTTTTCAGGACCTGAAAAGATACTACTACTCAAATTTCTCAATAAATAGTTTTTGGATGAATGATGAAATGAACCAGTAGCCCACATATCAGTTCTCTGATACACAAACAAAATATTTTCAGCTCTAGGTTAATGAGCCCAAGCTCATTTGCATGCTTGTCTTCATTTAAAATGTTTTGCATTCAACAGAATAATATTTTCCTCTGTTCTAAGGTCTTTATTTCCAGTAGGCTATAATAGAAATCCCCTTATTTTCAAGAATAACAGTAATTTACTATACTATGTACAATGAGCTGTATTTTAGATTCTCAATTTATAATATTTCATCAAGCCTGAATCTCAGCTATGATTTAGAGAGGGAGTGAGGTGGAACCAGCCTATACTTAATTACTTTTAACAAAACATTTATAGATTCATCAAAAAATTAGTTTTTCGAGACTTCCCTGATGGTCCAGTGGTTAAGACTGCATGCTTCCACTGCAGCGGGGGCGCAGCTTCAATCCCTGGTCAGGGAACTAAGATCCCACATGCCATGGGGCATGGCCCCCCCACAAAAAAATTAGTTTTTCATCTTTCACAATAGAGTTTCTCCTGGTGGGTGGTACTACCTAGGTACCACCCATCTCCATCTCAACAGAAATACCTAGGAAGTTGAATCCTGGATCTACTTCTGAATCGAAATCTCTGGAGGTGGTGTTGGGGAATTTGCATTTGCAGTAAGTACTAGGGGAAAAACTCATGCACACTAAAGTTTGACAACTACTGCTCTACAGGGAAGTTCCAAACTTTATTATAACTAAAGATAAAATTGTATACTACCATTTAAATCTGTTTTATTACTGGAGGAAATGATGTTTTCAGTACTTATTTACTTTGTTCACCACCTGGGCTGAACATTTCATTGGATGCTATAATTTCCCTTTAAGTAAAATTTAAAGGGCACTCAGTATTCAGCCCATAAAAACGTATGCTGTGCCTTTCTGATATATAGGTAGTAAATGATGGATTCAACTAAAGTCATAAATGGGCAAATGTCTAAAATCAAATTGACGGGGACCAGATCGTATTCTTTTGTACCTTGCAAGTGTAGTCGCTGTAATGTTTGTGACAGTGTCAGGAAAGGTATTCTTTGCTTCTTGTTTTTTTCCTATGAAATCATTTGAAGAGGACTTTAATTCAGTCACAATTCTACAGATAGCTATTGACCTAGACACAAGTACTGGAGCTTCAAAAACGAATATGATTTTAGCACCTGCCTTCAAGTGCGTCATAGC
Organism: Mesoplodon bidens; assembly: GCF_964165515.1. NCBI lineage: Eukaryota > Metazoa > Chordata > Mammalia > Artiodactyla > Ziphiidae > Mesoplodon > Mesoplodon bidens. The sequence goes on from NC_138165.1 coordinate 78,346,162, forward strand.
CTCTGCAAGGAAGGGACAGACATGGAAACCCTGTGTTAGAGTATAATGCACGAAGTTTTTACAAGGCACCACGGAGTAGAGAGAAGTGAGGCAGGGTGACTGTCTGAAAGGGGGCTGGGTGTCGCAGAGATGATGTTGTGCTCTGTTTGGGTATAAGCTGCAGTTGGCCAGAGAAGTGCAGTCATTCCTACAGGGTCACCCAGACATTGGGAAGATCAGAATGTGCCAAACCTGCCCTCTTTCCACTACCCCCAGCTTTCTCTAAGAACCTGACCTGCAAAAGCATGCCGGCTTGCCCTTTTCTCACACCCAAAGCTCTCTCTGGTTGTGAGTAAGATGTTAATGGTGATACATTTCCTTTTCAGGCCACTAAGGTGCCATTTAATTCACTCCAGCAATAACTAAATCGGAACCTACCTTTAAAAGACGCTGAAAGCAATGCGCTGCTTAATTTATTGCCACATCTGTTAAAGCTCCAGAGAGAATCTGACTCCCTAGATTTTAAATATAGTTGAGTTACTGTGATGATGTTTCCTGATTTAATCCTTCCATAAATTAGATGAAATGATCATAGAACCTGTTGTCACTGCATCCTTGCCCTATCTCCAGTCACTCTTCTGCCTTCATTAATTCTGAATAAAATACCACAAGACACTGATGTAGCACTTGGAGATGGGAGGGCTATGTTTTTATTGCCTCAATATGAAATCATACTTAAAGACGCCTAAGCCTTTACTGAATGGGGGAAAACAAACTGTTCACCTCATGTAAGGCTCCTAATGACCTTCCTGGGTGGTTATGGGTGAGGAAACTAAGGCTCAGAGATAAGTGGCTCGCCTGGGGGTCACTCTGCAAGTAATTACTGGAGCCAAAACACCCACCCAGGTCTTGTAACTCCAAGTACAAGGTTCTTTCCAGTATACCCTTTCATCTCCTGGGGCATCTATTAAAACAGTTTCTTGACTGTTTGCAGTGAAGGGCACTATTGCCAACATGTAAACAAAAACAAAAATCGCGGCATCCCCCATCACTTTATCATCAGTGTTTTTAGTTTATCACTTCACAGTCATTATTTGGTGTTTTCTTACAGAAGGCAACAGACCACTGCAACAGAAACTATCCTTAGATGGGAACCCCAAACCTATACATGGAACACCAGAGGGGTCAGATGGCCTACACTGGTCAGCTGAGCAGCCTTGTAACCCAAGCAAGCCTAAGGCAAAAACTTCTCCTGATAAGTCCAATGCCCCTGCAGCTCATCTTGAAATAAAGCCAGATGAGTTGGCAAAGAAAAGAGGTAAAGTGATTTCTTTTGCACAAATGATTCAACATATTTTGTACACACAGAGGAGTACCCGAATGACAGAACTTTCCAAAAGATGCTGCTTAGTGAAGAGAGATACACATGAAACTGCATTTCTTTCTGTGAGCCACATAGATTGAAAGCCAGATGTGATTCCCTCACTGTTAATTAAAGGTCTTGAATGTTTAAGTGGAATTATATCCCCTTTTTCTGCCCCTCTGTGGCCGTTCTTCTCTTTGTAGGCATGGATAAATTTGCACCACAAATACTTTCTCCCCTTACATCCTATAAAGCAAATGTTAATGCAGGAGCTCTTTTAGCAATGTGAAGGCTGAATGTTTCCCCAATATGTGAGTTTGTAAGTGCTGAACTTGCACTGAATGAAGATGAGTTTAGAGGCTGCTGTGTCTTCTTCTGATATGACCTTCCTCACGTAAATTCAGTTCTGTGTTAGGACTTGCAGACAATATACACTGAAAGAGAGTTTTATGTTTGACACATTATATTTTTATCACTTTTTGAGCTTTGATATACTTTACACATAACTGGTATGAAAAATGAAAGGGGCTAAATCACTTCCTTTCTGATTGCCAGAAGATTAAATAATACTCTTCTCATTCAGCCTCGGTTGCATCTGATTTCCTTGGCTTGGGTTTGATTATACCTTCTCGCTTTTCTTGAGAGAGATTTCTTTCTTCTAAGAAACATGCCCTTGTTGGGATAAGTACAATTTGCCTGTTTGCTCTGCACTGTCTGTAAACCCTAGTGACAGTTTCAGGAAATCAGGCAAGATTGGCACCCACAGAGCTGCTTTAAGTGCTGCTGCTATAATTACAGGCCTGGCTCAGGACTGATGGGGCCAGAGCCAGGTACCTGGCAGCGATGCTCTGTCCTCTCTCTAGCCCATTTGTACCTCTCCCAACCTCTCTGTCATTCTCCTCTTCCAAAAGCCCTGCTGGCTTTAAACTACGCAGAGTGGTGTCTCTCGAGAGAACCAGCAGCACAAATGGTCTTTAGACATAACAGATTCTAAGAAACTACAGTTTGCAATAGAACTTAATGATCAGAGCCTTTTTCCAGAGGGCAGAGGAGACACATGTGCCCCAAATGGCCCATCCAGAGAGCCCACTGGTGAGATCCCAGCGGTCCCAGGGCCACACAACCACCCAGTCTGGGTTATAAACATCCTCTTAAAGGAACTTTTTTTTCCATTGAAAAACAAGAGACAAATCTCTCTCTTTTTATTGGAAGGGGGTGAGTTAGTTGCTTTTGTTGTTGTTGTTTAGCTCAAAAATAAAAAAATAAAGTGCTCGCTTTAACATGCTTTCTCTTGACATTAATTTTAGGCCCAAATATTGAGAAATCGGTGAAGGATTTGCAACGCTGCACTGTGTCTCTAACTAGATATCGCGTCATGATCAAGGAGGAAGTGGATAGTTCAGTGAAGAAGATCAAAGCTGCCTTTGCTGAATTACACAACTGGTGAGTAATTTGACTTAGAAACTATAAATTTATGGCACTTCAGCTATTCCTATAGGTAAAGACATCAGATGGAAAATGTTGTTTATTTAATCCATAAACATCACAGAACAACACTTCAGCAGATTTTCTTAAGCCCTGCAGACAGATGCATATATCTTGAGAATAAAAAAGAAGAGAAAATGTTGGAATAAAGAGAAACCTGATAGACATAATTCATTGGAGGTTGAAGTTGGCCCAAAAGTATATGAATGATGTAGAACGCAACCTCAACAAAGAACAAAACATCAAAAATGATATTTTTGACAGATCTTTGGAAGGTTAACATCATGAATGCTACTCAGAAGAAAATACTTTCCAGCCTGATATCATCATAAAATAAGAAAAACTCCCTTAACAAAACTGAGAAACATCTTACGTAAGCTTAGTGATAGAACCCCATTCTTGGGTATCTTTAAGACTGGAATTAAGAGATGGTACACCAGTGTGGTTTTGGTCCTGCCCTGCTCTGCTCTGCAACAGATTTTGATGGAAGACATTTCTTTCAGCCCTATGCTTTTGCTCATGTCCACAACTGGAATGAAATACCTCTTAGTAAAATGTTTAAGTTATTATCAGCAGAAAAGTGTTACCAGTGTATCCATCAGGACGCTTTCACTTTCAAGTGACAGAAACTCAAGTCACACTAGTTAATGAGAAAAGAGGATTTATTGACTGATGTACATGAAAATTCCAGGAGATTCCTTTAGGCAAATTTGGTTCTAAGCCCAATATGTTATCAGGATTCAATTTTTCTGTCTCTGCCTCCTTTCCTCTTTCAATGTCTCCCACAATCTCCTGGTTCTGCTTATTCTTGGCTTCATTCTTAGGCACTGTCTCCATGTAGCAGCCAAGATGACACGCTGGCAGCTCCAAGCTTACATAATCTTTAGCCCCTGTGATCTGAGAGAGGGCTTCATTTCCAGTAGTTCCAACAAAAAGTCCAAAAGGCCTAATTCCCATTGGCCGGGTTGGGTCATGTATCTGTCAATAAACCTGTCCCTGTGGCTAGAGGGACAGAGTTTTCCCACTAGCCAGGCCGGAGTCATGTGCCTACCACAGAGTTAGTGGTGGGGGCAGCCCCACCTGAACTCCATGAAGTGAGACTTGAAGAGCCATGGTTCCCGGAAGGAAACACGGTGTTAAAGAAGAAAATATAGAACAAAGAAAACACACGTCCGCAATGCCCAGGCTCACATAACATGTTCCCTATATTGGCGTCCTGTGATTCTAGAATTTGATCACATCTTCCGCATATTCTTCCCATTCTAAGTCATTTCCTTGACACTGATGTGCTTTTTTGCTAATTGTAGAGTTGCGTAAAACTAAGGATTACGCCGAGCGCTAACCTAATCTAAAAATTCTTGAACTTTAAACCATCTGCTACATATAATGTGAGATTCCAAGAGTGCATAGACACCAGGGACTTGAAAGAAAGCCTCTCCTTCAGTTATTCAGTGAGGAATCATTTACCCTCCACCCCGTCACACCGTCTCAACCTTCGTGGAACCCTTCTCTGTTTGATCAGATTATAACCTCACTAATTGTTCAAAGCAAACTCCGAGAATACGTTTGAAAGTACTTGGAGAAGGTAAAGATGCTATACAAATAAAAGGTGTTATTATTATCATCATCATCATTGGTTTTTAAATTTTACAGTTATACGACTTTTACAGTTTATCCTTAAGCTACCCTAATATATAAAAGCACACTCAACATCCAGACCTGTTCTCGAGAGCCAGAGTCAGCCCACTTCACCTGTACAGGGCCAGCTAGTAAAAATCTTGAGCTTTACGGGTGGTGAGGTCTGAGTGCGCCTACTCAGGCCTGCTGTGGTGGCGTGGAAGCAGCCAGAGATCATGCAGAGAGGCAGTGAGTCATCTCTGGCTCATGGGGGTCGTAGTTTGCCAGCCTCTGTCTGGAGGCATTAGTGAGCTGCTCACAGAAGACCACTCTGTCTTGTCCTTTTGTGTGGCGTTTTAAAATAAACTCTTCCTCTGAGGCCTCTGTATGATACCTTCCAACTGAGTGACTCACGCACTAATTGACAAAGTGTAGCAATGACCCCAAATTACCTCTCTCCTCCAGCTGCTCTGAATACTTTTCTTTTTTATTTTATTTTATTTCCTTAGTAAAATGAACATCACATGGCTCACGAGACTCTTGAGATTTAGAACAGAGTCTCTGAGCGCTTCACTCCTCAAGAGGTGGAAGTGTGAGGCCAGGAAGGTCAGCGCCCAGGGAAGTTGTGTATCTTGTCTCTGCTTGTAATTCATTTTGTGTTTTAAACTGATGGGAAGGATCACTTCTGAATGAGCCCTGCCAAGCAGTACGGCTGTTTAAAAGTCACCTATTTGACAGAATGGAACTTTTCCTCCAAACTGAAGAAGAAAAACTTTAGATCAACTATTTTCTATTGCTGCAAAATGAGAAAACACCACCACTTGTTTTCTGACCTAACCCTTCATTAAACTGATCCCAAAATAATTACATAAATGCCAACTTAAAAATAAAACCACTTTTATCAACCATTTACATGCATTTATGCCAGAGGGAAAAACTTTGCCTCTGTTCCAATTAAGCCTGCAGCCCAGGCAACGGCGTGATGTGCTTGAATTAAGCCTCTCTCTAATTTTCTGAGGAGCAAAGGATGGATTTTAGGGGTTGTGGGGCTCTTGAGAAAGAGCGGGTCACGGAATCGAAGGAGGCAGCTTACATGCTTAAAAAATGAAGCTTTCCTAGTGGTGGTGAAATCACAAACTCTAGGCACCAGAGAGAATTTTGAATATAGCCCTATTCATTTAATAGAATGGAAACCTCAGGGTAACATCGTAAAGTATATCCAGATTTGGAGGATGTGGAGTCCTCTGGAGATTTCCAGAAAGAGTGCTGGTTCTGAGGCAGATGTTGACTCATCTGGTGCACAGGCGACAGGGAGGTGGCATACATCCCCCTGCAGGTTCTGCTCCCTTTCCTCGGGGCCATCCCATTCTCTCACCTAAGCACTCAATAGGCGGTGCGTGTAGTTTAGAAATATAGACACTCTTGGTAAAGGAATTCTCCACATTCACTTTGCTACCAAAGCACCAACTTCAGGAGGTGAATCCTGTGTGACTAAATTCCCCCCAGATCTCACTGGAATTCATGGGAATGGTGATTGTGTGAGGTTGGGAGAAAGCCCTTGTTTGCATATGCTCAGTACTGAGTGAGCGGATATCTGAGTGAAATGAAGGAAATGCTTGTCCTTCCCATCTGGCTGTGAAGAATATTTTGCTCAGTATGTTACTGAAGAAAACCATTAAGTAGCTAAATTATAATATCAGAGTTGGCACTTAACCAGGACACAGTTACACAGGGCCAAATGACCATGACATGACTCCTTCTCGTTTTTCCAGAAAGAACTGGGGATTTAAGAGGGGAACAAAGATGACACAATGCCCTCACAGTATGTCTTCACAGAAAATAAATTTTGCAACATGAGCGTCTATGTGAAAAGTCACATCAGGAACTAACATGAAACAGCTGGTTTCTTTCCTATATGATTGGCCCCTACCACAACTGGAAAATATTCATCCTTATGAATCATAGCTGCCAGGTTTAATTGCTTTGTGTGCACACTAGTCTAGCTTCTCACCACAAATCTGTGTGTGTGCATGGCCAAGTTGATGTTGACGGCTTTAAATGAGCAATAAAACATTAAATTCAAAAAACATTGAGGAAGGAGAGTAATATTTGATAGTTTTTCCATATGCTGGGGGAGAAAGGGTTCCAAAATAGAGCTGTAAAAATTGCTAGGTGCTATTGTCAATTTAACATCTAATTAAAAGCACTCCTAAAGAAAACAGAAGATGGTAACAAGCCAGAGGGTTAGGGTGTGTACTGGGGTAATGGGGGCTGGAGGGGATAATATTTTTAGGCTGCTTTGCTTTCAAAAAGGAAAGGGACATCAGTCAAAGCATGCCTTCTGTGAAAAAAGGGGCCAGAAGTGTTCCTGGACCCGGTCGGTGTTTATTTTCTCTTGAAGCAGTGCCAGGAAATTGGAAGTGGGTCAGGAGTTTCCCAGCTCCCGGACCCTAAGCCCTCACCCAGCTCCCCCGACCCGAAGCCCTCCCCCACCTCCCCTTTCTCTGCCGACTTACCCTCCATCTTGGAGTTTCCTCCCTTCCAGCAAAGGCAGGTGAGCCTCCTACTGCCCCCTACAGGCTAGGGGCTCCCCACCGTGACCCCACTCACTACGCCATAGGACCTTGTAGCAGACTCCCTGTATCCTTTTCCTTTCCTTCCTTTTAACGACTGAAACTCGTTTTCGTGTAACTGGTAACCTCATCCTTTTGATGACCATGTGTCATCCGTCCCAAAGTGACAGATTTGCATGTAAACCAAAGTTGACAGTCTGTTGAGACTCTCCAGCAGCCAAAAGAATAACTCTAAAAGTGAGAATTGCAGGCTGAAGAAAAAGCAATTTTTTTTTTTTTTCGGTACGCGGGCCTCTCACTGTTGCGGCCTCTTTCGTTGCGGAGCACAGGCTCCAGACGCGCAGCCTTAGCGGCCATGGCTCATGGGTCCAGCCACTCGGCGGCATGTGGGATTTTCCCGGACCGGGGCACGAACCCGTGTGCCCTGAGTCCACAGGTGGACTCTCAACCACTGCGCCACCAGGGAAGCCCAGAAAAAGCAATTTTGAGATATCTTCTTCTGCATCCCTCAAATCCCACTCCAGAGGAGGGCTCTTTATCTGCTACCAAAGCCCTGTTGGTATCCAAGCAGAATCACACACAGACCACCAGATATCATTGCTGTGACATTTTAAATATTGTGTCTTTTTCTGGAATATAAACTCGAGAAGGCCTCCCAAAGAAGAAATTGCCAGTGGGGCTCTTGCATTTCAGAACAAGCCAAGCAGCAATCTGTCCCATATTCCCACTTTACTGCTCCTTGGGTACCCAAATAATATCAAATTCTTGGAGCATGCAGCCTTGGAACTACTTCAGTTTGAGTCCAAATAAGACCATTTTTCTTCACTTTTGCAGATTTATCACATAGGATTCTTTCTTTGTTGGTTGTTTCCTCCCTCCCCCCAAAATTCCCTAAACTTTTAGCTGCTTTTTTTTTTTTAATACCTGGCTTTCCATACGATGCTAAAAGCCTGGTTTTTCTGTGCTCTTTGGGTTTTTTGTTTGTTCTCTTTATAAGTAACTGAACATTGACTGAAAGATGATGTCTGTAAATGAATATGTACTTTTCTCCATACCAAAGTGTATGTGTCTGCACTGTAATTACACACTCTCAGAGCTCTGTGGTCATCCTTTGCCTCGCTACCACCCGGAGAGATGCTGATTTCACTGGGCATAAGTGAACCCAGAAAGAGGGTTTTTTTGTTTTTAAAGAACCCCAGGTGATTCTCTTGTGCATCTGCGGTTGAAAACCATGGACTGAGAATCCTGCAGAGGAGGTGATATGTCTGGGGCTAGAGCAGTGTTTGCAGCCAGATGAATTTGCCCCCCAGGAGACAGTTGGCATGTCTGGACATATTTTGGGTTATCACATCTGTGGAGAGGTAGTGCTACCAGCATATAGTAGGCAGAGGCCAGGATGCCACTCCTTATCCTCGTATGCACGGGACAGCATCCCCTGCTCCACCACCACCCCCAGCAAAGAATGATCTGGTCCAAGGTATCAGTAAGGCTGAGAAAGCCTGGGTAAGAGGAAAGGGAGAGGAAGGTTGCACAGCCCTTCTGCGAGGTCTGCTGTACCTCCCTTTGCAACGCACCCGAGTGCCTCTCTGCCCCACCCCCCAGCCGCCCTCCTACCCACCACTGCAGACCCGAGGGAGGAGATTTCCTTCACATGCCCAGATCAGGCACGTACCCCAGAACACAGCCATAGTGTCTTCTCTTTCCACATCAGTGCAGTCGCGAGATATTTTCCCCATACTTCCTGAAACATAAACCTTCTAGCTACACATTTTAAAGGTCAAATTACATTTTTGTTTCCTTAAGACAAGCAAAAACAATTACACTGAAGTGTAGAAAATTGAGGGCTTTGCTGCTTTGTCTATTTTTCATTATGGAATGCAAGTCAGTCCGTAGGAGAAAATGGAACAATTAAGAACTGAAGGCTGTAGCTGGTGACAGGCCATCACTTTCATTCACCATTCTGTCTCAACCTGAGTCTTTTTTCTCATTTTGCAATAAAACCGAATATCACAGTGGGGACTGGGATTAGGATGAAGATCTGAGGCATGTGAAGATAAATACAGTAGGGAATTGTTCCATTAAGTGTCTCTTTGGGGGATTATTATTTTCCTCGGGCTTTAGTCAAGCAGCAATACTACTTGGTGTTCCTGGCTATACATGGTATATATCCATCTACTCTGATGCCAGTGACATCTTCAGGTGCGCCTGCCCTTGTGCTATTTAAGTTGAATGACAACAGAAGGTTTTTGTTTTTGTTTTTGTTTTTGATTTTGTTTTGGCTGTACTGTGCCACTTGCAAGATCTTAGTTCCCCGACCAGAGGTAGAACCCGGGCCCCCTGCAGTGGAAGTGTGAAGTCCTAACCACTGGACCGCCAGGGAATTCCCAACAGAAGGTCTTTTTGCAATCTTATGGTGCGGTAGTAGTTGGGCAAATACTTGTTGACCATTGAATTACCCTCTCATAATTAGGAGAATATTGAAATTATGACAGTCTGTCTACTCTGATAGGTAAGTACCGGGAAAATACGCATTAGGTGAAACAGGTCCTAGAATCAGATCTGTGTCACAGAATAGGTGCTGTGAAAACAAGCAAATGGGGTTTTTGAGTTCAGTCACGTGTAGGGTGTGGGTGTAAGCATGAGTGATGAGTTGGGCCTCCTTTGTAAAACCACGTGGCTGAAACAGCAAGCATTCTGAGCATGCCCATGAGCATCGAGTGTCTGGAGCAGTGTGTTGGCCAGTAATAAAGTGATGCTTTTCTCTGTGCCGTTCAACAAGGGATGTTACCACCAGTAGGAGAGCTGACGTTAGGAACCTTTGCAGCCACTTAGTATTGTCATGTGATAACTTCACCAGGACTTCGGTTCCCTATTCCCACGTTGTATCAACAACGTGTTAAGTGATTGCTAGATTTTGCCAGCTCCTTAGCCTATACACGAGACACAGGCAAAATCAAGAGTCTAACATTACACTTTTTTATGGTTTTTAAAAGAAATTTAATACAAGGTCTCTACGTCCTTCTGCTCTGGAAAGGAATACATACTTCCCATTGATCAAAACCTATCGCAAACAAAACTTTCTGACTAATCTCTTTTCTTCTCAACAGATGGTTTTTCTAAGTGCCCACCTGCTAGTGACTTGTACTGTACAGTAGAAATTAAACAAACCCATTCCTTCTCCCAACACCCAATATTGGAGATTATACCAGCATATTAAAAGAACACACATTATTGAGATGAACATCCACCTGCAAAGGATCAAGAGACAATGATAGAAGAGGCTAATAAATATAGTTATGCCTCAAGAGAGCCATAATGAGTTTTTGTCGCTGTCCTAGCCGACAAACTGCCCCAAATGGCTCTTTTTTCTTACTCTGCACCAGTCCAATAAACAGAAATCAGCTCCAGGAGCCATTCTGAAATCATGAAAAGGGTAAATACCTTATGCCAGGGAGGAACTCAAGGTCCCTGTGACTTTGGGTCTATGGCAAGTCCCCATGGTACAGGGCATTTCATATCTTGCCTTGTTTGTGACTATGTGTCATTCTAAATAGGGGTAGCTCGCTCTTTGGAGGTGAAAGCTTCTCTTTTCCTATTCTCTTTCCTCCCTGAGGTTTTTCTCTGCATTAGATGTTTCCCCAGGGCCACTGCAAGGACCTAGTGAATCAGTCAACATGAAGGAAGAGCGGGCTGATAAATATGGAAAGTACAGAACTAGCCTTTTCAGTTGGGTGTAGTCCCCAGGAAACTAGCATAAATAGCACCTTGTATTAATAGCTTCTCTGAGCTCCATGTGTGATTACCTCTCTACGTCATGTCAGTGCTACACTTAGCCTTGGGAGACAGCTTTCCTTCACTGTAGCCTTCTTGCAGAGTAATAAACCCACAAGAAGAGCTGGAGGATAAGAAGTTGATTCTGATTTCAGCTTGAAATCCGAAAAGATTTTCTGAATCTTTTCAGCAAATGAAGGCTACCCATCAAACCAGCTTTGTAACATGCTCCTGAATAGGAATTGTTAGCTTTCATCATAGAACAGAAATATAAAAAGGAATTAACCACATTGTTCTAACTACACAATCCCAGAAGGAAAGTATGTATCATTTGTGTGTGTGTTTTGAATTTACAGAATAATCCATTTTCACTGAGAAAATAAGACAAATTTGTTCCTATACATTAGTAGAAATATAAATACATTATAGTTTGAAAAGTGGAATATCCTAGATCACAATTTCAGAATGGATCTTGGAGCTTATTTCTATTTATTAGACTAGTACAGAGTGAGATTCTGTAGTCTCTTAGAGTGAGACCAAGGAGAAATTTTGGGCAGTTTGTCAGCTAGGACAGCAACAAATCATACAAAAACTGTACCTGAAGCCAGTATAATAGAATAGCCAATTCCATATATGTATGTTACATTATCCTTCTAGTGACAGTGACCTTTGATTCGAACAAAAGTGACATTTTCCAAGGTTTATTAACAACATAATTAAGAGGTGTGGGGTGTAGACTTAGACAGAATAGGGTTTAAATCTCATCTCCACGTGTTCTAGCTCTGAATATGGTTGAGTTTCTTAACTTCTACTCAGCTACAAAACAGGTGTACGGCTGTCACTTTCTGGGGGTTTTGTGAAGATTCATGGACAAGATATGCACTTCTCAGATTATTCTAGAAAATCTCTTGCCTGGCCCATGATCAAAGTTCAGTCTAGGCTGGTTCTCTTCTCTTCCAGATAAGCATTTAGTAAATGTCTTTCCCTCTCTACCAAGACACTGGGAGGAAGTTAATCTGTTCCACCTTTCTGTTTATTTAGTTATGCAGTAGATGCCAGCTGTAAGATATGGTATTTCATCACAGCTTTTTACTGTTGACTGCCTGATGAAGAGAGAAGTAAGGCAAAGGGACCCCTGATTCTGAATGGCCACAGTTGTCACCACATCAGCCCTCTTTCCCCTTTCCCGTCTTGCCATGCCTTCTCTCTACCTTCCCTTCCCCTCTCTTCATTCATCCACCCAACAGAGCCCAGGAGCTAGTGGGTGAAGACAGAAACAAGTGTGTAATGCACGATGGCAAATACTGCAATGGAGCTGGGAGTGGAGGAGGGGAAATCAACACTGGCTGGCTGGTTAGGGAAGGGTCCACCGCAGAGGTTACATTTGAGCTGGTCTTTGAAGGGAGACTAGTAATTTATCAGCCTGAGACAGGAGAAAGGATTCCATGTAGAAGAAACAACACAAGGAACCAGAAATAAGAGAGACCACGGTGTGCTCTAGGAGGAGTGCGTTCCCTGGGTCTCACTCCATCAATAAATGAATTTTGAGCACATCCCTCTCAAACCAGAAAATTTATTTATAAATCATATATGTGTACTGTGGTTAATCTGTATACTAAAGATTAGGAAAGTCTACTTTTTAGAATAAAAAGTAAGTACATGGGACTTCCCTGGTGGTCCAGTGATTAAGGCTCCACGCTCCCAATGCAGGGGCATGGGTTCAATCCCTGGTCGGGGAACTAAGATCCCCCATGCCGCATGGCGCAGCCAAAAAAAAAAAAAAAAAAAAAAAAAAAGTACATACAGTTTACTGTTTTCTTTGTTGCCCCCATTTGGGAAGCCACTGGCTAGGTCAGGTCCTAAAGAGGAGGGGTAGCAAGTGAGCCTGGAGATGCTGGCTGACGAGAGCCTTTTGGCCCAAACCAAGAAGTCCACATTCTCTCCCCTCCCCTCTTCACAGGAGAGGTAAGGAATTCAGGAGACCCCAGGAGGCCAGAGCAGTGGAGGCTAAGCCTGGCTGCCTTGGGTTGGAAGTGGGCCGGCATTTCTATGAATTTTTGTGCCACATCAGTCTCCTCTAGTTTCTGTTCCTGAGTTATTCAGGTTCAGTCACCATGATGGCTTCCGCATAGATGCCCCCCATCACCCAAAATTCGAGGGAAAGGCAACAGTGTTCAGAGTGGTTGGCTCTATTTTGGGTATGAAACAAAGAGAGATTTTGCCTTGTTTTATTTTGAAATTTGTTTTATTTTATCCTGCTTTCTACATTTCCCAGTTTTTTTTAATGAGCATGTAAAATGAAGTAAATGGAGAAGAATGTTACTTCCTTCATTGGTACCCTTGTGCTATAACAACACCCACAGATAGAAGTGTGCTTTCTTTTCTTTATATGTAGTTTGGTTGTTTTTTATTTTTTTAAAAAGAGATGGTGGTAAGTCATATCACTTTTATAGCTATAGAAACTGACATACAGGTTAGTTACTTTCCCTCAATAGTGATCTCCATGGAAAGAAACAAAACTAAAAAGTAATCAGCAAAGATAAGAAATTACATTATTAAGCCAAATATATGTAAAATTCTAAATAGAGGTATACAAGGAATACAGATTTTTCAGGTGAACATGTGATGTTGTGGGAGTTGTAGAATTTGCAGGATTTTATAACTCTGATGTCATTTTTTAAATTCCAAGAAGAAAAAGGAATCCCTGTCTGTGTTTGTTTGTTTTTTCAATCAACTGTGTCATCTGTGAGGAACTCCAGGATTTTACAAGCATTGGGAGTTAGTCCTTATGCTACATTTGTTCGTGTCTCATTCCAGAAGCATACCTCGGACAGTGTGATGACATATTCATTAACAGTAATTTAAATCATTGTCGAATTCCAATATAAAATATGCAGACTAAGAGATATTAACATTAACAAATTATATTACCTCTGATTAAAGAAATAGAAAGAAAATGGGCTCAACCTGATTGGCAGATTGAGTGCACTGGCCACATTCACTGGCAGCCAGAGGGGTGTAACTCTGCTGTATATGTCAACAGTGATTCATGCTTAGAGGACACTCTGTTACCCTGAGAGTCATGATTACTAGGCAGCTTCAAAGAGTTGTGTCCCAACCCCAGCTGGCAGGCTGTAGACATGTATGTTGGGTTTTATATGTTTATCACATAACGCTGTGGAATTCAAGAAATCTTTAGATCAATTTGTCAATCACTGCTGCACTCAGAAAAAGAATTCCAATTACAAGAAGAACGCAGGTTGTTGTGAAACCAAAATGCAAAAGTGTACAGAGTAGAAGGTAAGGGACCCAGGAATCCCAACAAAAAACATAAATACATGAGCATAGCCAGCTACTTGATAATGAGCCTGAGATAAATTGGCAAGTGGAGTTGGGTAGGAGAGACATTTCTGGGGTAGACTTGGGAGGACTTGATCACGTGGGAAGTGAAGGAAGGGGTGTCGTGGAAACTGGTGAGTAGTGAGATCAGTAACCAGCAGACGGGTGCAGGAGTGGGGACAGAATGGACGTGCAGGGGAGGAAGAATATTTTCCCTCTGCCCTTCTGGGTTCTTGGCTGAGACCCTGTAATAAAAGACAGGTTAACAAGAGAGAAACAAACAGAAGTTTATTAACATGTACGCCTCATGTACACATGGGAGAGACCCAGGGAAAAATGAAGAACTCCCCAAGGTGGCCTGGAATTCAGGATCAAATACCATCTTCATAGGGAAAGGGGAGAGGGGGTGTAGGCCTCTGAGGGGAGAGTAAATGACTTTTAGGAAAGATGAATGGGTCCTTAGAAGAACAGGTGGAGGTATGATAGCTTGTGACACAGTCTGCTGAGTGTGGTGTCAGGTCTAGTCTTCTCTCCTTTGATGGGCGAGAGTCGGCATCCTCCCTGGTTGGTGAAACTTCTGGAGAAGGAATTTATGACAACTGAGTTCCTTTTAGACAATCTGTCTTTAAGCAGAAAAGGGGAGTTTGGAGAAAGCCTGTCCCTGCATTTGCTGTTTTTCACGTGCCCACAGCTCATCATGATCAATATACCAAAGTGCCATATTTGGGGTGGCATATTCTGCTAGCCTTCAGGGAGCAGAACAGAGAAAGGAGGAACAGGGAATTGACAGCCATGCAAGAGCGTGGGCACCATTTGTGGGCACCTGTCGTGTTAGGGCTGCCTGTCCTTCTGACCCTGAGAATAGAGAACCATACACAGTCTTGATGTATTTGTGCCTGTCATGCCAGGGACGCCTTTGGTGACAGCAACAATAGTTGAGAAATGGGTGGGCCGAAACCCCTGACTAGTTTTGCCCTGGGCCAAGAATTCCTGGTAATACTTGGGAGATTGGACTAGACATGGTACCCATGGTAACAGTAGAGTACATCCTAAGTATATAAAGGGAGTTTTTCTGCCCTCCACCTGGTGGGCACAGTCCTCTCAGCCAGGGCAAGGGACATAGATGCCTAAACTCCTGGGCAGTACAGGTGGCCTCTTCCATCAGTACCAGCTCCCAGCTCAGGATCCACATAGCGGCCCCTGGGTGCTACTAGGCTGCCAGGCGCTCAGCAGGCATTCCTCCCGTGGTCACAGTTCTTACTCCTGATGCAGCAGGTAAGGAGCAGGGCCCACAGTGGGGGGAAATGTTTGTACATTACCCTCTCTCTTTAGTGAAAGAAATAGAAATTCTTTAAACAGGAAGTCTGGCTTTACAGCTTATCCCTCCTTCGCATGCTTTAAACTGTGTTACGGGCCAGGAGGGCTGAAACATCCCCTTAGCATTCGGTAGGATCCTTCCTCCCCAGCAATCTCCACATTCTCTTTCTCTCTAACGGGCCGGCGGTCTGGAGGCTCTGCCCCGTGATCATCCTGCCAGCAAGCGCGGGGCTCTGTCTGCTTCCTGAGGCTCTCCACCTGCTTTGTTCTGCTTGGCAACCGAGGAGTTAAGGAAGCTCCGCACCGAAGCCCTTCGTCCACCAGAAGGTCCTGAAGCAAAATGGTCTGGGATCAGATAGTCGCAGGCCGTTTCTCTCACTATGGCCTCCCTGAGGCCAGCTCAGGAAGATGAAATGTAGCCTAGTTTTAACTCTCTTAACGTCTGACTCTGGCTGCTGTTGCAGATTGATCTCGTTCAACTCCTATTGAAATCCTACTTTCATTCCTCAGTATCCGCTAGAAGCTTCTGCCCTCCAGCTTCTCACCCACTGACAGTCCTGTGGCCGCTCCCCATCACAGCATCTTTATTTATGAAGCACACCAGACTCGACGTGGCTCCTTCGAGCTGCCAAATGAAGCCGTTTTGTCTCTCAGTATCTTGTTTCCACATTTAAAGAAGAGTCTTTCACAGAGCAGAAAATGATAAATCTATTCCTGCTAAAGTGCCTTTCTGTTTCTTTTTATTATTGTTATTATTAGTCCTCTATAGAAAGGAATCAAGACAGTGGAAACATTTTTATAAAATGACACTTTATCTCTGTGATTAACAAAAAACCGTAAAGGCTCTGCCATGGTCATCTCCCTCTCCTTACACCTTATTGCTTTAATAATAAAAGCTTTTTTATAGCAAGAGAATAAAATTTTACTATCCAGGCAGTTTAGATAAAATGAGAAGATGTGTTTTTGGAAGGATAAAGGGCACATCTGAAACATGTGAGGTCAGCATGGGTTTTATGTGAGCTCAGTTTATGTAGAACACGTTTGATGTGTCTTCAGTCTGGTGCCCTCCTGAGGACTTTATCCAGCCATTTAGAGAACTTTCAGTGGTCAGCGAAAAGCCGGTTAAAGAGTTCTGTGTTTCTATCAAGTACGGAGGATCACCGTTGAAAAGCAAAAATGCCCCAAACCTGAATTGCAGAGGATTAGTGGGGGAAAGTACAAATCTCAGTAATTTATTACCATCCCAATTTACAAACAGAATCATTAACTACGTGTCTTGATTCTGAGCCAAACCCTGTGTGGTTTAGTGAATATCGTTGTACTTTTATTCGTAAGCTTATGTCTCAAATGATTAGATTCTGTCAGTGACAAAAGTTGTATAAATTTTTGCATAAAGATGATTTATATGCAAGCACCACAGTGTACCAATTAAGGAGTTTCATTATTGTTATGCCATAGAAAAATAAATATGCTGTCTTCCCTTCCATTCATCACTGTCAGGCAGTTTTTGTCGAGCAGCCCACCATGGTCGAAGCCCGTAACATTGAACAGAAGTTTTCTAAAACTGTGTCAGAGCTTCTCTGAAGAAGGGATGATTAAGCAGAGACCTGAAGGAAGCCTCAAAGTGAAGGAGATGAAGAAAGGCAGAGCTGGGGAGGAGAGCTGTCCTCTAGCAGTGGGAAGGGCACGTGCCAAGGTCCTGTGGTGAGGGGGAATTAGAGCTCATACCTCCTGGGGTGTTGGGAAACTTCAATGAGATCATTCCAGTGAGGCACTGGTGCTCTCCCTGATGGCCTCGCACAGTAAGCACTCAGGAGGGTTAGTTACGAGCAGCTGTCATTTTGAGGCTGTATACACAGTGGTATCTCGAAAGCCTGCATGTGACCTTCCTGCTTCTCCAGTAGGAATGGGGACAGTGACACTGCCTGTGATTTTCCTGTGACTCATCTCCTCCCTCTGTGCCATTCCTCCCTCCTGACCTCCATATATGCTAACTCCCTACTGGGTTTTGCCCAGCACCCTCCTCTTTTATCCAGCCTGCAGAGTTGTCCTGTGTCAGGCAGCACTTCAGTGCGTATCTCTGTCTTGGGGTCTCTAAGAAGATTCAGTGGGACTTGTAAATGGCACTGAGGAAGTGACTCAGGAAGCTGGGTGTGGCCCCCAGCACTGCGGGCATTTAGAAGGTGTGAGACACAGGGAATTAATTCCCTGGCGGTCCAGTGGTTAGGACTCTGCACTCTCACTGCCGAGGGCACAGGTTCGATCCTTGGTCGGGGAACTAAGATCTCGCAGGCCCCACGGTGCGGCCCAAAAAGGTGTTAGACGCGGCCTTTCATCTTGGACATTCCTTTGGTCTGGCTCTCAGCTTGCTGTGATGCTGGTTCCTCACTGTCTGACAGCCTGCCAGAGGACCGGCCGGCTTCCGCTACTTCATTCTCTTCATCTTCCACATCCTCTTCCCTTAGTATTCCCTTCCACAAGCCTGCTGCCTTGAAAGGAAAAAAAAAAAAAAATCCAGCGAAACTCTGAGGTGCACCTTATTGAGATTCTCATGGGAGGTCCTGGGGCACGGCCTCGAGCTAGCACCTTGATGCTGGTTTGCATCCAGTTCATGGGTTCTGAGCAGGGTCCTGACTCAGCAGAGATCCCTTGGATTGCTTTTATGCATGAGTTTTGAAAGCAATCATACATAGCGGTGCTTGAATTACTAAGATGCTTGAGGACAGTCTTTTGCTGAAATACCCAGAGGAATGGAAGCATGGTTTGATGCCGACTTCAGAGGCTTTTCACATCCTCCAGTGGGCATTAAGCAGATTAACAATTTATTGTGTATAGCCTTCATCCCTCCTGTTGCTAGCCCAGGAGGCCTAAACTAACCATTGTGTGAATATCCACAATGTTTAATGTGTTAGACCTGGGGATACGGATTGCACCCCAAATATCCATCTTGTAAACTCTCTGGGCACATGATTATATTAACAAGTTTAATCAACAAAAATGCACTATAATCTTGTAGCTGGTAAAGAAATGAGCAAAGGCCCCTTCCTACACCATGCTCTCATCCAGCACACACACAGGCTGCAGGGTCCGTGGCCTTGTTTGGGGACTGAGGGCGTGGGGACTACATGAGGCTGTCTTGGCACTGTCACTGCGGTCCACCCCCTCCTGCCCCCTGAAGTCTAAAGGTACCCCATCTTGTATCGCGTGCAGGTATTTGCTTTGGTTGTGCACCTTGCATGCTCTCAAATCCTGGAGACTCTACTTACAGCCTTCTGGTTGATGGAGGGTGGGCAATTCTAATTTCTTCCTCCTGCCATCATCATTTTCTTCCCTCTCCATCTGTTTTATGCTATTTCCCCAGCAAGTTCGGCAGGTCCTCTCACCCTCTTCCTCTCAGCTCACCCAAAAGAATGGAGGCTCCACAAGGATGGCAGGAATCTTTTTTTTTTTTTTTTATCCACAGCTGTATTCCCAGCTCCACCCTCGCCTGGCATGTGGCAGGCACTCAGCAAATGTTTGTCCAGTGGATGAATGTTTTGTCAGTCTCTCCAGAGACTGGAGTCTTCTAGTGCTCTTTGTGACATATTCTGTACCGTCACCCCACACTTGTGCAAGCCGGCTTCACTTCGTTGATTAAGAGAATGGAGCAAGTCTCACCTGACCTGTAGCCCATAAGTCAGCGGAGTCCCAGCCCCTTGGACTCCCGTTTCATGCCCGCTGGAAGTCAAAAGACCTCTCTAAGATTTGTGCCAGTTCAGGGATGCGGGTGAGGCCCGACATTCTCAATGCTCACTCTGCCTTCAGGCTGTTGCTCTTCCCATTTCTCAGCCCTGCACTGACCCAGACGTGAAACCCAGCCACTTCCTCTGTGTGTGTGTGTGTGTGTGTGTGTGCGCGCGCACGCGCGCGCACCCACACACGTTCAGACCATTCACACCAAGCGTGGTGAAGGTCTGGACATCCCAAGCAAGGCTCACATCACACACCTTACAGTGGATACCTCACAGTAGCATATGTGGTCCTCCTGCTTCTGGAAGCTCCTTTGCTCACCCCACTACTGGTGATTTCTCCCCACCTCTTCACCCTACACAGCTCCCAGCGTTCTGGCTGACTCTCTCTCTTTTCACCTCCTTTTCTATAGGGAATAAACATTCAGAACATTGTCTCAGGTAGAATAGCTTAGCCGTGTTGTTATAATTTGGGCTCCTGACTCCAAATCTCTAGGTTCTCACCTTATCTCCCTACCAGCTTATCCATTAGCCTTGTTTTTCGAAACTAACATAGAACTGCCCTCTCCAATCGCTTGTGGCTACATTTGTGAACTTCACAGGAAGGCTAAGTATACCTCATAATCACAGGAGCACAAGCCTATTGACTTCACTCAGCATTTCGTACAATTAACGAATATGTGCTGGTTTATGAATAGATGATGTCCGGAAAGAAACACAAGAAGCTGGTGACGTTGGAGACCTCCAGGGAGGAGGACTGAGTAAACTGAGACAGAGTTTGGATAAAGACTTCCTTCTCGCTGTGCACCTTTCTGTATCGTGTATTTCCTGTGCTTAAAACACACTGACATCATATGTGTTTAATGTCAATAAATAAGGTACAATTCTCTTGATACGCTAGTTACACCAAAGTGGTTATAGCCAGTGACCTAAAGCCACATGCGTCATGGGGAGAGGTGATGTCTATGCTTGATGGATTAGGCTTCGAGCCCAGTTCTGGAGAATTTGCCGTTCCTTGTTCACGTCAGCTCTTTCCATGAGGATTTCCTGGTTGGAAAGCGCCAAGCTCTTCAACACACAGTCCTTACTCTCCAAGTGTTTAGTTTACATCATTTGGATGAGGAGACCCAAACTCCTAGAGATACATCCCAGGAGCCACTTCGTACCTTGACAAATGCTACAAAATATTTCCTCTTAAGGGGAAATAGATTTTCAACACACTTTAAATTTTAAGAATACATCTGATGGAGAAAAAAATGTACACCTGTTGGAACAATCTGAGTAGTAATAAATAAGGATGTTTTAAGGATAATAATTGCAGTGTATTGAAGCACATTAAATATGAGTTCACAATTAAACTATACAAACAAGCAAAAAAAAAAATCTCATTGGTTACTTTTGGAGGAGCCAACTATCATTTTGAAAACTGATAAATAAAAAGAGAGAACCAAGCATTTACCCTGCCTATGCAAACTGTACTTCATGATAACCAAATAGTTGATAAAGGAAAATTTCTCTTTATGGAAGTTTTCAGTAACTAAACCAAGGAGTGAGAGAATTTGAATATTCTCATTTCTCAAACCCTCTTGATCTAGGCAGTGATCACCAATAGCTGCTAATATCATAAAAAATAGAGAGGTTCTTTGTATTTCCTGTACATTTATTTTGAGATGTATAAAGTTGAGTACCTTCAGGTTTAATTTTTTTTCAGGAGGAGTATTTATAAGTGTGTCCTGTCATGTGTCTGCTGATGGAAGTACATAACATAATTTCTCCTGAAATAAAAAACAAATATGAATTTAATCAGATTTCTGTATCTCATAACAAATTTATAGAAAATATAAAGGAATGGGTTAAATAATACCATGGCCATGGAGTCAGCAAAATTCAGACCTTGGACAACTCTACAGGACCTGGTTTCTTTAACAAAGGAATTGCAAGGGAGGAAAAAGAAGAAAGAGAGATGGGAGGGAATGTATAGATTAAAACAGATTTAAGAGACAGTCAACAAATTGTCACGAACAGACCTTATTTAGATCCTGGTTCAAACAAACTGTTTAAAAAAAATGTATGGGGCAATTAGGAAATTTTGAATATTGAGTAGATATCTGATAACATTAAATTATTGTTCATGTTTTTAGGTATTACAGTAATACTATGGTTATATTCCCCAAAAGTCCTTATCTTTGAGATACCTATATTGAAATATTATGGTTGAAATGAAAATTTTAAAAATCTGGTATCTGTGCTTATTTACACATAAAAATCTGTGAAAGGATACATAAGGGGTTTGTGATGATGTGTTGATACTGCAAGGGGAGCGAAGAGTCAGGATGGGAGAGAAATGAACTTTTGGACAGAAAATTATTACTTTTGCAGGTAATACCTTTTCAAAGGACTAGCCAAAAATATATTAAATATAATGGAAAAAAGTTAATTTAACCTTGCAAGGCTTATTTGGGGGAATGAGAAGGCATAGACTCATTATAGAGCATGTGGATGGATTGACCCAGAACCATATTTCTCAAAGTGGGTCCTAGGACCCTCTGCGTCAGCATTGGGCCCACCTCTCTCCCTCCCCGCCCAAATCTGGGAGAGTGAAGCACAGAGACATTTGAGAATTACAGGCCTTGATAACCTGAGTGCCACCTTTTAAATACTTATTATATTGTTTTGGAACTTCAAAAATTCATAGGGCAAAAATACTCCCAAATTGAAATTCAAAGCAGTGCAATTCTGAAAGTCTGAAAAGGCTTTTTTTTTAGTTTTGCTGACAATGATTTAATCAGCAGATGTCACTATGTAACTCTGGGAGCATCCCTTCCATGTTGCCTCATTTTTGGAAAGGCAGAGTCTGCTGCTGGCAATGTAACATAGAAATATTTATGGTAATCTTGTATTTTGTTTAATGAAAATAATTTTTCTTTTACTTCCAGTGCTTATTAAAAGTTTATCTTTGATTAAGCATTCTTTGCTTTTGTTTTTGTTTTTTTCCCCCAGCATCATTGACAAAGAAGTTTCATTAATGGCAGAAATGGATAAAGTTAAAGAAGAAGCCAGTAAGTAGACACATGGTTGTTTGATTAGGAGTCTCCCAATCAGAAGTAATCCATAGGTCAGATTGACAATGATACAGATTCTGAGTGGGGTCCAACAGGATGGAGTAGTAGCACCCACTGAGCGGAGGGCAGAATAGGCATGCAGCAAAGAATAGGTGTCAGTTGAGTTTATTTAAAGTCCAGGGAGACTTTTGTGCCTATAGAGGACTACTTATAGTTAATTGGGTTTAAAATGACATTGAATATAGTATTAAATTTTAAAACATAAGTTTTTATGCCTTCGCAACTTACAAATCTTGCTATACTACTTATACAATCCTTTTCACTTGTTCTTTCAACTGACTCAAGTTTACCAAATTAAGTTCCCCTAAAAAATGTGTTCTATTTGAAGGTTACTTCAATTCCCCTTAACATTTTGAATTACGTTTGTAAATTTAATATATCTTATTTTTTTCAAGCACTTCGGATACCTGACAAGGCAAACTCACAAACCTAACCAGCAAAGTATTCCAAGCTCTTAAGCAACTCTTATAAGATTAATAATTCAAACTTAGAGATGTATTAAATGAAGTTCTCTTAAAACACTCCAATTCTGTTTACAAACTCAGCCAAATTCGCTAACACCTGCCAACTTAACACCTCAGAAGAAAATCAGTTACGTGTTTGAAATCACAAGTGAGATTGCGTAATATACAGAATACTCTATATTTAAATAATGAACACACACAGACAATCTTGATCATTGCAAAACTTTTTCTGAATTTAACACAAAATATTAGTACTCTGGGTTTGATTTATTTTACTATTTTTATACCTATTTCTAAACCTTTCCACTGCTGTAAGGTTACCCAACAGCCATTAGGGTGGATTTGCCATCTCAAATAGGCTGAGGTTCATGGGTTGGAAATTTCAACTGAGACAAGATTGCTCAGTCAGATTCAACGCAAGCGTACATGCTGATCCCTCTTTTATTTTTAAATTCATTTGCTATGTTAATGGGAGCCCTAAGAACATTTTTTTTTCTTTTTTTTTCCCCTAAGACCATATTTTTCGGCTGGGATTTAGTTTTACAATCCATATCTCCTAGGCATTTTAAATTCTTCATCCTTACCCAAATCTTATCTCATAAATTGGATAAATGGCAGTCTGCACCCCCAGTCAGGTTTCAGCAAAATTCCTTTACTTTTGACTTCAGTGCTTTCCTTTTTGTCAGTGAAGGATCAGACCAGATTCTTCATTCTTTTAAAAATATTTTTCTTGCCTGGCCCTTGGCCATAAATGCAGTAGTTATTTTATGGAAAATAGCTATCATTATTTTTGTTAGACGATTTTTCCAAATAATTTTAAACAACATTTTAGAATCTAAAATACAGCAGGTTTTATTAAATAAAACTAAATGTGATCCAGGGTTAAGCTGTGGAATATTTAGATAGTTACACAATTTCTTTGACTGTGAAATTATTTTATTTTATTGAAATTTGTTGATTTCTTCAGTAGCAGCAGATTACCCCATGACTTGGGATCTTCCCTGTTTCTCAGGTACAGCTTATTTTCCCTTTTCAGTTTCATATCCTAATGATAAACATGTAACAGCCAACACGAACACAAATGTTTCTCTAGCACCAAATAGAAAGTTACTGGCACGTCACTTCTCAGAGTTCAACAGAGGGCCTCAGATTTCAAGGGCTCATTCTTCCTTGGGACAGTAGTATTCAGTCCCAAGACCTGTGGAATTTGGGCATCTCTTGAGAGTATCCCCATTTTGAAAACTCATTCAATCAGTAAACATTGACTGTGTGCTTCCTTATGTGCTAAGCACTGGCAGAGAGAGGGACAAACAGCAAACAGATAAATCTGGGACCTGCACACATGGAGCTTTCAGGCTATCTGAAACGGCTAGTTTGGTTGACAGGGTTCCCCTAACTTCAGGAATCGGTCCTGGTTTAGAACTGCCCAGCACCCTGGGGAAACCAATTTGCTTACCTTGGAGGTGAACAGAAATGAAATCGAATCCAGGTTCCACCCATTTACTGGCTGTGTGACATTGAACTATTTTGTGAATTTCTAAAGTCAGGTTCCTAATCAGAAAAGAGGGCATAAGAAGAGTGTCTATATCAAATAGTTATTAGCACAGTGCCCGACACGGTGTGTATAAAAAGAGAAAGGCTCATCTTAGTAGAGAGGTTAGTCCAACCCCTGAGAAAACAGAGGTCAGAGGGGTTCTGCAGCCTCTCTCAGGTGACACACCTATGTCAACTGTAACTCTTCTCCATCGATAGAAAGAACCATTGAATTTCTCCCCACAAAGTGCTGAACTGTCTTTACAACCGCCATTTTGAGCTTCCTTATCTATGGTCTCAAGAGTATTTTCCACGTTTTCCATTTCCTGCACATGATATAAACCATATTTCCCCAATTATAATATAAGCTCCTATATCCCTCATGGCACCTAACACAAAGCTGAGAAGACTGTGGGTACTTCACTGTATTTCTTAAAAAAATTATTGTAATTAATTCAGTATCTACAGGCTGTGGGATCCAATATTAGTGAACGTGAACATAATTGCAACAAGAGGGAGGTATATTCTAGATAAATATATCTCACTTTAATAATAGTATTTGTGGGCTGCCCTGGTGGTGCAGTGGTTAAGAATCCACCTGCCAGTGCAGGGGGACATGGTTGGAGCCCTGGTCTGGGAAGATCCCACATGCCGCGGAGCAACTAAGTCTGTGAGCCACAACTACTGAGCCTGCGCTACAGAGCCCGGGAGCCACAACTACTGAGCCTGTGCGCCACAACTACTGAGCCTGTGCTCTAGAGCCCGTGCACCACAACTACTGAGCCCACGTGCCACAACTACTGAAGCCCATGCACCTAGAGCCCGTGCTCCACAATGAGAGAAGCCACCACGATGAGAAGCCCACACACTGCAAGGAAGAGTAGCGCCTGCTCATCGCAACTAGAGAAGGCCCACGTGAAGCAACGAAGACCCAGTGCAGCCAAAAATAAGATAAATATATAAATTTATTTTTTTTAATTAAAAAAAAATAGTATTTGTAGTTAGGGCTTTTTAGGGTACTATGCTAAACAATTCATATAGGTTATTTCATTCAGTTCCACAATAACCCTGTGAGGGGTATATGATTATTACATTTTACAGATGAAGAAAGTAAGGATGCTGTCGTGCTATGATCTCAAACTCTGCCTGCCCAGGGAATTGGAGGCCTAGGCAGGTGTGTTCTCAGAGTGTCAAATTTACTAGAGATGGGAAGAAAACATTACTTTATATTAACAGGAACATAGATCTATTATGAAGTAAAACGCAAAATTCACAAGAATTTTTAAGGAATTAAAAGGATTTCAAAGAACCTTTGTGCTTGAAGAGCTACTTGGGCCCCAGCTCCTGGCCCCCCACCCCCCAGGATTTCAAGTATACCCTCTGCTAAGACACATTATTCGAGAAGCCCTAAAATTTTCCATGGTTCAAGTAATAAGAGCAAGCTTCTAATGTGTTCCAGAAACTTGAAGGAAATTATAAATCCTACTGAGTGAATGGATTTCAGCATACCAGATACTGTTTATAAAACTACATAAATAATACTAATCGAGTGTTGAATGCAGTGAAAATCTAAAGCCATATGGGACTGTCTCCCTCTACAAATTTCCAAAAGGATGGTGCTTTCAAAACATACCTATTATTCTATTTTAAATTATAAGATCAATGAATTTTAGGAACTGATCTGTTTCAGTCTTGCTTTCTGTTTCTGTGATTGATGCTTTTGAGGTGAAAATGTTGGCTTCCCCCCAGAGAATATTGGCTTTGGATCTCAAGTTTTAGGACTTTTTCATAATGAAAGTCTTTGAAATGTTAATGAGACTATATGTAAAACTCATCCCAACACTTGCTGATGCAAAGTATTCATTCCCATGCACATTTGCATGAGTGTAACTCAGAATTTATTGGTGATCTTGCACCTGCATTTCTATTTTAGGGCCCATTTATATCTATTTCTACAAAATCTTTTGTTTGGTATGAATGCCCAAGTTCTACTTAATCAAAAAGAACAATTATCCCTAATTGTCACCAGTCCCACAAATGATCTGTTAAGAAAAGTCAGATCTGTTTATCCATGTAGTCACTCAGGGTCTGTTGACCCCTTTACTAGCTGCTCATCAAAGCTGGGCCCTCAGCATTCTTATTTATCTTACTTTGCAAGAGGAAAGTACCTCATTTCATCTTCCTACTCAAGAATCATTTTCTTATTCTCCAGGCTTTAGTCCCATCCACATGTTGAATTATAATGGGAAATAAATAATCAGTCAAAGGTATGAGTCCTAGATATTCTCAAGTGGCCCCTGTAGAAAAGGAACTTCTGCCTTTCTTTGCATATTCCTTTTAAGTAATGCATTGATTCATTCTTTGCATATTCATTTTAAGTAATGCACTGATCCATTCGTTGGAATCCTTCATTCAGCAAACATATTGGGCACCCACTGTGTACCAGGCCCTAGGTATCCTGGACACAAAGAACTAAATGTGCAGTTTTTGCCAGGACTAGAGATGCCTGCTCTAGCCAGAAGTAACAATATTTTAAGAGCAACCAGAAATCCAGCTTTTGAATGGAATCACTTAACTTTCAAGTGTGGGTGATTTATTTGTAAAAGTAATGTGTGGACCAAACAAAATATATGTACCCTGTCACTGAAAGTGATAGCTGGCTACCTTTTTGTGACCTCTGGTCTGACTGGGTAACCTGGGACATCACTCAGTAATACATTTTCTATGTTCAGATGAAAATTCCTTTCACTCCCATCATCAGGACAAGTTTTTCACTAGCTTCTCTGTACTCTGAAATGCTACCAGGCACAATTCAGTCTCTTCCCAGCTACCTGGAATTGTAAATGGGAGGCAGGGGGCGTCCCGGTAAATAATCAAAGCATGATTAGAGTAGTTTGGCAGATGGTTAGGCTTTATGAGTTATAGATTAGTTATTTTATTGACATCTCAACATTGGTATCAGCATAAAAAGATATTTCTCATCCTGTCTGAGGAATGGATTATGGTTTGCAGGAAATCTTAACTTTCGATTGATTCTGAACTTCTTTTGGGGCTTTTGAAGCAACTATTTTTGACATTTATAAATTAAGAACTCTTAAAATCAGAAAGCACCTTGTTTGGGCATTGTGCTGTGAATCTGGGCATTGTGCTGTGAATCTGGTCTAATAAAGCAGTTGACCCTTGTTCAGCCAAGAATGGAATGTGAATTCCATGTGCATATCATATTAGTTAGGTGGACTTTTCTTTTGTTATCACTCAAAATCTTTGTCCAAAAGAAATGAAGACAATTCATATGTGACTGGAATGAGAGAACTACAAATCTTCTCTATTATAAAATCAAACTTCTTGTTTAAATCTCACCCAATGTATTTGTATTCATTGCCTTTGAGCTCCATGGTCTTTTGGGAAACACACACACACACACACACACAGACAATTAACCTGTGGGCTCCTACATCTACTTGAACCTTTAGTAGTTCATCTGACAGGTGTGTGAAATGTGATGCCGAGAATTCCCTTGTGACTTCGCTGCATGTGCAGATGCTAAAGAGTGCACATGAATTCAGCTTAAGCAAGCTTTGACTCACCCTTGAAATTTTTCCATTGTGGACACTTATAACAAAAACTCTGGTTTGCAACTTCTCTCTGGTTGCAAAATGGAAACATATCTGCAGAGTAGCAAAAGCAGAGGCATTTTTTAGCTCACAAAAAGCTAATAAAGGAAAACTTTTAGGTCAACTTTCAATAACACAGCTAGTTGCCCTAAATGAATATGTGTTAAAGTTCAGAGGGTCTGATGTTGTTAGAATTTAATAGTACAGCACCTACAGAATAATGGTTTTTGCTTAGTGGACTCACTGTCTTTGCATTATCATTCAGATAGGATTTTAATGTTTTTTTTTTTTCTTCTTGGAGATAGTTGTTCTGAGTAATGCACAAATCTGAAAGTCCAAACTAAGTAAGTGAGATCAGATGCCAGTGGGGAAAATGAAGAAGATTGTGGGTGTACAGTGAATCAGAAAGGACCGTGTTTGGTTTGGGGCTTGGTGAATAAAGACATAAGGAAATGAGTGGTTGGTGATGAGCACCAAGGGCCAACCCAGCTTAGTGACCAACTCAGAAAACAGCCATGGCCCAACAAAGCGATCAGTCTGCGGAGAGAGAACCGATCCAAGAAATTAGGTCGTTGAATATGTTTACATCTTTGGCCTTAATGTATTATTCCTTCTTATCTGGCAGTGGAAATCCTGACTGCTCGTCAAAAGAAAGCAGAAGAACTAAAGAGACTTACTGATCTAGCCAGTCAGATGGCAGAGATGCAGCTGGCCGAACTCAGGGCAGAAATTAAGGTCAGTTCTAAAATATCACAGCCTGAACCCTGAGCCCATTATGTCTGTTCTGCATCCATAGAGTGCTGCTCTCTGAAGATGTAACATCAGACACCCAGCTGTCTTTCACAGGGTTGAAATCGAGAATACAGAAGGGTTAAAGAACCACCTTATCACTATATTTATGTATACTATGTGTTGAAGGGCTATATCATTACAGAGGAGAGGTACAAGCTATTTTTTTAGCCAGTGGAACTGACCCAAATAAAATGTATTCAACCATAACTTATAGCTGGGAAGGGGAACATTATTTTCACCATATGTAATTTATGCATATGTATATAAACACACACACATGTGAACACACACTAAGTATGAACTTAGTATAACAGTAAGGATTCTAAAGAATGTACAATATGTGGAGACTTCTTTCCTATATCCTTTTCTAGCTTACTTGCCCTTTTATTAAGAATACCACCCACGAATACGTATTTAGTGGACTTCTTCAGTTGCACGCAACAGAAGCTGATCCTGGCTAACCTCAAGAACAAGTAGAATTGGAAAGGATATGAGGGTAGCTCACCAAAGCAGAGTGTGCTCTGAAGACTCCAGATTATAACTGGGCAGAAATGTTGGCAGTAGTAATTACCAGACACTCTTCAGGGCACCATCAGAGTGAGTGACCTCCAGCTGTCATCACCCCTTGGGCCGCCCCACTGGATTCAAATCCCAAACAGAGAGATTCTGATTGGCCTCCACTTGGGTCACATCCACCATTTGGCCAAGAGAGGTCTTGATTGAAAGACCCACCAACGCTGTGAATCTTGGAAACTGCATTGGGGTACAGTTACCAGAAGGAGAAATTGTTACCAGAAAGGCAAAAACAAGTATCTACAACGAAATAGGAAGTTACACTTTATAAATTTTCCCTTATCCTCATTTTCCCCAATACAGTAAACATACACACATGCACACGCACTCCAGCTTCTGACCGACTTTTAGGGAACTAGTGTACTTTGAAGTCATATTTGTTGCCAGCTTTATAAGTAGGATTGTCTGCTCATCCCAGCATAACCACTGGTTGGGTATGGTAGAAAGTGGCAAGTGACTTTGGTCCCATCCATCCTGGTTAGGCGTAAAAGAGCGCCCCACGGGGATGAGGATTTCCCCTGAAGGTTCTGAGAAGTTCTATAGGTCTTTCCCTTCTCACCTGCTCTCCTGGTCTTTGTTTCCTCCAACCCAGTCAATTGCAGTGGCCTCCTGACTAGTCTTTCTGCATCCACTGTCTCCCTCCAGCCTGGTCATTCACGCTGAGACCAGAGTTATTAGAGCAGGTCTGGTCTCCCCCACTATGGTCTCCTCTTCCCTTCAAAATAAAATCCACCACTGGACTCCAGTATATATTTATTATGGCCAGTGCTAATTAGTTTCAGTAGAACAAAACCCTTCGTCTTGTGGACACAGATGCACTTCTAATGTCACAGATGTTCCCTGGTCCCAAAGGAGATTAGAATGGAGAATGGGGCTGGTTGGCAGAACCCATCTTGATACCCAGAAGAACATCCTGGAAAGCAAAACAAACAAACAGACACTTGTTTTGATAACTATGAAGTTGCCAGCTTCCTGGTCAACTGAAATCCACTCATCTTCCAAGTTTCACTTCTACCTATCAAAACCCCACTCATTGTAAAATGGTTGATAGCACAGGCTTTGGAGTGCAACAGTCCTGCTCTTGCAACCTTGGATAAATTATATATTCTCTTAGCTTCTTAGAGCCTCGATTCCCCCTTTGTAAATTACAGTTAATGATAGTACTGGGCTTCCCTGGTGGCGCAGTGGTTGAGAGTCCACCTGCCGATGCAGGGGACACGGATTCGTGCCCCGGTCCGGGAAGATCCCACATGCCGTGGAGCGGCTGGGCCCGTGAGCCATGGCCGCTGAGCCTGCGCATCCAGAGCCTGTGCTCCACAACGGGAGAGGCCACAACGGTGACAGGCCCGTGTACTGTAAAAAAAAAAAGAAAAAAAAAATGATAGTACTGATTTCATAATAATGTGATCAGCTGAAAATGAGATTAACTGTTAAGAATTTGGCCCATGTCTGGTAAGTGTTCAATATTTTTTTAATGTTCCAGCTCAAGTGCTTCCTCTTACATAACTCTTTACCCATTCCCCTCAGTAGGAAATAATTTCTTCCTCTTTCATATTCTTAAAGCACCTACTACATTCTACGTTACATTGTATTTTGTGGTATCTGTCTCTCTTGCCATGTGGTAAACTCCCTGGTAGATCACAGAGGGACTGACTCATAGTTATTTCTGTATTGCTCACTCTGTCATCTACACATACATCTTAATTTTAAATGAACTGAAAAGTAATCTCTTTCCCACTTCCTTTAACAGCACTTGAAATTCGACATTTCAAGATAATGGTTTCTAGTTATCGATACTGAAGGCTTTTTGGACTTCCTGGCACCCTATTAAAATGGAGACGGACGTCTAGGAAGGATGACATGCTTTCTCATGAGGGGTGATACCTTAGGAGGCCATTGGCCAGATTAGGAAGACTGCCAGAAGGCAATCCCGTAACTTACAATAGGACAGGAAGTGCTAGAAGGAGGGCGTGGGGTGCTAAAAGGTTTTTAAGTAGATGAGTCCAGACACACATTTTGCCTGTATAGACAGGACCCACACGTGTTTCCCAGAAGAAGGAGGTGATCGTGCTCCAGGCAGGTCAAAACCAAGCCTGCTTTAACAGAGCCTCCCAGTGACAGAGCTGGCATGCTTCCCCACCTGGGGATGCTTCCACGTCATCAGTGGTGGCGGGAGACCAGAGAATGGATCTGCAGCATGCCTCAGTCATTTCTGTAATCATGGCGCTCCTGTCTCTTCCCTACAGCACTTTGTCAGCGAGCGTAAATATGATGAAGAGCTTGGGAAAGCTGCCCGGTTCTCCTGTGACATTGAACAGCTAAAGGCCCAAATCATGCTCTGTGGAGAAAGTGAGTTTTGCATACTTGCTAAATAATTCTGTGTGCATATAAGCCTGGTGCTATTTGGAGTTGGTATCAGAAATGTCAGGTGTGCGGTCCCCCACAGGGCTAAAGTGAGGTCTAAAGAGATTTAATGATCTAAGGTCATGACACAAGTCGCTAAAAATGTCAAGATCCGAACTTCGAGTCTTCAAATGCCACTGCCCATCAGTAAATCCCCAGGATTTATTAAGCGGAACAGAACAGGTCATCTAGTTTATACCTTTCGCAAACTTTTCTTAAGCACTGCCAGATCAACTGCCTCTCTGATTTCAAACAGCCTGGTTCTATAGAGACCTGTTACAGGGAGAGGGAGTCTCCCTAACGAGTCTGAGAACAATGGGCTACTGTCGTGAAGGGCCCAGCTGTCGTGTGTGTGCGTGTGTGTGTGTGTGTGTGTGTCACACACGCTGCTCAGCAGTGCCTGACTGAGCCTCTCCCTTAATTAGAGCAGTTAACATGCAACAAAATTGGCTGATCCTTTTTCCCCTGCTCCAGCCCACCCACCAGGGGAGGTGGGAATTAGCACTAAAGTGGCTTCAAGGACGCCACAAGGAGGAAGGAACAACTGGTGAAGGACATGCAATATCTACAGCCTCGTAGTGAGCTGACAAATTGAGATTTGGCTTCACTTTTTTTTTTTCAATGTGGAAATTGCGTTTTTTTCTGAGTATAAAAAATATAAGCTTGATCTAAAAATTACAAACTATATAAAATAGAACATGACATTACTTTTGTGGCTCCATCACACTTTTTATGCACATATAATCTACTGTGTAAATTATATAGTATACTTAATTATACTACATCATTTACTATACTATGCAATATACATATATAGTAAGAGAATTTGTGCTTTTATCATTTCACAATATATGGCTAATACTTCTCCATGTCAATATATTTAACCCATAATTTATTTAAATATAATTGGCACAATCAGTCCCTTGATTGTGGACATTTAGGTTGCTTCCAGTTTTTCACCATTAAAATAACACTGCTGTGAGCATCCTTGCTCACATATCTTTGGCAATTATCCGAATTTTTGACTGCACTTCTTTTAAATTATTATTTTTTATACACTCCCTCCCTTATGAATTTACCCCCACTTGCCATTCTCCACCCCCAGATTTTGCCTCACCTCTAAAAAACCAGACGATCTGATTCACAGTTGGAAATTTAACTGCCCATCCTGGTTTCCACTCCAGCCTGATAATGGGCAAGACCCTGATGCCAAGTGACTCTGCCACCATCTGAGGAGGGGAGGGCGGTGCAGCGTCACCTGCTGTCCTCCAGAGCACTCCAGTGCCACCTAGTGGGAGGAACCGTCCCTTACCAAATCCCAGGTGTCCACATTGGAAGCCAGCCTCCCTTGTTGGAGACAAGAGTCCTTGAAAGGCCCTTTTCTTCTCAGCTTTGTTGAGAGCACATGGAAAGCCCACAGCTACTGAACCGGAAATAGTAATGACCCCTATGAAAGTGAATCTAGTTAGCAAAGAGTCACTAAAATCCCCTCATGATGTTTGGACAGTCCCCGACGTGCCATCACACCTTACCTGTAAAATGAAGGGACTAGAGATACCTCCCTGTCCTTTCCACTTCTAATGTTCTGGGATCCCTACTCACACTCCAAATCCTCAGGAAGAATGCTAGGATTAAGTCTGATCCAACACAGGTAGCAGAGAAAATTGCTTTTAAAAACTGGTGACAATTTTTTAAGATTCAGAGGTCTTGCTGTCCAGACCGGCAGTCAAATTCTGGTGAACTATGAGAGGAAAGTCATGATTATATCCTTAAGTTGATTCCCTCTGGCCCTGATTCAGCATAATCACACAGAAACATCCCATCAAAAACCACCCCTTTCAAAACCAGCGGGAAGGGTGATAATAAAAATTGAACAGACCTGTCCGAGCCCTGCGAGGGATCTGTCTGATTAGCCTGTGTGGACTTTAGCATTGGAATTGTTGCAGATTTGCAGTGGGGCTGTAGAAAATGCAGTTGATAAAAGGCCAGATAATGTAACTCTAATGGAATATAGAAGATTCTTTGGGGCATCTTTTGGGCTGGAAGGCCTGGCCGTAAGGTCAGGGGATATATACCACCCCGGGGTCACAAAATTCCTGACACCTGGCATCACCCCATTCTGAAGCTCTCAAAATATTGTGGCTCTGACCATCCAAGTGTCCGTGTACCTCTAGGTTTTTCTGCATCTCTGCAACACCAACTGGTCTAGGGATATGACAAGATCGGCAAGAACAGGTTGGTAATGGGGAGCCCAAGAGGCAGCGTACCTTTGTGGACAGGGCTGAGAGGGCACTTCGGGGTTTCATTAGCCCTCTTCCCTCGGTGGTTCTTGACCTAAAGCATAATATTAAAGGTGCTCAGATCTGTCTTGTTTCCTACAAATGTCTCCCAACCTGAATGATGATGCTGTTCAGTCTATTCAGTGATTCTCACAGAAGACATTTGTTGGTCTCCAGGCACCTCGGTGCTTTTTCAAACGATATCTTTCTAAAAAAAAAAAAAAAAAAACTTAATGTTTTTATGAAACTTCTGCCAATTTCTCCATCTCCTAATGGGTTACTGAGGCACAGCCCCTAACACCAAGTGCTTTCTTGTTGCAGTTACACATCCAAAGAACAACTATTCCTCAAGAACTCCCTGCAGCTCCCTGCTGCCACTGCTCAACGCTCACGCGACCACCTCTGGGAAACAGAGTAACTTTACCAGAAAATCATCCAATCACAACAAGCCCTCTGAGGGTAAAGCAGCAAACCCCAAAATGGCGAGCAACCTTCCCAGCACCGCTGACAGCTCTCACCAGGCTGTGCCGGCTAATAAGCAGGTAAACTGCTCCAGGGAGGCCACCTTGCCCTGCTTCCAGGAGTCCCGCAGACCCTAATGCATTGCCTGGGCGAGAAACCACTCGTTTGCAGAGGAAGAAAACAGCCACCACTGGTCACACCCAGGCTCCGCCCACCCCCAGCAGCAGCCCGACCTCCAGAGCCTCCATCTGCCTGTCCGGCCTCCCAGAGCTCCCCTGGTCCATCCGGTCCCCATTTCATAGGCGCTGTCCCCTGTGGAGGAAGTGGTCTTCACACACTTGACAGCATCAGCAAAGAGTCCACCTAAATGAGACGGTGCTTCTCATGCCCTGAGTGCCACCCAGGTCCTCGTAACTGGTCCACATGTGGAAGGGACTCACACAGACATGGGAACAAGATTCAGAACCTGGCCACTGACACCATTAGTGAGAAGAAATCTGGCATGTTTTTTATGATCCTTTAACTCCCATTTATGTCTAGTTTTTCTGTAAGAGGCCAAAGTTAGTTCAAACTGCTCTTTCTTCTCTTGGGCTTTCAGTAAAGAGAATACATTTCAAAATGACATTATTAATTCTTATCTACTATGACCCTTAAAAATAGAAGTATCCAGAGGACAGGCTTCTCTCCTTCTGCTTCTCCACTATATCCTTGAGA
The DNA here is from genome assembly GCF_964165515.1 of Mesoplodon bidens. NCBI lineage: Eukaryota > Metazoa > Chordata > Mammalia > Artiodactyla > Ziphiidae > Mesoplodon > Mesoplodon bidens. The sequence continues at coordinate 78,381,290 of NC_138165.1, forward strand.
AGTGATTTCCTCCTTATCATTAGAGAATGACCAAGAAATGGGATTTGATGATTCAGAAGCTGGGAATGCTATAAAGACATTTTTCCTGAGCTCTCAGAAAGAGAGCTTGAATAAAGAGACTTTTTTTTTTTAAGCATTCCAAAATGCTGGTTTTCTAACAAGTGCCCTGTTGGATTTTGTGGTCTTGGTCTTTTAGAATTCTCATTAGTGACTCTGACAGGCATTTCTCTGGCCCCAGATGTCTTCATGAACTTTAAAATAGCACTTGGACAAGGAGTATTTCATACAGTCATAGATTCAAGATCATAATCAAATCTGTTTCACTTGTCTAAATACAGCTTCATAGCTTTTTTTCTTTGCTTATCATTAAACCCCCTGCTAAAATTAAGTCCAAAATTTAGTCTGAATTTCTCTGTCACAATTTTTTTTAAAGTAAAGGGGGCCAGATTAAATGCTGTCCATGTAGATACTTTTTCAGTTCACTGTTTCATCATTTTCAGCAAAGCATTTCAGGCGATGGCCTGTTTAACCTTAAACATATATCTGAGCCTCAGAAGGGCCCTTGTGCTGGGCCCTGTGCTTTAGCGTAAACCCTCATGGCCCTCCCCCAGCCATGGCCCATGGCCCTCCCTACGGAGCGAGACCAAGATGTGACTACCCAGAATCTGCACTCTCCCTTCTGGAAAGTGCTTCAAATACTCGAGTTCCTGGAATTCTATTCCCGGATAGCCCCAAGCCTACTCTCAGGGTCTGTTTGGACTACTTCCCTGGATGCATCACCTTGAGGGCCGAGCTGACCACACTACCAGTTTGCACACCCGTAGGTCCAAAGGGTGATTATTTGTGGAGGTGGAGACGACGCTTAGGTGAGCAGGCTGGAGCGTCCACATTCCTGTGGGCACGGCCCCTCACAATGTGGGATGGAGCCAAAGGTAGGAAGAGAAAATATTCAGACACGTGGTATGTGGGCCTCTGCCTATGTACTCTTGCCCTGGGCCCTGAGTTACTAGGGGCGCGTCTGCCCTAAACCAATACCATCCAGTCACAATGCACAAATTAAGAACTTGATATATTTGTAACTCAAAAAATTACACATTTTAGTAATAGAGGTTTGATTTTCAAAAAAAGGTCTGTGTTCATGTAACAACCTGCTTATGAATCTTGTCTGGAGGGAATATGTGAAGTGAGAATGGCTCCACCACTTTCTAACTGTAGACCTTGGGCAAGTCCCTTAAACTCCTTATCTTCATCGATAAAATGAAGTGCACTACAGAAGCTCTCTTAAAAGGTGATGGCAATGACAAATGAGGTGGCGCAAGGTCAAGTGCCTCGCTTGGTGCCTGGCACACTTAAGCACTACATACCTGTTGGCTGTTATTGACCTCAAGGAGTTCAGACATCTTTCCCTTGTATGAAGACACACAGGCTGGCTAATCCACTGCTTCCTTTTTACTTATCCATCTATGTTCTTGGTTGCTGATTTGTTGAGCATTGCCAGTTTTTCAGTCTGATGCTTCAAAATTCATTAGCTGAGAACTGCAAAAAGTTTAGAAAAAGAACTAATTATCTCTTTGAAAATACACATCACCTCTACATCTCACCAAGATCTACCAGAGACACCTCATCCCTGTATTTACCCAAGATAAGATTTCTGAACTATGGTATTTGTTTTGAAATAAAATAGAAAAGCTGCTTCAGAGATGAAAAATGACAAATAGAATTTTATGTTTTTCTTCATATATGTCATGAGAATTCATATACATAGTCTATAGAGAATGTCCTGGAAATGTTTATGGTAGAGAATCATTGTTTCCCTGCCTCTGTGTTACATTTCATTCTGTTTTATTTCAGTCATTCTTTATGGGGTTTATTTGGCCTGGTTCTGGAATTGTCTCTCTTACACTTCTGTAACCTCTCTTTCAACATCAGTGATTTTATTTTCTTGGAGTTCCATTTACAAGACAGTCCGCTGTTCTTTTAAGCTCGAGGATTCTATCAGCTTGACCTCATTTGCATGTTGTCACATTCTTCTGGGGTGTAAAAAAGCTTACCTGTGACTTAGAGATTTGGTTTCCCTGATGTCTACTGATGTCATCTGAGGTTTGTTGGCATCTAATACTTATCTCTTTTTTTTTTTTTTTTTTTTTTGGTAGAATGGGTCTTCTAGCCAAAGACGAAGATTTAATCCGCAGTATCACAACAACAGGCTAAATGGGTCTGCGAAGCCCCAGGGCAGTGGTAACGAAGCTGATCCGATGGGGAAAGGCAACAACCGCCATGAACACAGAAGACAGCCACACAACGGCTTCCGTCCCAAAAACAAAGGCGGCACCAAAAACCAGGAGGCCTCTTTGGGAACCAAGACCCCCGAGGCCGCAGCCCATCCGGAAAAGCCCCGACGAAGGCAGCACGCTGCAGACAACTCGGAGGCCAGGCCTTTCCGGGGAAACGTCTCCAGGGTTTCACAGTGCAATCTCTGCCCCACGAGAATAGAAGTTTCCACAGATGCCGCGGTTCTCTCCGTCCCAGCTGTGACGTTGGTGGCCTGAGCTAGGAGAGGAAAAAAAAAGCCGTTTTCATTCAGTTTCTGTTCCCTGCCCGAGGTGCTGACCCAATTCGCTGCCAAAAGAGAGTCAATCCGAATATCCAAATCCTGTACGGCTGTGTCATCCTCTCTTAATCATTTTTTCTAATTCTAATAATCAGCTCTAGCTTGCTTCATAACTTTCATGGCTTTGCTTGATCTGTTGGCGCTTTTTCTCATCAAGACTTTGCAGCATTTTAGCCAGGCAGTATTTACTCATTTGTTAGGAAAATCAAGATGTGGCTAAAGATCAGAGGCTCAGTAGCAACCTATGTTGTAGCAGTGATGTCAGTCCATTGATCGTCTTTAGAGAGTTAATGTTGAAAACAAAATTCTTATTGATCAGACAAACTTGATCTGCTGAAGACACGTGCGCTTTTCTAGAGTTTAACATCTGGTGTTTTTCTGAAAAAAATATATATACATATATTGCTTTATTTGAAACAAATTAAAATATGCTGCATTTGACACCTGGCTTGTTTTTTTTTTCCTTTTTAATTTATGCTCACTTTATCATCCAGTGTACTAGGTAGCACTTTCAAGAAAACTTTAGAGACTAGAAGTTGTGGCACAGAGCTCTGAACAATACTGTTTCTCTCGGGACAGGTAACCTTTTGGAAAAAAACAATGCCTGACAATGGCCCTGCCAGTTCGTTACACACATATAGATCGATGTGCACCCCGATCGTCTTAGACGAAACCTTGGTTGCAAGTAATATAAACCTTAGCCTCATTTAAACAATAAACAAAAGGTATTGGTTTAGTGGCTGCAAAGCCCAGTATCAAAGTATGCTTGGGTCCAAATGGATCAGGACTCTAGCTCCTTTCTCCTGGTTATCTCAGCTCTCCCTTTCTCCTTAGGCTGACGTTGTATTCAGAATGGTGGCAAATAGCTGCCTCACTCCTAAGAGTCATGTCCACCCCTACACTGTCCAGAAGAAAAGAGAAGCTCTCCAGGTAGCGTCCACATGGAGCAAGTGTCTTTCTCAAAAGTCCCAGCGAGGGTCTTGCATATCATTGGCCCAGACTGCTGGTAGGCTTGTCCCTCAACCAATCAGCAAATGACATGTGCTAATTAGCATAGACTAATCAGAGCCCACCCCCAAGCTGGGTTGTGGCCGGCTGCCCAGGAGCACAGGGGCTGTGTGCAGCAGGGCTCCTGTTATCTAAGGAAGGGAGAGGGGATACCGGGGGCCCACACCCCAAGGAGCCCCAAGTCCCCTGTCTTGGAGGGCAAGGCAGCTCAGTTTGGCCACTGCTTCCATCGAAATTCCATGTGTCCTACAGATGTGTTGGCCTCTTTCAAGTTCAAATGCTTATTTTCAACTCAAAGTTAACATTTTTTCTGGCAGCCCAGGTTCAGTGGTTCTCTTCCACAGAGCAGCCCCGAGCACCTGAGCCTGCACACCACGCAAGCATCCGTTTCTTCTTTCGCCAGGTGCAGGGAGGATGTTTGCTCTCTCTGGAGAGAAACTTCTGAGGTCTCTGGGTGTACCCAGAGATTTAATAGGAATTTTATTTTATTTTATTTTTGAATTTATTTTATTTTTTTATACAGCAGGTTCTTATTAGTTATCTATTTTACACACATCAGTGTATATCTGTCAATCCCAATCTCCCAATTCATCACACCACCCCCCACCGCCGCTTTCCCCCCTTGGTGTCCATACATTTGTTCTCTACTTCTGTGTCTCTATTTCTGCCCTGCACACCGGTTCATCTGTACCATTTTTCTAGAGGAATTTTAAATGTGAAGTCACATTCCAGGAAGGACGGAAGGTTTGTTCGTTCAAATAAGAAAGGTAAATGTTCAGGACTGCAATCTCCGTTTATTCCATCTGAGGCCCTGGATTTATATTTTATAAGACAGGAGGACTTTGCACAAATTTTGTGTACCAAGATTTGGCTCACCACAGAAAAATGTCAGTTCAAATGTAACAGCTTTAAAGATGAGTCAAATGATTATTGCAACAGGAAAATGATGGGTTTGCCAGGTCAGGAGCACATCTGCCTTTGTCAGGGTGGACCCTCCACCCTCAACCTTGACGCACCCATTATGCTGTTCTTGGGGTTAAGAAAGCTCAGCCACATTCCTAAGCACGTAGCAAATGCTCCGGGTCACTGAAAAGAAACAAAAAAGAATGCTAAGAAATATTCAGACCTGTTTACATTTTTTCCCTAGATTTTTGCCTTTCTTGTAGACCCTGGGCATGTAAGCATTCACCAATGTGCATCTTTGAAATAGTCGTTTCAATATTTTAGTGCCAGTGTCAGTCCATTGAAATACTATATTACATATCTACATCTGTTCCGGTGGAATCATTGGTGTGATCCTAGAAATCTGGGTTGAATTTTGCCATTCTTTTAAGATATTTTAAACTTCTTCAAAAAAAAATCCATGGGCTATGGGCACTCTAATCTCTCTACTTAATGCACAGTACCTAGAAGAATAGATTCTTTTCTCTTAAACACTTCTCTAGTAGAGGTTAAACCATTTTGATACCTGTGAAGATTGAATAACTTCAAAACTCACCTACATTGTACAACCAAGCCTCCATCCATTAAAGGCAAAACCTCCCTGTTGGGTTCCCAATTACATTCCAAATTTACATTTCGTTTGAGAATCTCTACATACTCCAGCTCTGTGCCGTTGACCCTATTCTAGGGGTGCTGAGTACAGCAAGGCTCAGAAGGTTAAACATAAGTTGGTGCAAAATTCACCCTCAATAAAGGCCATACAAGAGTTTGTGGGGGGGTTTCCCTGGTGGCGCAGTGGTTGAGAGTCCGCCTGCCGATGCCGGGGACATGGGTTCGTGCCCCGGTCCGGGAAGATCCCACATGCCGCGGAGCAGCTGGGCCCGTGAGCCATGGCCGCTGAACCTGCGCGTCCGGAGCCTGTGCTCTGCAACGGGAGAGGCCACAACAGTGAGAGGCCCGCATACCGTGGGGAAGAAATAAGAAACCCATACTATATCCAATTTAGAGCTCAGTTCAATTCTGCTGGCATCAGAAAACGAGATTTTAATTTAACATTCTTAGGGAAGCAACATCAAATGAAGTTAATGAGGTGAGTTAGCAGAGGAAAGCGACATGCAGATTTTTACTGAAGTAAGAGATTTGGGAATTCTGACTCTGAAAGCCTCACTCTCGATTTAACCATGAAAAGAGGGAATCCAAGGCCTGGACAGTTCTTTTCCCAGGGCAAGGCGGGGGTGCGGTGAGGTGAGGGGCGGGGAGAAGGGGGAACAACGGAGACAGCTAGGGAGATGCCTGAATTCAACAGTACCTTTGACTAAGCTTCCTCCTTCCCTCCATCCCTCCCTTTTGATGCTGTAACCTACGCTGTTTAGAGTGCCCTCTTGTGTCTGGAGATGGTAACATTTTCATTTCTCAGCAGACATTCTAGTGACAGCATCCGTAAAATATGTAATGGCACTTTTTTTTTAACCACACTTGCTTCAGAGCCTATACCTAAAATTCAGGCACAGGTGGGCTAGGATTCCACATTGCTCCCAGGTGCCAAAAAAATGAAGCAAAGGAGAAAGAGTCACTCCCAAATTTCCTAAACAAACCATAAAATAGCAAAAGATAATAATAATAAATAATAATTATTCAACTGATTAATACATTGCTCTCGCATTTTCCTGAAAGTACTGAGCCATCTTAACTGATCTAATTTTGTGAGAAAAAATATGAAGAGTTGCTAGGCCCCAGGATTTCCCTTGTTAGCTCAAGAATTTGAGGCACAATTTTAATATTATTCATTGCAAACTGTTAAAAGGATTTTTTTTTCATCCTTTTCCCAACAAACCTTTATAACTCCTAAAGAAGTTTTCTGTCTGTTCCTTGTTTCCAAGAACCAAGTCCCCAAGCCTTGGAGGCAGATCAGCCCAAACCAGAGTTTAATCTCATTACAGCCCCTCAGGCAAAGGAACTCCCATCTGTACCCAGTCATGCTGAGAAACACACAAGTTTCTCACAGATTGTTTTTGGTGATTGATTTTCAGAAGTCCCCTTGTTTGTGAACTCTACAGCTCAGAAGAGTTTTCAGTGTTACCACTAAGTTCAAGTTTCACAGGAGAAACTACAGCACACAGTTTTTAGAGAATACATAAATTCAGTGGCAAATTTATTTGCCTGAGAGAGTATGTAGATTCTGCCAAAAAAAAAAAATATATATATATATATATATATTTCAGAACCATGACTGCAACCAGGACCAAAGACTCTTAACAGAAAATAAGTGTAAAAAAGCACTTCCTGGAGCAGTCCCACCCCCTGCGCCCAGAATGGAGCCCGCATTTCCGCAGAGCTGGAATTTCTGGCTCGGGGTCTCTTCCCTCCACCGTCACTGAACTGCCCCGGAGCCCAGGGGGAGGACAGCCTCACTTAGGCTACTGGCTCTGGAGGGGCCTCAGCAGCGGAAGCCGTGACAGCCCTGGGGACCGCAGGCCAGGCAGACAGCAGAAGCAAGAACTACAATCCTGCAGCCTGTGGAACAAAAACCACATTCACAGAAAGATAGACAAGATGAAAAGGCAGAGGGCTATGTACCAGATGAAGGAACAAGATAAAACCCCAGAAAAACAACTAAATGAAGTGGAGATAGGCAACCTTCCAGAAAAAGAATTCAGAATAATGATAGTGAAGATGATCCAGGACCTTGGAAAAAGAATGGAGGCAAAGACCGAGAAGATGCAAGAAATGTTTAACAAAGACCTAGAAGAATTAGAGAACAAACAAACAGAGATGAAAAATACAATAACTGAAATAAAAACTACACTAGAAGGAATCAACAGCAGAATAACTGAGGCAGAAGAACGGATAAGTGACCTGGAAGACAGAATGGTGGAATTCACTGCTGCAGAACAGAATAAAGAAAAAAGAATGAAAAGAAATTAAGACAGCCTAAGAGACCTGTGGGACAACATTAAACACCACAACATTCTCATTATAGGGGTCCCAGAAGGAGAAGAGAGAGAGAAAGGACCCAAGAAAATATTTGATGAGACTATAGTCGAAAACTTCCCTAACATGGGAAAGGAAGTAGCCACCCAAGTCCAGGAAGCACAGAGAGTCCCATACAGGATAAACCCAAGGAGAAACATGCTGAGACACATAGTAATCAAACTGGCAAAAATTAAAGACAAAGAAAAATTACTGAAAGCAGCCAGGGAAAACGACAAATAACATACAAGGGAACTCCTATAAGGTTAACAGCTGATTTCTCAGCAGAAACTCTACAAGCCAGAAGGGAGTGGAATGATATAATTAAAGGGATGAAAGGGAAGAACCTACAACCAAGATTACTCTACCCAGCAAGGATCTCATTCAGATTCAACGGAGAAATCAAAAGTTTTACAGACAAGCAAAAGCTAAGAGAATTCAGCACCACCAAACCAGCTCTACAACAAATGCTAAAGGAACTTCTCTAAGTGGGAAACACAAGAGAAGAAAAGGACCTACAAAAACAAACCCAAAACAATTAAGAAAATGGTAATAGGAACATACATATGGATAATTACCTTAAATGTGAATGGATTAAATGCTCCAACCAAAAGACACAGGCTTGCTGAATGGATACATAAACAAGACCCATATATATGCTGTCTACAGGAGACCCACTTCAGACCTAGGGACACATACAGACTGAAAGTGAGGGGATGGAGAAAGATATTTGATGCAAATGGAAATCAAAAGAAAGCTGGAGTAGCAATACTCATAACAGATAAAATAGACTTTAAAATAAAGAATGCTACAAGAGACAAGGAAGGACACTACATAATGATCAAGGGATCAATCCAAGAAGAAGACATAACAATTATAAATATATATGCACCCAACATAGGAGCACCTCAATACATAAGGAAACTGCTAACAGCTATAAAAGAGGAAATCGACAGTAACACAATAATAGTGGGAGATTTTAACACCTCACTTACACCAATGGACAGATCATCCAGACAGACAATTAATAAGGAAACACAAGCTTTAAATGACAAAATAGACCAGATAGGTTTAATTGACATTTATAGGAAATTCGATCCAAAAAGAGCAGATTACGCTTTCTTCTCAAGTGCTCATGGAACATTCTCCAGGATAGATCACATCTTGGGTCACAAATCAAGCCTCAGTAAATTTAAGAAAATTGAAATCACATCAAGCATCTTTTCTGACCACAACTCTATGAGAATAGAAATCAATCACAGGGAAAAAAACATAAAAAACACAAACACATGGAGACTAAACAATACGTTACTAAATAACCAAGAGATCACTGAAAAAATCAAAGAGGAAATCAAAAACTACCTAGAGACAAATGACAATGAAAACACGATGGTCCAAAACCTATGGGATGCAGCAAAAGCAGTTCTAAGAAGGAAGTTTATAGCAATACAAGCCTACTCAAGAAACAAGAAAAGTCTCAAATAAACAATCTAACCTTATACCTAAAGGAACTAGAGAAAGAAGAACAAACAAAACCCAAAGTTAGTAGAAGGAAAGAAATCATAAAGATCAGAGCAGAAATAAATGAAATAGAAACAAAGAAAACAATAGCAAAGATCAATAAAACTAAAAGCTGGTTCTTTGAGAAGATAAACAAAATTGATAAACCATTTGCCAGACTCATCAAGAAAAAGAGGGAGAGGAATCAAATCAATAAAATTAGAAATGAAAAAGGAGAAGTTATAACAGACACTGCAGAAATACAGAGCATCCTAAGAGACTACTACAAGCAACTCTATGCCAATAAAATGGACAACCTGGAAGAAATGGACAAATTCTTAGAAAGACTTAGAAATTCTTCGAAGACTGAACCAAGAAGAAATAGAAAATATGAACAGACCAATCACAAGTAATGAAATTGAAACTGTGATTTAAAATCTTCCAAAAAATAAAAGTCGAGGACCAGATGGCTTCACAGGTGAATTCTATCAAACATTTAGAGATAAGCTAACACCCATCCTTCTCAAACTCTTCCAAAAATTTGCAGAGGAAGGAACACTCCCAAACTCTTTCTATGAGGCCACCATCACCCTGATACCAAAACCAGACAAAGATACAACAAAAAAAAGAAAATTACAGACCAATATCACTGATGAATATAGATGTAAAAATCCTCAACAAAAATACTGGCAAACAGAATCCAACAACACATTAAAAGGATCATACACCATGACCAAGTGGGATTGATCCCAGGGATGCAAGGATTCTTCAATATATGCAAATCAATCAATGTGATACACCATATTAACAAACTGAAGAATAAAAACCATATGATCATCTCAATAGGTGCAGAAAAAGCTTTTGACAAAATTCAACACCCATTTACGATAAAAAATTATCCAGAAAGTGGGCATAGAGGGAACCTACGTCAACATAATAAAGGCCATATATGACAGACCCACAGCAAACATCATTCTCAATGGTGAAAAACTGAAAGCATTTCCTCTAAGATCAGGAACAAGACAAGGATGTTCACACTCACCACTATTATTCAACATAGTTTTGGAAATCCTAGCCATGGCAATCAGAGAAGAAAAAGAAATAAAAGGAATACAAATTGGAAAAGAAGAAGTAAAACTGTCACTGTTTGCAGATGACATGATACTATACATAGAGGAGCCTAAAGATGCCACCAGAAAACTACTAGAGCTAATCAATGAATTTGGTAAAGTTACAGGATATGAAATTAATGCACAGAAATCTCTTGCATTCCTATGCACTAATGACAAAAAATCTGAAAGAGAAATTAAGGAAACACTCCCATTTACCAATGAAACAAAAAGAATAAAATACCTAGGAATAAACCTACCTAGGGAGACAAAAGACCTGTATGCAGAAAACTATAAGACACTGATGAAAGAAATTAAAGATGATACCAACAAATGGAGAGATACACCATGTTCTTGGATTGGAAGAATCAATATTGTGAAAATGACTATACTACCCAAAGCAATCTACAGATTCAAGGCAATCCCTATCAAATTACCAATGGCATTTTTTACAGAACTAGAACAAAATATCTTAAAATTTGTACGGAGAAACAAAAGACCCTGAATAGCCAAAGCGGTCTTGAGGGAAAAAAACGGAGCTGGAGGAATCAGACTCTCTGACTTCAGACTATACTACAAAGCTACAGTCATCAAGACAATATGGTATTGGCACAAAAACAGAAATATAGATCAATGGAACAGGATAGAAAGCCCAGAGATAAACCCATGCACCTATGGTCAACTCATCTATGACAAAGGAGGCAAGGACATAAAATGGAGAAAAGACAGTCTCTTCAATAAGTGGTTTTGGGAAAACCGGACAGCTACATGTAAAAGAATGAAATTAGAACACTCTGTAACACCATACACAAAAATAAACTCAGAATGGATTAGAGATGTAAATGTAAGACTGGACACTATAAAACTCTTAGAGGAAAACATAGGAAGAACAGTCTTTGACATAAATCACAGCAAGATCTTTTCTGATCCACCTCCTAGAGAAATGGAAATAAAAACAAAAATAAACAAATGGGACCTAGTGAAACTTAAAAGCTTTTGCACAGCAAAGGAAACTACAAACAAGATGAAAAGACAACCCTCAGAATGGGAGAAAATATTTGCAAACGAATCAACGGACAAAGAATTAATCTCCAAAATATATAAACAGCTCATGCAACTCAATATTAAAAAAGCAAACAACCCAAACCAAAAATGGCAGAAGACCTAAATAGACATTTCTCCAGAGAAGACATACAGATGGCCAAGAAGCACAAGAAACTAGCTGCTCAAAATCACTAATTATTAGAGAAATGCAAATCAAAACTACAATGAGGTATCACCTGACCCCAGTTAGAATGGGCTTCAACAGAAAATCTACAGACAACAAATACTGGAGAGGGTGTGGAGAAAAGGGAACCCTCTTGCACTGTTGGTGGGAATGTAAATTGATATAGCCACTATGGAGAACAATATGGAGGTTCCTTAAAAAACTAAAAATAGAATTACCATATTACCCAGCAATCCCACTACTGAGCATATACCCTGGGAAAACCATAATTCAAAAAGACACATGCACCCCAGTGTTCATTGCAGCACTATTTACAATAGCCAGGTCATGGAAGAAACCTAAGTGTCCATTGACAGATGAATGGATAAAGAAGATGTGGTACATATATACAATGCAATATTACTCAGCTATAACAAGGAACCAAATTGGGTCATTTGTTGAGACGTGGATGGATCTAGAGACTGTCATACAGAGTGAAGTAAGTCAGAAAGAGAAAAACAAATATCGTATATTAACGCATACGTGGGGAACCTAGAAAAATGGTACAGATGAACCGGTTTGCAGGGCAGCAATTGAGACACAGATGTAGAGAAGAAACGTATGGACACCAAGGGGGGAAAGTGGTGGGGGAGGGTGGTGGTGGTGTGATGAATTGGGAGATTGGGATTGACATATATACACTAATATGTATAAAATAGGTAACTAATAAGAACATGCTGTATAAAAAAATTTTTGTTTTGCCAATAAAAAAAATAAATTCTTTTTCAGCTTCAAAAAACAAAAAAGCACTTCCTATCAAAACCAGAAAACTTTTATTTTTTAACTGAAGTTTGAGTTAGATTTACCTATTCCTAGCCTTTTGAGAGAACACACTTTTTGTAAATTATTGTCATCAAGCTGGCCAATAATGTCATTACCCCTCTGCTAATGCCTGACACACAGTAGGTACTCAGTAAATACAAGGAAGAGAGAGCAGCTATGAAAGAATGACCCCTAGTATTTCTCTAATACCCTTAGAAAATTCTGGACTCTAAGTGGCCCGTGCAAAATAATCCAGTACGTCAATTCTAGAGAAGGTGGGAAGAGAGCAGCAGCTAAAGTTCCGACCCTGGTGCAGACTGCCTGGATTCACAATGGGCCTCACCACCTGCTGGCTGTGTAAATGCGTTTCTAAACATCTCAATACCTCCGTTTCTCCATGGGTAAATGGGACAAATAACCATACCTACTTGGAAGGATTGTTACAAGGACTGAATAAGTTAATCTTTGCAAAGCACTTGGAGTAATGCCTGGTACTTTGTAGGGAGACAGCAACCACAGAGCAATGTGAGTGGAGACACTTTATAAATTTATATGGGGAAGCTTTATGGAGAGAGAAGTGCATGTATATATGAAGTAATTATTAGTAAGGGGATTAGCTACTAAAGAAAACAGGAATAGCAGGTACTGGGATGGCTATTACTAGAGCTTGAGGCAAAGGAAAGGACAAGTTTGGGAGAACTCCCTGCCCCACCCACCCCTGCCCCCAAGGCTGAGACTCTGACCTTGTGAGGGAGGGTGACCCTGTGGCCCCAGTAGAGGCCAAGAAGCCCCCTGAAGTACTGGCAGGGGAGAAGCCCCACCCCCCAGGGCACTGGAGAACCGAGGAGCTTTCCCCGGAGGAGCTGGCCGACTCACCAGGGGGCCACCTGCAGGGGTGCCACGGAACCCACTGGGAATCCTGCTGGGGCGCCAGCAAAACTTGCCAGGAAGCTTCCTGCAGGCGTGTTGTTGAATTATCTGGGGAGCCAGCCAGGAGGCCCATGGGACAGGAAGCTGCTGCTGCTGAAACTTGGGCCCGTTGGGGTTCCCATATCCCAGCCAAGCACTCGTTGCAGGAGCAAGAACACAGGGACACTCATGGAACCAGGAAAAAGCCCCCTCCTGCTGCAGTGTCCCTCCAGTGACAAAGCCAGCTGGCTAAAGGGAAGTGCTTAGCGGGGTCCAGCTCCAGGATCACAGCAGGGCAGTGAAGAGTAGATTTGGAACCAAGAGGCAAAGGGTTGATACCTGGCATACCCTTAGAAAGCACTAGAACAGTATTTGATAAATAAATCTAAAACAAATAAACAGTATTTGATAAATAGCTATGAGGCACACAAATTTTCTAAGTCCTGGCTAGCTCACCTCTGGGAGGAATGTCAAGTTCCTATAAGAAGGGGCCTAAAATAGTGCTTAAAGGCCTGGACTCGATTAAGATGACATACACGTGAATCCTGCCCTTGCCTCATACTAGATGCAAGGCAGCTTACCAAACCCCTCTGTGCTTCAGTTTCTCCATCTGAAAAATGGGGATAATAATAATATACCTACATTATAGGGTTGCTGTATTAAATAAGTTAACATATAAAGGGCTTAGAAGGGTACATCTTAGTTTTTATTAGATAGTTGCTTGGTTAGAACAGCAAACAAAAATATTTCTAATATTATACCAAAACCAGAAATGTAAGTGAGAGCTAACAGGATCGAATTCTTTAATTGGCAGGCCTGAGACATCCTTTAGTATCATCCTCCCCCTCAATTCCCAGGGTTCCACTCCTGCCTGTGATTGACAGCTCTAATGTTCTCTTACTCATCCACACCCCCCAATTAGGAGAAATAGTTACCAGTATTTTGCTCAGGTTAAGTCACCCAGCTAATGCAATGGTTCTCAACTGGGGGTAACCGATTTTGTGTCCACCCCCAACTCCAGGAGACATTTGGAAAAGTCTGGAGACATTTTGATTGTCACAACTGGGGCAGGGATGCTGCTCAATATCCTACAGTGCACAGTACAGTCGTCCTCAATAAAGAATTATCCAGTCCAAAATGCCAATAGTGTCACAGTTGAAAAACCCTGATCTGGAGGGTCCAGGGGCTTTGGAGAAAGAAAACAGAAACGGTGGATGAGCACCGACACTGTGCCTTGTTCCTCCAGTTACGCTGGGTTCCTGGTTGGTTCAGCCTATGTCATGAAATCCAGACTGTCTGGCCCACAGCTGGAGTCTAAATATACAATTTCTGATGTCCTTGGGCTATTCATGTCATCTACATAGAAGCTGGGTTTCCACATCTTCCAAACCAAGAAATTAGGGCATAAGTTCTTGAAAGAGCTGCTATTGAAGCAGAATGTCCAAATTTTTAAGAAATCTTGGCAGAAGGAAGCAATATTTGTCTTTTTCCAACTTTAGCAAACCTTTCCAACTTTTTCCAATCTCTTGCTTTCCATAAAGTGCTGTTTAAAACAAGTTTCTCTTCTAAGCTTCAGGCCCTCAGATTCATTCCTGTAGCTGAGCACAATTTTACTAAGGTAATGAAGGTTTTAGGGTAAAAGAGAGGAAAGTATGAGAAACAACATTGTAAAATGAAAAGTTGTTAAATAAACAAGTAGGACAGAATATTGATTGACAGTTACTGTAAAATTATGTTTGTCTTAGCCACAGCTTACATCAGGAAGTGTCTAGCCAGCAAATATGAAATGTGTATGGGCTGTCTGAGGCAACATATGTGAACAAAGAAAAATTAGCTTTTCTGTAACAATATAAACCATGTGTAGCTCATGAGGCTGACAGGACTATAAGTGAAAACGGTTCTTTGGCTGCTCCACCAACCAAATTCCGTGGATATGAAATTCTGAAAACAGCTGGAAACCAATCTTTCTTTTCTGTTAGTTATTCATGATGTTTCCTTTTCTGGCTGTACTACATGCTTGAAATCCTGCATTTGATTTCATCTGAGTGAAAACTGCAGCCCTCGACAAAGAATCACTCATCCACTCCTCACTGGCTGAGGAATTCAGCAACTTGTTGACAGTTTCCAAGGGAGAGTTTCAGCATATGCGAAAATGACAGTATTTTCCATAATTAAAAAGTTCCTGGTTAACTTAGGAATACACATATGTAAATCATTTAAAAATATTTTTCATTTGCTATAGTAAAAGCTCTTTCCCTTCATTTTATTAAGTGCATATTTTCTACTTAGTTTCTAACCAACATCCTACCAAACATAGATTAAAGCTGTTCAAAGGGATTGCAGGTATAAATAAGGCAATCCTTTATAAGGCACCTCATACTCATATGTTAGCAGTTTTCCCTTTACTGAACAATTTACTACCACAAGTTTTTGTGCACATTCAAAATGCTATTTAAATAAAAATTCTTCTATGAACAATTTCTCAGGAAAAGCCAAATACGCTTGTACATTAATTCCTTCTTTAGAAATCAAAGTATAGTTGATAATAATTACACTGTATTTAACCATAGATTGGGAAGTGAATCAACAACTTTTTCAATGTTAGCACTCGCTAAGGAAGCAATAGGATTCCATCTGTGAATGAAAAAGAAATTGCATCAGCAAGTCTAGCAGGGGCAGTAAAGCAGGAGGAGAGGGGCCAGACTGCTTTTTTCCTTTCTCAGAAGTCAGGCAGTATCTGTCTGACCTCTCTGGGGTCTCATGAGCCATGTGTCTCTGAATTACTTTAAACAACTTGACAAGTTATATAACTGTTACTGTCATTACTAATGGTAATTGTGGTCATTAGCAACCATCACCAAATTAAGGGATTTCCGCCAGCATCTCCTTTGTTCTGACAGGATAAATTTTCCAAGGTCGGAAATCAGTTTCTGCGCCCCCAAAGACCATACCAGATACAGTTTATAAAATAATTGGGGGAGGGGGCGTTGCCCTGTCAGCAATTTACCGGAGGCCTGCTGTGTACCAGGCATTGCAAGTACAGAGGTGGCAGTCACTCTCTAGTAGAAGTCAGACATGTCATCCTAACACCATAATACCTTCCTGTTCAAAAACTTTAAATATTAAACAAATCCACAATTTGACATCTACTTCCTCCCTCTGGCTTTTCCTTTGATCAGTGCTGCTGTGGCATTCTGTGAAATTAGATTACGTGGCTAAAATGTGTGTGTGGAGGGGGGATCATTACTGTACAGCCTTTACGTTACTGAACCTCATTTTCTCGATCTCTAAAGGACTGGAAAAGACTACTTTCATTATGTTGTTCTGAAACTAAAAAGCAAACTGAACACAGTGAAATAAAATATATGAAAATACTTCATAAACTAACATAAAGCAATATTGAAACAAAAACTTATTATTTAAAAATACAAATGAAACAAATCCTTCAGTAGATTCCTACTGCCAGCCTTAGCCTCTCCACCTTATAATTAACCAGTTTTAATCAGGGCAAACCGGTTTTCAACACAGATTGCCTGGAAGGGCATAGTCAATTATCTTTTTTAATATGAGCAATACCTAAATACTCTACTTACCATTCAGGATTTCTTTTTTTCTTTTTTTTTTTTTTTTTTGCAGTATGCGGGTCTCTCACTGTTGTGGCCTCTCCCGCTGCGGAGCACAGGCTCCGGACGCGCAGGCCCAGCGGCCATGGCTCATGGGCCCAGCCTCTCCGCGGCATGTGGGATCCTCCCGGACCGGGGCACGAACCCGTGTCCCCCGCATCGGCAGGCGGACTCTCAACCACTGCGCCACCAGGGAAGCCCACCATTCAGGATTTCTGTTGCGTCCTCTGATCCAACAACTGCACAAACCTACTTTTCCAAAGTAATGACACTGAATCACTGTTTATAAAGCATGCTTTCCTTTTAAAAAATTTTTATTTTCCAGGAAGACCAATGGGTTATGATGAGTTACCAACTCTTATGTTTACAGAGTCTGGTATTAGGAAAAATGTGTCTTCATGCGAAATGAACCTAATCCCCAGGGAACCACACCCAAATAGAGTAATGTTCAAGTTACTGGAGCATTCTGAAGTTGATTTTGACTCCTGATACCCATAAGGGATGGTTTGTCCCTTTCCACCTCAGCTGAACCATGGCCCAATAGTTATTCCAAAAACTCTCCTCTTATAAAAGCCAAATGTGCTCAATAGACGTCCCTTAAACTACTTGATGCAAAGAAATGCAGGCCGTTGACTGAATCAACCATGATTAACCTTCAACATGTTTCCTTTCCAGACAAATGTTTATTATGTGTAAAATACACGTCTATTAGTATAAAATTTTCTTACATGAATCAGCAATTCAAAATGTTGTAGATCAAGCAATACCAATAATATCCTAAACGGAAGTTCTCAAAACTCACTATGGTCTTTAATTTTCAGAAGACCTGGATTCTATGTAATAGTATTTTTCAAGGTGACTGAATATTTTATATATTCCCCAGGGGAATATCATTCATGAATCTTTAGTTTTAAATATTCACTTTTTCTAGCCAAATAAACCACTTATTTTAAAAAGGCTGGTGGTATTTGGATAGCTATCCAAAATCGGTTTAACGATTTCATACATTAACTAGACAAGAAAGCAATTTTGTGAGCTGTAATAGGTAACCTATATAAACGAACAAGCTTTCAAACTACTAAAGGGCTCCAAGGCTTAAAAATAAGTACAGTCACAGAAAAATGTCACTTTTTACAGAAAGGTTTTTTCTATTTTGTAAAAAGTAATGTTTTGAGTATATTTACTTTACTCTTTTAAACCAGTACAAGTACAATGATAAGCACTGAGTAAAAAGTACCCTGCTTTATGAACTTATTTTTAACACACTGACGGCATACTGCTCACTGAAGACAGAAACATGTGATCCAATTATAAAACATAACATGTACGTGTAAACACATACAACTGAATAGTTGTGAAAAAATAGAAGATTAATCAAAATTCTCTGTTTTAAAATATTAAATTCAAGTTATGTGGAAATTTTATGCATAAAAAATCATACTGTATAATCAGAATAACTCTTTAATGGTCATTTCTGAAAAAAATATTAACTTTAGTTAAAAAGTTAAACTTTTCTCTTCAAAGTACTTTCAAAACTTCACTACTCAAATGAAAAATAAAATATTTTAACAATTAATTACATGACATGTTATATAGTTCTTATTCCAAGAAATCTTCTTGCAAGGTATAACTAAATCTGCTAACGGAAAAGAGTAAGAAAAGCCAATCTAGGAAAGAAAATTGTTCCATTAAGTGAAAGTCAAAGTGTGATCTCAAATTATTATCTTTTTTTCCCCCTCCCCATCATTTCTTTTCATGTTACCTTTTGAGACTGAGAGTGCCCTGCAGGGAGTTCACCTTGATCTACATTTTCTCTCAAATCTCCTCCCATCTGGGACACAGCACAGGGAAGCACTAATATCACCCTCTCTATTTCACCAGACTGAAAGCTAAGCCCAAACCTCACTCCTATCCCTGGGCTGCAATGAGTAACATTAAATAAATGCCTAAAATCTATAATTATTTCAGCAACAAAGTGGACTTGCTAGGGATGATTTTGCTCTACTGTTTTGTTGCCTTAATACCAATTAAACATTAAAAAAAAAAAAGCCCACACACATTAAAAAACCTGAAATTAAAACCATCCCTAGACAAATAATTTAAACGTTGGGAAAATGAGAAGTATAGGCCCAACCACTTATAGTCTCCCTCCTCCATTCCTACTTCACACAATTCACCCTAAATAGAAAGAAACAAGTTTTCATCCCAACTGCATCGGGAAACAGTGCCGCTTATTTGTATTAAACGGGTTGTAAGCTCGGAGAGGCAAACGGGACACCCTGAGTCCCCGTTTCCATCAATCGGTCTGGCCCTGCCCGTTCTCAGTCCGCGCGCCCAGGGCGCTGGGGGCGTCGGGGGTCGGCTCTGGGGGCCCCGCCGGCCTGGCCGCGGTGCAGGCGGGCGGGGAAGGCCCCGCAGCGCACAAGGGAGTCCGCTTCAGTTTTATCACTCGGTGCGGGGTGGCCTTTTTGTCGGAGAGCAGAACCTTAGCTGGAGGTGGGTGCGTGGCCCCGTTCTCAGCACCCTCGGTCCCGTGGGCAGCCTGATGCCCGGGCAGGCCTGTGCCCACCGGGGACGGGGCTTTCGACGGTGCAGAGCGCTGAGCTGCCCTTCCTCCTGCATCCGGGTTCACGGATGCCCGGGACCAGGGCTGCGGGGCACTGGCCGGAGGCACCCTGACGGAAGCCGAGTTCTTGACTTTAATTTGGGTGCTGGTGGAAGGCCCCAAAAATCGGACTGGCTTAGGACCAGTCTTACAGTTCACGCCTTCTTCTTCCTCCTCATTGGGCACTAGCAGTCGCCTGTAAATAGAGAAACAGGTTCTTGTCAACCAGCTGGTCCTGTAAACCAGCATTTACAGGTTTAGTAACTAAGGAAAACGTCTCCAAAGTCTACCTTCAGGGTGAATAAAAAGGTTTTCGTCAAGAATTTGAGCCAAGAGGTATCAACCTACCTCATCTCTCATCTCCCACCAAGGTCAATAAGTAAATTAGCAAGTTTACAAAAGATTGTTTCAACTGGAATACACTCTTTCAAACTCACACATAATGTTAATACCAGCAAGTTAAAATTTGGAGTGTCACACTGGAATTACACAACACATTACTCAGTTCTCACAAATTCTGATGTGATCCAGAGGATAACCAGGAGTATCCCAAGTTGTTTTTCCCAGAATAGCAGTTTCAAGAGATTTACTGAGGAAAAAAGGGTTTCACAAATAAACTTGAGAAATGCTACTGCATATTTTATTCTCCCCCTAAAGCTTTAAATTCTATATTAACAAATTAAAGATTCTATAGTAAAGACACCTATTTAGCTTTGTTGAATCCATATTTCCCAATCATTCTGTAATGCACCCTTTGGCACCCAGTAAAATTAGCATGCTATGGAACACATTTTGGGAACTGCTAGAATAGTCGAACTCATGGTACAGTTAGATGTATTTTGAATTTGAAAAGTATTGGACAAACCTTCAAAGATTCCTCAGCTGAGCTGCCATTCACTATAAAAAGCCTGAAGTGGAAACACTGTTTTACCTTATTTTATTTTTTATTCATTTTGTTTAAACTAAAACAAACAAACAAAAAACAGTTCACCCATTTCTCCCACTGCCCCCCCCCCCACCTCTGGCAAATACCAATCAGTTCCCTGTTTTTTTGCTTTGGATTTTGTTTGTTTGTTTGTTGTTTGTTTTTAAGATTCCACATAAAAGACAGCTCATATCGTATTTGTCTTTCTCTGTCTGACTTACTTCACTTAGCATAATATCCTCAAGGTCCATTTGTTGCAAATATATATATATACACACACATACCACAATTTCTTTATACCATCATCCATCAATGGACACTTAGGTTGTTTTTATATCTTGGCTATTGTAAATAATGCTTCAGTGAACATGGGGATACATATATCTTTATGAGCAGTGTTTTTGCTTTCTTTGGATAGACACCCAGAAGTAGAATTGCTGGATCATATGTTAGTCCTACTTAGAATTTTTTGAAGAACTTTTACATTATTTTCCATAGTGGCTACACCAATTTACATTCCCACTAACAGTGCACAACGGTTCCTTTTTTTCCACATCCTTGCCAACATTTATTTCCTGTCTTATTGATGACAGCCATTCTAACAAGCATGAGGTGATATCTCATTGTGGTTTTGATTTGCATTTCCCTGATGATTAATGATGTTGAGCATCTTTTCATGTACCCATTGGTCATCTATATGTCTTCTTTGGAAAAATGTTTATTCAGATCTTCTGTCCATTTTTGAATCAGATTGTTTGTTTTTCTGCTATTGAGCTGTATGAGTTCTTTATATATTTTGGATATTAGCCCCTTATCAGATATATGATTTGCAGATATTTTCTACCATCCAGTAGTTTGCCTTTTCATTTTGTTGATGGTTTCCTTTGCTGTGCAGAAGCTTTTTTAGTTTGATGTAGTCCCACTTGTTTATTTTTGCTTCTGTTGCTTTTCATGTCAGATTAAAAGATCATCACTAAGACCCGTGTCAAGGAGCTTACCACCTATTTTTTCTTCTAGGAGTTTTATGGTTTACATTCAAGGCTTTAATCCATTTTGAGTTAATTTTTGTGTAGTATGGTGTAAGATAGTGGTCCAGTTTCATTCTTTTGCATGTGGATATCCAATTTTCCCAACACCGTTTATTGAAGACACCTTTCTCCATCGTATATTTTTGGCTCCTTTGCCGTAAATCAGTTGGCCTATATGTATGGGTTTATTTCTGGTCTCTCTCTTCTGTTCCACTGATCTGTGTGTCTGTTTTTATGCCAATTCCATACCATTTAAATTACTATAGCTTTGTAATATAGTTTGAAATCAGGGAGCATGATGCCTTAAGCTTTGTTCTTCTTTCTCAAGACTGCTTTGGCTATTTAGGGTCTTTTGTGGCTCCATACATATTTTAGGGTTGTTCGTCCTACTTCTGTGAACAACGTCATTGGAATTTTGATAGGGATCGCACTGAATCTGTATATTGCTTTGGGGAATACAGGCATTTTAATAATATTAATTCTTCCAATTCATGAATAGGGACTATCTTCCCATTTATTTGTGTCTTCTTCAATTGCTTTCATTAACGTCTTACAGTTTTCAACATACAGGTTTTTTATTATCTCCTTGGTTAAATTTATTCCTAGGCATTTTATTCTTTTTGATGCAACCATAAACTGGATTTTCTTAATTCCTCTTTCTAATAGTTCATTATTAGCACATAGAAATGCAACAGAATTTTGTGTATGGATTTTGTTTATTAGTTCTAACAGTTTTTTGATGGAGTATTTACGGTTTTCTATATATAATATCATGTCATCTGCAAAGAGTGACAGTTTTACTTCTTCCTTTCCAATATGGATATTTTTAATTTACTTTTCTTGCCTAATTGCTCTGGCTGGGACTTCCAATACTATGTTTAGTAAAAGTAGTGAGAGTGGGGGTCCTTATTTTGTTCCTGATCTTAGAGGAAACGCTTTGAGCTTCTCACCACTGAGTATGTTTGCTGTAGGCTTGTCATATAAGGCTTTATTATGTTGAGGTACATCCTCACTATACCTGCTCTGTTAAGAATTTTTATCGAAAATGGATGCTGAATTTTGTCAAATACCTTTTCTGCGTCTATTGAGATGATCGTATGATTTTTGATATGATATAAAAACCATTTGATAGATTGTTTCCAGTTCAAGATGACAATATAGGAAGATACTGAACTCACCTCCTCCAATGGACACACTGAGTTTACAGTTATATATGGAACAATTTCCTCTTAAATAAAACCTAAAGGCCGGCTGAGTGACAACTACATATTGAGCAAATGAGAAGAAAACAACATTGAAGCAGGTAGGAGAAGCTGGAACACAATCTTGCCATAAACCCGTCCCCCAATGCAGTAATCCGCAACCAGGAAGAAAGTCAAAACCTGCATCTTCTCCCTGAGGAGGGAAAGATTCAAACCCCACATCAGGCTCCCCAGTTTTTAAGACATGCACTTGAGAGATGAGCCCCTAAAACATTTAGCTTTGAAAATCAACAGGGTTCAAGTCCTGAGGCCCACAAGACTATAGCAATCTGATAAACAGCTCTTCAAGGGTCCACATGCTCAGATTCACCCACCCCAGGGCCCAGTTCAAAGGCGGCCAATTGCACCCAGACTTAAATAGTAAAGTAGCTCACCTGCTGACAGAAAAGTGCTGGCCTGAGGGGCAGGTGTCTAATTTAACACACACATCTAGAAGCCCGCTGGAACACTCTCTGGGAATGAAGACTAGCAGGTACCATCTTCATGCTCTCCCTTTGCTGTGCTCCAGAGCACCAGTATTTCCTGGAAGAGAGCTTTTACACTCGTCTGGAACCCTCACTTTTTATGGCTCTTAGCCAGGGGACACCTCCTGATTGCCTGGCTCTGGAGGCCAGTGGAGCTTGCATTCCTGGTCCCATGGGACTGTAACAATTGGTGTTACCCAGAGAGGAGCTCATAGCCTTGTCTGGTACCCCAATTTTTGCAAATGCTGCCAAGAGACACCTCTACATTGCATGGCTCTGGTGGCCAGTAGGGCTTATGCTTGTGGGTCCCACAGGACTGTAACCAATGGAGAAAGAGTTCTTAAACAGCCATCACCCCAGGACACAACAAGAGGCAACAGACCCAGAAGCTCAGTCTTTCCGTGAAGGAGGTCTGTTAGCTGATCATCCTGACTGCAGCCTGAGGGGCAGACTTCTAATTAAACATGCATCTAGGGGCTGACTATAATCTTTCACAGAGACCTCGTAGGGTGGGTGCTATCTTCGCACCCACCTTCTGCCACACTCCAAAGTGCCAGTGTCTCCTGAAGGGGAAATTTACATGCATCTGGTGCCCTGGTTTTTGTATTTGCCACCCACAGCATGCCCCTTGATCCCTTGATCCCCTGGCTCTGGTGGCTGGTGGGGCTTGCATTCCTGAGTCCCATGGGACTGTGGCAATCAGAGAGATGGTTCCTGGCGGGCTAACATCTACAGGACACTGCACAGACAACAGACTGAGGAACATCCCCCAGTCTTTCTGCAAAGGAGGCCTTTTTGCTTGTCCTAGTGCTTTGGCCTGAGGGGCAGGCCTCAGGTTTGGCACATATGTATTGCCAAACAGAGCTGCTCTCAAGGAACATAGGCTGTGAATGCCATCTTGGTGCTCTCTCTCTCTGCCTTGATCCAGCTCCTCAGAATCTTTCTGAAAAGAGCTTATACACTCAGCTGGAACCCCGATTTTTGCAGGTGCCACCAAGGGGGCATCTTCAGATTGCCTGGCTCTGTTGGCCAGCAGAGCTTACACTTGCAGTCCCACAGGACTGTATATATTTGTAAAGCTCTAAAAGCTGCTGCCTGAGGGTCTGGCTTCCAAGCAGCCTCAATCTAGGTGATGAGATCCTCCCCTTTGGGACACTGACAGGTCTTGGCTCATCCTCAACTACTGGGAGCTATTAAAAATATAATAGGCTGCTTGGACAGTCGCAAAGGTTTGACAGTCAACTAAGAGCTGGGGCAGGGCCAAACAATAAGGTTCATCCTCTGCACAAGGCTACTCTTTCAAAACTGAGTGAGGTGGTTGTTTCATCTACTGTATAGAAACCAACACAGAGAGTCAAGTAAAATGAAGAAACTGAGGAATATGTTCCAAATGAAAGAACAAGATAAAATCTCAGGAAAAAACCTTAATTAAACAAAGATAAGTAATTTAGCTGAGAAGGAATTCAATAATGGTCATAAAAATGCTCACCAAACTGGGGAGAAGAATGAATGGACACAGTGAGAACTTCAACAAAGAGATGAAAAATATAAGAAAGTACCAAATAGAAGTCACAGAACTGTAGAATACAACAACTGAACTGATAAACACACTAGAGGGGTTCAACAGCAGACCAGATGAAGCAGAAGAAAGGATCAGTCAACTCAAAGGCAGGGCAGTGGAATTCACCCAATCAGAGCAGGAATAAAGAAAAAGAATGGAAAAAAGTGAAGATAATTTAAGGGACTTACGGGACAACATCAAATGGACTAACATTCACATTATAGGGCTCCCAGAAGAAGAGAGAGAGAGAAAGGAGAAGAAATCTTATTTGAATAAATAATAGCTGAAAACTATATAGCTGAGAAAGGAAAGAGACATCCAGATCCAGGAAGTCCAGAGAATTCCAAAAAAGATGAACCCAAAGAGACCCACACTAAGACACATTATAATTAAAATGTCAAAAGTGAAAGACAAGGAGAAAATCTTAAAAACAGCGAGAGAAAAATAACTTGTTATATACAAAGGAACCCCCATAAGACCATCAGGAGATTTTCAGCAGAAATTTTGCAGGCCAGAAAGGAGTGGCATGATATATTCAAAGTAGTAAAAGAAAAAAATCCAACCAAGAATACTCTACCCAATAAAATTACCATTCAGAATTGAAGGAATAATAAAGAGTTTTCCAGACAAACAAAAGCTAAAGGAGCTCATCACCACTAAACTGGCCTTACAAGAAATGTTAAAGGGACTTCTTTAAGCTGAAAAGAAAGGGCACTAATTAGTAACAACACATATGAAAGAATAAATCTCACTGGAAAGGTAAATATATAGTAAAGGTAGTATATTAATCACTTATAAAGCTAGTATAAAGGTTAAAAGAAAAAAGTAATAAAAATGACTATGATTACAATAATTAGTTATGGAATACACAATATAAAAAGATATAAAATATGACACCAAAAACCTAAAACGTGGCAGGGGATAGTATAATGTTGAGCTTTACAATGGAATCAAACTTAAGTTGTTATCAACTTAAAACAGACTGTTATAGATATAAGTTATTATATGTAAGCCTCATGGTAACCACAAAGCAAAAACTTATAGTAAATACACAAAAGATAAAGAGAAAGGAATATAATCATACCACTAAAGGAAGTATCAAACCATAAAGGAAGAGAGCAGGAGAAGAAAGGAACAGAGAGGAACTATAAGAACAATAAGAAAACAATCAACAAAATGGAAATAAGTACATACCTATCAATAATTACTTTAAATGCAAATGGACAAAATTCACAGAGTGGCTAAACAGATCAAAAAATAAGACCCATCTATATGCTGCCCACAAAAGACTCACTTAAGTGTAAGGACACATACAGACTGAAAGTGAAGGGATGGGAAAAGATATTCCATGCAAACCACAAGAAACCAAAAGAAAGCTGGAGTAGCTATACTTATATCAGATAAAACAGACTTTAAAACAAAGACTGTAATAAGAGACAGAAAAGGTATTACATAATCTTAAAAAGGTCAATCCAACAAGAGGATATAACATTTGTAAATATTAATGCACCCAAAATAGGAGCACCTAAAAAATAAGGCAAATATTAACAGAACTAAAGGAAGAAACAGAGAGCAATACGATAATAGTGGGGAACTTCAGTACCCCACTTACATCAATGGATAGATCCTACAGATAGAAAATCAATAAGGAAACATTGGCCTTAAATGACATGTTAGGCCAGATGGACTTAACAGATATTTACAGAACATTCCATCCAAAAATAACATAGTACACAATCTTCTCAGGTGCACATGGAACATTTTCCATGATAGATCATGTGTTAGGCTACAATACGAGTCTCAGTAAGTTTAAGACAACTGAAATCATATCAAGCTCCTTTTCTGACCACAATGGTATGAAACTAGAAATTAATTACACAAAGAAAACTGGAAAATTCACAAATACATAGAGGTTAAACAACATGTTACTGAACAACCAATGGGTCAAAGAAGAAATCAAAAGAGAAATCAAAAAATACCTTGAGACAAATAAAAATGGAAATGTAACATACCAAAATTTGTGGGATGCAGTGAAAGCAGTTCTAAGAGAGTTCATAGCAATGTTTACCTCAAGAAATAGGATAAATCTCAAATAAACAACCTAACTTTACACCTCAAGGAACTAGAAAAAGATCAAACAAAAGTTAGTAGAAGGAAGGAAATAACAAAGATTAGAATAGAAATGAATGAAATAGAGACTAAAAAGACAATAGGAAAGATCAATAAAACAGCTGATTTTTTTAAAAAGATAAACAAAACTGACAAACCTTTAGCTAGATTCACCAAGAAAAAAAGAGAGAACTCAAAATCAGAAATGAAAGAGGAGATGGTGAAACTGATGCCATAGACATACAAAGGATAATAAGAGGCTACTATGAACAATTACATGCCAACAAATTGGACAACCTAGAAGAAATGGATTAATTCCTAAAAGCATACAACCTACCAAGACTAAATCATGATGAAATAGAAAATCTGAACAGACCAATGACTACTAAGGAGATTGAAATCTCCTAACAAACAAAAGTTCAGGACCAGACAGCTTCACTGGTGAATTCTACCAAACCAATTCTTCAAAGAATTAACACCAGTCCCTCTCAAACACTTCCAAAAAATAAAAGAGGAGGGAACTCTCAAATTCATTAAGGCCAGTAGTACCCTGATACCAAAACCAGACAAGGATGCCACAAGAAAATTACACACCAATATCCCTGATGAACATAAATGCAAAAAATCCTCAAAAAAAAAAATACTAGCAAACTGAATTCAACAATACATTAAAAGGAACACACATGATGATTTACTCCAGGGATGCAAGGATGGTTCAACATCCACAAATCAGTCAATATGATACACTATATCAACAAAATGAAGGAAAAAAATCGCATGGAACATTATTTTAAATGACCTTAAAACTGTCAAACTGTCAAGCAGCCACTGTCAAAAGCCTGCCTGCTCTTTCCACTGCTTCCATCAGTTTCACTTCAGGAAGATCACCTTCTGAACATGTGTAATGGCAATCCTCCAAGTCTTCTCCCTCTGACTCAGCACTGTTGTGTTTTCAGAGGCAAATATAAGATACTGAACTCTGATTTTTGGAAATGGGATCATAATAGCATAGTGATTTGAAATATAATATAATATATTCAACCTCAAAACTCTACTGAACATAACTAAAATTTTGTAGGTGAGAAATGGTTCTTTGGGACCTCACAAGTGCTTCTAAGTCACCATTACCTGGTCCGTGAATCAAAAATGATGCTTAATAAAATCCCAGAGGAAAAAGACAACTAACACAGAGGAGAGTTTCCATAAAACCATTTCTGCTTGCTTTATATTTTGTACACATCTTCCACTGGACTCTAGTCCAAGGCTGCTCCACCTGAGCACTATTGCCATTTGGGATTCAACAATTCTTTGTCATGGGGGGGCTGCCCTCTGCATTCTAGGACGTTTAGAAGCAACCCTGGCCTCTACCCTCTGGATGCCAGCAACATCCCCCACCTGACAGTGTCTCCAAACGTTACCAAATATATCCCCTGGGGAACAAAACTGCCCCCAATGGAGAACTACTGCTCTAGACCCAAATAATATTTGCTAACTATAAGTCCGAACACCAAAATAAATAATGATAATAAAATGAGAGCCTTTAAGCAAAAAGATCTGCTTTAACATATGATTTACTACTAAAAACTGAATAAAATTCTCTGCACCTCTGTGAAAGATCTAGAGGGCAAAAGTAAGAAAGCAGTCTGAAATTTCATACGGGCACTGAATCAAATTCTAGAATAGATGATCAAGAAATCAGAATGTCTGAAAGTCATGAATACTACCCAGACAATGAAAATGAAATATAACTTTAAATGTATTTAAACCACAGTGAAAGACACAGATGTGGAGTGAATTCAGTGCTAATGATTTCATAGAACACAAGATAATACTGCTAAATAAAAATGTTATTTGTGGTAACAGGAAGGAGAAAGGGATTCAGAATAAATCACAGGAAATTTCAAATATTAAGTCTAATAAATTTCTTGACTATTGCCAGTAAAGTCTGGGATTTCACTTTAGTGGGGAAAAACACTTACCACAGCATTCCCACTGTGTCCAGTAGTATTTTTTTTTTTTTTTTTTTTTTGCGGTATGCGGGCCTCTCACTGTTGTGGCCTCTCCCGTTGCGGAGCACAGGCTCCGGATGCGCAGGCTCAGCGGCCATGGCTCACAGGCCCAGCCGCTCCACGGCATGTGGGGTCTTCCCGGACCGGGGCACGAACCCGTGTCCCCTGCATCGGCAGACGGACTCTCAACCACTGCGCCACCAGGGAAGCCCAGTATTTTTAAAATCATACTCTCCCCAAAAGAACATACCACATAACTCAGTTTTAAAGAATTACTTCCACTTTTTACATAGTTCTGGTAACTTTGCATTTAATTTTTTTTTTCTGGCCATGCCACACGGCTTGTGGGATTTTAGTTCCCCGACCAGGGATTGAACCCGGGCTCTCGGCAGTGAGAGCGCAGAGTCCTAACCACTGACTGCCAGGGTATTCCCTCAAGATTTACATTTTGGGGCTTGCCTGGTGATGCAGTGGTTCAGAATCCACCTGCCAGTGCAGGGGACACAGGTTCAAGCCCTGGTCTGGGAAGATTCCACATGCCGTGGAGCAACTAGGCCCGTGCACCACAACTACTGAGCCTGCGCTCTAGAGCCCGCAAGCCACAACTACTGAGCCCATGTGCCACAACTACTGAAGCCCGCACACCTAGAGCCCGTGCTCCGCAACAAGAGAAGCCACCGCAGAGAAGCCTGTGCACCGCAGCGAAGAGTAGCCCCCGCTCACTGCAACTAGAGAAAGCCCGCACTCAGCAACAAAGACCCAATGCAGCCAAAAATAAATAAATAAATAAAGATTTATACTTTGATGGTAAGGCAGAATATTCACCTAGGTGATTAATAAGCTCAATGAAGTCAAGAACCATTATTCACTCCCCCAGTAGAGGCAGTAAAAATATAGGTCATAGATTAATTTTTTAAAAAATCAACAAAGAACAGATAACCTCTTTCGAATTGGGGCCATGTGACGCAGGCTTCCATGTAAAGGCCGCTCTTCCAGAGTCCAACATTCTATCAGTTCATGAGGCACCCGCCAGTAGCTAACACCTGGAAGATAAAAAGACAATTTAGAGAACCACTGTCCACTGCCAAAGCCTCAGCAACACTTTTGTATAAGACCAGCCAGATAAAGTTTAAGGTTCATGACTCCCATTTGATGAAGAGAAATATAAGCAGGAAGTGCTCCCAAGAAGAGCCAGGGCAATAGTGGCACAGCTCATGATCTGGGTCCAGAAAGAGCTGGCTACCAGCCGCCCCAGCTCTGCCACTGATAACCAGAGGTGGCTATACAGACCTTGGGCAACTGAGTGTATGCTGGTTAAGGGCACAGGCACTGGAGCCAAAACTGCCTAGGTCTGGATCCCATTTCTGTCATTCACTAATCATATCACCTTGGGAAAATTTTCTCATCTGTGAAATGATGACAATAATAGTACATACCTTGCTGCGATGATTAAATGAGAAAATAAAAACAAAATGCCTAGAACAGGGCCTGGCACAGACTTAGCACTCAAGAGATGTTAGGTGCCTTTATTATAAGTCATAGTGTTGGTAGTAATGTGAAAGGATTGGACAGTAGGGGTTCTAACACTTGCCCTGTCTACCTCACTAGGTTGCTGCAATCATCAAATCAGATAAATTTTGTGAACCACTCTGTAAGAGGCAACCACTATATGAATATGAGGTATCAATACCTTATAGGCATCTTTTCAAACAAGAATAATCTGTGTTAATGTGGCAGGCCAAGATTCCAGTCAAATTCACTTAATTTTTAAATCTGATATGTTTCTTTGTTTAAATTTATTCTATTGAAGTATAGTTGATTTACAATGTTTTGTTAATTTCTGCTGTACAGCAAAGTGATTCAGTTATACATACATACATATGTGTATATATATATTTTTTCATATTCTTTTCCATTATGGTTTATCACAGGATATTGAATACAGTTCCCTGTGCTATACAATAGGACCTTGTTGTTTATCCATTCTATATATAATAGTTTGATATGTTTCTGATTGAAACCTGAAAACGTATTCCTTTTTTTTTTTTTATTTATTTTTGGCTGTGTTGGGTCTTCGTTGCTGTGCGTGGGCTTTCTGTGGTTGCAGCGAGCAGGGGCTGCTCTTCGTGGTGCTGCGTGGGCTTCTCAGTGCAGTGGCTTCTCTTGTTGTGGAGCACAGGCTCTAGGTGCGTGGGCTACAGTAGCTGTGGCACGTGGGCTCAGTAGTTGTGGCTCGCGGGCTCTAGAGCGCAGGCTCAGTAGTTGCGGCGCACAGGCTTAGCTGCTCCGCGGCATGTGGGATCTTCCCGGACCAGGGAACGAACCTGTGTCCCCTGCATTGGCAGGTGGATTCTTAACCACTGTGCCACCAGGGAAGTCCCTGAAAATGTATTCTTATGAAGCTTAAAAACCTTTGGCTAAGTGAAAGAAGCCAGACACAAAAGGTTATATATTGTATGATTCCATTTATATAAATATCCAGAATACACAAATCCACTGAGACAGAGAGCAGACTGGTAGTTGCCAGGGGCTGAGGGGAGAGGGAAATGCAGAGTAACTGCTTAATGGATACTGGGTTTCCTTTTGGGGTGACAGAAGTGTTTTGGAACTAAATAGAGGTGCTGGTTACACACACTGTTAATGTAGCAAATGTCACTGAAATGTATACTGTAATTAATTCTATGTTGTATGAATTTCACCTCATTTTTTAAAAAAAGAACCATAAAAATTATATATAGACACATTAAAAAAGGCTTAAAGAATGATGCTAAGTAAAAACTGCTTGGTATTAAAAACAACAGTAACCTTTAAGTCCCAAGAAGGAACTTGGTGTCTTCTTTTTTAATCATTAAAGGGCTAGTAATAACAAACAACTTAGCAAGCTGGGCACATATATTATTATATATAATAGACATGTCCAAATACTCGAAGTCTATGAACCTCATTTTAAGACAACAACTTTCTAGAACTGCTTGATCATACTCCCAAACCTACTTATGCTACAAAAACATCACCAAATCTCATCCATTAACTTTTATTTTAAAGTCAGGTTTATTGAGATATAATTTACATAAAATAAAATTCACTCTTTTTAAGTACACTGAGTTTTGACAGATGTATACAGTCATGTAACTATGGCCACAATCAAGATACAGAACATTTCTATCATCCCCCAAAAGTTCCCTCCTACCCTTCTACAGTTGATGCCCTGCCCTCCATTCCTTAGTTTTGCCTTTTCCAAAGTATCATATAAATGGAATCATACACCACATAGCCTTTTGTGTCTGGCTTCTTTACCATGATGTTTTGAAGATTCATCCATGTTGATATATGTATCAATAATCATCTCTTTTTATTTCTGAGTATTCCATTAAATGGATATACTGCAACTTGTTTTTAAGACTTTCATTTTTTTTCCTGCCTATAATTCACATTCATTGTACAAAACTTGGAAAATATAGAAAAGTATATATAAAAAAAAATAAAAATCACTTCTAATCCTAAAACTAGGAATCATGGCTCATGACATTTTGATGTATCTCATTCCAGTATTTTTTCTATTTGTATGATATGCACATAATTGAAAACACATTGTATTTAATTTTGTTTCCTGCTTTTGACCATTTCTTACTTTATCACGGGCACTCATCAACGTAAAAAGTTTTTCAAAATTATTTTATTTTATTTTATCATTATTATTTTTTCAGCCATGCAGCATGCGGGATCTTAGTTCCTCAACCAGGGATTGAACCCATGTTCCCTGCAGTGGATGCGTGGAGTCCTAACCAAAAGACCACCCAGGAATTCCCTCAAAATAATTTTAATAGCTATACTCATCTATAACCTGTGGATGTGCCAATATGTATTTAACCCTGTATTATAGACATTTAGATTGCTTTTATTTTTTCCCTATTATGAATAATGTTTAGTTGAACATCTCTGTTCACAAGCGTTTGTCTGCATTTGATTATGTCTTTAAGGTAGACTTCTAGAAGTAGAATTATTGGCTCAAAGAATATGAACAATTTTGATGCTATTGATACATACTGATAAATTATTTCCAAAAAAAGTAATATGAATTTTATTCCTGCCAAGAATTCATGAGATCTTTACTAATCTGGTATATAAAAAAATAGTTCTCATTTAATGTATAGTTCATTGATAATGAGTTTGAACCTCTGCCACGTTTATTTCCTTTTCTGGGAATTTTATGGCCATGAACCTTATACATTTATTTGTAGTAGGGTTGAGCTGGTTTTCTAATCAATTTAAATAAATCCTCTTTATTATAAGGATAATCTTTGTCCAGTTAATGCAACACTTTTATCCAAGTTTTTTTATTAGTTTCTAAATTTTATTTATAATGTTTTATGTTTTAAAGTTAATATATTAAATATTATGTAATCAAATTTGTCTTTACGTTTTATTTTATGCTTATAATTTCTTCCCCTATTAAGAAATCAGTTATTTGCTTACATTTCATTATAGTCTATAATAGTTTCATTTTTCATTCATAAATCTACCTGGGATTATTTTCATAAATGATGTGAGGTTAAAGTTCTGTTTTTCTCCCAAGCATATTTCTCAAATAATCTATCCTTTTTAATTGGCATTTAATGCTTTCTTATCACATAGTAATTTTATTCTTATAAATTTAATGGATTTTATTCCTGATCTCTGCATCTATTCTTGTACCAGAGAGACATGGTTTTATTAGTATAGAGCTACATATAGTATTTTTACCATCAAACAGAGTTAAACTCATCTCTCTAATGACTTCTACTTCCCAAAATGCTTTTGGGTATTTCACATGTTTATTCTTTCAAAGGAATTCTAGAATCATTTCCTCAAGATTCCCAAAGAGGTCCATTGATATTTTGGTAGGAATTGTGTTAAACCTATAATTTAATCTGAGAAACACTGACATCTTTATAATATTCAGATTTCCCATTCAGGATCATGGTATGTCTCACAGTAATCTTCATCTCTTCTTTTTTATAGATGGATGGATGGATGGATGGACAGATAAATACATTTTAGCAGTTTTCTTCATAAAGGACCCAAGCATTTCTTGGTGGGGCAGCCTAGTTATTTCATTTTGTTTATTGCTATTGTGAATGGGATTTTCTCCTATAATTTCTAATTAATTTACCATAAGTAAGCTGCTAATCTTTATTTATATTGTATCTAGCTAGTTTAGTCTACTAAACTCATCATTTGAAATACCTTTAGTCGATTCTTTTCCGGTTTTCTACAAAGACATATTGTCCACAAATAACAATAACTGTCTTCTTCCTTTCAACAGTTCTTTCCTTACTTCTGTTTCGTGTATTATGGCTTTCCACAGGCCTTCCAGAACTTTGTTAGATAACAATGATACTCTATTACATGCTTTCTAAAAAGTTAAAATCAGTCACACGCTTTGTTAAAGTCAGTGATCCCAGCTCTCTGCTCCAGCTTCCTGAGTCAGTGGAGAAAGAATCCCAGCCAGGCCCTCCCAAAGCTTCCCAGGCAGCCTGCTAGTCCAGCGGCACAAAAGGAGACAAGAACACCAGGGGGGTTGTTCTTCAACTTAAGCCCAAGTGTCTCAAAGTCAATTAAATCTGAAGTAATAAGCTTAAAGAGAATAGCATTTTGTTCAACACACTTCATCCTATCTGTTTGAGGGGCATGATATGAAAAGGAAAAGGAGGAAAAGTGAGTGGGGCAAAGTTGAGGAAAAAAAGGGTTGGTACTAGCTCCCTGCCTGAAAGAGGAACAGCTGATAGAGAGTTTTAAAAAGCCTTTTCCTTTCCTTATTCAATCTTACATGACTTGCAATGTCTGTCTCTACCAGCTTTTAAGCTCATTTGAGGACTGAGATGTGTCTTATTTATCTTTGGACAATTTTAGGACTTCATTATAGTGCTTGCACCTAATTGACACTCAATACATGTTAATTAAGAAAAAAAACCTTAGGCGTAGAACAGTTAACCCTCTGTGATCTTTAAGCAAGTGGCATGTCTCTCTGAGACTTCTTTTCCTCATCAATAAAATCGTAAACAGCATACAGGGTTGTTTTAGGACTAAGAGATACTGAATGTAAACTACATATCACACTGAATATCAAGCAGCATTACTATTATCAACTCACATAAGCAGCTTGGTAAAGATAGTCAAATTTCAAAGTGTGCATTTAAAGAATATTTGTTTTCTAAGGGCTCTTTAGATATCTTCCCAGCATTATTTTCATTTTCTCTCTCTCTCTTTTTTTTTTTTGATTACACATTTTATGCTTAATTTAGAGGTATACTTCCTAGGACAATGCTAGGTACACGGTAGGTGCTACAGAAACTCTTTTTATTATTATTTTTGTAATAAATTTATTTATTTATTTTTGGCTGTGTTGGGTCTTTGTTGCTGGGCGCGGGCAGTCTCTAGTTGCGGCAAGCGGGGGCTACTCTTTGTTGTGGTGCGCAGGCTACTCTTCATTGTGGTGCGCGGGCTTATCATTGTAGTGGCTTCTCTTGTTGTGGAGCACGGGCTCTAGGCGCGTGGGCATCAGTAGTTGTGGCGCACGGGCTTAGTTGCTCTGTGGCAGGTGGGATCTTCCTGGACCAGGGCTTGAACCCGTGTCCCCTGCATTGGCAGGCGGATTCTTAACCGCTGCGCCACCAGGGAAGCCCCAGAAACTCTTTTTAAATTGAACTAAATAAGCATAACTAACAAAAGTGTATTTTAGGTTACTGTATTATAGATTATTAATAATATCTAGCAACTCATGGGGTTTAAAAATTTGTAAGTAAACTGCCTCAGTGTTACTATAAGGTGACAACTACCTGGACCCACACCAAAAACATTTTCTCAAAAAAAGAAATGCTGTATTTGAACTTGCTTTGTCTTATTAAGGAAAAGTCTACTTTCTGCCATGAAATGAAAGAATTGTACTGTACCTTTTCCTTCCCAGGCATCAAAGGCATCCATCATTTTCTTCAATTCTGCTACTGAATAATAGCTCCAAATATACTGAACATTATTTCCTGCCTCCCTAGAAATATTACAAAAGGTAATGAAAATATACTACCTAGGTATGAATGTGTATACATATATACAGCTAATAGACACTCAATAAGTGCTTGTTAACTAAGGAAAAAAATATGTAGGTAATGAGTAGTTGTTCTTCTGTGATCCTTAAGTATATATATATGTATATATATATATATTCTATATACGACATACTAGATGAGTATAATATACTATACTTACGTACTAACCTACATTTGATCTTTTTTTTACTGCGGTAAAGTATTTGTTAATTCCACAATATAAACTGTGCAGACAAATCAACAAATCCTTAAATTGGTTTTCTTAAAAAAATCACCTAACTCCAGTAAAGTTAGAAAAGATTCAACTTTGACTAAAACTTTCCTAGCACTATGTCAGGCACTTATATATCATATATAAACATCCCTGCCTGTAAAGAATTCAGAAAATGATAACATATTAATTATCTAAACAGCAAGCTCATGTGGTCATGCATTAGTCACTGACATGTGACCCAATCCAATATCTCAGAGAATTAAAAAAAAATTTTTGCTAAGTGAATTGACTAGTATAAATGAGATTACAGGGAAAATATGAACAGAATAACCCTTAAGAATTTAACATGTTCAAGGCATAGAATTTTAAAGTTGGGAGGGACCAGATGAAAAGTCTTTCAGCATTTCTCAAACCAGGACACCAAGACACAGGCCAGTCCTGGATCCTTCAGTGGGCCTGCTGACTTCTAGGCCAGGCTTCTGTCCCTGGACTATAGTGGAGGGGAGATACCCAGGCATGTGGCTTTTCTTTTCTTTCTTTCTTTTCTCTTTTTATAATGCCTCTCAGGGGATTCTGATGACCACTCCCAGTTGAGAACCACTGTACTAGACCAAGTAGATGGCCTATTGCTTATACAGATGTGAAATGGTCTGAATTACAACCACCTCATGAAACAGGCCTATCTCGACAGCTATGAGATTCACTGTCTGTTGAGAGGTACTGGCTTCTTTCCTAGTCAACCACATATTCCATTCAGTAACACCTCTTAGAAGAGACCAAGACTTAATTTTGTTCCTTTTCATATTTAAACGCAGACATACCTTTTAAAAATGCTTTTACTGTGAATTCTTCCTCCCAGCTGCTTATCAATTGCATCTGTTCCATCAGTTTTTGTGGAATATACACCAATAATTCTACTCTCACAGCTTGCACCAGATGTGTTAAGATAGTGGAGAACCCAAACTGTTGGTTTATTGCAAACTAAACCATAGGAATCACAGAAGTCTGTTAAAGCCTGGGGCAAAAAAAATATATAAAATTTGAATTTAATTCTGGAGTAAAGTAAAAATGAATTTTCTCTATTACTTTCATGTAAAGTTGTAATTTCAGCTGGTCATAAGGGAAATAAAAAGATTATATATCTCAGCCTACTGTTTATGCCTTTAAAAACCAAACCATTTGTTGAATTTGGGGTATTGGGGGAGGTGAGACAAATCACCACCCAAAAACCCAAAACGTTTTCAGCTAGAGAATCTTTCTCCACATGGAAATTATGTTTTACTTCCTCTTCCTTTAGACTCACTACCAACATCATTTTAAAATCTTCATATAATAAGTAAAAGTTAAAATTCTTTCTTTTCCCCCCGATTTTCCATTTGACTCAATCTTCCTTTTACCTCTTACTGACTTGCCCCATGGTTGATGCTTATTCTTCACTCCAAATCCAATCATGGATTAACCAGATTAACTTGTTCTTTTACACTGAAAGATATGAATATATGAACTCGATATATACTGTCTGAACTCATTTGGCATTTATCCACCTATTCACTCAATCACTTGAATTCTAAGTACCTATGTGTGAATACTAAGCACTGTCTAAGGTCTTGGGGACATAATGGTGAGCAGGAGACAGGGTCCCTCCTTGAGTTTATAGCTGATGCAGAAGACAGACATGAAATAAGCCATCGGCACACAGTGTAAGAAGGGCTCCCAGGTAAGCCTATGAGGTGCTAAGGGGCACCGAGGAAGAGGGCTTCACCCAGCTGAGTGGTACAGGCCTTCCCTGGGAGAAACAGCATCACTGCTGTCAGCTCTCTGAGGACAGGCATTCTTTTCTGTTTTGCTTTGTATCCCAAGTGCCTAGGAAAGTACCTGATACAAAGGAGATGCTTAATATTTACTGACTCAGTGAAGGAAAAGAGGACCCTAACATGTGTTGCACTTTCATTTAATATTGCCATCTAACTCCTGTATTGGCTTTTATCTTCACTTGCACATCTATGAAAATCACCAACAGCATTATAAACCATTCAAGGGCAAAGACTGCGTGTCATATTTCTTTGTGTCCCACACAGTCCCTAGAACAGGGTCCTATATGTCAAAAACATTTGAAATAAATAGGAGCTGGCTGGCAGAATGAATGTTCCCATGCTGTGTCTGTTGTGCATACAAACCAAGAATGAAAGACTATAAAGGTGAATGTTAATCTGTCCCAACTTTCCAGTTAGGCTTTTTTAGCCCCACTCTGCAGATATGGCAAACAGCACCAAAAGACTGTTCGACAACTCAGTTTATAAATAATTCCAATAGCAGAACCCATACAACCATGCAAATTCCCGAAGGGGATCTGGAACCAAATCAACTTTCTCTTCACTCCTAATAACCATACTGTCAGCTTCCTCTCCTAAACACTGACATCCAACTCAAAGAATTCATACCAATTCAGATCACTTTTCACTATGAACAATTATCTAGGAAAAATTTTTCTTAGATGTTCAAAAGTGCTAATTAATAGCAAATATAATACTTATCAATAAGACAAAAACAGACGAAGCTGTTCAAGTCATGTAAAGACATTTCAGGGGCTTCCCTGGTGGCGCAGTCGTTGAGAGTCCGCCTGCCGATGCAGGGGACGCGGGTTCGTGCCCCGATCCGGGAAAATCCCACATGCCGCGGATCGGCTAGGCCTGTGAGCCATGGCTGCTGAGCCTGCGCGTCCGGAGCCTGTGCTCCGCAACGGGAGAGGCCACAACAGTGAGAGGCCCGCGTACCGCAAAAAAAAAAAAAAAAGGCATTTCAAATGTGATTTAAAACAGAAGCATCTTAAAAAAAGCTTTACTGATCTCAAGGTGAACTAATCAAACTAATGTTTTAACTTAGTAACAAACTGCTACACTCACTAAATCAGGTAAGGGATTTTATACAGTCATTTATTTATCATGACCATCCTTTAAAAATATCATTTCAGTAAATGAATTAATCCCACTATACCCTCACATACTACAGTACTGCTCTTAATTTAAGAAGAACTTCAAAAGAAGAGTTCTATTTTAAAAAAGCCATCAAAAAGTGTTAAACCTTCAATGAGGAATAAAAACTCCATGAACTTTTGAGTGGCGTGGTAATATACTGTCCTAGAATACAATTTTGGCTTTAAAAAATGAGCAGTGGTAATTAAGAAACATGTCTTCAAACACTGTAAGAAGTAACAATATGTTACTAAATAACCAAGAGATCACTGAAGAAATCAAAGAGGAAATCAGAAAATACCTAGAGAAAAATGACAATGAAAACACGATGATCCAAAACCTATGGGATGCAGCAAAAGCAGTTCTAAGAGGGAAGTTTATAGCAGTACAATCCTACCTCAAGAAACAACAAACATCTCAAATAAACAATCTAACCTTATACCTAAAGGAACTAGAGAAAGAAGAACAAACAAAACCCAAAGTTAGTAGAAGGAAAGAAATCATAAAGATCAGAGCAGAAATAAATGAAATAGAAACAAAGAAAACAATAGCAAAGATCAATAAAACTAAAAGCTGGTTCTTTGAGAAGGTAAACAAAATTGATAAACCTTTAGCCAGACTCATCAAGAAAAAGAGGGAGAGGACTCAAACCAATAAAATTAGAAATGAAAAAGGAGAAGTTACAACAGACACTGCAGAAATACAAAGCATCTTAAGAGACTCCTACAAGCAACTTTATGTCAATAAAATGGATAACCTGGAAGAAATGGACAAATTCTTAGAAAGGTATAACCTTCCAAGACTGAACCAGGAAGAAATAGAAAATATGAACAGACCAATCACAAGTAATGATATTGAAACTGTGATTAAAAATCTTCCAACAGGACTTCCCTGGTGGCGCAGTGGTTAAGAATCCACCTGCCAATGCAGGGGACACGGGTCTGAGCCTTGGTCTGGGAAGATCCCACATGCCGCGGAGCAACTAAGCCCGTGCACCACAACTACTGAGCCTGCGCTCTAGAGCCCGCGTGCCATATCTACTGAGCCCACATGCTGCAACTACTGAAGCCTGCAGGCCTACAGCCCGTGCTCTGCAACAAGAGAAGCCACCGCAATGAGAAGCCCGTGCACTGCAACGAAGAGCAGCCCCCGCTCACCATGACTAGAGAAAGCCCGCATGCAGCAACAAAGAACCAGTGCAGTCAAAAATAAAATAAATAAATTTATAAAAAAGAAAACTAAATAAATAAATAAATAAAATAAAAAATCTTCCAACAAACAAAAGTCCAGGACCAGATGGCTTCACAGGTGAATTCTATCAAACATTTAGAGAAGAGCTAACACTCATCCTTCTCAAACTCTTCCAAAAAATTGCGGAGGAAGGAACACTGCCAAACTCTTTCTAAGAGGCCACCATCACCCTGATACCAAAACCAGACAAAGATACTACAAAAAAAGAAAACTACAGAGCAATATCACTGACGAATATAGATGCAAAAATCTTCAACAAAATACTAGCAAACAGAATCCAACAACACATTAAAAGGATCATACACCATGATCAAGTGGGATTGATCCCAGGGATGCAAGGATTCTTCAATATACGTAAATCAATCAATGTGATACACTATATTAACAAACTGAAGAATAAAAACCATATGATCATCTCAATAGATGCAGAAAAAGCTTTTGACAAAATTCAACACCGATTTACGATAAAAACTATCCAGAAAGTCGGCATAGAGGGAACCTACCTCAACATAATAAAGGCCATATGCGACAAACCCACAGCAAACCCCATTCTCAATGGTGAAAAACCAAAAGCATCTCCTCTAAGATCAAGAACAAGACAAGGATGTCCACGCTCCCCACTATTATTCAACATAGTTTTGGAAGTCCTAGCCATGGCAATCAGAAAAGAAAAAGAAATAAAAGGAATACAAATTGGAAAAGAAGAAGTAAAACTGTCACTGTTTGCAGATGACATGATACTATACATAGAGAATCCTAAAGATGCCACCAGAAAACTACTAGAGCTAATCAATGAATTTGGTAAAGTTGCAGGATTCAAAATTAATGCACAGAAATCTCTTGCATTCCTATGCACTAATGACAAAAAATCTGAAAGAGAAATTAAGGAAACACTCCCATTTACCACTGGAAGAAAAAGAATAAAATACCTAGGAATAAACCTACCTAGGGAGCCAAAGACCTGTATGCAGAAAACTATGGGACACTGATAAAAGAAATTAAAGATGATATAAACAGATGGAGAGATATACCATGTTCCTGGATTGGAAGAATCAATATTGTGGAAATGACTATACTACCCAAAGCAATCTACAGATTCAAGGCAGTCCCTATCAAATTACCAATGGCATTTTTTACAGAACTAGAACAAAAAATCTTAAAATTTGTATGAAGACACAAAAGACCCCAAATAGCCAAAGCAGTCTTGAGGGAAAAAAACGGAGCTGGAGGAATCAGACTCTCTGACTTCAGACTATACTACAAAGCTACAGTCATCAAGACAATATGGTACTGGCACAAAAACAGAAATATAGATCAATGGAACAGGATAGAAAGTCCAGAGATAAACCCACGCACCTATGGTCAACTCATCTATGACGAAGGAGGCAAGGATATACAATGGAGAAAAGACAGTCTCTTCAATAAGCTGTACTGGAAAAACTGAACAGCTACATGTAAAAGAATGAAATTAGAACACTCCCTGACACCATACACAAAAATAAACTAAAAATGGATTAGAGACCTAAATGTAAGACCGGACACTATAAAACTCTTAGAGGAAAACATAGGACATAAATTTGTGATTTGACATAAATCACAGCAAGATCTTTTTTGATCCACCTCCTAGAGAAATGGAAATAAAAACAAAAATAAACAAATGGGACCTAGTGAAACTTAAAAGCTTTTGCACAGCAAAGGAAACTACAAACAAGATGAAAAGACAACCCTCAGAATGGGAGAGAGTATTTGCAAACAAATCAATGGACAAAGGATTAATCTCCAAAATATATAAACAGCTCATGCAGCTCAATATTAAAAAAACAAACAACCCAATCCAAAAATGGCCGAAGACCTAAATAGACATTTCTCCAGAGAAGACATACAGATGGCCAGGAAGCACATGAAAAGCTGCTCAACATCACTAATTATTAGAGAAATGCAAATCAAAACTACAATGAGATATCACCTCACACCAGTCAGAATGGGCATCATCAGAAAATCTACAGACAACAAATGCTGGAGAGGGTGTGGAGAAAAGGGAACCCTCTTGCACTGTTGGTGGGAAAGTAAATTGATACAGGCACAGTGGAGAACAGTATAGAGGTTCCTTAAAGAACTAAAAATAGAATTACCACATGACCCAGCAATCCCACTACTGGGCATATACCCAGAGAGAATCATAATTCAAAAAGACACATGCACCCCAATGTTCATTGCAGCACTATTTACAATAGCCAGGACATGGAAGCAACCTAAATGCCCATTGACAGATGAATGGATAAAGAAAATGTGGTACATATATACAATGGAATATTACACAGCCATAAAAAGGAACGAAATTGAGTTATCTGTAGAGACGTGGATGGATCTAGAGACTGTCATACAGAGTGAGGTAAGTCAGAAAGAGAAAAACAAATATCATATATTAACGCATATATGTGGAGCCTAGAAAAATGGTACAGATGAACAGTCTGCAGGGCAGAAATAGAGACACAGATGTAGAGAACAAACGTATGGACACCAAGGGGGGAAAGTGGCGGGGGATGGTGGTGGTGGTGGGATGAATTGGGAGATTGGGATTGACATATATACACTAATATGTATAAAATGAAAAATAAGAACCTGCTGTATAAAAAAATAAAATAAAATAAAATTCAAAACAAAGAAAACAAAACAAATAAAGATATATAATACAGTTAAACAAATACTGTAAGAAGTAAAACTGTCTCATTTAGGTTTATGTTACAACATGGGCTATACAAAATAACATACATTGCTTTGTGCATAATAAATGCATAATAAATGAATATTAGATAAACATTCATACATATATTGTAAAACTTAAGAAAATGCCAAGACCTTTTTAAGTTCTATATTTGACCTTAAAGAATATGTCTCCATTTCATTGGCCAAGTGGTCAGACAGGCTGTACGGATAAGGGATGCCAAAGTAATCAGCCTCTTCCTGCAGAGCAATGCGGGTTCGCTCCTCTGTGGGAATGTGAACTTCTCCGTGAAGATAATCCAAAAGGTATTTAAATAGATGTCCATCACGGTCAATAACACAAGCCCCTAGAAAATATTCAGTTCAAAAATGATTGAATAGATACCAACGACCACAGTAAAATTTCAACATGTCAAACTAGAATTAGACTGAAGACCTCTACAATTAGAAATGTTTCTTTCTCAAAAGAAAGTTAAATATCTAGTGTTTAAATAGGTTTAGTCAAATTTGGGGAGCCTCTGTATTCTGACCTGCAAGGAAAACATATTCTGAGCTCCATTAGAAATCTTGGATGCAAGGACTATATTCCCACTATGGCCTCTGCAAAAGCCATGGAGACCTTAGACTGCTGGTAGAAACAGAAGCTTACCCCTAATCTCAACCCAGCTGGGCCAGGAAAGGTGTATGGAGTTCCTCCCTAATGAGGGTATGATGGGGTCCAGCATTTGTATGTCAGTGACCCTACAAGTCGACCTGCAGTGTTGCCAACAAATAAACCCTGGGTTCCTGGCTATGGGCATGCCATTTGTTCAGACTTATTAGGTTAGTTCCTTTGTATGAAACTTTAGAAGAGAAATACTATACTGGTACTACTTTATGATAAAAGACTTTTTGTAGACAATTCAGCAGAATTAAAAAAATAAAAAAACACTTCGGTATGAGGTTACTCAATGATTTCCTTCCTCCCTTGATTAGTTTAAGACGGGATTAAGAAGGTAAAAACTTAGAGGCAGAGGAAACAACTCAGTCCCTGCTTACCACCTTTACACCAACAAACTTTCTGTCCAGATGGACATCAAGTCCTGGGCACCAGACATCAGTGAGTTTTCCATTCTTCCAACTGCCATTCACCTGGCAAAGCAATCTCTCCAGACCCAGGGTTACTAACAGCCCCTCACGCTCTGAGCTCCTCAATCCCTTTTTTCTAACACAGAAGCAAGAGTGGGTCCTACGAGCCCCAGAATGCCTAAGATGTACAAAAAGCCTTACTTGCTCTGCTGAAGTTTCTTTACCACCAGTAGTAGGTTCAGTGAACCCCAGAGCACTCAAAGCAGAGAGTGGCCCCAGGACCCTAGCCCTTGTATTTTACAGTTTGTTCTGAAACACCAATTTTCAGTCCTGGGTGACTGACAGTCTCACTGAACTGATGTTTTCTTAGGCATACACATCTGCCCACACAAGGCTCTGCAGCTGGACTAGATGTGAGTTTAACACTAATTCTACACTGACAGTACCTGCCCTGTTAGCTATGAGGGCAGCTCCTTTCTCCAGAGAAATACATTTTTTAACTTGAAGAACACAGAGAGAAGCTAATATATTTAATCAGGCTCAATACCTTTACCCATTGAGTTGTATGAATGGAACAACTTTCAAAATATGATTAATCCCCATAATTAGGTGATGGTTGGCCTTTACACACATTCACTTTTTTGTCAACTTTTAGCAACAGCATCACAGATTCTAGAAACTGGTATTTAATTTCTCCATGTACTTAATGAATCTCCATACAGTCCCAATGATCTCAGTAATTAACATACTAAGCTAATACATTCTGTTGTAATTCGAAAAAT
The DNA here is from genome assembly GCF_964165515.1 of Mesoplodon bidens. NCBI lineage: Eukaryota > Metazoa > Chordata > Mammalia > Artiodactyla > Ziphiidae > Mesoplodon > Mesoplodon bidens. The sequence continues at coordinate 78,426,050 of NC_138165.1, forward strand.
TAAAGGGAATTTAAACTAGACTCTTATTTTAATGAATATTCATGATAATGCTTACAGACTTTAAATATTTACCTGATTCATCTGCTTTTAGAGGAAAACGACCACTGAACATGGATGCCAGCATTGAGTCCTTAAAGCGGCACAAGGACTCCCGCCTGGCTGTGTAAATACAGCCACCCACGTTCAGTCGAAGAATATCCAACGCCTCTTCTTCTACCTTGTGACCTTCCATTGCTCTCTCTGACACCTGAAGTTTTCCCTGGAAACACTTTCAGAAACTGCAAAACAATGGTGGTCACAGTACCCCTCTGTAAAAACAAAGGACAATCACCACTGACATTTCCAACAATACATGAAATAGGTAATAAAAATAAATACATTCTAAAGTGGTTTAAAACAAATTCCTCAGCACCTGCAATACTGAATCGAAGGATTTAATGTAATACAAAAGGAGTCTGAGATATGCTGAGAAGCTGGAAAACTCTGGCTCAGAGGATTTGTAAATGATAATAAAGTATTACCAACCAAATCAGAGCTGTTGAAATGACTGTTTAAAGAATTAAACGAGATAATGCATTGTCTGTTACATATAAAGCAAACGTGAGGTGTGCTTATGATCTTCAGTATTCAGATATCTTTTTAAACTACAGTAAGTCTGAGGGAGCTGTGTAGACTTGCAGAGGGGAATAGCATGTAGCATGGAATCAGGCTATTAGGCTCTACCACTTACTAGCCTGGGACCTTGGGCAAATACTTATCCTCCTCTGCCTGTTTCCCCATCTCTAAATTGGAGGGAAGGATGTTGCCTACCTCAAAGGACTATCAGAGGAGTAATTGACAGAAAATATAAAAAGCGTATAGAACAGTCTCTGGCTCAGAGTAAGTACTCAATAAATGATAAATATTATCTATAATAATATAAAAATTTACAAGAGGGTATATACTGAAGGACTTTATATTGGCTCTGGAGATTTAAGGAAACATAAGAGCAGAAATTATTAACAACAGTAGTTGTAATTCTTAAGTTAGGTAACTAAGGGATATATAATTTATCAACTGAGATCAGAATTCCATGTATACCAAAAGCCAAACTGGTCCAGAAGAACAACAAATGACATCTCTAAACCATCTGGCTTCTTCCCTCTGAAATAGCTGAACCTTTAGAGACATTTTAAGGATTTTATTTCTTAATCCATTCTGGAGATAGATGAACCACAGCTGACTGTGGCATTCCTACAGAACCTAAAACAATACCCTGAGGAAAAATGTACTCCCAATGTATCTTCACATTTCATAGCAAGTGTAAAATGGCTACCAATAGGCTCAACTACATCCATGGCCATTCACTTTGCCATCAACTTTGAGCATCCTTTCATAGATGCTCCAGTTTAGCCAATTTCTAATAAGAGAAAGAGACCGTTAGAGTCTGAGGAACACCATGTGTGTGAAACACAGTAGACAGAAACTATTATGGGCCAACAGTCCAGCCTTCAAAATCCACTTATCAATGTGACTTCCTACACTGCCTAAAAGTCCAAGGAGCAGCCCAACAACGAACCATGTGAAAGAACCACTTCTGAGGCCTGGAATGGGACTGGTTCACGCTGTCCCTGTTATCAGCTCCCTGGAATCCTATCTATTCTTCAAAGCTGCAGGCAAACCTCACTGCTTACATGACCTTCCCAAGCACCCCCAGTTAGAATCCTTGCACCCCCAGTTAGAATCCTTGCACAGTTCTCCCAGATATACTACCCCTGACCACATATTATTCCACTTGACTAATCCCTAATTTGGGGGACTATAAACTGCATCACCCTTAACAATTCCCATTTACTGAATGCTATGTGCCAGCCACTGTAGGAGACACTTGACAGACATTACCTCATTCACACAAAAGCCCTACTGGGTAGGAGTTACTGTCCCTACTGACAGGTGAGGACACTGGAGAAAGAAATAGTAATGTGTGCAGGGTCTACACTAGGGCTGCCCTGCCATAAGTGGTGGCGTCAGCCCCAATCCAGGTCAGCAGGACCAACTCCAAGTTCTTCCAGCTGCACCCCACACCGACTCCTTCAGCACTGTTTCACTCCTAAGGCTCCTGACCTGAGCACTTCACTCACTAAGCGTCTGTCCGTCTGAAGACTCCGGTGGATGGCAATAGGAACACAGCAGCATCCTGGGCGCAAGGATTCAAGAGATACCCCTAAGGCAGAGGACCATCAGCATTTCAAGGCCAGTCACAGGGCCGCACCTTCAAATGCACCCACTTGCACTCCCTGCTGGGTCGACAGTGCCCAGCCCTCTGGGGAAGAGTGCCCAGACTGCGGTTCCGTGACCACCTGCACCAAAACCATCAGGGACACTTGCTGAAAATGCAGATTCCCGGACCACGACATAGACTCTGGTTCAGAAAGTCTTAGGTGGGGTCGGGAGTCCCCCCGCGGACCCTATTTTGAGAAACGCTCAAGGGACTCCCACGACGCGGGACGAAAGGGGAGGGGCTGGGACACCACAAAGCCCCGCGGGGGTCTCCCCGCGGTCCGGGGATCCCGAATCGGCCTGAAGCCCGAGCCTGCAGCCCCGGGCGCCCGTGTTATCAGCGCGGCCCGGGCCCTTCATCAGGGCGCCCTGCCGCCTCCCGGGCCCGCGGCCCACACGGCGCCCCACTCCTCCGCACGGGATGGGCGGGGTAGGCAGCCTCCCCGACTGACCTGCGGCCCGCCCGACCCTTGGCGAGGGCGCCGGACGCCACGGGGCCCGACACGGAAGTGAGCGCCTCCCCGGCTGCTCGGCAACTCGTGCAGCAGCGCGGCTCCAGGGCCGCCTCAGTGCGCCTCAGCCTGGCGGCGACGGCCGGGAGAGGAAGGCCCCACCCCGGACACGCCTCGGACACGCCCCTCCATAGCCCCGCCCCGGGGCTGGTCCTCCCACCTCCGGCCGCCGCCGCCGCCTGCTTTGGGGAGGACGCGAGGTCTGGCAGTCTCAGTACCATGCCGGGAAAGGAAAGGACACGCAGAGAGACGCAGGCTGGATCCCCGAGGGACGGTCTTGTCCGTTCAGAGGCGGCTTTTACACATGAAGAAAACAACACCGAAGTTGCAATCGGCCAGGGTCAGTTAATAAGCGGTAAGAGGATGAGTTAGGTCTTTTCACTTCTAGATGAGGAAGGGCCCTTCCCTCCAAACTGGGTTGCTCAATGCCAAGAGTCATTCATATGTTGCACTTGAATGTTTGTGCATTTGGATAGTGTTTGTGGCTTACAAAGCTGTTTCACACAGAGCATTCTTGTTTTATTTAGTCTGTGTGACAGCCCTATATTTTTATTCCTGTTACAGTAAGGAAAATTGAGACAGGAGCAAACATTTATTGAATACTTCTGTACCCCTGAGATTCTGCTAAATGCTTTGCGTGCACTAATTTCCTCTTAACAGTAACCCCAAGAGTTCTTTTGGTTTCCAGCTGCAGCCTACCTTGTGCAAGAGGCGTTGCTAGGTATTTCAAAATGAATAAAACACAGTCCTATTCTCAAGGTACTCTCCCAGACTCAATAATAATTGGTTCCTAATTTTTCTCACTGTGTCTTAGAAGGGAATAAGCCAATGAGGGGTAAGCCCACCTACCCCCTCAGATATTGATAGTACCCAGGAGAGGAAGAAGGTTTGTTCAGCCTACAATTATTGAGCACTAGCTATGGACCAGACACTGGGAGTGGAGGACTGAACAGGACAATCAATGTCCCTGACCTAATGTCCCATGTCATTTCCATTCTAGTGCAGCAGTCAGAAGACTTTATCTGTAAATATTTTAGGCTATTATATATTTATATATAAAATATTTTTAAATATTATGGGCCATACATAACTACTCAACTTTGCTGTTGTAGTGTTAAAGCAGCCATAGATAATACATAAACGAATGAGAGTGACTACGTTCTAACTTTATTTATGGATACTGAAATTTGCATTGCATATAATTTTCATGTGTCATGAAATATTCTTAAATATTTCAAACACTTAAGTATGTAAAAACCATTCTTAGAGCGTGGGCCACCCATGGATCATAATTTGCCTGCTCCTGTTCAAGTGGCAGAAACAGACACTAAGCAAAATAGTTACAGACAGTGATAACCACTTGGGAGGAAGTAGGATAATGTTGGATGGAGATGATGGCTTGGGAGAAGTTCTCACTAATGAGGGGACATTTAAGTTGAGCACTAAGGGTGAGAATGAGCCTATCCTCCGAAGAGATGGGGGAAGCATATTTTAGGAAAAAGGGAGACCAAGTGGAAAGGCCCTGAGGCAGGAAAAGACTTGACAGTTTGTAGGAAGGGAAAGGACACTAGTATGTCTGGAGCTTGGTGAGCATGGGGACCAGGGGGAAGGTGATAAGAGATGAAGCTGAGAAGAGGGGCAGGAACCAGCTTTTAAAGCATCTTGTGGCAGAAGTAGTTTAAATTTTACTCTAAGCATATGGGAAACCATTAAAAGGTTTTAAGCAGTGAAATGGCATGATCGATTTAATATTTTTAAAAACTCACTCTGGCTACTGTGATGAGAATGGATTGAAAAGGCATAAAATGAATGTAGGCAGCTGTTGCAGGAATCCAGGGGACAAATGGCATAGCTTCTACTCAAGTGGTGATGGTGATAGAGAGAAGTGGATGAGGGCAAGAAATGTGTTTAGGAAATAGAAATGACATTAAATATGCTGAGGATCAGCTATGATGTGTTAGTTCAGGTTCTTTGTAAAGTGGACAGCAAGATCAGATTAAACCTACAAAAAGTTTATTGGGGGAGACACCTGTGAGGAAAAAATCGGGAGGGATCTGAAGGGGACCGAGAGAGCCTTTAGACTAGATGCAGATTAGGAAAAGTGGATATGATGCAGTTCAAGAAAGTTTCAGGAAAGCCAATGAGGAGTTTTCAAGCCAATGTCCCTCATCAAAGGAGTCTTATGTCTCCTAGGAATAGGCCTGCCTTAGTATCCCTGCCAAACTCAGTCACTGGCTGGGAGCCGTCAGTGGGAAGTGCAGCCTGGAACACGGTGATAGATTTCAGAGCACAGTATGTGGAGTACATCCGTCAATAATGCTCCCTGTAATCAGACATCTGAGAGGTACGTTTTCGTGGCTGCCACATATGAGGGAAAGGGGAAATGCAGGATTACGTGTCAATTGTTGGCTGAACAGCTGAATGATGGTGCCATTTACTGAAATGCTGGATTATGGGAGAGATCAGAAGCTGTATTTTAAACTATTAAGACTGAGATGTTAAACAGGCATACAAGTAAAGCGATCAAATAGCCACTGAATGAATCTGGAGCACGGGAGTGAAGTATGGTGGTGCTGAAGGTGTGAATTTGGAAGGCATCAGCATTTAAAGCCATGGAACTGGATAAAATCACCGACATAAAGGGCAGGTAATTAAGAAGAAACAGGATGGAACACTGACTCCAATACTTAGATTTCAGGCTTAGAAGAAAGAGCCAGAGAGCCGGAGAGTATGAAGCTACAGGAACCAAGAAAGTAAAGTGTCATTTATGTCAAATGCTGCTAGGAGATCAAGAGTCCACCAGATTTGATAAGATAGGAGTTCTTGGTGACCTTGACAAGAGCAGTTTCAGTGCGGTGATAAGGAAGCAAGCCCAGAGGAAAGTGGGTTGAAGCGTGAATGTGAGATGGCAGACTGGATATAACTGTAGAGAAGAAAGAGAAGGAGAAAAATAGGGCTGTGGTTGAGGTGGGAGACAAAGTCAAGGGATGGAGTTTTAGGATGAGAGTCACTAGAGCAGGCTATGCTGATGGAAATGATCCAATAGGTAGGTAGAGATTGGTGATGCAGTGGAGAAGGGGGGACAACTGAGGGAATGAAATGCTTGAGAAGGCAAAAGGGTCCTGGAGCCAGAGCAGGAGGAATTTCTGTTTGGCAAGAGCAGGGATAGGAGGTAAAACAGACAAGATAGATTTCAGTTCAGGTAAAATGGTAGATTTCACAGTGGGAAAATGAGGAAATTCTGATTGAATGGCTTCTACTTCCTCAATTAAGTCTAAAGCAAAGTCAGAGGCTAAGAGTAAAGGTGATGAGGGGTGGAAGAGGTTTGAGGAAGGAGGATAATGTATGAATTACTTTTCTTGAGAAATTGAAAGGGCAGACTTTCTATAGAAACATGACGGGATTGCTCGGAGAGAACGAGAGCCTGTTTGAAGATTATAATCATTATACATGGATGGCAAACTAGTCATCCCAGTTATGTGACTTTTACCCAGCAACACTCAACAGCTTCAGTGTAGGTGCTGCTGAGGAAGTAGATCATTGGACTCAACTAATGTTGAGATTTAATCAAGTGATGTAATACAAGGAGAGAGGGGTGAGAGTTGAGGATGTTTGTAAGTGATTGAGTCCCACGGAGGACCATGGACTCTAAGCTGGATAAGGAGAGAAATAACTATATAACGGTGGTGATGGATAGTGAAAAAGTAGTGAAGTTAATGGATTGGAGATCTCAGAGAAATTGAGGAATTATTTAAATAGGAATACAAGAGTAAGTGAGCTGGAAGAATTGGAGGCAGTGGTCAAAGAATATCACACTTGAATTCAAGATTTTGGAGGTCATTCAATGACCATAATGCCAAGGTTCCAGACTGAGATGGAGTGGAAGAAAAGTTAATGGAGGTGAGAAGTTTAACAAATGATTATTATTAGATGAGTTTCCCCATAAATAGCAATGTCCACAAGAGTGGAGCAGGTGTAGAGAGAAAGATGATGAAACAGAAGCTAATGTCATCAATAATGGATGATTAGAAGAACCTTAGCAGACTACATTGCAGAGACAAAGAGAGATACTGTGTCCAGATGGCTACAGTTCAGATCAGCTAGGGCTTAGAAAAAGGAAGGAGGAAAAATTGTTTGTTAGCAGTGATGGGAGAAGAGAGGACACCAACCCTGGCCCTGAAGTATGTGGGGAGTGGAAGGAAAAGCAGTCATTTCTTGAGAGGGCTACAGGCCACAGAGGAAGTAAGTAGGTCCTCTAGGAGCAGAGAACGTGCATTAAAAAAAAAAGATGGGGGCTTCCCTGGTGGCTCAGTGGTTGAGAGTCCGCCTGCCGATGCAGGGGACATGGGTTCGTGCCCTGGTCCAGGAAGATCCCACATGCCACGGAGCGGCTAGGCCCGTGAGCCATGACCGCTGAGCCTGCGCATCCGGAGCCTGTGCTCCGCAACGGGAGAGGCCACAACAGTGAGAGGCCTGTGTACCGCCAAAAAAAAACAGAGCCCTTTCTACTAAAGCACAAATCATTCTTAGGGGGCGATTAAAAAAAAAAAAAGATGGGACATTTAAAAAAGGGAATTTTAAAGGGCTCAGAGGAAGTGTTCGAGAGGAATAGGAAGAATGGGGGATTGGCTCAGAGGGGCAGACATACTGGCAATATGGGACTAGGACCCCAGATAACAGTGGACAACTTGAGGGTTTGGAACTATTGGGGTGATTAAAGTAAACAGGGATCTGAGCCATGATGAGAACAGTCCTAATGTTCTATTAGTGCAAAGTTGAAGCTAAAACCCAGGTATTTAGCTCAGTAGTATTGGGTCACCTCACCCTCTGGCTGCTCCCAATTCTATGGTAAACTGAGTGAATGCACAGGTCTTATAAGGAACCCAAGCGTTAAGAAAGCCTTTGGGTGACTATTCCCTCCACCAGCTCTCGCAGAAGTAAAAGATAATCCTAACTCTGATGCATAGGAGCTTGAGGGGAAGGGAGATAGGAAGCACCAGATAAATCAGAGCCTGAGTCATAGACCTGATCAGACTCAAGACTACCCTCCTCTTCTGGTTCTTCCTGGAATGGGAAACATATGGACTTATCATGATTGAGGAGGAGGCAATAACTTTATGTTCATCCTTTAGGAAAAGATTCCCAAACCATAAGCAGCCCCCTCCTTCCAACCCAGGACAAGGTATTGGAAAGAGAATGAGGTGTCTGGTTGCCCCTTTACTCGCAAAACCTGGATGAGCTGCATTGTTTTTCTTTTAAAAATTCCTTGTGCAGAGTATTATTTTTCATCAGAATAACACTAGGGGTGGAATTCCTGAGTAGCCAACATAATAGCAGCCATCACAGTGTAAATCTGAATCTCCCAAATCATTCTCCAAAAAGCTCAATACAGAATAGATAACAAATAAAACTGCACCAAACCCATGCCATCTGTATAACTAAGAATGCCCAAACTTCAAATTATCTGGAAGTAGAAAAATAAAAACCAGATCTTGGCAAGCTGTGTCCCATTCTCCTGCCACAAAAAAAGAAGAAGGCTCTTGGTGGACCTATGATTGGTCTAAGATAACCACAAAAAAGAGAAAGTCTGCTTTTGTGCTAAAATACTGGTAAAGAACCCTCATAGATCAAAGCACTTACTATGTATTTTTAAAAATTAAAGCTGCACATAATTCAAGGTGACAGTGTGTGAAAACCATTGCTTCTGGTATCGAAGGGAAAAAAAGGAATGGAGAGGCACCTTTTGGAACTTGGTAAAGAGGAAAAGAAGTAAAAGGAAATTTAGGGTCAAGTAAGAAAAATGAGATCCAAAGCTGTGAAAATATGCAATCTTTAGCCCATATCACTCACACACACACATACATACATACACATAAATGCACAAGAATCATCCATTAAGAAAGTATTTCACTGCAGAAGAGGACACCCTTGAACCTGAAATCTTATAAACCATTCAAAAATCTTTGAAATGAATAGATGAAAACAGAGTAAATATACACAAAGCTATTATAAGAAGAAAACAGAAAACAAGACAACTTCAGCTGATAAAAGTGCTTCCCCCCAAAAAAACTAACCCAAAGCAGAAAAAAAAAAACCAAAAAAAAACTACAACAGGGCTTCCCTGGTGGCGCAGTGGTTGAGAGTCCGCCTGCCGATGCAGGGGACACGGGTTCGTGCCCCGGTCTGGGAAGATCCCACATGCCGCAGAGCGGCTAGGCCCGTGAGCCATGGCTGCTGAGCCTGCGCGTCCGGAGCCTGTGCTCTGCAAGGGGAGAGGCCACAACAGTGAGAGGCCCGCCTACCGCAAAAAAAAAAAAAAAAAAAAAAAAAAAAAACTACAACACAAACTCCAAAGTGAATTAAATATCCACTTTGGGAATATGAAAAACCACCTTGAACCAGAAATTCAAAAATTAAAAAAGAGAAACAAACAAACAAAAAAAGAAACAGGAAGAAATGAGAAGGGAATAGGTTGAATCCAGGAAAGAAAATAGGAGAAAAAGACAAAAATTATCACAGAAGTGAAGAAGAAATTGCAAAGATTCTGGGGGGAAATAAGATCAAGTGAAAATTTAATAAGGGAAATTGAAAAAAGGCAGAAAAATAACCAAGATAATGAAAATGAGATACAAAGTTAAAAGTAATTAGGAACAGAGAGAAGTGGTTGAAATGAAAGAGAAAGAAGAAAAAACATACAAATAATGGCAGTCCCTAAACTGCCTAAACAAAATGATGAAACAGAACTATATTTAAAATCCAAAAAATGTTCAGAATGTGAAAGAAGATATATTGATAATTCTATATACCCGTAAATTACATGGGGAAATTAAACCATAATTGTCAGCGCCCAAACATATGCAAGTAAAGCTATTGGACTTCAAAGATAAAGAAAAATTACCTAAGCCTTCAAACAAAAAAGATAAGAAATTACAAGGACAAGAGAATTAAACTGGGACCAGCCTGCTCAAAAATAACATACAAGAAAGACAGCAGTGGAATAGCATTTTTTTAAAAACACAAAGAAAAAAAAAGTGTAAATCAAGGATATTCGGTCAACCTGTCCTTCAAGTATCAAGGCAATAGAAAATGAGTTTTTAACATGAAAAATTCAGGGAATTTTGTATACATGAGCCTTTCTTGAAGAATCTTTGAAAAAGTGATTTCCATTCAACCAAGTAGCAAAACTTCATCAAAAGATGTGATGGCAATCATTCACTATATTTAATGTAGACCTAAAACTAAAGCCAGGTGAGAACAAGGCTCAAAGAATAATGTTATATGTAATGTGTAACTGGTTCTAACATAGCAGAAATAATGCAAGTAAAAATGGGAGGAGGGAGAGAGAAAGAGGAAAGTAGAATAAGTTCATTGATTGTGATATAGCAATAGGTGGGGGTTAAAGGATAATATTAAAATTGACAAATCAGATAATAAAAGGTTAGAAAGACAACTAAGGGCTTTATAAAAGGTATGAGGACAAAGATAACCACTAGAATAACATTACAAACTTTCCTAAACACAAAAAGAAACTTTAAAAATCAAAAGAACAAGGAAAAAGCATTATGTACAGAAAGAAATGTAACTGTAACAATATTAATGTCATTAATATTAGATAAAATAATTTAAACATAAAATAATATGACAGTGGGACTAAAAATATGCCATATTAATAAATATGGATAGGTTTAACTTATTAAAAGAAAAAAGATTTTCAATTTGATTCTCAAAGAAAGCTGCTGAAAATGAGACATGCCTAAATCAGAATGTCAGAAAGCCTAAAACTAAAAGAATGGGCAAAGGTTTGCTAGGCAACTGGAAATGATAAGTAAGTAGAGGTTATGATCCTGATATCAAAGTAGAATTTAAACGAAAATGCATTAAATTAGACAAAGAAGGACATATTTTAATGTCCCAATTCACAATGAATATATAACAGTTATAAATTCTATTCACCAAATAACTCAGCAACACATTTATAAAGCAAAAATCATAGGACATGCAAAGAAACAAGGAGAGAAATACGTTAGTAGCAGGAAACTTTTAATATGCCACTTTCAGTACATGCAGACCAAGTAAACAAAAAATGTAAGGGAAAGAAATATAGATGTAAATAGCATAATTAATAAGGTAGATCTTATGGATATTTTTACTTTGGACCCTGAAAGCAGAGAATACAGTAGTAACAGAAGACAAAATGTTTTAGAATTAAGTTATCAAGAAATGTGCAAATCTTGTATGAGAAAAATTTTGTAGCACTCCTGAAAGATACAAAAACAGACTTGAAACAAATGAAAGACATTCCTTAATGTCATAAAGATACCAGTTTTATCTAAGTTATTTTATAAATTTAACAAGTACCAATAAGATTTTTATGGAGTTAGACAAGTTGTTATTAAAGTTTATATGGAAAAATAAGCATGAAAAAATAGCCAGGAAAACATTGAAAAAGAAAAGTTTATGAGGGATACTAGCCCTACCAGTTGTTAAAATACACTATAAATCTGGTTTGTTTATCTACTCATGGTGCTAGTGCATAAATTGACAAATAGACCAGTGTAATAAAATAGGATGTCCCAGAAATAGATTCAAATACATATGGAAATTTAGTATGTGACAAACATGGTATCTCAAATCACTTGGGAAAAGATGGACATTTTAATAAATACTGGTAGGACAACTGGTTCGCTATTTGGAGAAAGATAAAATTAGAACCAAGTCTCACATTGTAATCAAGAATAAACTCCAAATGGACCAGGGATATAAATGTCAAAGATGAAACCTTGTAAGTACTAGAAGAAACCATGTATGATTTTCTCTATAGCCTGGATGTAGGAAAAGACTTTCTAACTATGACTTGAAATTCAGATGCAATAAAAAATAAAACTGATTTGACTATGTTAAAAAAAAAACTTTTGAACAACAAAAAATAAACAATGATAAGAGACAAATTACTAACAGGGAGACAATTTGCACATACACATTTCTCAAAAATATGAAAATATCTTCAAAAATCACTCATTATAAGTGAAATGCCAATTAAATCTACCCCAATGCTACAACTCCAACAGTATGAAAATTCCATACACAAAGTTAGTCATTGTAGTATTATTTGTAATTACAAAATATCAGAAAAAACCTAAATCCCTATACATAGGAGAGTGTGTGGATAAACTGTGGTACATCCATACAACAGAGTACTCTGAAGGTGTAAAAAGAATGAGGTCATTTTCTGTGAACTAATGTAGAGTGATTTCCAGGATATTTTGTTAAGTGAAAAAGACAAAATGCAAGCGTTTTTATACTATGTCACCTTTTGTGTAAGAAAGAATGGGAAATGAGAAAACATACATGTATCTAATCATTTGTACAAATAGAAACACAGGAAGCATAAACAAGAAACTATTAAGATTAAATACCTACAGTTGGCTAAGTAGTGGCCACCAAAAATGGCCACCCTGGAACCTGTGAATGTTTACCTTATATGGAAAAAGGGTCTTTGTAGATATCATTAAATGAGGTATCTTGAGGCAATTCCCTGGCAGTCCAGTGGTTAGGGCTCCGCACTTCCAGTGCAGGGTGCAAGGGTTCATTCCCTGGTAGGGGAACTAAGGTCCCGCATGCCCTGCGGCACGGCCAAAAATAAATAAATAAATAAACAAATAAATAAGGTATCCTGAGATGGAGAGATTATCTGGGATTATTGAGGTAGGTCCTAAATGTAATCACAAGTATCCTTATAAGAGGCAGGCAGAGGGAGATTTGACTACAGGCAGATGAGAAATGGAAACAGAGGGAAGCAGAGTCAGAAGATGTTATGCTGTTGGTTCTGAAAATGGAGTTGAGGAATGTAAGGAATGCAGCTCTAGACACTGGAAAAGGCAAGGAAACAGATTCTCCCCTAGAGCTTCCATGGGAGCTTGCTCCTGCTATCACCTTGATTTTAGCCCCATAAGACTCCTTACAAACTTCTGGCCTCCAGAACTATCAAAGAATAAATTTCTGTTATTTAAAACTACTGAGTTTGTGGTAATTTGTTACAGCAGCAATAGGAAACTAACACAGATGGTAAGGAATTAGGAGTGAGAAACAGAAAGAAGAAAGGAAGAGAGTGACACTTTTGAATACACCTATTTATAAACTTCTGGCTTTTGAAACTAGTTAATGTTTCGCATACTAAAACATAAGAAAATAAACATACATGCACATAAAGATAGGGAAAAACTCTAAAGCTATATGCAAGTAGACCTAAGTAAACCTAACCATAATTCAAATGAATAGCGTAGTCATGCTGAAGCGAGGGGGAAAACTTGGGAATCCAAGTAACTTTAGATCACTGTATTTGATGACATACCCTTAAACTTAAGATTTTAAAAAGAAGAGTAAATAAATTTTCAAGTCTAGTTAAGTTTTCACAGAGGTACGGGGTAGCAACTCTGAAGTTACTTTCTATGTATTCTAGGACGGAGCAAAAAGTAAATATATTGTAAATAATAGGAACCAAATTTCTCACTGTTAGAAAAGTAGTTATATACATTAAAAAGGAAAATGCTAGAATGAACCCTATGGTTTTTATTTGGAATGGAAAGTATTGGTGTGAATGCATGGGTTTTAAAATAGATGATGGATAGGTGGATCGATAGATAGGAAGAAAGAAATGTGGATATGTTTATATTCATGCATGTATGTATATACAAATGTATATAGATTTTCAAGCTCTGTCCCCTGAGTGAACCTAGAACCAATGACACCCCAGTAGCAATGGGCATATCGAGTGCCTAGATTTTGGTTTCTAAACTCATTCTGCCCCATTCTCCAGGAAAAGGAAACAGAGCTTCTTGGTGAAATGGTTGATTGACTGAGGCTGGGACTGAGAAAGTACAAAATGAGGCAGAAATATCCTACTGTTTCAGAAAGTAAGATTGTTCAGTGAGTGATGGGGACTGTCAAAGGGACACAGGAATCATCTTGAAGGGCTACTGGCCAAATATGGGACCATTGGCTTGTGAAAATTAATTATGATTAATTTATAATGATTAATTTAATAGTAATAGATTATAATCTATTGAATAAAATAAGAATCCATGAGTCCATACTGATAAATACTGATAGGTGGTGATAAATACTGATAGATGAGCCCATATTGTTTGATGGATATGTATACAGACAGATAGGGGTGGAGAGGAAATCTCTTGCCAATCAGTAAAAGAAATAATAAAATTAGAAAAATCACCATTTGGCAACTATCACAGAAATACTTGATTCAGGCAAGATACATCAGTAGAGGTTAAAACTACTGAGTGAAAATTTTGATTAGTAGCAGAATAGTTATATACACTCAACATGTCTCCCTACCAGATTCTTATTAATCATAAAGGAAATAATAGCAAGTCGACAGTGGAGAAACCTGGCAGACGGTACTTAAATCAAGTGATCAAGGTAACGTTGCAAACCAACATTATGTGCTTTTGATATATACTGAGAACTCAACATCACTTCCATGCTACTTTTGCCCAATAAGAAGCTGAATTTAATCCTGAGGAAATATCAGACAATCCCAAATAGAATGACAGTATAATTTAGTTGGCCTGTACTCTTAAAAATGTCAAGGTCGTGAAAGACAAAATAAGAATTTGTAACTTTTCCAGATTAAAGGAGTCTATAGAGTGAAATTGTCAGAATAAAAAGTATCATAATAAAAATACAAGTTTATTTCAAAATAAAAGGTTAAAAAATGTAAATATAATTCCATGTTATATAGACTGTCTATAAATTATTCCAACAAGTCCAGAAACCTTTCTGCAAGCTGATAGAAGTATATCTTCTGCATAGGACTGATTATGTCCTTTTTCTGCTCAAAAAATATACCTGTGTCCTTATTGCAAAATAACTGCCCCATCTTTCTTTTCCTACCTAGCCCTCTATATTTACATCATACCTGAGCTGAACTATTCGTTAGAAAATTTACTCATTTTTGTCCATATTATTGCCTTTATCGTACCCTTCTCTCAAAATAAACTGCCCCTTTCCACACGCTGTAGTTCTCATCTGGTGAAACCCTCCTCATCCTTTAAGACCCCTGTATTAGTTTCCTGTGGCTACTATAACAGATTCCCACAAACGGGGTGGCTTAGAGCAACAGAAATTTATTCTCTCACAATTCTGGCAGCCAGGAGTCCAAAATCAAGGGGTCAGCATATCTGCACTCCCTCTGAAGGCTCTAGGGGAATCTGTTTCTTGCCTCTTCCAGCTTCTGGTGACTGTTGGCATTGCTGAGATTGTGACTGCAGCTCTTTCTGTTCCATCCTTCTCTGCATGTGGGTTTGTGTGTCAAATTTCTCTCTGCCTGTCTCTCATAAGGACACTTGTGGTGAGATTTAGGGCTCATCTGATAATCCAGGATAATCTCCTCATCTCAAAATCCTTAAATCTTCAAGGACTCTTTTGCAAAATAAGGTAACATCCATGATTTTGCCTTATAAGGTAACATTCACAAGTTCCAAGGATTAGGAAGTCAATATATCTTTGGGGGGGCATTTTTTCAACCTACTACAACCCCCAGGTCACATGAACTGTCCCCTGTGTGGCTTCCTGGGTCTACAACCAAGTAGGAATCATTCTTTCCTTTGCTACTGTCGTGGCAATGAACCTGGACCACCTTGTGTTGTTATCATTGTATGTGTCAGTTCTCGTTGTCTCTAAAATTCTTTGACAGCTCAAACTTTCCATCATTATAACCTCATAGGACCTAGCACCTATTAGCCATTTATCCTTTTTTTCTAACCTCTGTCACTCTACATAGTGCATTACTTACACATTAAAATGGCAAATATGATCTTAAGAAAACCACCTATGTCATCAACCCTAATAAAATTAGGATGATAGAGAAGATACATGATGTTTTGTGAGTTTAAAAAATTGAGTTGTCCTTTAATTGAGAAAAGTACTTCATATTTGCTTTAAGGGTGAATGTAGCAAAGTTTTCTACAGCCAAATGTTATGATAAATATTTAGCTACTTATAGGCTCCTGCCTTGGCTGAGAAAAATTTGATTTGATGACCCTATTTGTTTGAGTTTATTTATACTCATCGTCTACATTTTTACTTTGGGAGAAATCCGCAATCTAGTGTATTTATCTTTTCCCTCTCAAATTCCACAGTGTTTTAGTCAGTAGGCAACCGAGTTTGCACCCAGTGCTTTTTATGTTTCTTTCCATGACTAATTGTACCTTAAGAGATCCTCACCTCGTATAGTGGTTGATACGATAGCAGCTGAGCGTTTTAGGCACCAACTAACTATTTCCTTTCCTTCTGTTAGAGAAACTGTTTACAGAGATGGGGAAGTTTTGGTTCTTGTCTAAATAATGTCCCTGATCTTAGTTTTTACTAACTTAAAGCATCAAAATGTTTTAAATGTAGAGATGGCTTTTTAAGGAAGCAACTGTTTTAAATAAAATGATAGATAATAGTCTTATATTCGTATGACTTTGAAAGCTTACAAAGCACTTTTGTTTTTAAACTCATCTATGTCTACATCTGGTCTTTCATCTTTTCTTCCCGCCCCAGAGGAAGAGGCAACCCACCCTTCAGCCCATGGCTTAGCCCTTGTTCCAACCTCTGCATCCATGGAACTCTGCTCCACCATCCTGTATCCTCCATTCTCCTTTTCTACCGACCCTTCCCCCAGCCTATGCAAAGAATACAAACCCTCCTTCCACCTGCATGCCCCAGAGCTATTGTCACTTCTCTTTTCATCTTCAACGAATTGTCTGCTCCCTCATCTTTGCATCCTCTCTGCTGCATCCTAACTGTTGACCCCGGAGCTGTTTGTGCTCACATCTCCAGCTGCATAAGACAAAGCTGGCTGTCTCCTCATTGAAATGAGCTCCTCTCTTGGTCTCTGTGAAGCCTATGTCTCCTCCTCCCTCTCACTGCCTTTCTTGCTACCCTTTCATCTTTCCTCCTTGCACTGATGCTTACCAGGGTTGTACCTTCTACTCTCCCTGGGCTTCTAAACACTCTCCCTCCTTAACTTAATCGATTCCACTGATTTCTGTTACTGTTCACTGCCGACTCCCAAGCCCAGACATCTCTCTTGAGCTCCACGTTTTATACCTGTGTGTCTGCTGGACGTTACCTCCTACACATCCCAAAGGGACTTCAAAACAGCAGAATTCATTATTATCCACAGCTGCTATTCCTTTGCATTTGCAGTGAGGGATAGAAGGGAGATGGGATATGTGATAAGGAAGGGGTGTGGACGGAGACCTCTTGGGACCCTCTCCAACAGGGGAATGTCCTCATGGAGAGAACTCTGGAGATGTGGGCTTCAGGGTCCTGCGTTGTTGGATGGTGCATGTAAATGTAAGCCCCTTAGTAAAGCTAGTGAGCCCAACAACTGACTTTGCAATCCCTCCCCAAGCTTCCAGCTTGTATGGTTTGCATTTTATCACTGGAAATCTTGAGGAAAGAAATGCTTAAGTCTTTTTGGAATTCCCTGTGGAGGCACAGAGTAGAGGTTGGGAAGTAGACACTGCCCCCACCCCCTCCCTCTCTCTCAATATAGTCCAGCACGTGGACTAGTGTCGTGTAGGTGAAACAGCTGCAGTGAGAACTACTGCTAGAGGTTATGCGGCCAGAAATGATAGACCAAGACCCCTGATTATTTTATCCTTCCCCAGAGAAGCCTCCTTCCACACATACATATACCTTGAGCAGAGAGAAGAATGCTTGGTGTCCCTATTACATCTTCCCTGTCCTTGCCTAAATCAAAGAAACAGTCTCAAATCACCTCCAGTCTCTACTTAATAGAAACGTATGGGAATGGATAGTTTGCCTATCAGCCTCACTGATCTTCACCTCTAGCATAATGCCAAAAGGGACTCCCCAAAAATGTATACTGAAGAAAAAGAGGAGGCTGGCAAGCAGGCAGCCTGATGAAATTCACATGATGGACACCATGCCTCGAAACCGAAGTGGCAGATGACAAGTCACTTATCCTCTTTCAAAGAGGCCCAGGCCAGACTGCCTGGGTTTAAATCCCAGCCTATGCTGCTTACTAAACTTTGCAGAAGTTACTCAAATATTCTGTGCCTCAGTTTCCTCAACCATAAAAAGGAAATAATAGTACCTACCACATAGGATCGTTGTGACAACTTAAAAGCCATATAAAGGGCCTGACACAGGGCTTAGGAAATGGTAAGCACTTGATAAATGTTGTCTGTTGCAATTATAATTATTACCTGTCCCTCACCAGGCATAGCAGGAAGTCTTCTCATTAATGAGAATAGAACTAATGGTTGTAGTAAGGTAGCATCAAATACTGAAACAAACCTTTGTCATTCTTTTGGTTGCCCAGCTCAAAATGCCCTTCCTGAGTCTAGGTGGGAGGCAGAGATGGCCTCTCACTAAGAATCTGATAAAGCCAGATACAGGCTGAATGTTCAGGACTCCCTTGCAGCTAGGGTTTGTAGTCTGTGATTCAGGCTTGACCAGTCAGGCACACCCAACCCAGGCCTAGCAACAGGAGCTGGTGATGCCAAGTGGCAGGGATGGAGGGCACTGCCATACAGTATGCCCACTTTTCCCAGACATAGCAGCAGTGATGGTCCCAACAGCAGCATTCAAAGCCACTGCTGGCTTCACAGGCTGTGACTGTGGCTGGGTCCTTGTCCGCTGCCAGAGCCCCTGTTCCTGCCTGTTTTCCAAGCCTGTATCTCTATACTCTCCAGAAATGCTTTAAATAACCCAGTGTCCTTTTCTGCTTCTATCAGATTAGGTTAATTTTTCTTGGGCTGATTTTCAACCTGCCAGACTGATATGGATTATCAGATCAGATGGTTTAATAAAATATACGTACACTATTTCTACTTTGTTTTATTGGCTTATTGATTTGCAGCGTGCTTCTATGTGGCTCCTGTTCAGGGACTGTTTTTCCTGGATGATTTTTGTTTTATTAGTGCTGAGATGGTAAACAGGATTGTTCATTCTTACTGTTGTTTGGCAGGAAGCTTTCCTCTTCTCCCTTTCCCTCCTTCCTCTTTTTTGGTGTGTGTTTGGGGTATGGGTCAGGACAATCAAATTTTAATTGACTGGAATCTACTCCTAGGTAGAGAAAATTAGGTAACTAATGAGTACGAAAATTAAGGAGATGGAAAGGAGCAAAATCAGTGCCCTGTGCAAGAGAGTATCCCAACACAACTGTGAGCTCATTTAATTTATAGATAAGGAGCTTGGAACAAAGAACCCAAAGGTAATGTGTGTTCAAGATACAGCTAACTGTATCTTCAAACTCGTAGCCCAGGGCTTCTGGCTCTATCCATTTACCTCCACCCAAGAGGCAAATGACCTAAAAGCAAGCTGAGGTCAGGTTAAATTCAGCCCAGTCAATTACACTTTTTAGGTTTATGATTTTGTATGATAAGAATTTACATTTTCAAGAGCTTTTTATAATTCACAGGCATTTGGTTCATGAAATTCCCTGAACTGCTCTGAAATAAGGTACATATAATATATATTGAGCATTTAATGTGTCAGGCTGGGTACACAAGATAGAGAGCTAGTTAACCCCTTGATAACCAGAAATTTCTATAATCGATGTATTTCATTTTAAACCACTATTATTGAAATTTTTACCGTAGTATAGACTTATTATAGCAGGCAGCCAATCAATAAAAACTGTTCTACTTACACAATACTCACGTAGCTCGATCTCTATGGAGACCAATCTTGAAATATATTTAAGATCTAACTCAAAACCATGTTTTGCATCATTTGTCTAGATTCTGTAAAGTAAAATGGAAAGTTGTGATTCTCAAATGTCCCCAAATGAACAAAATATTGACAAGAATATGAAGTTGACTGCATCACTGTATAATTAATTATTAAAATCTAGATTTAACAAGCTATTTTCGTTTTCAGTCTAATGGCATACAAAGAGGAAATTTTATTCTCTGTACAGTTTTTCTAAATTCTTTGTATGGATTATGAAAGTCACTCGTGAAAGGAAACTAAGCTAATTGACCTGTAACATAAAGTGAGTAATATATATTTTTGTGTAGCTCTGAATCACAGAAAATGCCATTCTTGTATATTTAGCTAAAACAAACCATTAGTATAAGACCTAAGTATTAATGAGATCCAGGATTTTCAACGAAATTTCATTGCCGCTCTCCCCTCGAAAAGTTAAAAGAAAAATGGGGAGGGCTTTTAAGTGTAAACTAAATGACGCTGCTGGCATCATAGTGCAAAGATGCAGAAGAACTGGTAAAATGTGGGCGGGCAGTCTCACAGTAACGTCAGAAACAACAAAAACTTTCCAACAGGCTTCAGGTGGCTGTCAAGCCTTTTAAACATCTGACTGACAAAGGTAGCTTTGTCAAAGGAGCGTTTTCTTTTTCAACAACATTAGGAGACAGCGCAACAGAACCTGCTCAAGGCCTAACACCCAAGCTGAGTCGCCCCTGGCTTGCCTGGCTACGCCCCCTTCCATCGCCCGCTGCGAGATCCCGCCCCTTCCACCTCCCACTTCCTGGTAACCAAGCTGCTTTGCGCCGCCTTCTCGGGACCTGATTGGCTGACGAGGCAACCGCTAACGGCTACGGAGTTTAAACCCAAGCCCTGGCCCCGAGCGCCGGGCTCCGGGAGTTGAGTGGCGGTCCCACGACGCTGAAAAAGCGGTAAGTCCGTGACCTGTGACATTTGGCGTGGCCTTGCCCTGTCTGGCGGGACCCATGCCCTTCCCGAGCCGAACCTCCCGGCGCTGCCCTCCCGGGTCTCTGGTCCGCCGAGCCGCGGGCGGCCCCGCCCACTCCGCCTCGGGTATCCCGGCCCCCGGGCCCAGTGCTGGCCCGGAGGGGCCTCTTGAGGAAGGCCCTGGTTTGGATCTAAGTCACTGCTTCTTGCCCCTGGGACTTGAGCTCTCGGCTCCGTGAGGGGGGCCAGCCGGCAGGCAGAGACCCAGCTCCTGTAGGAAGGGATTTCTGTCTATCTGACTGCTCTACTGCTTTTAGAACAGTATCTGGCTCACTGTGAGCGCTCAGTAAATAGGCTGAATGAATGTTAGAGACTGCTTACTCAAGTTCTTGGAGGAGCCCTTTCCTTTTGGAGTGCTCGATTAAAAGGGAGACTGACTGAAGGCGAAGCGGCGATAGACGACTGGGAAGAACTTAGAACCAGAACTGGGTCTTGACGCACAGGTAGGATTTCGGTAGGCAAATAGGGACTATGATTTTTCTAGATGAGGAATCCAATTCAGGAGAATTGGATGTGGGATTGAGTAGTTCTGCTTTAGCCGAGATGCTAGCCAGACAAGAGCTACAGAGTAATAATACATCGGTAATGTTAGTGAGCGCTCTGTGCTACGTCCAGTACTAGGCACTGTATATGCGTTGGCTCATTAAGTCCCTACAATGAGATGCTCTGACTTTTTATAATTTTCTAAGTCTGGAAATTGAGACTTGGAGACGCTAGGATCACGTAGCTATGAAATATTAGAACTGGGGCACCAACACAGACTAACCACTATTTATAATACAGTCAGCTCTCCTGTCCGACTCTCGGGTTCCGAATCATCTCCTTCAACCGAATCACTGAAGGAAAAAATTGGGGAAAATTCCAGAAAGTTCCAAAAAGCAAAGTTTGATTTGCTAATTGCCGAACAACTATTTACATAACATTTATATTGCATTTACAACGATTTACATTGTATTAGGTACTATAAGTAATCTAACTATGCAGAAAGATGTGCCCAGGTTATACGTAAATACTATGCCATTTTATATAACGGACCTGAGCATGGTGGATTTGGGTATCTGTGGGAATCCTGCAACTAGTACCCTGCAGATACCAAGGAATGACTGTACCTCAATCTCTGTGTGGTAAGTCACCCTGGAATGGGTACTCCCAATACAAGGGACCTGAAGCTGAAGAATGCCTGGCATATGTCAGGAGCAGTTAGATCTTGGTGGCCACTGTGGCTTGAGAGGAATGGACTAGGGGGGAGAGGAGGAGGAGTTTAAAGTTATAGAAATGGGAAGAAGAGCAGGTGGTGGAGAGTTTTAGATAGTATAGATTAATACACTGTAGTGAGGGCAGGAGTGGAAGTAGGGAGGTAAGAGGCTATTGAAATAATTCAGGTGAGACATGTTAGTGCCTTAGTCTAGGTTGGTAGCAATGGAGATACTGAGAAGTCGTCAGATTCTAAATGCATTGTGAAGGTAAATTGGGATGTGAGAGATTTTTGACTAGAGCAACTGGAAGGATGGAGTTGCCATTAACTGAAGTGGGGAAGGCTCTGAGTGAAGCAGGTTTGGGCAGGTTAAGTTTGATGTGCGATTTTAGTTATCCAAGTGGAATTGTGGAGTAGACAGCTATATGAATCCAGGGAAGTTCAGGAGAGAGATCCAGACAGAGGACATAAATTTTGGGGCTCTTGATATCTAGGTAGTATTTTAAGCCACTACTTAAATACATAAAATACACCAAAAGATTGAGGGTAGATAAAGAGAAGAAATCCAAGGAGAGAACTTATGGAAGAATCTGTAAAAGAGACTGGAAAGAAGCAGCTAGTTAGCTAGGGGAAAAAAAAAAAAAAAAAAAACCCAGGAGTTTGGTGTTCTGGTACCTGAGGAAATATCGTTTTTGAGGAGGAAAGAGAAATTAACCACATTAATGCTGCTCTTAGATCAAGTTAGATGCGGACTGAGAACTGACCATTAGATTAGCAGTGTGGAGGTCATTAGAAACCTTGGCAAAAGCAGTTTTGTTGGAATTGAGTGAAAGCCTGAGTGAAACAGGGTTACAAAAAGATTGGAAACTGAGTATAGGCAATTTTTTAAAGGAGTTTTGCTGTAAAGGCTGCAGAGAAATGGGGTGTATGTCTGAGGATGAAGTGGGAACAGTCCCCATAGGATTAGGTATATCTCTTCTGTGCATGTCTCTAAGGTTACACTTCTTACGTTGCATCACAATTGAGTCTTTGCCCACACTGGATGTGCATTCCATGACTGTGCATTCCTATGCAGCTGTATCCTGTTTTTTGTCCCCAGTGCCTAGCCTAACTCCTGGCAGGCAGAAATAATGATATAGGTTTGAACGAAAAAACAAAGTCATTTACCTTTTTAGGATTCTACTTTTAAACCACTTTTGATTATATTCATACTCTCAGATTTTATATGAAGGGTTCTGCAAATACTTATGTACAAAGTATATTATTTAAGTCATGATTTACTTCTTAGAATGTATTTATCAGTTATCCTTTTTCCCTTTATTAATCAATACTATGATTTCCTGCTTTTTTTCTTTTTTTACTTCAGTGATGGAGTACCCAGTGATGGAAACTGGTTCACTTTTTACCTCAGGAATTAAAAGACATGTGAAAGAGAAAAGAATGTCAAAGGCTGCTAAGTTGAATGTTTCTCTTGCTTCAAAAATCAAAACAAAAATAATAAGTAAGTGTTACTAGTCTTAAAGTATACTCACATTTTTACTTTTTTCTGGAGAATTGATATAGTATTTGATACTTTTTCAAGTATAGAAAATGACTATTTTGTTAAATGAGACTTTCTCTATTCAATTCTTCCTGTCTCCTTCAACTCCTGTTGGGTGGTTATGATGATTTACTGTCAATGGTGACAGCTGAATTTTCAGCAGTGAGGCTGGGGTGGCCCAAGGCAGCTACCTCCTCCACTGCAAAGAAAATACCAACGTGACATTTCTGAAAAAGAGCTGAAAAAAAAGTGACGGATTGTCCTTCTGACATGTTGCAGCATTTGGATGATGGGTAATCTAGAGGTGGTTGGCCCAGTTAGTGTGCTGTAGTGGGTGATTTTATGTAACCAAAGCTCATCATGAGGGCACTGAGCTCTTTGGAGATGGTGTTTCATGGATTCTGGAGCTAAGATGTCAGAAGGCAAAGAAAAAAAAAAAAGGGAAACGCCCCAAGATAAATTTTCATTACTTCTGAAAATTATCTCAATGGTTCATTTCCATCGTAGCAGGATTGGGGGAGGTTTCCTGTTGATCAACACGTGTGAAAAGTAATTGTGCCTTGTGAGATAGCCCAACCTCCTGAGTATCTTTAAATCGTAATGTTGCTCCTACCCAGGTCTCTAGGACCATCTTTTGTATTAGACCGCTTTCTATAGTGGCAGTTTCCTATTCTCTTTGGCAGGACCATTGCACGCCCACTGCTATGAAGGAATACACTGAGTCTGAGGAGTGCAACAGGAAAATGTTATTAACCTTTAGCTTCTGGAAGTCCTAAACTGGTTCTAGTCTGTTTCCACTTGATATGTCAAAGGTGGCTGTCTGAATCTACTTTCTTTGTGCTAAAAATAAAGTACTTTTTGCACTCTGTTTTTTTTAGACGCCCAAGCTTTCCCTGAGTATTTAAAAAAATATTATTAGTATTATAAACTATTACTACCATTACTATTACTATAGCTATTAATACTATTACATAAAAATATATATTACTATTATAAAACATATTACATATACTATAACTTTAAATCCACGGGATGTGTTATTGAAAAGTGGCATGTAAATCAAAACTATGAAAATATAATTATGCTTTAGGTGTACTAAGGGAACACTATATGTAAGGTGAGCGTTACCAAGGAATTCACAATTAAATTTCTTTTGCTAACAACAGGAAAGCATTCTGATTTAAATTATATTTACATAGTACTTGTAAAGAGAAGGGGTCAAGTTTAGATTGCAATAGATGCCTAGAAATAAGAGATAGGATATCTAAGGTGGAGGTAGAAGGTCCCCCAGGGTTTAGATGATCTGTCCAACATTACAGTAAGTATGCTGCCTTTCTACTTGAGGTTTTGAAAAATGGACTTTGGGAGCATTAATTCAGTTCTGGAGCCACAGAAACTGGCTCTAAAATTTTCACAGATTGACTACCCTAATTTCTCTAGGACATCTTTAGTTAGGGCTGTGGGATCAGCTTCTCCATTTTACCTCCTAGTCAAAGGTAGGAAGGAAGGCAGAGCAACAAGTATCAAGATTTAGTTTTTGTGACTGATCTAATTATCTAGAGTACTGTGTCTATATTAGAGTCCTCTTTTTTTTTTTTTTTTCTTTTTTTCTTTTTTTTTGTGGTATGCGGGCCTCTCACTGTTGTGGCCTCTCCCGTTGCGGAGCACAGGCTCTGGACACGCAGGCTCAGCGGCCATGGCTCACGGGCCCAGCTGCTCCGCAGCATGTGGGATCTTCCCGGACCAGGGCTCAAACCCGTGTCCCCTGCATCGGCAGGCGGACTCTCAACCACTGCGCCACCAGGGAAGCCTCGTATTAGAGTCCTCTTATTCCTAACTCTGTATTCACAAACATTCTGCATTTCTCACAACTCTTATTCACCTTCTATCTAGCTTTAATTTCTTCAGCTCCAAACTTTGGGTACATTTTTTTCAAAATTCCATCTGTGTTGTCATGCTCTTCTTTTCTAACTTCAGCTAAAACTTACAAACTGAAATATGTTTTGTCCAAAGTAGTTTTATTAAGGAATATGAAAATGAATTAAGATGTTCAATATTAACTCTTACAATTTTTTTACAGACAATTCTTCTATTTTCAAAATTTCTTTAAAACACAACAACAGGGCATTAGCTCAGGCTCTTAGCAGAGAGAAAGAGAATTCTCGAAGAATTACAACTGAAAAGATGCTATTGCAAAAAGAAGTGGAAAAATTGAATTTTGAGAACACATTTCTTCGTCTAAAGCTAAATAATTTGGTATGGAAACTATACTGTGTTTGAATTCTAACACTGTATTATTTTAGAAGCTCTAAATGTTTTTCAAACCTGTAATTAATATAAAAAAATTATTGAAAGAGTGTGCCATGTTAATGGACAAACTGTTAATGGGTAATAAAATAGGTGTCTTGAATCTACATTCTAAATGTGTACTTGTGGCTCTGCAAACTAATATAATACCTTGATCAACATTTGATTGCTTATCATAAGCAAGACTTGATACATTAATTTTTTTTTTTTGCGGTACTCGGGCCTCTCACCGTTGTGGCCTCTCCCGCTGCGGAGCACAGGCTCCGGACGCACAGGCTCAGTGGCCATGGCTCACGGGCCCAGCCGCTCCGCAGCATGTGGGATCCTCCCGGGCCGGGGCACAAAGCCGCGACCCCTGCATCGGCAGGCGGACTCTCAACCACTACGCCACCAGGGGAGCCCTACATTAATATGTTTTAAGAAGATGGACATAATTCCTCCAGTGAATTGAAAGGAGGGAAGTTCCCTGAGTGTTTGTATTCTCTCTTAATGGCAACATTCCACTGGCTACAAGCCAAATAGAAAGAAGATTGTAGTCCTTGCTTTTCCTTCCAACTTCCAACTCTGTCCACAGCAAGGCAGTTAGAGCCAGTGCTTAGCTAGGTTACAGCTACAGCTATAGCTCTAACTCCAAAATGAGTAGAAATTAATTTAAAATGGAAAAATGACTTACTCTGCTTCTTGGAGGTTAAATTCCTGTGGCTGACAAACTGTGTTCAGTTGCCACATGATGTGTTATTATTATGAGAAGATTAAAAACTGTAGGAAGGGACTTCCTTGGCCGTTCAGTGGCTAAGACATTGTGCTTCCAATGCAGGGAGCTCGAGTTCGATCCCTGGTCAAGGAACTAAGATCCCACATACCGCGTGGTGCTGCCAAAAAAAAAAGTAGGAAAATTTATGACTGATAGCTCAAAAGCATTCAAAACGTGTGCGTATGTGTCTGTGTCTGTGTCTGTTTGAACTGTGCAGTGTAGCACCTTTTTAGCCTAATGTGATCTGTTATTTTTTAAGTCTTCTCAACTGATGGTATTTGTAAATGTATGGTATAATAAACTCCAAATCTTAGTTGATTAGAAGGCTCTTTAT
Organism: Mesoplodon bidens; assembly: GCF_964165515.1. Lineage (NCBI taxonomy): Eukaryota > Metazoa > Chordata > Mammalia > Artiodactyla > Ziphiidae > Mesoplodon > Mesoplodon bidens. The sequence continues at coordinate 78,452,702 of NC_138165.1, forward strand.
TTCAGAATAAGAAGCTTATAGAAATAGAAGCACTCATGAACAGTAACTTGATAACTGCAATTGAAATGAGCACGCTTTCTGAGGTAAGTAGAATTTGTGTCTAAATAGTGTAATATTTTTAGCATTACTGAGGATAATTGAGATTAGTTAAGTAGCATCAAGGTTAGAGATGCATATCTTAAACTTTGTACCAAGGAATGGAGATAATATTAATTTTAATTGGCTAACAGCACATTATTATTTGATATAATTGGTTATTGAAATTTTTATATAAAAATTAGCTTTCAATTAAAAGTAACACAGGATTAGACAGCTCATGGAACACAAGACAAAACAGACTCAAAAACATAAAAGATATTAGTAGAAAAGTCATATTTCAAATTAGGGAAGAATTTGTATTATTTTTAAAAAGATGTACACAATCGAAAAACTATTGGGGAAGAAAATAGAGGTAGATCCTAGATCCCCATGTTCTTCAAGGGTCAAATGTATATGTAGAAATATTGTATATGCATGAGTATAGACGTGTGTATTTATTCATAGGCATAGAATAAGGTTTGGGAGGTTATATACCAAAATATTAGTAGTGATTATCTTTGTATAGCATGATTAAGGATGAACTGTGTTTAACCTTATCATCACATTATTCTCATTAAACTATTGAAGGCTACACGTAAGAATTGTTCTATTACTGTTAGTATCCTTGTATAATTTGGTACTTTAATGACAAACATGATCTAATGAGATTAGAAATTTCATTCATTTTCATTTTCTTTGTCCTTTTCAAAAATAGTTCCATCAGAGTCCCTTTCTTCTGCCAAGTAGCAAGAAGAAACGGGTTAGTAAACAGTGCAAATTGATGCGTCTTCCATTTGCAAGGTAATTGCTTCAAAACTTGGTTAAATACTGACTGGTGCACTTTTACCTGAATTGGACTTCGAAAAGTTTTTATTTGGTTTGCTTCCTTGAAACAGAAAAACATTTAAAAATAAATAATGAAATACTTGTCAATATTGTACCAGTGAAAGAAATTGAAGATATAATCTAATAGAATTCAGTTTTAAACTTTGAAATAATATTCAGCTTTCCCATAGTTTCTAGAGAAGAAAGAGGCACAGGTAGACCTTGAGTTACATAGGTTTGAATTACACTGTTTCAGAATACTTAGATTTTCATACAACATAATCTGTGTGTGTTATGCAATGTTCAGGTTTCATCAACCTGTAGTTGCCTGTTAAGGTAGAAATGAGGTGGTTTGTGGTATCTTGCTACAGGTTGTATTTCCAGGGCTCCAGGGAAACTTACCCATCAATTCAATAACCAAGGTCATCTATAGAACCCTGCTACTCTTCAGTTCTTTCTTTTCCTCCAGGTCACCACTGGCCTCATGTTTTCTGCTGGGTAAATCTGATAACTATTTCTACCTTTATTATCTTGCATACTACTCAGACTTTAAAATAAACGTTCATCATTACTATTCTCCTGACCAAAATTCCCATTTCTTGATTAATTTGATTATAATCTTAGTAAATACCCTATTTCAAACCTATCACTTTTAAAGACAGTTGCTGAGGTCCAGAGAGGTAAAATGACTCATTGAATTAATAGCATTGATCAGAATTGTCTCTTTTAGACAGTATTCTTTCTGTTACATAAATTATAGGTTTAATGCATTTTTAAGTGTACAAAGTGCACTTATGTATTGAAGTGGTATCTGTACTATAGTAAAAAAGAATTCTTTTATCCACTTTGTCATTTTCTATTCATTCCAGTTTGTTCCATTGTTTTTTCTATTCTGTACTGGTGCCACATTGCACCTGTACATTTTAATTAATATAGTTTTAAAATAGTACATTTTGTTGTCTTGTAGGTGCTCAGTTCTTTTTCAAGAAAATCTTGGCCGTCATTATGCATGCATTATTTCATGTAAATGTATAAATCAAGTGTTAACTTGCCCTCCAGAAAATTGTATCTTGTTTTTTTAAGTAAACTTTTTTTTTTTTTTTTTTTTTGCGGTATGCGGGCCTCTCACTGTTGTGGCCTCTCCTGTTGCGGAGCACAGGCTCTGGACGTGCAGCCTCAGCAGCCATGGCTCACGGGCCCAGCCGCTCTGCGGCATGTGGGATCTTCCTGGACTGGGGCACGAACCTGTGTCCCCTGCATCGGCAGGCGGACTGTCAACCACTGTGCCACCAGAGAAGCCCTTAAGTAAACTTTTGTTTGAAGTATAATGTACATTTTAGAAAAGTGCAAAAATCTTTAGAGAATGGTGAATTTTCACAGTGAACACTATATGGTATAGCCAATACCCAGACCAAGAAACAGGTTATTACCAGTACCTCAGATAGCCTTGTGCCCCTTGCCAGTCACTACTCATCACCCACCCAAGGATAAATATTATCCTGACTACTGACATTGTAGATTAATAAATTTTGCCTAGTTTTGAATTTCCTATAATGAAATCATACAGGATGTATGATTTTGGTCTCTGGCTTCTGTAACTCAACGTTGTGTTCATGAGATTTCATCCGTATTGTCCTGTGTAGTTGTAGATCAGTCATTCTCATTGCTGTGTAGTATTCCACTGTATGATTATTCCATAATTTATCCATCCTTCTGTTATTAGTTTTTTTGCTAGGTTTGGTCTATTATAAATAATTCTACCTTGTATCTGCCTTTTGATTAATATATGTATACATTTCTGTTGGGTATATACTTAGGAGTAGAATTGCTGGGTTTACATGTATTTGGCTTTGGAAGGAACTGCTAAACAGTTTTCTAAAGGGATTATGCCAGTTTTCCTTTCTAACAGCGATATATGAGAATTCCTGTTGTTATGTATCTCCAGCAACACATGTTATTATCTGTCTTTTTCATTTTAGCCATATGGGGTGTAGAGGTATTATGCTGAAGTTTTAACTTCCCGATACTTAATGAAGTTAGGCATCTGTTTATATGTTTATTTTCTTTCTATCAGGTTATCTTTTTGTTTTTTGCAGATATGTAGGAGTTCTTTCTATACATTGTGTATAAATTCTTAGTGCATACAAATGTCTGTTACTCTGTGGCTTGCCTCTTTGCTCTCTTAATGGTATCTTTGGATGAACCCAATTTATATATCTATATCTATTTGTCCCCCTCCCTCTTATGGTTATGCTTTCTGTGTCTTTTAAGAAAGCCTTTACCAATTACAAGGTCATGACGTGTTCTCCTATGTATGTTTTCTTTTAAAAGCTTTATTATTTTCCCTTTCATGTTTAGATCTTCAGTCTACCTAGAATTTTGGGTATGATGTGAGAGAAGAGTCATTTATTTTTTTAGTGTGGAAATCCTGTTGACCTTGAACCATTTATTGAAAAGACCATCCTTTCCCCATCTCATTGCAGTGTCATCTGTATAAAAAAATCAAGTGACTGGATATGTATGGGTCTATTTCTGGACTCACTATTCCATTACATGAGTCTTTTTGTCAAAACCACTATCTTAATTACTAACTTTATAATAAGTCTCGATATTTGATAGTTTGAATCTCTATTTTAGTTACTTATGCTTTAAAAAATATATTAATTGGCCATTCTTGGCCTTTTGCATTTCCATTTGAATTTTAGAATCAGCTTGTCAGTTTACATACACACACACCTGGAATTTTGATTGGGATTACGTAGAATATAGTTCAGTTTGGGGAAAATTGACAGTTTATAAAATTGAGTATTTCATCCATGACCATGGTATATCACTCTGTTTTTTAGATATTATGTATGTAGTTTCAGAGCTTTTAGAATACAGTTATTGCACATCTTACATTTATTCCTACTTATTTGATGTTTTTAGTGCTATTCTTGATAGTTTTCAAATTTTCTTTTTCTTTTTGATGATAGTATATAGAAATACAACTAATTTTTGAATATTTACCTTGTTTACATTGACATTGCTATTTTAATAGTTTATCCATAGTTTTTTTAAAGTTTTCTATTGATAGAATTTTATTATTTGTAAATAAGAACAGTTTTCCCTTCACCTGCCTCTCCAGTTTATAGGCCTTTTATCTTTTGTTTCTTACCTTGTTGGACTGATTATTTCTTGTTCAGTAGTGAATAAAAGTACTAACAGTGGGTATTCTTTTTGTATTCCCATTATTTAATATGTTTTCTCTCAGGTTTTTATAGATTCTCCTTATCAGATTAAAGTAGTTCCATTGTACTCCTAGTTTGCTGAGAGTTTTTTCATCAATGGCTGTTGGATTTTATCAAATGCTTTTTCTGTCACTACTGAGAAGATAATATTTTTCTCTATTTTTTCTATTAATGTAATGAATTTTTTATATTTTTTCTACTAAGGTAATGAATTATAATTGATATTTTTAATGTTAAATCACTTACAATCCTGAAACGAATTGCTCCTGATGATATATCCCTTTGATATATATCACTAAATTTATTTTGCTAATCCTTTAAAGGATTTTTGCATATATTTTAATAATGCAGATGATGTATAATTTTCCTTTATTATAATATATTTTGTCAAGTTTTGATATTTATATTATGCTGGTCACAGTAAGTGAATTGATAAATACCCCTCTTTCTATTTTCTGGAAGTATTTGTGTAAAAAAATTTTTTTTCTTTAAATATTTGGGAGAAGTTATCTGGACCTGAAGTTTTTTTGTGGAAACATTTTTGATAACATCCCATTTTAATAGATGTAAGAATATTCAGCTTTTCTATTTCTTCTTTTGTCAGGTTTGTTAATTTTTAAAAAGATTTGTCCATTTCATTTAAAATATCAAATTATTGGCATATAATCATTCAGAATAGCTTTAGTTACACGTTTAATGTCTGCTGTAGGGTACAGAATGATGTTCTCTTTCAATATTGACTATTTGTTTTTTCTTACTTTTTTCTTGATTAGTTTTGCCCTAGAGATTTATCAGTGTTATCATCTTTGCAAAGATGATTCATCTTTGCAAAGTTGAATCATCTTTGGGGTTATGTTGATCCTTCTTTTAGTATATTTATTTTCTATTGCATTTATTCTGCTTCTTATTATCTCTTTTCTTTTTTAAATTTTATTGAAGTATAGTTGATTTACAGTGTTGTGCTTATCTTTTCAATTTAAAAGTTTTATTATTACTGTAATTATTTGTTTCTTAAAATGGTTTAGATTATTGTTTTTAACCCTTTTCAAAAATACGAAGTTGTTGGGGCATAGCTGCCTAAATTTAAGGCTATTTTTCTCCTTTAGCTGCATCCCACATTTTTTGATAAGCTGTATCCTTATTATCATTTATTTCAAAGTATTTATTACCTTCGGTTCAGACACATTGTTTGACTCATGGATCATTTACAAGATTATTTAATCTCCAAGCAGCTGGGTGTTTTCTTCTAATTACTTTTTCTTGGTTTCTAATTTAATTCCTTTGTGATTACAGAATATAGTTCAAGTGATTTTAGTCGTTTTAAATTTATTGAGACTTGCATTAGAACACAGCTTGGTCTAATTTGGTAAATATTTTTGGTACACATGGAAAGAATGTGTATTTTGTGGCTGTTGGGTGCAGTATTTTTTATACGTCAATTATGTCAGGTTTGTTGATTATATTGTTCAGACTTTCCATATCCTTCCTGCTTCTCTTGTCTGTTTATCAGCTGTTGAGAGAAGTGCATTAAAGTCTACCACTGTGATTATGGATTTATCTATTTCTCCTTTTAGTTCTGTCAGTTTTCTGCTTTATATATTTTAAAGTTGTTACTAGATGCATATAAATTTAGGATTGATTTGTTTTCCTGATAAATTGTTTTATCAATATGAAATATTTCTGGAAATGATACTGCTTTAAAGTCTACTCGTCTGATATAACATTGCCATGGTATGTCCTTTTCTATACTTTCAAACTCTCTGTTATATTTAAGATGCATGTACGTTTACCTTTATTAAAAATGACTTTAATGTAATATCATCTCTTTTAATTAGAATAGCTGTTATGTCTACATTTAATATAATTCCTTAGAGAGTTGGATTTATATCTGCCATCTAGTTATTTTCTATTTGAACCACCTGTTTGTTTATTTATTTATTTATTTATTTATTTATTTATTTATTTTAACATCTTTATTGGAGTATAATTGCTTTACAGTGGTGTTAGTTTCTACTTTACAACAAAGTGAATCAGTTATACATATACATATATCCCCGTATCTCTTCCCTCTTGCGTCTCCCTCCCCATCCCACCCCTCTGTGTGGTCACAAAGCACCGAGCTGATCTCCCTGTGCTATGCGGCTGCTTCCCACTAGCTATCGGTTTTACATTTGGTAGTGTATATATGTCCATGCCACTCTCTCACTTTGTCCCAGCTTACCCTTCCCTCTCCCCATGTCCTCAAGTCCATTCTCTAGTAGGTCTGCATCTTTACTCCCGTCCTGCCCCTAGGTTCTTTGGTTTTTTTTTTGTTATTTTTTTATTTTATTATTTTATTTTATGTTTTTTGCTTTATAACAAATTTAACCAGTTATACATATACATATGTTCCCATATCCCCTCCCTTTTGCGTCTCCCTCCCACCCTCCCTATCCCACCCCTCCAGGCGGTCACAAAGCACCGAGCTGATCTCCCTGTGCTATGTGGCTGCTTCCCACTAGCTATCTACCTTACGTTTGGTAGTGTATATATGTCCATGCCGCTCTTTCACTTTGTCACAGCTTACCCTTCCCCCTCCCCATATCCTCAAGTCCATTCTCTAGTAGGTCTGTGTCTTTATTCCTGTCTTACCCCTATGTTCTTCATGACATTTTTTTTTCTTAAATTCCATATATATGTGTCAGCATACAATATTTGTCTTTCTCTTTCTGACTTACTTCACTCTGTATGACAGACTCTAGGTCCATCCACCTCATTACAAATAGCTCAATTTCATTTCTTTTTATGGCTGAGTAATATTCCATTGTATATATGTGCCACATCTTCTTTACCCATTCATCCGATGATGGACACTTAGGTTGTTTCCATCTCTGGGCTATTGTAAATAGGGCTGCTATGAACATTTTGGTACATGTCTCTTTTTGAATTATGGTTTTCTCAGGGTATATGCCCAGTAGTGGGATTGCTGGGTCATACGGTAGTTCTATTTGTAGTTTTTTAAGGAACCTCCATACCGTTCTCCATAGTGGCTGTACCAATTCACATTCCCACCAGCAGTGCAAGAGTGTTCCCTTTTTTCCACACCCTCTCCAGCATTTATTGTTTCTAGATTTTTTGATGATGGCCATTCTGACTGGTGTGAGATGATATCTCATTGTAGTTTTGATTTGCATTTCTCCAATGAGTAAAGATGTTGAGCATCCTTTCATGTGTTTGTTGGCAGTCTGTATATCTTCTGTGGATAAATGTCTATTTAGGTCTTCTGCCCATTTTTGGATTGGGTTGTTTGTTTTTCTGTTATTGAGCTGCATGAGCTGCTTATAAATTTTGGAGATTAATCCTTAGTCAGTTGCCTCATTTGCAAATATTTTCTCCCATTCTGAGGGTTGTCTTTTGGTCTTGTTTATGGTTTCCTTTGCTGTGCAAAAGCTTTTAAGTTTCATTAGGTCCCATGTGTTTACTTTTATCTTTATTTCCATTTCTCTAGGAGGTGGGTCCAAAAGGATCTTGCTGTGATTTATGTCATAGAGTGTTCTGCCTGTGTTTTCCTCTAAGAGTTTGATAGTGTCTGGCCTTACATTTAGGTCTTTAATATATTTTGAGCTTATTTTTGTGTATGGTGTTAGGGAGTGATCTAATCTCATACTTTTACATGTCCCTATCCAGTTTTCCCAGCACCACTTATTGAAGAGACTGTCCTTTCTCCACTGTACATTCCTGCCTCCTTTATCAAAGATAAGGTGACCATATGTCCGTGGGTTTATCTCTGGGCTTTCTATCCTGTTCCATTGATCTATCTTTCTGTTTTTGTGCCAGTACCATACTGTCTTGATTACTGTAGCTTTGTAGTATAGTCTGAAGTCAGGGAGCCTGATTCCTCCAGCTCCATTTTTCGTTCTCAAGATTGCTTTGGCTATTCGGGGTCTTTTGTGTTTCCATACAAATTGTGAAATTTTTTGTTCTAGTTCTGTGAAAAATGCCAGTAGTAGTTTGATAGGGATTGCATTGAATCTGTAGATTGCTTTGGGTAGTAGAGTCATTTTCACAATGTTGATTCTTCCAATCCAAGAACATGGTACATCTCTCCATCTATTTGTATCATCTTTAATTTCCTTCATCAGTGTCTTATAATTTTCTGCATACAGGTCTTTTGTCTCCTTAGGTAGGTTTATTCCTAGATATTTTATTCTTTTTGTTGCAATGGTAAATGGGAGTGTTTTCTTGATTTCACTTTCAGATTTTTCATCATTAGTATATAGGAATGCCAGAGATTTCTGTGCATTAATTTTGTATCCTGCAACTTTACCAAATTCATTGATTAGCTCTAATAGTTTTCTGGTAGCATCTTTAGGATTCTCTATGTATAGTATCATGTCATCTGCAAACAGTGACAGCTTTACTTCTTCTTTTCCGATTTGGATTCCTTTTATTTCCTTTTCTTCTCTGATTGCTGTGGCTAAAACTTCCAAAACTATGTTGAATAAGAGTGGTGAGAGTGGGCAACCTTGTCTTGTTCCTGATCTTAGTGGAAATGGTTTCAGTTTTTCACCATTGAGGACGATGCTGGCTGTGGGTTTGTCATATATGGCCTTTATTATGTTGAGGAAAGTTCCCTGTATGCCTACTTTCTGCAGGGTTTTTATCATAAATGGGTGTTGAATTTTGTCGAAAGCTTTCTCTGCATCTATTGAGATGATCATGTGGTTTTTCTCCTTCAATTTGTTAATATGGTGTATCACGTTGATTGATTTGCATATATTGAAGAATCCTTGCATTCCTGGAATAAACCCCACTTGATCATGGTGTATGATCCTTTTAATGTGCTGTTGGATTCTGTTTGCTAGTATTTTGTTGAGGATTTTTGCATCTATGTTCATCAGTGATATTGGCCTGTAGTTTTCTTTCTTTGTGACATCCTTGCCTGGTTTTGGTATCAAGGTGATGGTGGCCTCGTAAAATGAGTTTGGGAGTGTTCCTCCCTCTGCTATATTTTGGAAGAGTTTGAGAAGGATGGGTGTTAGCTCTTCTCTAAATGCTTGATAGAATTTGCCTGTGAAGCCATCTGGTCCTGGGCTTTTGTTTGTTGGAAGATTTTTTATCACAGTTTCAATTTCAGTGCTTGTGATTGGTCTGTTCATATTTTCTATTTCTTCCTGATTCAGTCTTGGCAGGTTGTGCATTTCTAAGAATTTGTCCATTTCTTCCAGGTTGTCCATTTTATTGGCATAGAGTTGCTTGTAGTAATCTCTCATGATCTTTTGTATTTCTGCAGTGTCAGTTGTTACTTCTCCTTTTTCATTTCTAATTCTATTGATTTGAGTCTTCTCCCTTTTTTTCTTGATGAGTCTGGCTAATGGTTTGTCAGTTTTGTTTATCTTCTCAAAGAACCAGCTTTTAGTTTTATTGATCTTTGCTATCGTTTCCTTCATTTCTTTTTCATTTATTTCTGATCTGATTTTTATGATTTCTTTCCTTCTGCTAACTTTGGGATGTTTTTGTTCTTCTTTCTCTAATTGCTTTAGGTACAAGGTTAGGTTGTTTATTCGAGATGTTTCCTGTTTCTTAAGGTGGGATTGTATTGCTATAAACTTCCCTCTTAGAACTGCTTTTGCTGCATCCCATAGGTTTTGGGTCGTCGTGTCTCCATTGTCATTTGTTTCTAGGTATTTTTTAATTTCCTCTTTGATTTCTTCAGTGATCACTTCGTTATTAAGTAGTGTATTGTTTAGCCTCCATGTGTTTGTATTTTTTACAGCTCTTTTCCTGTAATTGATATCTAGTCTCATAGCATTGTGGTCAGAAAAGATACTTGATACAATTTCAATTTTCTTAAATTTACCAAGGCTTGATTTGTGACCCAAGATATGATCTATCCTGGAGAATGTTCCATGAGCACTTGAGAAAAATGTGTATTCTGTTGTTTTTGGATGGAATGTCCTATAAATATCAATTAAGTCCATCTTGTTTAATGTATCATTTAAAGCTTGTGTTTCCTTATTTATTTTCATTTTGGATGATCTGTCCATTGGTGAAAGTGGGGTGTTAAAGTCCCCTACTATACTTGTGTTACTGTCGATTTCTCCTTTTATGGCTGTTAGTATTTGCCTTATGTATTGAGGTGCTCCTATGTTGGGTGCATAAATATTTACAATTGTTATATCTTCTTCTTGGATCGATCCCTTGATCATTATGTAGTGTCCTTCTTTGTCTCTTCTAGTAGTCTTTATTTTAAAGTCTATTTTGTCTGATATGAGAATTGCTACTCCAGCTCTCTTTTCGTTTCCATTTGCATGGAATATCTTTTTCCATCCCCTTACTTTCAGTCTGTATGTGTCTCTAGGTCTGAAGTGGGTCTCTTGTAGACAGCATATATATGGGTCTTGTTTTTGTATCCATTCAGCCAATCTGTGTCTTTTGGTGGGAGCATTTAGTCCATTTACATTTAAGGTAATTATCGATATGTATGTTCCTATTCCCATTTTCTTAATTGTTTTGGGTTCATTATTGTAGGTCTTTTCCTTCTGTTGTGTTTCTTGCCTAGAGAAGTTCCTTTAGCATTTGTTGTAAAGCTGGTTTGGTGGTGCTGAACTCTCTCAGCTTTTGCTTGTCTGTAAAGGTTTTCATTTCTCCATCAAATCTGAATGAGATCCTTGCTGGGTAGAGTAATCTTGGTTGCAGGTTTTTCTCCTTCATCACTTTAATTATGTCCTGCCACTCCCTTCTGGCTTGTAGAGTTTCTGCTGAGAGATCAGCTGTTATCCTGATGGGGATTCCCTTGTGTGTTATTTGTTGTTTTTGCCTTGCTGCTTTTAATATGATTTCTTTGTGTTTGATTTTTGACAGTTTGATTAATATGTGTCTTGGTGTATTTCTCCTTGGATTTATTCTGTATGGGACTCTCTGTGCCTCCTGGACTTGATTAACTATTTCCTTTCCCATATTAGAGAAGTTTTCGACTATAATCTCTTCAAATATTTTCTCAGTCCCTTTCTTTTTCTCTTCTTCTTCTGGAACCCCTATAATTCGAATGTTGGTGCGTTTAATGTTGTCCCAGAGGTCTCTGAGACTGTCCCCTGTTCTTTTCATTCTTTTTTCTCTATTTTCCTCTGCAGCAGTTATTTCCACTATTTTATCTTCCACCTCACTTATCCGTTCTTCTGCCTCAGTTATTCTGCTATTGATCCCATCTAGAGTATTTTTTATTTCATTTATTGTTTTTTTTTTTTTTTTGCTGTACGCGGGCCTCTCACTGCTGTGGCCTCTCCCGTTGCGGAGCACAGGCTCCGGACACACAGGCTCCGCGGCCATGGCTCGCGGGCCCAGCCGCTCCGCGGCATGTGGGATCTTCCGGGATAGGGGCACGAACCCGTGTCCCCTGCATCGGCAGGCGGACTCTCAACCACTGCGCCACCAGGGAAGCCCCATTTATTGTGTTTTTAATCGATGCTTGATTCATCTTTAGTTCTTCTAGGTCCTTGTTAACTGTTTCTTGCATTTTGTCTATTCTATTTCCAAGGTTTTGGATCTTGGAAATAGAATCTTGGATCATCTTTACCATCATTATTCTGAATTCTTTTTCAGGTAGACTGCCTATTACCTCTTCATTTGTTAGGTCTGGTGGGTTTTTATCTTGCTCCTTCTCCTGCTGTGTGTTTTTCTGTCTTCTCATTTCGCTTATGTTACTGTGTTTGGGGTCTCCTTTTTGCAGGCTGCAGGTTCGTAGTTCCCGTTGTTTTTGGTGTCTGTCCCCAGTGGCTAAGGTTGGTTTAGTGGGTTGTGTAGGCTTCCTGGTGGAGGGGACTAGTGCCTGTGTTCTGGTGGATGAGGCTGGATCTTGTCTTTCTGGTGGGCAGGTCCACGTCTGGTGGTGTGTTTTGGCGTGTCTGCAGACTTTTTATGATTTTAGGCCACCTCTCTGCTAATGGGTGGCGTTTTGTTCCTGTCTTGCTAGTTGTTTGGCATAGGGTGTCCAGCACTGTAGCTTGCTGGTCGTTGAGTGAAGCTGGGTGCTGGTGTTGAGATGGAGATCTCTGGAAGATTTTCGCCGTTTGATATTATGTGGAGTTGGGAGGTCTCTTGTGGACCAGTGTCCTGAAGTTGGCTCTCCCACCTCAGAGGCACAGCACTGACTCCTGGCTCCTCAATTTGGGATGATTTGTTGTCCATTCATGTATTCCACAGATGCAGGGTACATCAAGTTGATTGTGGAGCTTTAATCCGCTGCTACTGAGGCTGCTGGGAGAGGTTTCCCTTTCTCTTCTTTGTTCTCACAGCTCCTGGGTCTCAGCTTTGGATTTGGCCCCGCCTCTGCGTGTAGGTCGCCGGAGGGCATCTGTTCTTTGCTCAGACAGTACAGGGTTAAAGGAGCAGCCTCTACGGGGACTCTGGCTCACTCAGGCCGGGCGGGCGGGAGGGGCATGGAGTGTGGGGCGAGCCTGCAGCGGCAGAGGCCGGCGTGACGTTGCACCAGCCCGAGGCGCGCCGTGCGTTCTCCCAGGGAAGCCGCCCCTGGATCCCGGGACCCCGGCAGTGGCGGGCTGCACAGGCTCCCGGAAGGGCGGTGTGGACAGTGACCTGCGCTCGCACACAGGCTTCTTGGCGGCGGCAGCAGCAGCCCCAGCGTCCCACGCCCGTCTCTGGGCTCCGCGCTTTCAGCCGCGACTGGCGCCCGTGTGTGGAGCCCCTTTAAGCAGCGCTCTTAATCCCCTCTCCTCGCGCACCAGGAAACCAAGAGGGAAGAAAAAGTCTCTTGCCTCTTCGGCAGCTCCAGAGTTTTCCCGGACTCCCTCCCGGCTAGCTGTGGCACATTAGCCCCCTTCAGGCTGAGTTCTCGCCGCCAACCCCAGTCCTCTCCCTGTGCTCTGACCATAGCCTGAGCCTCAGCTTCCAGCGCCGCCCGCCCCAGCGGGCGAGCAGACAAGCCTCTCGGGCTGGTGAGTGCCGCTCGGCACCGATCCTCTGTGCGGGAATCTCTCCGCTTTGCCCTACCCAGGTATGTGGGGAGTTTCTTGCCTTTTGGGAGGTCTGGGGTCTTCTGCCAGCATTCAGTAGGTGTTCTGTAGGAGTTGTTCCACGTGTAGCTGTATTTCTGGTGTATCCGTGGGGAGGAAGGTGATCTCCGCGTCTTTGAACCACCTGTTTTATGTTCCTTTTTTCTCTCCTTTATTTCATTTGAAAGAAAATACTTTTCATAATTTAATTTTCCTTGTCTATTAACTTCTCTCCCGTTATGATGACCCTAATGATAGTAACACTCATCCTTCATTTATTATACTCTAATACTGATTATTATATTAACATTCCTCAGTAATGCTATCACCTTCGAACACTTCAACTCGACATTCCTGTGTCCTGCCTTTATGTCATTATTATGTATTTTCATTTTGCATATATTTTAATCCCACAAATTAACTACTTTCACTGTTTTGTGTAGTCAATATTCATTTCCAATTTCTTCATATTGCTTCCTGCATTTTTTAATTGTATGCTCCTTTTTAATTGTATTTTATTTTTTGTTTTTCCAGCTTTATTGAGGTAAAATTCACAAATAAGCTTCTTGCATTTTATTTCCTTCTGAGATAATTTTCCTTCCACCTGAAGAAATCCTTTATTATTTAGTGCAGGTACTAGCAATGCATCCATATCACCTTCATTTTTAAAGATTATGTTTGCAATTATAAAACTTCAGGTTATTAAATTTTAGCAATTTAAAGGTATCATTTCATTGTCTTCTGTCTTTACTGTTGAAAAGTTGGCACCGTTTCTGCAAGTTGAGGAAGGTCCTTTTTATTCTGGTTTGCTGAGAGTTTTAATAATGAATTTGTATTGAATTTTATCAAATTTGTTTTTTCTGTATCTGTGGAGAGAATCATAACTTTTCTCCTTTGTTCTATTAATGTGACTTTGATTTTTTTAATGTTAAACCAACTTTACATTCCTAGAATAAATTCCACTTGGTCATGGTGTATAATAATGGTGTATTATTCTTTCTGTGTGTTGATGGATTTGATTTGCTAATATTTACTTAAAGAATTTTGTACTTATTTTCATAAGGAATATTGGTCTATAATTTTCTTATTATATATTTGATAGGTTTTGATAATGGTTATGCTGGCTTTGTAAAATGAGATAAGAAGCGTTCCCTCTTCCTCCATTTTCTGAAAAAAATTGTACAATTGGTATTTCTTCCTTAAGTATTTGAGGCAATTCGTAAGAGAAGTGGGTCTGGAGTTTTTAATTATTAATTTCATTTCTTAGATAGATATGGAGGGCTTTTCAGATTTTCTGTTCTTTTCAGGTCAACTTAGAAAATATTTGTCTTTTTAGAAAATTATCCATTTCATCTAGACAGTAAAGTTTGATCAAACTAGTTAGAGATTGTCAATTTTACGGATCTCTTAAAAAAACTCAGCTTTTGGTTTCTTTGATTTTTTTTTCCTCAATTTTTTTTCGGTTTCATATTTCTTTGGTGTCTGCACCTTATTATTTCCTTTTTTCTACTTATTTTTTAAAAATTGAGATATAGTTCACATAACATAAAATTTCTCATAATATGAAGTTTATTTTTTAAAGTATACAATGCAGTGGTTTTTAATATATTCACAGAGTTGTGCAACATTCACCACTCTCCAATTCCAGAATATTTTCATCACTCCAAAAAGAAAACCTATATCCATTAGTGGTCATTTCTCATCTCTTCTTCCCCAGCCCCCAGCAACCACTAATCACTTTCTGTCTCTATGGATTGCCTATTTTGGACATTTCATATGAATGGAATCACACAATATGTTGCCTTTTGTGTCTGGCTTCTTTCACTTGGCATAACATTTTCAAGTTTCATCCATATTATAGCACGTATTAGTATTTCATTCTTTTTAATGACTGGTTAATATTCTGTGGTACGGATAAACTACGGTTTGTTTATCCATTTATCTGTTAATGAGCATTTGTGCTCTTTCCACTTTTAGGCTGTAAATGAGTAATGGTACTATGAATATCCATATAAAAGTTGTTGAGTGGACATATTTTTCACTTTCTTGGGTGTACCCTTACCAGTGGAATTGCTGGGTCATATAACTCTATGTTTAACTTTTGGAAGAATTGGCAAACTGTTTTCCAAAGGTGCTGTACTGTGTTACATTCCCACCAGCAAAGTATTTGGGTTCCAGTTTCTCCATATCCTCACTAACACTTGTTATTACCTATCCTTTTGATTATAGCCATCCTGGTGGATATGAAGTGGTATCTCACTGTGGTTTTGATTTGGATTTTTTGGGTGACTAATGATACTGAGCATGTTTTCATGTGCTTATTGGCCATTTATTTATTTGGATCATTCTCTGTTGATTATCTTTTTCTCTTGAGTTTGAATCATGCTTTTCTGTTGCTTCATATATTGAATAATATTGGATTGTACCCCCAACATTGTGACTCCTGTGTTGTAGAAAATCTGGATTCAGGTATATTCCTCCAACAAGTTTGATGTTTTATTTTAGTAGATAGTTACCTTATCTAAACTCAGTCTTGTTATTACTTCCCTGTGATGAACAACATATGAAATCTCAGTTCAGTTCTATAATCCTTAGCTGGGCCGCTTGGAATCTTTCTCATATATGTGATTCAGGAATGAGCTAGAGATTTGGAGAGAGTTTATGCACAAAATTTGGGGCTTCCCTGTCTACTTTCCCTGTTATTTCTCCCATCACACATACTTTACAGCAGTTGTAGTTGCCCTGAATTCTGACCTTGAACTAATAATAATAAGACTGGATTTCTAACTTCTAGAAAATGTGGCACTGACTGAGGTTTGTAAACAGTGAGAAGCTCACCCTTTTTCTAAGTGCCAACCCCTCTTCTGTATCTAGTTGCTTTTTATTCACTCTCCAGTGACTTCGGGTAGTTGTTTTTTTTATATTTTGTCCAGAATTTACATTCATTATGTTTGATAAGGTTGATTCAATAGTACCTATTTGGCCATTACCTGAAGCAGAACCTCTCCTCTGTAAAATAAACAATTTTTGCTAACCTGTTTCTTCAAGTGGTATAGACATTTCCTCCCAATGGCTATTCTACTAATAGGTGCCTTTAAATTTTTAACAAATATTTTCTAGTATTTATTTTTATCATTATCAAAAATTTTGAAATATCTATGATTTGTGTGGCATACAAAGCAAAATCCTTATCATTGGAGCATATTACTCTTTCGTCTTTGAATTCAAAAAGGTCATTTTGTCTATTTCCATAGATTTCTTTTTCCCCCCATAGATTTAACTACTCTAGGAATATGGCTTTAGTTTACATGGATACCTTTTGGAAACATAGCAGACTTTATTACACACAAAACTTTACATACAAGTTGTACTTGTTTGAAACCAGAGGAAGAGTTTTGGCTTTTCCATAGAATTAATTACAGGAAAATTATAAATATTATACATGAATATTTATAAGTATGTTTGAACTTTATTCATTTCATTAATATTATTGTCCTAATAGCTCAACCAGTGATTATATCATTTATCTCCTTTTGGAGTCACTGGAGTTAAGGGGATAAGAAGCATTCCTGTTTTACTCCTCTGTACTATTAGAAACTACCATTTCCTACCTTCATTGAACACAAAATGGTATAATTGCCTTCACTGAACACAAAATGGTATCAGGGTGGGTTTGTGGTTGGATCTTAAATGGAATATAGAAAGAACTATCCATGTAATTTTCTAAATAATTTTTGTAAAATACAAAATTCCTCATTCATTCTTACTTGCTCTTAGGGTACCATTAACTTCAAATGATGATGATGATGAAGATAAAGAGAAAATGCAGTGTGATAATATCATGTCAAAGACATCACCTGATAGCCCCTCTTTGGTATCAACTCAGCATAACTTGGAATTGTTATTTCTTAAAGAAAATGATATGAATGTTTGTGGTGTAAATGATTCAAAACACATTTCTTCTATTGTTGATACACTTCCCAAAGGTGAGATTTTTTTTTTAATTCATTTTGAGTGTCAGTATTAAATAGTTAACATTCATTGGATTTTCTTCTTGGGAGCCATCATGTATAAACAGTTAATAAGTTAGACTTCTTATGTTACAGATTTCCTAACTTCTACTATTTAAAATTTCTGGTGAAAAAATTAGTTTAAAAGTATATATGCCAGGACTTCCCTGGTGGTACAGTGGTTAAGAATCTGCCTGCCAGTGCAGGGGACATGGGTTCAATCCCTGGTCCAGGAAGATCCCACATGCCATGGAGCAACTAAGCCCATGCGCCACAACTACTGAGCCTGCGCTCTAGAGCCCGTGAGCCACAACTACTGATCCCGTGTGCCACAGCTACTGAAGCCTGTGTGCCTAGAGCCTGTGCTCCATAACAAGAGAAGCCACTGCAGTGAGAAACCCATGCACCGCAATGAAGAGTAGCCCCCACTCGCCGCAACTAGAGAAAGCCCACGCGCAGCAACAAAGACCCAATGCAGCCAGAAAAAAGTAAATATGCCAACAAATGTCAGGTCTACAGTGGCCTAATACTACTACTCTGGAAACAGTATTTAGAAGTGAGCTGGCCTAAAGAGCTTTTCTTGGTATCTTAGCTTATGAATTGAAAGACATGATATAGTATTTAGTTATATCTTCTCTTTTTCATAGATATAAAAATAGAGGTTCTAGATACGTGTAATGACTTTTTCAAGATCATAACCAATTGGTGATAAAGCAAGAACTTGAGCCTAGGTGATGGTTGAGCAAGAAAAAATGATGACACTTATATTTTAATTATATGGTATTTAAAAATAATAATCCTGTGGTGTAGTCTGGTTTATATATTTGACATAGAATTTCAGATTGGGATATGGAACCATAACTATATTGAATTTGGAGTTTGAATTATTTTTCCTTTCTAAAAGGTATATGACTGTGTGTATATAATTTTTATAAACTTTAGCTACCTGCTAATAACATTTTGATAGTAATCCTTATCAGAGTTATCACTGTTACTTGGGTTCATTTCCCAGACTCCTCTCACTTGGAAACATATGTTAATGTTAATGGCTCTATTGTTGGCTATTCTCCACTCTACTGCTGAGGCCAAGGCAGAGTGAATTCCCAGTATATATTTTCTGTAGACAGAAATGTAAAATGTGACTTATGACTACTCCATTCAGTTCTGCTTTATTTATTTGTTAAATATTTATTTATTTATTATTTTTGGCTGTGTCAGGCCTTAGTTGTGGCACGCGGGATCTTCATTGCGACATGTGGGATCCTCTGCTGTGGCACGCGGGCTTCTCTCTAGTTGTGGCACACAGGCTCCAGAGCGCGTGGGCTGTGTAGTTGTGGTGTGTGGGCTCCAGAGTGTGTGGGCTCTGTAGTTGCAGCATGTGGGCTCTCTAGTTGTGGCCCACTTGCTCAGTAGTTGCAGCACGCGGGGTTAGTTGCTCCACAGCATGTGGGATCTTAGTTCTCTGACCAGGGATTGAACTCTCATCCCCTGCATTGAAGGCAGATTCTTAACCACTGGACCACCAGGGAAGTCCCCTACTTTATTTTTTATCAACATAGATTCTTCATAATATTAGTGTCTGAAGAGAACACATTGTCAGAAATCCTTTCTCTGAAACAGTTTGATTCCTAATCTCATTTGTTTAAAATAATAAATTCCTTGTTACTACTTCTTTCTGAATTTTGTTTCCCTTTATTTTATAGAAAGCCATTCCCACTCAGACCAAAGTTCCAGGAGTTCTCTAATGAGTGAGATGAAAAATGCCCAATCGATGAGCCACAGAGAAAAGTCATCTCCGAGTAATGTAACTAAAAGGAAAAAACGTGTATCATCTTGGGAATCAAATAATCCAGCAGACATTCCCTGTGTAACAGATTTGGATCAACAACAGATTTCAAGTCCAATATTAAATTGGAATAATGAAATAAAAGATTGTACTAACGAAGCAAATATTAAAATGCAAAGAAACATAATGTGCCTTCCTGCCTCATCTGAGTCTGCAAGTGAACCTATTGCAGAGGGCATGAATCCAGTTCAGGGTACTGATGACTTTCAGTTGCAAAAAACTGTGTATGATGATGACATGGATTTAACTGCTAGTGAAGTAAGCAAAATTGTTACAGTTTCAACAGGCACTAAAAATAAAAGAGATAATAAAAACCCAAATGATTGTGGAATGAAAACTTTCAGAAAAGTGAAAGATCCAAGCTCTGAAAAAAAGAGAGAAAGATCAAAGAGACAATTTAAAAATAGCTCAGATGTGAATATTGAGGAAAAGATCAAAAATGGACCGGAAAGAAGATCTGTTGTCCTGGATGGCAAAGGGGATTCAGAAGAACCAAATTTTATTTTCAGTACTGAACAGCTGACTCAGTTGAACATGCTGAAGAAAATAACCCTTCATAATGGCTTTGATCAGGATGACAGACAAAGTACACAGTATAACAAAAAGAGGAAAAGAATTCATGTAACAGATGATCAAGAGGAAACATACTCTTTCTCCCAAAGTTCATATAAATTCCAGCAGGACAGTAAATTTGATATGGGTCCAAGTTCTCTAGCTTACAAGGAAAGTAAAACTTCTAGACAGACATTTGTGATTCATACGTTAGAAAAAGATAACTTATTCCCAAACCAAAAGGTTAAAGAAACCACCTCTGAAAACCTAGGAGTCACAAGTGAATTTCAAACAGCTTATCTTTCCAACAAAGATAATGGAAAGTTATGTGATTATGAGACCCAAAATATGTTAGATTTGAAAAAGCATGTCACTGATATGCAACCCACTCAGCAAAATGAATCAAAAATAAATAAGAAGCTTAGGCAGAAAATAAATCGGAAGACAGAAATAATTTCTGAAATGAACCAAATACTTAGGGATAATGCCAAAGATGTGCAAGGCCCAGAAAAAGGTAACTTTTCCTTCCAAACCCGAGAGGATAAAGAAATCATCTCTGGAAACCTAGAAGTTTCAAATGACTTTCAAAAATCTGGTCTTTCCACTAGCAATAATGGAAACCTGTGTGATTGTGAGACCCAGAATGTATTGGGTCTGCAAAAGCAGATCACCGACGTGTACCCTGTTCAGCAAAATGAATCAAAAATTAATAAGAATCTCAGGCAGAAAGTAAATAGGAAGACAGAAATAATTTCCAAAGTGAATCTTTTAGATAATAACAAAAGTGGGTATTGCCCAGAAAAGGGTAACTCTTTCTTCCTAACCCAGGATAAAGAACTTATCTCTGAAAACCTAGAAGGCACAAGTGAGTTTCACACACCTGCTCTTGCTTCCAAAGATAGTAGAAACCTATATGATTATGACACTCAAAATGTTTTGGGGGTGAAAAAGCATGTTTATGACATACAACCTGCTTGTCAAAATGAATCAAAAATAGATAAAAAGCTTAGGCAAAAGGTATGTCGGAAGACAGAAATCATTTCTGAAACCAACCAAATATATGAGAATGATGACAAAGGAATGCATAACCCAGAAAAAGGTAACTTATTTTCTCTAACCCCAAAAGATAAAGAAATCATCCCTGAAAACCTAGAAGATGCAAATGAGTTTCAGATAACTGATCCTTCCCTCAGAGGTAATAGGAATCCATGTGATTATGAGACTCAAAACCTTTTAGGGGTGAAAAAGCATGCTACTGATACTGGGAAGCAAAATGAATCAAAAATAAATAAGAGTCTCAGGCAGAAAGTAAGTCGGAAGACAGAAATAATTTTGGAAATGAACCAAAAAAATGAATTTAACGACAAAGGTGTACATGACACAGTAAAAGGTGCCTTCTTTTCCCTAACCCCAAAGGATAAAGAAACCATTTCTGAAAACCTAGAAGTCACAAATGAATGTCAAACGATTTATCTTCCCACCAAAAATAATGGAAATTTATATAAGACCCAGAATATGTTGGATTTGAAAAAGCATGTCACTGATAAGCAACCCGCTCAGCAGAATAAATCAAAAACAAATAAGAAGCTTAGGCAGAAAGTAAATCGGAAAACAGAAATAATTTCTGAAATGTACCAGATATATGAGGATAACGATAAAGATGTGCATGGCCAAGAAAGCTGTACAAAAGATCTTAATTTTAAAATAAATAAATCTAAACAAAGACTTGAAGGCCAAGGTATTAGTGGATACTGTATGGAAATCAACAATAATGAAAAAGAAAATTGTGGTCAAATTTCAAATCCTTACAAACCAGTTAAAAAACATGGGAAAGAATCATCAGGCAAGGCAAAGAACATTTTGGCAAAAGGTAACAACAAACCTATTTTGCACTTAACAGGTTCTTCACAGACGTCTGTTTCCTTAGAAGCAGGTTTAAAACACACTACTGATGAGACAGATTCTGACCCTGGAAACCAAATGGAACTACATAAGAATCCAAAGCAAAGCACTACAACTCTGAATAAAAAGAGAGATATCCCCTTCATGGAAGTGACAAAGGAAGGAGAGTGCCAAGTCAAAAAAGTAAATAAAATGACATCCAAATCAAAGGAAAGGAAGACCTTCGTAGATCCTTCTCCAGATAGTCATGAACTAATGGAGATAATATCTGACACCGTTCAGGGAATATCAGTTGAATCTGAATATGCTGTTAAGGAAAAAAATTTGGAAAATGAGGAAATTGTCAAAATTAAGCCAGACTTTCACACAAAAATGTTGAAATCTTTATCTCAGATGAATTCACCTAACAGACAAGATTCTTCCTTTAACAGTATTCCTGAGGGTTCAAAACCTATGAGTATTTCTTCTAGTAAAAATCTGAAAGAAAATTTTGCTCTGGAGAGCTCACCCATCTTTCAAATAAGTGATGATGTGCATGAGAAGATGAAAAAGATGAAATTTAAAGTCAACCAGAGAACACAAAGATCAGAAATAGGTATGTCCATACCTGAAGTGATCAAGTTTTAAAATTCTATATATTTTTTCATTTAACCAGTAAAGCATTTCCTGTTACAACTGATTTTTATGGAATTTTAAAACAATGTATAATTATGTAGCCCTATCTGTAGAAGCAATATGGAGGAATTTAAAGAAAGTTTAATACTTTGAGAAGATAACAATGAGAGTGGCTTGGACATTTATACACTAAAAAATGTATTTGGCCTTTAGCACAAAGTTGTCTGATAATGGCATTAGGCAGATAATTTCCTTTTTCATATTTTTGAAGGAAATTGGGTGTTTTAAATGTATATAATAATGAATTGCCCTGGTTTGATTTTACCAAAGACAATTGCAAATTTCTTAAGGTTGGGACTCTCTCCAATAGCATATATTTAATATGATCAACACTTATTCTAGGTATTTTAGAAGATTAAAAAATAAACAATACCAACTCCCTTTCCTCAAAGTACATGTATGGAAAAGTAACAGGTACAGTGTTTAAATATGGCAAATGCTTTAATAAAACCACACATGTTAAGGGATGTAATGACGGGGAATAATTTTGGCTAGAGGAATCTGCAGAGGCATCATCAAATAGATAGCATTTTAAGCCCTAAAGCATAGGTAGGGTTTTTACCTTTAGTGTTTATTTCTTATTTTCCCCAGTTATTAAAATAATACTCATTGCAGAAAATTGAAAGTAGAGAATCAGAAAATAGTAGAAAAAACAATCACCCAGAAGAACTGCAGTCAACATTTTGGCATATGCATGCAGGCTTGAATCTATGCATTTTAAAATATATACTTGAAATCATACTATATATAACATTACTTACCTCACTTTTTCCCCTTAACATTGATGTTCTTTTGTTAGCAATTTTGCAACATTAGACATTCCCGTATCAATTAAAGTTTTCTACTGGGAGCCTAACATTTCAATGTATGTATATAGAACACTAGGATTTTTATGGGTAAGACTTCAGGTAAAAGGAATACTGACGCAGAAGAAGTGCCAAGGTCTAGAGTTGCAGGACATTTGAGAGACTGGTGAGCCGTCTTTCATCTCTGTTCCTCATGGTGCCTTTCATAGCGTGAGCAGTCGATGACAAATGTTAAATGAATGTGCAGTAATTTGCGTGATTCGGTGACTAGAGTTGAATTCATGAAGAATTTCTGTCAGCCTAAATGTGATTTCAGTATAAAAATATTGCAGGCTACTACTTGCTAGTTTGTCTTAAATGGTAGGTCTCTTTTCCTCTTATTATTGCTAAAAAAAAAAAAACTGATTTACAGATAATTTCAGTGCTACTTTTGTAAATTTTAACATTATAACTTGATTATTAAGTTTAAAAATTTGCTACCAATAATTTGCAAACCAGTAAATATCCTATATGTAGTTCCATATCTCTATATATACTGTTAAAAATATTTTTGAAAACAATACTCTTTTCAGGTGTTAGAATGCTACAGGACTTGACAAATACCAGTTTTGTTTCAAATAACACTGCTAAATCTGAAAACAAGTTAGAAGATCTATCTTCAGAGCTGTCAAGCCGAAGAAGAAGATGTACTCCTCTCTCTTTAAAAGAGCCAAGTCTCAAAGGGTGAGTATTTCAATGACATAAAAGCGATTTCAGTGCGGTACTGTAAAATACGTGCTTTCAAAAAGATTCCTGCCTGAATTAGTATTTGAACACTTCTGAGTATCAGTGAAGCATGTATTGTTGACATGTAACAACCACAGTATGACCTGGGTAAGATTTGAAGAAGCGTCTTCTTTTATTCTTTGAACAGGCTTAAAAAAATTTTTTTGTTGCCTATAATTTGTAAACCTCATTATTTGTTACCCCCATTTATTGATTTTCTACCTTGTCCTTAGGAGAATTCAGCGTGTTTATATGTCCTTTGGTCTCAAAGAATAATAGTCCTTTTTCTTTTTTTTTTTTAAACCTCAAACATATACCCCAGGGCTTCCCTGGTGGCGCAGTGGTTGAGAGTCCACCTGCCGATGCAGGGGACACGGGTTCGTGCCCCGGTCTGGGAAGATCCCACATGCTGCGGAGCGGTTGGGCCCGTGAGCCGTGGCCTCTGAGCCTGCGCGTCCGGAGCCTGTGCTCCGCAACGGGAGAGGCCACAACAGTGAGAGGCCCCGCGTACCGCAAAAAAAAAAAAAAAAAAAAAAAAAAACATATACCCCAAAAGAGGGACTAGTACTCCCCCCACCATTTATCCATCCCTTAGCTTTGAGAGTTATCAATATTTTGCCATATTTACTTCCGCTATCCGTTTTTTGTTGTTGTATCTTTAAAGCAAATCCCTAATATTGAGTCATTTAATTCCTAAAACACTTCTGTATATATCTCTAGAATATAAAAACTTAACAAAACTGGACAACAATGATCACAACTAACAAAATTATCATAATTCCTCACTATCATCTAATAGCAAATCCCAATTCACATTTCCTTGATTATCTCAAAAAAATGCCTTTTACATATGTTTTATTCAGAATCTTATTTTTCCAAGGATAAATGAAGTTACTATTTCAGAGAACCTGATCATATTTGGGATGGTATTTCCAAAAGGATAGAAGTATCCTCAAATTTTCTCTTTGCATTTGTTTCAGTGTTTGCTTTTATAAAATTAAAGACATTGATCGTTTTGACAGGTATTTTAAAACAATAACCAGCAGGTGGCAGCAATGCAAGAGAGGGTACAAGAGAAGCCAGTTAACCAAGGGCTTTTTTAAAAAACAGCTTTATTGAGCTATAGTTCACATATCATATGTTTCACCCATTTAAATTGTACAATTCAGTGGGTTTTAGTAGAGTCACAGATACGCACACCATCACCACAGTCAATTTAAGAACGTTTCTTCATTTCAAAAAGAAACCCCATGCCCTTTAGCTGTCATTGCTGTATCCCCCAGCCCTAGACAAGCAACCAATCACCTACTTTCTGTCTCTATAGACATCCTCTTCAGACATTTCATATGAATGAAATCATATAATATGTGGTCTTTGTGACTGGCTTCTTTCACTTAGCATAATGTTTTCAAGGTTCGTCCCTGTTGTAACATGTATGAGTAGTATTTCATTCCTTTTTATGACTAAATAAAATATTCTATTGTATATATACACCACATTTTATTTATCCATTTGTCTTTTGATGATCATTTAGTTGTTTCCACCTTTTGGCTATTATAAATAATGCTCCTATAAACATTTGTGAGTTTTTTTGTGTACATATGTTTTCATTTCTCTTGGGTATTTGCCTAGTTGTGGAACTGCTGAGTCATATGTTAGCTATGTTTAATCGTTTGAGGAACTGCGAGACAGTTTTCCAAAGCTGCCGTACCATCTTATAGTCCCACCAACAGTGGGACTCTGTGGGGTTCTGATTTCTCTATATCCTCACCAGCACACTTGTTATTATTTGACTTTTTGATGATTCTAGCCATACTAGTGAGTGTGAAGTGGTATCTTATTATGGTTTTGATTTTCAGTTCCCTAATGACTCATGATTGAGCATCTTTTCATGTGCTTATTGGCCATTTTTATATCTTCTTTGGAGAAATGTCTGTTCAGATCCTTTGCCCTTTTTTCAGTTGGGTTATCTTTTTCCTATTGAGTTGTAAGTTAAACTTTTTATTTTGAACTAATTTTATACTTACCAAAAAGTTGTAAAAATAGTAAGAGGTTTCTCATATGTTCCTTACCCAGCTTTTCCCAATTCTAACATCTTACATACCTGTAGTACAATTATCAAAGCTAGAAAACTAGCATTGGTACAATACAAGATCTGGGCACTAGGTATTCTCACTGCTTATGTTGTGTTGTATTATCTGTTGTTGCATAACAATATTATCATAAACCTGGTGGCTTAAAACAACACACATTTATTTTCTTTTGGTTTCTGTGGACCAGGAATCTGCACTTAGCTAAGTTGGGTGCTCTGCTTAGTGTCTCACAAACCTGCAATCACAGTGTCATCCAGGCTGATTCTCGTCTGGAGGCTCTCCTGGGGGAAAATCCGCCTCCACGGTCACACAGATTGTTGGCAGAATTCATTTCCTTGTGGTTATAGGACAGAGGGCCCCAGCTTTTTTGCTGTTGGCTGGAGGCTATCCTCAGCTCCTAGAGGCCACCATTAGCTCCTTGCCCCATGGGCCTCCCAACATGGCCACTTACTTCAAAACCAGAGAGAGTCTCTAGAGCAAATCCTCTGGTAAGATGGAGTGCTATATAATGAAACATATACTCAAAAGGGAGACACCCCATCACCGTTGCCATTTCTCTTGGTCAGATCCAACTCACAGCTCCTGTCCATACTCAAGGAAAGGGTATAATACAAGGGCATGAACACCAGTAGGCAGCGATTGTGGCGGGGTCCTCCACAGAGTCTGTCTACCACTGGGGCAATTGATATTAGGCCCCATCAGCAGACAGAGCTAGGAAATGTATGTATTATACTAATCCATGAATATGCATACTTTTATATTTATCTATCTGTGTGTATAGTGAAAACCTTGAGTTTAGACTGATACCTCTGATTCCTGTTCAACATCACAGGGTTCATTTTAGCTTTGCTTATTTGTAATTTCTTTCGCTATTGGTAAGTAGCCTGGCTCTCATTATCTATGATATATTTATTTATTTGTTTGTTTGTTCAATTCTAGCATACACATAAAGTAGTTTCAGAATTGCTGACCCATACCCTATGAGAAACATACTAACTAGATCATAACATTTAGGTACAGTTCTTTTTGTCTTAGGTTAGTTCTTTTCTTACCACCCACCTTCAACATAAATTATGTTATTCATTTGTTATTGTTTGTATTCCATTTTCTTCTCCCACATCTTGGTAGGTTTAGTTGTTTACTTTTGGAGTATGTGAGTCATTTCTTGGGTTGTACAAGTCAGAGCTATACAAAGTGGCATATGCCAAGAAGTGTCAACTATATTCATTCCTGCTACCCCATTCCCATTACTCCCTCTTTCTATCCTATTTTCACCACCTCCTGTGGATAATCAGTTCCTTTAGTTTCTGGTTTATTGTCCCTGTGTTTCTTTTGCACAAGTAAGCAGATATATGTATATCACCCTTTTTCTTACATAAAGGTAGCATACTTAACTACTTTTTTGGGCTTTGCTTCTTATCATTTAACAGTATGTTCTGGAAGTCACTCCATATCAATCTGTAGAGACTTTTCTCATTCCTTTTTACTGCTGAATAACACTTAATTTCATTAATTCTTTTAAAAGAGCTACCTATTCTAAACTAAATATAGCAAAATGCTGTAATGAAATAGTATTCTATTTTAGTTTAGATCTTCTGGGCATGCAGATTATCTGGTAATCAGTTTAGTTGGCAAATTTTTTAAAACCAAATATCACAATGTACATTAGTATAAATACTAAGAGTAATAACAATCCAGCTGCTGTTTTTTTCCTTTTGGGTTGGGAATGGCATGCAGCAGGTATATCACAGCTTTTGATAGGCCCCCACTGAGAATAAATACTGATGGAAACTGCTTACAGTATATTATGGAGTGGTCATCATAGGCGTTGAGAGTAGGAGCAGCAGGAGTTACCAGGAAGGTAATACAAATATATTTTTTAAAGTCTTTATCTCTTAAGTCCCAAAGTACTGAACATAACAAAAGGGGACATTTTAAATAGTAAAAGCCCTAATCCACAAAGAGTATGTAATAGTTATGATATTTATGTACCAAATAGCAGAACAACTACGTTAATGAAGCAAAAACTACAGGAGATACATGGAGACAGATAGGAACACACTAATAGATTTTAATATACTCAGTATAAAACAAATAAAGTGGGCAAAAAATAAGTAAGGAGATGGAAGGTCTAAACAACATAATGAATAGGGTAAATCTTATGTATACATATCAAACTCCACACTCTGATAAGAGAGAATACATATTCCTCTCAAGTGTTCATGGCACAATTACAAAAGCATATCCACACCATGCTATGAAAAACATATACCATGACCGAGTAAGGTTATTCCAGGAATGCAAGGTTGGTTCAGTATTAGAAAACCTATCCTCATATACCATATTAATAAACCTAAGAAACTAAAGCATATGATTTTTTCATAGATGCTGATAAAAGCCTTTGACGAAATTCAAGTCACTCATGATTAAAACACTCGATAGACATTGAGGGATACTTTCTTATAATGATAAATTGTATATACATACCTTAATCCTAAAGGCAGTATCTTGTTTAATGAGGAGACAGTGGAGGTATTTCCACTTAAATTAGGAACAAGGCAAGAATGCCCACTGTTTCTGCTACTATTCAACAAGGGATTGATGAACTAAATTCAAACTGGTGGTTACTTCTTGGGAGATGAGAGAACTGTGATCTCGTCTCACAAAAAGGAGCACACTGGAAAGGGGCACACTGGAGGCTTGTGAGGTGTGGTAAGAGTTTATTTCTTAACCTGGGTGTAGGTGTATCAGCATTTATTTGAGTTTTTAAATTGTACATTTTTACATATTCTTATATGTATGCTAAAGTTCATAATAAAAAGGAAATATATAGTAAATCATGAAATGTATAAAATCTATGTTGATTAATTTCTCTTAAACCTTATTTATAATTCCCACTATCATAGAGTATTTTAAATATATGACAAAGCTTTGTGGTTTGAGGAAACTGCTTTCTACTGGTATGATGCAGCAATTTTCCTCTCCATACTTTGCAGCAAAAGCATTAGCTTTAGGTTGTTATTATTGTTAATCTTCCTTTTTTTTCTACTTTGCAGGAAGATGAGAAGATGAGTGAATTTATACATTCTGGTTTTTCTGAATCCTCAAACCATAAGAAGTCAAAACAAGGGTATAACTAAGATCAAGAAGATGAAACGTATGACAAAAAGTTTTGGGTTTTTTTTTTCTTTTTCATTTTCTACCTTTTCATGGAGTGTTTATTCTTATGTATAGATAATATGCATAAAATAGCTATTTTGTAATACTAACCTTTTAAAATTATTTTGGTCATCCTATAACATCTTCCTGCTCATTTAAGCTCCTTTCAACCAACCTTTAATAGCTATTAACCTTTTAACCAAATAAAATGTATTATAAATACTTTTGCATTGGTTACCTTGTCGTACACCAAGCTATCTTGTTTTGTTTTGTTTTTAAAACCATTCAGTAAATGTGAACACCTGAAAGATTTTAAAAGTCACCTTCTGCCCTGGCCAGTTGTCTTTCACCCTTCGTTCTTCAACTTTCAAAATTACTTCTTCAATTGCAGCTTCTGTATTACTTCCATTATGTGTAATCTGATGACTTGTCTGAGGGGTTAACCTCTCAGGCTCTTTTGAATTTGGTTTTTATAACTTTAAGTAGTAAATCCTATTCCTATCTGAGATTAATGAACATAGCTTACTGTATTCAGATGACTAGTCAAATTCTATTCTGCCTATATGGAAAAGTTTTCTTAAGACAATATCCGACAACGAAAAGGGTGGGCCCAGAAATCTGCATTTTTAACAAACACCGCAGATAATTCTGGGGCAGATTGTACTAGGACCAAGCTTTGAGAAACTGCTGTAGGACTACAGAGTCCCACAGAACTTACTCATTATCAACAGTGTTGGCTGAATGGAGGCTAGAGGCTTTATTAAAGGAACAGTTTACACGGCGGTTAAGAGCTTGGCATCCTGACAGTCTGTTCCTTTCCTGTACTCCTATTACTTTAAGGCTTCGGACCTCCTAGAGTCATTCTCTGGTATTATGTTTCCTATTGTTTAGTTCTATTTTTTTCTCCTTTCCATGAGGTTTGTCTTTTCTTTTTTTCTGTTCCCATGCAAATTATTTTTCATTGTATGTATCACACTTATAAACCTTTTCTTTTATTGTTGGTGGAATTTGGTCACAGCAAGAAACAAATTTCCTATTCCCATATTATAAAGACATCTACCCATGGTTTCATTTTGTTTTTACATTTAAATTTCTGATTCACGTGGATTTTGTTTCATGGTGTGAGATACGAATGCAATTTTGACCTTTTTCCAAATGATTCCCCATTAATTAAAAAGTCCGTGTTTTCCACTACTGATTTGCAGTGCCACATTTTTCAATGTTGTATTTCCATGTACACTTAAATTTATTTCTCAATTTTCTGTTCCCTTTACTTGTCTGTGTTTCTTTTGACGCCCCACTACCATCCTCTTTAAATTATAGAGACTTTGTGGGAGTTTCAAAGTTTCCCTCATGGAGGTTTTCCACATTTCTTGATGCCTAGGCATTCTCTCTTTTTTCCTGGTAATATAAATGGGAAATAAACTCTGTTACTGTTTGCAGTATTTTGTAGATCTATCTCCTGAAAACCAAGCTATCTTTACTCCCTTTTTCTCCCCAATTCTTAATGCCTCTTGTTGCTTTCTCTTGTCTAATTGCATGGCTGCTACCTTATGTTAAATGTTAAATAGCAGTGACAATAGTGGGTATCCTTGTCTTGTTCCTGGTTTTCATGGGAATGCCTCTGGTTTTATCCCATTAAGTAAGATGCTGTGGTTTGAGCTGGTTATGTATGTTTATAATCACATTAAACTATTATCTATTGATTATTTATTGAGTGCTTTTTAAAAAAATTATGAATGAATGTTGAATTTTGTCAAGTGACTTTTGTTGCTGATGGAGACTATTAGTTAAGGTCCAGCCAAGAGATAAAAACCACAGATATAAATTGTTAACCATATTCTAGGGAATTGAACAAGAACTGAAAGGGCAAAAGGGACTAGGGGAGTATCATAGAGGAAGTAACTATGGGAAGCACCCACCATCTCTGGGGCTGAGGGAACACAGAGAAAAGGATGGAAGTATTGAAACTTAAAGGCTTAGAGGAAGACTTTAAAGGCTTAGAGGACTCTAGGGGGAGGGTGTGCAACTGGTTGGTGCTGTTTCCCTGAAGGGCCACACAAGACTGGTCCGATAATGTGGAGAAGCTGCAAATTGGAGCCAGCTGTGGCTGCTGAAGTCAGTTGTTCCCGCCGCGTGAACCACTCTGTGGTGACGCTGACAGGAACAGGAAACAAACAGGAACAGCAAATGTCTCTCTCCTCCATCCTTCCAGTTCCCCTCTATCACCTATCGCCAGAGACTGGAAGGGAACCTGGCAAAGGAGAAATGTGGTTCGCCAAGGCTTAGCCTTACAGTGGAGTAGAGAGGTGTGGATTTGAAGTCAAAACACAATAGCTTAATATGAATCAGCACAAAAAGATACATGATTATCCTCCTTTGATATATTCACATAGTGAACTATATTCATTAATTTGTTGATCCTGAAACAAATTCTTGCTCTCGTGGAATAAACCCCACTTTTGAATGTGTGCCAGCTCTTGTCTCAACTCTAAGCCCATCTCTCTATAGTTTGCTGTGTGATGCCAGAACTCTGCAAATCACGTTTCTTCTTTGCTGGCTGACTTTTAAGCTTCTGTCAATAGGGGGCGATAGAAGGAGATGGAAAGTCAGAAAGAGGGAAGAGGGACTTGCTCCTTCCTGCTGGCCTGCTCTTCCCCTCAGCATCACCTCAGCATTGGCGCTTCACGCGGGGGGCGGGGGCTGGGAGTGGGGTGACACGTGGTCCCAGTCACCAGCTGGTTAGGACTCCTAGAGCCCACACTGCTTGGGCTGTACCCCCTCCCGGGCCTCAGGCCTAGCTCATCAGGGAGCCGCCTCCAGGCGCCTGAGGGAGCAGCACCCTCCTTGCCACACGCCATCATTTGAAATCTGAGTGCCCACTGACCCCCGGAAGCCCTTTTCCTACCTCCTGAGGTATTAACAGCAGCTGAACAGTGCCCTCCCCTCAGAGGTCTCCTCTTAAGTTTCCAAGTTCTAATAATCCCAGCCTCTTCCTTTTTTCCCTGGGGAGGTTCCTGTTCATTGCTGGAGGGAATGCAAAATGATACAACATTTATAGAAAAGGTTTTGACAGTATCTAGCAAAATTATTCAATACACATGCGTATAAAATCATTTGACGCAGCAATCCCACTTTTAGGTAACTATACCAAAAATTCTCTTGAAAAGAATACAAAAATTTCACTATGGTATGGTTTGTAATAACAACAACAAAAAAGGAACAACATAAGCAGCAATAGGGAGCAGCTAACTTGAAAAACAAGTGAAAATGAAAAGTATCAAGATGGTGACAAACAGAGATAACTGACCTTAGAAAAAGAATTTTAAATGTGTATCTTTATTAGGGTATACTCTAAGAATAAAAGAACTGTAAAGAAATCTTAAACTTTTATTTACTAACCTTATTGCGGCCATAGTATTGATGTGGTTGTTTTGAAATCGATCTAAGGACAAGATAAAGCAATTATGTTGAAGTTTTAGAACCAAGATTTTTGGCATAAGCGAAAAGAGATACAATTGTAAAACCCAAGATGGTTAAAAAAAATTGAACCTGAATTAAATCAAAGCTTTAGATCCGTAAGCAGGGTTCAAGAAGTCAGTAGCATGGAGGAACAAAGAACACCAGGGAGAAGCAACCAGTCATATTCAAAATGTGGTTCATTCTATAGGACAGCTGACCTAGGTTTCTTCTTCAACGTGTTGATAGCTTTAAAAAGGAGGAGTGGATGAGGAGACTATTCTAGATTTAAAAAGACTGAAGAGACAACAAGGACGTACATCAAGTAGAAATCAAATGTAAAAAGACATTTTTTTAAGACACTGGGAAATTTGAAGATATTAAAATACTTATTTTGTTATATTTGATAATGGCATTTGCCATTGTAAGAAAAAAAATTTTAATGTATACTGAAGTATTTAGGGGTAAAAATAATGTGCTTGACATTGGCTTTAAAATACTCCAGAAGAGACATGGGAGTGTGGCAAAATGTTGCGAATTTTTAAAGCTCAGTGAGTCAGGCGTATGGGGATGCTAGTTGTACTCTTTTATGTACAAATTTTAGAAATTTTCACAATAACGTATACGTTTACATAAATGAGATGGCAAATGTTCTAGGTATGTTAAGAGAAGTCTGGAAAAGAGTGTGAGTCCATTTGAGCTTTTAAAAGGTGTTATACTGCAGATTTCAAAAATGTAAAAATAGACTCAGAAAGTTAACAGGGGTAAGTTCTAAGTTGTGGACACAGGTGACTTTTCTTTTTATGCTTTTCAGTATTTTCCAAGTTTTATTTTTAAAAAGTTTTTCGAGATGTTTTACATCTCTATTGACACTCATCAGATAAACTTTATAGTGATTTACTGGATAAACTGAATAACGATAAAACTTTTAAAAAGTTTATATCAAGGTAGCTCTTGATATAAAAAACTGGAATAATTGTTTGTAAAACTGTGAGGTAAAGTTGTAAAACCATCCATTGTCCTTAAATTCCTCTCCTGCAAAGCTGGAATGAATGTGATTGTTTACCAACTATTAAAAGTACAGGATGAGGCAGCCGTGGTGGCAGGAAAGGTACAAAAAAAACCCTACTGTTCCCGGACTTCAAATCTAGCTGGAAAGCCATTAAAATACGTACTAATATAAGACAATCGATCGAAGAGAGTCACAGGACCCGCCCTACCTGCTAAGAGGCGGGGGAGTGGGGCGCAGACGCCCACCGCCGCAGGCGGGGGAACGAGGGTCTCAGCCAATGGTCTCAGGCCGGAGGGAGCGCGGCGGTGACGTCCTGATATCCGTGGGAGAGCTTTCCTGGCCGGGCGCTCACCGCACTTTGGATCTGAATTGGGACTTTATCCCTCGGGGGTGGCTGGACTTTAGGCCTCTGCAGCCCGGTCTGCGTCGTCGGGTCCCAGGTGCCGGCGACTCTTCCTCGGGATCCTCGGACCGCGGGCCCGCGCGGTGGGACCGCGGGCCGCCACCATGGACGGGACGGCCGAGCTGCTCTTCTACGTGAACGGCCGCAAGGTGAGCGCGCCCCGGGGCTGCCCGGCCGTCCCGCCGGACCTCCCCGGTACTGGAGCGCTGCTCACGCGCCGGGCCCTGGGCTGCACGCGGGTTTGCCTGCGCGTCGGGGCAGGGAAAGGATGCGTCTTCAGGGACTGCCTGGATCTTTGGGTCCCGCCTTCCTCATGTTCCTTTCTCCTCTCCTTCCAAGACGCACAGGCTGAGTAGTATCAACCGCACCCTGCCCCATAAACAGGAAGAGAAATGACTGTCCTTATTCGGCAGTCAGCACTCCCAAATCCTCCCTCCGTCAAACCCACCCCCAAACGGGAAGGTCTTTCATTAGGCCTCAGCTCTTGGGTGTGTTTGGATGAGGAGAGACCGGTTTGGAGTCAGGACAGGACCATAGAAATGAATTCATTGAGACCTCTCACTCCCATCGTTTCCAAAGTCACAGCTAGTTCCTGGCAGCGCTGAGCCGACACCCTCCTCTGGGGACTCGAAGGTCCTTAGTGGGTCCACTGCTGGCGCGGCAGCTGCCCTCTCAGAAGCCGTGCTGGCTCTGCAGATCCTCTGGGGCAGTTCCAGCTATTGTCCGATGTTTGGAGGCAGCAAAGCGCCCGGGGAATCCTTTAAAACACTCCCACAGACGTGACCATAGACTGCTCACTCTTCATGTTCTCCCAGCACTTTGCAAGGGGGAAACCGAGGCAGGAGTGTTAAAGGGCTTCCTTAAGAGCAGACAAGGGAGCAAGGGCCGTGATAGCGGCCTTTCCACGCGCCGGGGCCTTCAGAGCCCCCCTGTGATCCTTGCTTCTGGGCCGGGATAGCCCGACTTTCCCTGACTGGCACAGGGACTCACCAGAAAGCTAAGGAAGGTCAAGCATCAGGGCCTCTCACTTGTGAGGCCTCTTCTAAAGCCCTGAGCCTAATTTCGAATTTGGATTTTGTATTATTTTTCTTAAAGAGGATTCCCTCCCCCAAACTGTGCAAGTTCTAGACCCTATAAAATCTTCCTCTGTTCCTGCTGCCTGGATTCCACCCTGGGTAAGATGAGCCTGTTTTTCCTGAACCGCGTTGGGGGCCGTTAGGACCCCGTCGCAGGACTGCTATGAGCGTGATCCATGATAAGGGTGAGGATGGCAGATGGGAGTTGGGTTTGAAGTGATCACGTGATGTCATTTCTTTTTTTCTTTTGCATAACTGAATGGTATAGTAGACACAGCTCTGGCCTTTATATTTGGACAAACAAGTATTCATTTCCAGCTCCAATTCTTAGGGAGACAACCTAACCTAGCCTCAGTTCCTCTGTTAAACAGAGATAATACTGCCTACTTCAAGAAGAGTGATAGTGAGTTTTTAATCCATTTATTTAAGGGCCTGCTCTATGCCAGTGTTCCAATGCCCTCAGGGGACACAACAGAGCACAGAAATGACCAAGTCCCTGTCTGCACGGAGTTTATGTTGTGCTGGGGAGACAGACGACAAGCATATAAATAAATAGAAATGTATCAAGCCAGGCAGTGATAAATGCCAGGATAAAAAATAAAGCAGAGTGAGGGGCCGGAGAGGGGCGAGAGCTGGTTCTTCAGGCGGGATGGATGCTTAAGACTTTCTGAGAGGCTGACATTTGAGTTGTGGCCAGTATGAAGTGAGGAACAGACGTCTGAGGGAAAAGCATTCCAGACCGAGGGAGCGGAGGTGCAAAGATCCTCAGACACGAGGATTTCTTCGTGCTCGGGGGGTTAGCAAGGAGGCCGGTGGGGCTGGAGATGTGGCCAGGGGCTCTGGAGGAGATGGAA
Source organism: Mesoplodon bidens (assembly GCF_964165515.1). Classification (NCBI taxonomy): domain Eukaryota; kingdom Metazoa; phylum Chordata; class Mammalia; order Artiodactyla; family Ziphiidae; genus Mesoplodon; species Mesoplodon bidens. Next base: position 78,488,437 of record NC_138165.1, read on the forward strand.
AGGGTTTTGGTTAAAGGAGGAAACAGGTGTTTGAGTCTAGCTGCTTCTCCCCCTCCTCCCTTCCCTGCTCCCAAACAAACTGTAGTGGAACTTTTAACAGAATGGCTAATAATAGTTCGTGCTCTGTTGATTTTTTTTTTTTTTTTGCGGTACACGGGCCTCTCACTGTCGTGGCCTCTCCCGTTGCGGAGCACAGGATCCGGACGCACAGGCTCAGCGGCCATGGCTCACGGGCCCAGCCGCTCCACGGCATGTGGGATCTTCCCGGACTGGGTCATGAACCCGTGTTCCCTGCATTGGCAGGTGGACCCTCAACCACTGCGCCACCAGGAAAGCCCGTGCTCTGTTGATTTTTAAAAATAGATAAGCTGGTCCTTATCTGTGGGCTTGTTTTATCTATGGGCCAAAAGCCCTGTGATCATTTGGAAAGTGCATTCTAGAAATATTGATTTAGTTTTTGCAATTACCCTGTTAAAAGAAATTATGTCACCCTTTTCCATTCCCGCCCCTCCCTTCCAAATTCTGTTAGGTGTGTGCTTCAATCCCAGAAATCAAGCCTGATTGACACATGGATAGAATTAGAATAAAGTCTCTGGTTCAGAGGGTGAGTGGCTGTCGAGAAAAGTGAGGGAAGAAAGCCACCAGGAGAGGGGGTCTTGAAGTCAAACATAACCTCTGGGATTAAAATCCTGCCCTTGAAAGGAAGCTTTGAAACCAGTTAGGAGACTCTGGGTGATGTCATTGGCCTCCAGTCTGGGTTTTTTGCAGAATCCCCCCAAGTCGCCAAAAGGTGTCATTGGGTAGGGGCTAAGGCCATGCACGTTGGTCAGAGATCTAGCTGCGGAGAGATTTCTGAAATCTCACTCGCTTCACCAGCAGCCTCCAAAGCAGGTGACCCAGTTAACACGGAGTTTGCGGGAGGCAGAACCCAGGAATAAATTACATCCTGGATGCCACTCTCAACACATCTCAGGAACTGTAGCAACTCGTTTTATGAAGCAGTGAGGCGTAGAGATCAACGGTGTGGGCTTTGGAAATGGTGAGGCGTGGATTTGAGTCCTGTGCTCTCTGCTCTAACACTCAGCAGCTTGAGGGCCTCCTCACTGGTTGTCCCCTCAGGCCTCTTTCCCTCTTTCTCTCCTCACCATGTCCCACAATACACACCTCTTTCTCCTGTCTTCTTCCTCTCAGCTTTCCTTATTTTCTGTTCTTTTACCCCTTTCTCTCTCCTCCTGATCTCTTTCTCTTTCTTCTTTCTGCCTCTGTCTTGTATCTGGCAAGGCCCCCTTCATGCACTAGTCACAAGCCCTGCACAGAGGAAAGTGATTTGTCAGCCTTGTGCAATGTGAACTTACCTCCCAAAGGGCCAGTGGAGATACAGAGGGACACATGCCACCCTTGCAACATGCAAGGCTTTACTGAGACAAAAACATGCAATGACCCTGAGCTGAGAGCTGGCATCATTTCTCCCAACCAGAGTCAGTGAGAATAACTCTGTCCCTCATTCCCGCCCTCCCTCCCCACCCCCTGCCAGCTACCATCTGAGTCCTGACCTCCCTGTTTCACTCCAAGACCTGCCGGGACAGGGTACATGCCAGATCCCTGCCCCACTTCCCTCCTCCAAATGTGCCATCCACCAAGTCAAGAAAAGTAAACACATTTCAAGCCAGTGGCACTTTGAGCCAAAGTCCACTCTTGAGACATCTCCGGGAACAAATCTCTTGAGACATCTCCGGGAACAAATACCCAAGCAAGCAAGGCCTGCTCTGCCATTAATTCCTTATGAAAATACAAATATCTCTCAAGCCTAAAGTGCTCTTTATTACCCAGATCCTGTCTCTCCATTAAGATTGGGCTTCTGAGGATTCATCATCATATGTATGAATTAGAATTAGTTTCACCTGCAAATGGCACAAATTCAAAACTAAGTAGTTCAAAAAAGATATAATTCATGTTTACTTTTACATAAAGGATACTGTATCTGGGGATAGACATGGCAGAGCTGGTCTAGAAGCTTCTTGGTATCATCTGAGACCCAAGTTTCTTTTCTTTTTTTTCCCCTGTTGCCATTAATGTGTTGCCTTATGGTCTAAAATGGTTGCTGGCATTCTAGCCACGTGATCTTTATTACAGACAGCAGGAAGGAAGAAAGGGAGAAAGCATGCTGAGATAGACAATCAGTAGTTTCTGCCACCATTACTGGTTCTTCTGTTTTTCTTTCTTTTCTTCTGTTCATAAGTCCCAGCCTGTGAGAAATCATCCCTCCTTCCTTAGTGTTCTCATAGCAAATTGTACATATCAAGTTATTCATTTAGATTAACATTTATTATGTCCTTATCATATATCCCCAGCACCTAGTTCAGTGTTTGACCTAAAGAATAATGGAAGGTGGTTTCTCTCAGGATCAAGAGAGGCTTATACATACACAACTAATTATGCTGCCGAGTAACACGTTCTGTGAAAGATGTGTAGATGTTGACCACGGGAGCACAGAGGAGGACTGTTTCTTGGAGCAGAGAGTGGGAAGCATATATTAAATGGCAGCACATCCCACAGGAAAGAACATTTGAGCAGGGCTTTGAGTGGCATACAAACTTTGGCCAAGTAGAGAAGAGAGGAAGGACTTTCAGGACAGAGGGAATCCTATAAGCAAATGTAGTTAAGGGTAAAAGTCCCTGCACTGCTGGGACCAGCCAGTTCTCCCACGTGACCAGAGTTCAAGATGCATGTGTTGAATGACAAATGATGGAAAGTCTCAAAGAGGCCTTGTAGGCTATGCTCAGGAATTTGAATTTCTTCTTGTGTTCCAGGGGCTCTTGAGTAGAAATTCACCTAAGACCCGCTCAGTGTATTCATGAAAGATGCACATTTTCTGGTTCCCTGTCCCAGAAATCATGATTCGATAGGGGTTTCATTTTAACAAGCACCCTGAGTGATTCAGGAATTCCCAGCAGAGCAGTTTGGCATCCAGGAGCCAGTGTTGGATTTAGGCAGATACAGGACATGATCAGACTTGGATTTTAGAGAGGTTGCTCCAGTGGTGGTATAGAGGGTGGCATTGCGGCTGCCCGGAATGGAGGCAGGAGACCTGTTAGGCAGCTGTTATCATTGTTCAGGCTGGAGGTGATAAGGGTGGATTTCAGGGAGTGACAGTAGAAGTGAAGGGTGTTTAGAGAATCGTTTTGGAAGTGTAAATGACAGGACTTGATGATGCTGACTGTGGTGGATTGAAGGAAAGAAAATGTCGAAGGTAGCGCAGTTTTTTTAAGCTTAGGTGACCCAGCAGATGGTAAGGCTATTAAACAAGTTAGGGAAAAGAAAGGAAGAAGTAAGTTTGGGAAATAAAGAGTTCCATTTGAGGACCAATTTACTTGGGGATGCCTGTGGACGTCCCACAGTTTTCCTTGTATTCTAGTATGTGTACACACACACACACACACACACACATAATCACTTCTCTCTTACCATATTGCACATTCCTCTAGGGCACAGATCTGACCTTGGTAATTGGCACGTGCCTCACTTTGCCCAGACTATGGCCACTTAGAATTAAGGGTGAGGAAGCATGTGTCCCCTCGTCACCTACTTTCCAGAAGGGAAAATTAGTATAACATGGTGAAGGATGATTTCTAGTTCTGAAATTGTGAAGTAAATCATGCTTCTGTTTGTGAATCTAAAAGAAATCCAAATTTGTCATCAAAAAAGAGAAAACACGATCACTTTGGAAAACATAACCAATCGTGACATTTCAGTCATGCCATCCATTGGGTGCTGCTGTTCTAACTGCCATGCTGCTAGGCTGCCCACACAAACTTCTTAAGTGTGTCTTTGCTTGCACATCTTTGGATCATTTTCTCTTCTCCTTTGTCTCTTAGATTTGGGAGCCATGGTTGGTTGTGATCTCTTTCTGGAAAATGTAATTCTTTGAACATGGTGAACAAACAAGTCTTTAAAAAAAAAACTATATCAATTTCTCAGAGACTGTTCTAGTCCAGGAGACCTCCCCCACCTCTCTCTTTCTCTTCCTCCCCCTCCTATATTCAGTTCTACTGTTATCTTTACCCTCACTTGCTTCAGACTTTCTAGGAGAAGTTGGACAGGAGTCACTAATGTTTTGTTAGTAGAAACACCCACTGCCTTAGAGAACAGTGATAATTCAGGACCAAGGACAGTGGCAAAGTAGTGGCCGGGCTCAAGATGTAGACTTCACACTTCAGAGAGGTGATTTGTATATCACAGGTGTTCCGTAAACATTAAATCAAGTTTAGAATATGAGTAGAAGAGTGCATGAAATTAGCATGAGCCCCCCAATGTAAATATTCTAGTTCTCTCAGCTTTGTGAGTTAAACTCTTTCTTTTGGTACAGGTGATAGAAAAAAATGTCGATCCTGAAACAATGCTGTTACCATATCTGAGGAAGAAGCGTATCCTTTGCTTTCAGTGTGTATATGTGTGTATGTGTGTATATCCCTGATATCCTCATCAAGTGATATTTCAAATATCTTTTTAGAGCCACACTGAGTCATATTCCCTACTACGGTTTTATGTTCATCTTTAAGAAAGTCCTAGATCGGAGTTTTGTAGGCAGTGAACAATTGTGCTTATCAGAGAACCAAGTTCTTTCTAATCTCTGTTTTGGCATTAAATATGTTGAATAAAATGGAGAAGCTAACAATGGGAATTAAAGCAATGGGTGCTAAAATGGCTTAATTAAACATCCTTTAGAATTAAGAGTCACAATATTGATATTCTACCTTCAAGGACTAATCATCATGCCCATTAGAAAAAGCGAGCACAGGAACTTCCCTGATGGTCCAGTGGTTAAGAATCCACCTTCCAATGCAGGGGTCGCGGTTTGATCCCTGGTCGGGGAACTAAGATCCCACATGCGGCGGGGCAACTAAGCCCGCACGCTGCAGCTACTGAGCATGTGAGCCACAACTAGAGAGAGAAGACCACGCACTGCAGTGAAGAGCCTGCACGCCGCAATGAAAGATCTCGCATGCTGCAACTAAGACCTGACGCAGCCAAAAATAAAAAATAAAATAATAAACAAATAATAAAAGTTATTAAAAAAAGAAAAAGAAAAAGAGAGCACAGAAATCTCCTGAAATGAAAGTGAAAGAACAATAGAGAAATTAAACCTGAAAATGTTACCTTGGAAACACTTTCTCAATAAAAGTCATCTAAGGAATGGATTCTTATCCTGCTACACATGAACTCCAGTGGGCTTCCAGAGGTCTGTGGACCCCACTACATTATATGCAAACTTGTGTGACAATAGGAATTTGTACATTTTTCTCCCAGAGAGAGTGAAATTCCCAAAAGAGCACACAACTCAGAAAATATCAATAGCTATTTTCTGAAAGTCATTCAAGGTTTTTTTTTTATTATTATTCTATTAATTTAATTTATTTTTGGCTGCATTGGGTCTTCATTGCTGTGCACAGGCTTTCTCTAGTTGTGGCGAGCAGGGGCTACTCTTTGTTGAGGTGCACAGGCTTCTCATTCTGCAGTGGCTTCTCTTGTTGAGGAGCACGGGCTCTAGGCGCACGGGCTTCAGTAGCTGCAGCACGTGGGCTCAGTAGTTGTGGCACATGGGCTTAGTTGCTCCACGGCATGTGGGATCTTCCCAGACCAGGGATCGAACCCATATCCCCTGCATTGGGAGGTGGATTCTTAACCACTGTGCCACCAGGGAAGTCCTCAAGGTTTTTGGACATAAAAGTAATTAATACTAATTTCCTGGTTATCCATGGTACCAATGTGATATTTAAGACTTGGTTCACTTGTGAGTGACAGAAAATCCCAATAGCAGTAAACAAGATAGAAGTTTATTTCTTTCTCATTGTGTTATCTCAGGTTCTCTGGGAAGCACACACCAAAAAATGAGATTAAATATGCAAGGGTTTTATTAGGAAAAATGCCTGAGTGAAATAGGGAGACAGCCATAGAAGACTGAGACCTGTAAGGAAGAGAGGGGGAGAAGGCTGAGTTGAAGGGTCTCAGACTGCTGTGCAGTCTAAGGCACGTTCATCAAAGCCACTGAGAATGGTTGACAAGGACTCCCATACCTCTGCATAGCACTGAGCCATTGGTGGGAAGCAGCCCATGTGAGGCATGGCCTTGATGAAAAGTGGGGTGATGGATATCAAAGTGCAGCAGTTGGGTCTCTTGGTCAGCTACCCTCTATGTTGAAGGAAGTCTCTGAGGCACATTCTCATGGTTGTCATACTCACACAAAGGAATTCCAAAGGTAGGTAGATCCAGGCTAGCAAAGCATTGTCACAACACTATCAGGAACCAAGCTCTTTCTATCTTGCTGCTTCACCCTCCCCAGCATGAAGCTTTCTCCTCATGGTCAGAGATGACTAACTGAGGTCCAGCCATCATATCTGAATTCCAGCAAATAGGAAGAAGTAAGGGATGAAGGAGGGGCACCCCTCTCCCTTTGAGGACATTTCCCTCCTGGATGTCAAAAACAGCCTTTATGCTTACATCCATTGGCCAACATTGTTAATGACCCCACCAAGCATCAGAGGAGGCTGTGAAAATGTATTTTTTTAATTCTGGGCAACCATGTGTGTAGCTCAAAAATTAGGATTTCTATTACCAAGAAAGAATGAGGGAAAAGATATTGGGAAACAACTAGCAGTTTCTGCCACTGAGAAGCAGAGAAATATGGCACACTTGTATAACATGACACAAATATTCTAAGAATTATTTACAATTTGACATCCCACTTTGTATGTCATCAAAGACACAGATAAGGATAAGAACAGATATACAGTGTACTCATACCTTCAAATCCTCAAGGCCTTATATGTGTAGACTCTTCGTTTTTTTAAGTTTGGCCTTATTTTTGGCAACCTGGGGTCCAGTTGTTTTAAAAAGGAAGAGACTAGATATAACACGCAAATGGAAATAAAGAATTTACAAGATTATAAGTAATAGCAGCTAAGACATACATACATTATTTGATAAATAAGTATCAAACTTAACTGTACATTGAAGAGTCTTTGATGGTGTTGTCTCCTAAGGTCAGAGCTATTTCACAAAGAGAATTATGGAAAACACACTATCTTTAACTGTGCTTTTTCCAGTCCGACTCACAGGAACTAAATATGGCTGTGGAGCAGGAGGCTGTGGTGCCTGCACGGTGATGATATCACAATGTAACCCCATTACCAAGAGGATAAGGTAGGTACCTTGCTGCAAAGTCCAGATATGGTTGAATTTTTGTAGCTTTGAACTTTGTTTTTCTTCTTCCTTTGGTAAATATGCATTGAGCACCTACTATGTGACAGGAACTGTGATAGGCATTGGGGATACATTGATGGGCATCAAATCATTCCGGTTCCAGCAAAAATGTTACATTCTCAGCCCTCCCTGATCACCTTCTCCATAGCAGTGCCCCATCTCACCTTGGCAACTCCCTACTCCCTTCGCCTATATTAAGGTATTCATAGCACTCCTCACCGTATGTTTGTGTATGTATGTATTGTCTATGTACCTATGTATTGTCTATCTTCCCTCAACTAGAATATATACTCTACAAAGGCAGGGATTTTATCTGTCTTGTTCACCAATGAGTCCTAGTGCCTGGTACTCCACCTGGCACACAGTAGGCACTCAATAAATATTTACATTTATTTAATAAATGAAAAATATTCTTCCAGTCTTTCTTTTGTGTGTATACTTAAGGAAGCATACTGCCTATACAGCTTAGAAACCTCTATTTTTTGCTGAACTTCTCATGAATATCTTTGCAAAATAATAAATGTAATTTTAATGGCTGTATATGTTCTGTTGTTTGGGTGTATCAAAACCAACCCCCAAATAGTGATCACTTAGATTATTTTTTGGTTTTCACTATTATGAGGAGTGTGAGCATTCATGTGTATATATATGTTTATATTTATGTTTGTGATGATTTCCTTATGATAGATCCATGGAGATGGAATTAGAGGATAAAAGAGTGAATGCGTCTTTAAGTTTTTACGCCTTCCAGCAAAATGTCTCTCAGAAGAGCTCTATCAGTTTACATTCTTTTCAGCAATATGTGAATTCCATTTTCCCAAACCTTTGCTAATAATGCATATTACAATTTTTTAAAATCTTTGTCATTTTCTTTGATAAAAATGATTTTTCATTGCTTAATTTGAATCTCTCTTGATTGCTTTTGAGGTTGAACGTTCATTTCATGTATTTATTGTAATTTTGTTTGGTAAATAGAACATTTTAGGAGTCGTTTTGAGTTAGACATTTTCTAGCAGTAGGTTTGTGGGATTGAGGAGTTCTGTATCCACACCCTATTTCTTCTTCTGAGGCACAATATCAATTTAACTTTATTGCCCAACTAACCCCTTGCCCAGCATCTGCTTGGAGGATGAAATATGCTCTAGGTGATTGTCACACGTGACTGGAGAGGAGAATGTCAGCCCCTCAATCAAGAGAAAAAAACAAAGTTAGTGGAAACTGTTCTGGAGTTAGAATTAGGAGGCCTGATTTGAATCCTATCTGACACTCCAGTTGTGACCCTGAGCAACTCACTCTGACCCTCAGAGTCTTATTCTGTAAAATGGCCATGAGCTAAGGACAAAATGTATATGCAAAACCTGGGACATTATACAAAACCTGCCACGTTGGTGGTGCTCCTTTCCCACCAGATACAGTGTAGTTTGTGCTTCTCTTTTTCATTCTGAAGACATTATCCAGCCAACGCCTGTCTGATTCCCATCTGTTCTCTGTATGGGGCTGCCGTCACCACAGTAGAAGGCATAGGAAGCACCAAGACCAGGATTCATCCTGTTCAGGTGAGGATGCACCTCTTCTTCATAGGGTTTCTGTGCTTCGAAAACCATTAATGACATGATGAGTTCTTGAAATTAATACAGTAGAGCAATGAGCCCTGCTGCTTGATCACAGCCAACAGATGACACCAAGCTGCGGGCCAGGAGTGAAACCTGGGACATGTGACTGACTTCTTAGAAAAATACTTTTGAAAGACTAGAGAACTTTCTCTTTAAAAAAAAAAAAAATCTTGACATCACTAGCATTGTTTTCTATATTCTAATTAGATGGGACCTGTCCATTTTACATTTTCCAAACTTATAAAAAAATGAGAGCCAAGTGCCTTGGGGTATATAATCTTAATATTTTTTTTCTATAAAGAGGAAGATAACATGATTTTAAAGCTGAGTGAAAATCTCAGCTACCAAAAAGATTTGTTAAATTTAGGGCTTGTTTGGAAGATATATAATAGGAGTTGTTAATGAATTTTGAGGCTTTTCTCCTAAGGAGGCACCTTGTTAGAACTTTGCCTTAATGAAAGGGCACCTCAGACTCCTGACTCTTTCAATTATTTATACATTGCCCAGAAAAATGCAGTTGCTACTTGTTTTTATCTAAGTTAATGAGTACTACTTAAGAGGAGAGGGTGGAAGAGGAAAAAGATAGGGGCAACATAGAAAATGGCCAAAGTTCAAATTCTCTGTGCTTGAAGGAATCTTGGGTTCTGTTTATTTTCTATGAAACCTCTTTACCTAGAAGGAGCAGATTCTGCCTGGGTATGCTTGTGGGACTCGCTGTTCGGAGGCATGAAGACACCCTTTCATTTAGTACCTGCCGCCCATCTCCTGGCTGCAGTGTAGACAGATGACAGCTTCCGAAATGGGGTTGCACGTTTGAAGTTAGACTCCAAAGAGAACAGGCTGGGGGCTAGGGGGAGATTTGGAAGAGAAATCAAGGCAATGTTTCCTTCTTGATTGTTTTTTGGATTAATGATGGCACTTTGTAAAAGAATTCCTGTGTGCTGAAATGTTAGGGCAATAGTGGGCAGATAAAGGCACTTGGGAAATAAAAATTTTTTTTTCCCTCAACCTGAATATAATTCAGTTCATTTCTTTGAAGGACTTCCTTTATCTCGGTGATTTCCCATTCTGGACTACAGATTGAAACACCTGGGAATCTTTAAAAAATATATGTCTGTGCCCCACCCCCAGAGATTCTCAGTCAAATGGTCTGGGGTACTGCTTGGACCTTGGAAATTTTAAAGCTCCCCTGGTGATTCTGAAAGCTGAGAACCTTCAGTGAAGCTCAAAAGCTGTTGAGGATCAGTCATCATGGCCACCCCAGCCCAAGAAAGGGAGACACCAAGGCTGAGAAGGATTTTCCAGGGCTTCTTCTCCAACTTTAATGTGCATGTGAACCACCCAGGGATCTTGTCAGAATGCAGGTTCTGATTCATTAGGTCTGGGGTCAGGCCCAAGATTCTGCCTTTCAACCTTTCTGTGCTTCCAGGAGAGGATTGCCAAGTGTCATGGCACACAGTGTGGCTTCTGCACCCCTGGGATGGTGATGTCCATCTACACGCTGCTGAGGAACCACCCAGAGCCCACCCTGAGTCAGTTAACTGATGCTCTTGGTGGTAGGTTATATGTGTGTGCTTTAATTTTTAAATGATGTTGACAATGATAGCTAACATTAGACATTTATCAGGTGCCACGCACTACATTAAGTGCTATATAAAAATTACCTCATTTACTCTTTATGATAACTTTATAAGGTAGGCATTATTATTATCCCCCATTTCATAGATGGAGAAACTGAGGTTTAAAGAGAGTAATTTACTAAAAATGATGCCACCAATAAGTGGAGGAGTTAGTTTGTTCAAATCAGGATTCAAACACGATCCACACATTGCACTTGGCTGATATATTTCTCAAGTCTCTCTTAATCTGTAAGAGTCTCCTCCCTTTTTTATTGTGTGCTTATTTTAATAATAATTACAAAGCCAGTTTATTCATTTACCCTTGGAAAGGGTCCAGTTATCTCCACATGCTGCTCTCTCCTATCAGGTGGGTGCTTTCAGGGCAATATGAAGTTATCAGAGGGCTCCTGATGAGTGCAACATGAAATCAAAGAGACTGACATCTTCTGGTGATACTTATTTCAAAGAACTGCCTTTATCTGGAGCTAGTTTATCAAATTCAGGAACTCAGTGTGTGTGTGTGTGTGTGTGTGTGTGTGTGTGTGTGTGTGTAGCGGGGGATAGGGGGAGGTCTTCATTAACAAGACTCTGAACAATTCTAAAGAATGAGTGCCTCCCAAATCCTATTTCTGGTGAAATTCTCCATGGCTCTACTTGTCTGCTGTCTCCCAGGGACCTTATTTCTCTGCCATGTTACATGGGCCTAAAGCTCATGTGTTCAGCTCCTCTGCGAAAGTGTTCCAGGGAAGACAAGACTAAACAGAAGTAGAAAGGGGAGGTGCATAAGACACAAACTGTCTTCCGCCTTATTTCCCTTAAGTCTTATTATGCATTTGATCTCGTGGCCGTTTGTGATGTGAACAAGTGACATGGGGTTCTCAAATTTTCGGGTGCTTAAGACTTACATAGGAGTTTGTAAAGAATGAAGATTCCTGGGACCGAACCCCAGACAGCTGGCTTCAGTGGCTTTGTGTTTTAAATAGATGCCAGATTTGGGGATTGGAGGAGAACATGGGATATGGACCACTGTGGAGGAACACTGGCCTAATGGTTTACTGTAAATAAATTGTGTGCCCAATTGCTTCCAGAGTTTGAAAATTATCTTTGCTGCTATATAATGCCTTTGATCTTTCTATCGACTGCAGCTTAACTCTTTTTTTTAAATATCAAAAAAAAATGATGTACAATGTAGCTTTATTTACATTGTCTTTTACTACATATGGAAAATAAAAATTTTTATTGAAGTATAGTTGATTTACAATATTGTGTTAGTTGCAGGTGTACAGCATAGTAATTCAGTATTTTTGCAGATTATATTCCATTGTAGGTTATTACAAGATAATGGGTAAAATTCCCTGTGTTATACAGTAAATCCTTGTTGTTTATTTTATATATAATAGTTTGTATCTGTTAATCCCATACTTTTAATTTGCCTTTCTGCTTCCTTCTCCCCTATGGTAACCAAAGTTTGTTTTCTATGTCTGTGAGTCTGTCTCTGTTTTGTATATTTGTATTATTTTTTTAATTCCACATATAAATGATATCATACAGTATTTGTCTTTGTCTGACTTATTTCACTTAGCATAACATTCTCTGGGTCCATCCACATTGCTGAAAATGGCAGTATTTTATTCTTTTTTGATGGCTCAGTAACATTCCATTATATGTATATGCACCACATCTTCTTAACCCAGTCATCTGTTGATGGGCATTTGGGTTGTGAAGCTTAGCTCTTGAATGTGCCTATAGACCAAGAGTTCTTGGCTTGAAATCATTGTATTCTTTTTTTTTTTTTTTTTGGCCTTCTTCACTCCCTCTCCTTCCATTCCCTCTTTTTTTTTTTTTTTTTGGTGGTACGCGGGCCTCTCACCGTTGTGGCCTCTCCCATTGCGGAGCACAGGCTCCAGATGCACAGGCTCAGCGCCCATGGCTCACGGGCCCAGCTGCTCCGCGGCATGTGGGATCTTCCCGGGCCGGGGCACGAACCCGTGTCCCCTGCATTGGCAGGTGGACTCTCAACCACTGCGCCACCAGGGAAGCCCCGAAATCATTGTATTCTTTGAGCACCTATCACAAGCAGAGGATATAAAAACTGTTTACAGAGAGAAAGTACAAATAGCTGAGTTGTTAGACTACCTCAAGACTATCAACCAGGTATCCCAAGTAGCTGACAAAAAAATAATCCGACTTTGTGGATTTGGGGACCAAAATGTCAACAGGGTTTCCTTCTTGGATGGGGTCCTTATTTCCAGCATGCATTTGGCAGAGGGTGCCTCTCTCTAGGTTCCTTGATTAACAGAGTTGGGTTTTTCCCTTTCAGGTAACTTGTGCCGTTGCACTGGATACAGGCCCATAATCGATGCATGCAAGACTTTCTGTAAAGTGAGTAGAAAGGAACACATTTCTGAGTATATTTTTTCCTCAATGAAACAAAATGGTGCGGGTTGGCAGGTGTGATTAAGAAAATAGCCCGTTGTCACTAATGCAGGGCTACTTCTTATCTCAAGGTCCATAATTGCTGTTTGTTACTTGATCTTGAGCAGGGCGCCTACCCTGGTTCATTGAGCTTGCCCTGGTAGCCACAAAGGCAGCACGTGAGCACTTCGACATTGGCTGTGGGTCATTGTTCCAAGGGGTCTTAACTGACCTGCTTGTCTGGGTTGGGTACCCTGCCCCGCTGCTCCCGCAGCCCTCTGAGCACACCCCTATCACAGCACTGGGCACACGGTGGTGTAATTGCCCATTTGCTCTTCCATCTCTTCACCAGAAGGTGGTCTGCTTGACGCAGAGGCTGAGTCACTGTGCACCAACGGAATAGGCACTCAATCGATGCTTGTTGAATGAATAGATGAACAATGTTGAAATGAGGGACATAAGGCGGCCCTTTGGAATTTAAATGATGAAAGCAGTGTATCCTAAGAACAGAGTGATAATAATAATATTTGTTATTAATATTTATTAATAAACTATTAATAATAAATTAATTATTTCTTATTAATTAAATATTAAATATTAAACCATTGTTAATATTTATTGCCATGTGCCAGACTTTGTTATAAGATCTTTACAGCCTGGTGACTATAGTAATAATACTGTGTTGTGTACTTGAAATTTGTGAAGAGAGTAGACCTAAAGTGTTCTCACCACACACACACACACACACACACACAAATGGTTAACTATGTGAGGTGATGGATGTGTTAATTAACCTGGTTGTGGTCATCATTTCACAAAGTATATGCATGTCAAATAGTCATGTTGTACACTTTAAATATACACAATTTTATTTGTTAATTATATCTCAATAAAGCCGAAAAAATATTTAGTAGAATCAACAATAAATTCTTGGTTATTTGTTTTTTTCACCCACTAGACTTCTGGCTGCTGTCAAAGTAAAGAAAATGGGGTTTGCTGTTTGGATCAAGGAATAAATGGATTACCAGACTTTGAGGAAGGAAATGAGGTCAGTGAAATGTAAATTTTTTATAAGATTTTCTCAGGACATGAGTAGAGACCAACTTACCTTTAGGAAGACTAAATGGCTGCGTAAGGTAACTAATTTGAGGTGTGTCAGCATGTCCCCTCCCCCATCTCTATCAAAAAAAAAAAGAAAAATCTAACCTAACAACTTCATCCCTCACTCCTGATGTTACTCTCGGTCACATCCAGCTACATATAGGAGGGAGAACACATTGATCCCTTATTGTCTCTTAGTTTAAAAAAAGCCTTCTTCAAGTCTTTTTTCTAGTGGAGATGTTAGGGAAATGGAAGGGCAGGGAGTGATAAGAGAGGTGGCAATTCAGGGGAGTGTTCTGGTTCTCAGCTGTGTCTCACGCTGCTGCCTCCTGTGCTCCCCCCAGGCTCCAAGGAGCATGTGCAGGGTCTGAGGGCTTTGGAGGGCCACCAGCATCTGCGCTGAGATGCTGGTGACCTGGTCTGTGTTAGAGCCTTTGGCTTAGAGCCCAGGTACCATAGCTGACCAGTGGGGTTTTTTGTCTGTCTGTCTCTTCTATGCCTACCTTCATCTGACCTTATTCCACAAAGGATTTAAAGTAGGGAGAATTGCCTGATGACAATAACTTCTGGTACTTTCTCTGTTTAAGACAAATCTAAAATTCTTCTCAGAAGAGGAGTTTCTGCCATTGGATCCAACTCAGGAATTGATATTTCCTCCTGAGCTAATGGTAAGTAAGACAAAGTTGAGCTCATCCTAGAGGAATTCACAGTGAAATGCCAGGAAGGATATTTGCTTATGGATCCTCTCGAAAGCTGATTGGCGAATAGGTAATATCCACCTGCCATTCTCAGTCCAAGGTCTAAAGAGTATGGGACCAGGGCAGAGATGGAGGAATGAGGGTGGAGTCACCACCAGGGGACAGTTGAATGTAAGAAGCAGCAGATAGTATGTATTAAAAAATGTCCTGAGGGCTTCCCTGGTGGCGCAGTGGTTTAGAGTCCGCCTGCCGATGCAGGGGACACGGGTTCGTGCCCCTATCCCGGAAGATCCCACATGCCGCGGAGCGGCTGGGCCCGCGAGCCATGGCCGCGGAGCCTGTGTGTCCGGAGCCTGTGCTCCGCAACGGGAGAGGCCACAGCAGTGAGAGGCCCGCGTACAGCAAAAAAAAAAAAAAAAATGTCCTGAAAAGACATCACAGCATCTGTAGATTTAGACGTGTTTTCTATTTCCGGTTTTGCTGAGTTTTATTCTTCCATTAAATGTTTTGACGAAATTAAGCATGTAAAGTATTTTTAAGCATTGAAATGGATTCTTTTGAGATATAAAAGCACCAAAGGGAGCTGTATTGGAATAGTCTCCAGAGGAGTAAAATATTGTCACATTTTATCTTGTACTCTGATTCCTAGTAAAGCTCTACTTTTAAGTGACTTTTATTTTATTTTATTTTGTTTTGCTTTTTCCAATGATTTTTTTAAAATATTTATTTATTTGGTTGAGCTGGGTCTTACTTGCAGCCCATGGTCTCCTTAGTTGTGGCATGCGAACTCTTACTTGTGGCATGTGAGATCTAGTTCCCTGACCAGGGATCGAACCTGGACCCCCTGCATTGGGAGCGCCGAGTCTTACCACTGCGTCACCAGGGAAGTCCCACTTTTATTTTATTTTTTAAAAAGATCTCTATCTCCTTTCTCTGTTCCTGTAAAGACAGAGAAGAAACAGGCGGAAATATTATCATGAGACGATCTTGAATCTTTATTGCTTTTTCAATAGACAATGGCTGAGAAACAACCACAAAGGACCAGGATTTTTGGTGGTGATAGGATGACATGGATTTCTCCAGTGACCCTGAACGAACTTCTAGAAGCCAAACTCAAGTATCCCCAGGCCCCGGTTGTCATGGGGAACACCTCTGTGGGTATGTAGATCCCCAGGGACTTCTTATGAGGAAACTGAGGAAAAGGCCTTTGGGGAGGAGAAAACCTCATATATGCATGTTCTCCGAAAAAGCAGTCTGAAATAACATTTTAAATCATTTATACTTGACTTCCCTTGAGCACTGCTCAAGAGACTTTTACAACTTCCATCACATAAGTGAATTCCTGTTGCCCTAACCAGAGCAGTGCACAGAGCTGTACCCAAGAGGCCTGCTCCGTAACAAATTAGCAGCAGCAGCTCCAGTGACAGCTGTCCTGTCTTTCCATGTAGAGACTGATCTGGAGCTTGTATTTGAAATTGCTGTTTCCTCTCTCAGTGGTGTCTCAATGGCCATAATAGGTTTTCTGAAACTGCAGTGACAGGCTCTTTCTGTAGTGTCCATTGTAAACTCTGTTTGACTGCCTACTTCTTTGAGGAGTCTCCTAGAGTCTTCCCAAGGAGAATTTTGAGTATGCCACAAGTGGTCTTGGACGTGTCTGCCAAGTTTTAAGGCTGACGAGTCCAAAGAGTTCCCCAAGTTTAGTGAAAATCCACCCGTCGGTTCTCTGTTTGTGCGATTTGGCAATGAACAGACCAATAGATATGTAATTTTTATATATTTAAAGACATCAGTTTTAATCACAATTTCAAAATCTAAAAGGCAGTTAACCCCCTTCATCTCAGTCTGCTTATTTTTTTTTCCTAATCCTTCAGGGCCTGACGTGAAATTTAAAGGCATCTTTCACCCAGTTATAATTTCTCCTGATAGAATTGAAGAACTGAGTGTTGTAAACTATACAGATAATGGTGAGTTCTTAAGGTCCCTATTTTCTTAGTTAAAATGCATTAATCAGCTTATTTGCTTTGCTCAGCAGACAAGCAAAAAAAGTCTTATTCATAATTTTAAGGTACAGAGAGACTCCCTTGTAAGGTGATAACACTCTGGAGGAGGCTCAGGGAAGAATTCTCTCTAATTATACGAGATACTAATTGTCTGAAGAGTCGGATTTTCACTGAAGAACTTTTATGTCTGCTGTGTGAGGGAAATGTAACAGCTCTTCAGTGAAGGGTACTGTGCTAAGTGCTGGGTAGAAGATAAAGATGGAGTCTTTGCCCTCCAGAAGCACAGTAGTAACCAAACAAGTTTACGTATTAAGCAGCTTACAAACTGGCTTTTCCATTTCAATAAAGGAAATTGATTTAATGACGCTGATGAGAAGCAATGAAATGTGGGTTTGGAGTCTGGCTCTGGAGTCCAATTCCTGACCATGTCATATATTAGCTGAAAAACTTAGTCAGGTTACTTAACTGAATCTCAGTGTGGGGGGGAGGGCTATTAATACTTCAAAGCTTTGTTAGAATCCAAGACGATTCTGTGAAGCATTCAGCATAGTGCTTGACACAGTGAGTATTCAGAAAATTTAGCCTCCATGACAACCATCACTCTCACCCCCTCTTCTGTCACCAACACCATCACCTCCTTCACCATCATCATGAACACCTCCATTACCAACCACTATTCCCACCGTCACCACCATGACCACCAGTAAGCAGGGTAGCATGTATTTAGCATAAAGATCCCATATCTGTAGTCTAAAATCTAATGGACATTTCCAGGTCAGCAGTGATCACGTTGCGTTATCTACAAATGATTTCATTTCAGGACTGACCTTAGGTGCCGCCCTCAGCCTGGCTCAGGTGAAGGACATCCTGGCTAATGTGATCCTGAAGCTCCCGGAGGAGAAGACACAGATGTACTGTGCTCTCTTGAAGCATTTGGGAACTCTGGCTGGATCCCAGATCAGGAACATGGCTGTATGTATCTGACGACAGTAACATCTAGTATGTGTCCCATGAATGACTGTCCCTGATAAATCATGACATTTTCATTCTTTTGGAATAGACAAAAAGAATAGTTTTCCAAAGTCTTGCTTGATTCTTATTTTACCACTTGTGTCTTTATAATTACATAAGTGGAGTGAAAATAACCCATTATTTTAAAAAGTCTTTAGGGGGCCACATAGTGAGCAGGCATCCAGATTCAGATCTGAACCCCCTCCTGGCCGTGGGCAACTGTACCCTCAACGTGCTATCAAAAGGTAAGTGACAGCTCCTTCTTAGGGATTATTAAACCCTGTTCCTCCTACCCTTTTGCCTCTCTAGGGATGCAGGAAGTCCAGTTTTGAAAATTACTATCCTTTATAATATTAATAATTCCTCTGCCTTTCTGGATGCTTGGAAAGTTGGTCTGTCTGGTCCTAAATGCACACACACCCAATGTCTTCATCTCTTTCTTTTTGAGGACTTGTGCTAGATGTTTTCCCATACTGGTCACCTGACATCGACCAGTGTTGGTTAGTGTCCCGGTGTGATCTGAACAGTGGTGAGAACTCTAGGCTATTGACAACGATTGGGCCCCTTTGTCAAAGACTTTCTCCAGGTGGTACAGGAGTGTGTGACACCCATGTCATGCTATGTGCTCATGCTCAAGCTGCCATTGATGGAAGCCTGCAGACCTTTTTCTATTGAACAGTGGTTGGGCTTCATTCTATATTTATTTACTTGAGTTTTGTTTTTTGAAACTAAGTCCAGGACTTTTCATTTATTTCTTTTATTTTAACTTTGTCGACAATTATTAGGAAGTTTTCATTGGTCCTCTATACATCTGTTGCTTTTTTTTTTCATTTAGAAATATGTACTAACTTTCTGTTACCTGCATTGTTAAATGCCCACTCTTCATGTCATCTAAACCACAAAATTATCTTAAGGAAGAAGATGTACATTCAGTTATCAATTTAAGTAACATCCTTTAAAAAATCATTTATTGAGAAATAGGTTTTGTGATATAAATATGAACATCAAAAGCTTCTTAGCTTTATCCCAAAGTCCTATTTCATTATAGCTTTAAACAGTTCCTCCCCCCAATATACTGATTAAAGAACAGAAATTCTTTTGGTGCTGAGAAAAGATATAAACAAATAAGACTGCATCCCACTAGTATAAAAATTCATTAAAGGCAATTTATTTATTCACTACCGTTTCAAGTAGGGTTCATGGTTATAAATAAATGTTTGTTGAATGACTTTATTAGAATATCAAAAGGGATATTAATGTACTCTCCCTTCTTACAAAGCTCAAAATGAATCATGCTGCTCAGAAAGAGTGCTATGGTCCGATTCTACCTGACCTCTGGTCTACTCTGCTAGACATTTTTATTTATAATCAAGCAAGGAAGGCAAAAAAAAAGGTGGGCCCTAGATGGGAAGAAACATTGCAAGATGCCATTTCATGGTGAAAGATTTTTTTTTTTTTTTTGCGTTACGTGGGCCTCTCACTGTTGTGGCCTCTCCCATTGCGGAGCACAGGCTCCGGACGCGCAGGCTCAACGGCCATGGCTCACGGGCCCAGCCGCTCCGCGGCATGTGGGATCTTCCCGGACCGGGGCACGAACCTGTGTGCCCTGCATCGGCAGGCGGACTCTCAACCACTGCACCACCAGGGAAGCCCCTGCGCCACCAGGGAATCCCCATGGTGAAAGATTTTTAAACATAGGAAGAGCCCTTTTTTCCTCAAACAATAAATTTCCTGTGATATTTGGTAGAATTATTTCCCAAGTTTTGGGAGTTTGATTGTTTAATAGAACAGATTCCAGGGAAAGTGTCATTTCTTTCCACAGAAGGAAAACGACAGATTCCTTTAAATGAGCAGTTTCTCAGGAAGTGCCCCAGTGCTGACCTTCAGCCTGAAGAAATCTTGACCTCAGTCAACATCCCTTATTTGAGGAAGGTGAGAACGTCCTTTCAATTTCTTGGTTTTACTTGTGAGTGCACAGCTTGTTAATTCCAACATAGGGCGGGTTAAGAAAAGGTGTTGAGTGTTTGCAGTGGAGAATATGAGGATTTGTGACTAGGTATGTTTCACTTGTGTTATATACCCCCCATCATTGCTAGAATCTGGAGACCTTAGACTCTGCCTTCCTCCCCAGCCCTGCCCGCCACCTCTCTCTCCCTCTCTGTGTCTCTTTCTCCCTCCCCACCTTCCCGCCACCCAAACCAAACTCTAAAGTTACTTTCTTACAGATTTTTAAAAATTCTTTGTCCCGTGAGGCTTTTTCCTAAATAAGACTTAAAATGATACTTCTACTTATATCTTGAGGTTTTGAAGAGGCTATACATTGGCAATAGAACTTACTGGTAAGAAGAAGGGTTTTGGAGTCAGACTCAAGAGTGAATCCTAGTTTTAGACCTACTTTGACCCTGAGCTCATTACTGAATCACTCCTAATTACAGATGCCTCATCTGTAAATGCGAATAATCAAGCTTGCCTTGGAGGGTGTATGAATTTGCTAGGGCTGCCATAATAAAGAACCACAGGGGCTTCCCTGGTGGCGCAGTGGTTGAGAGTCCGCCTGCTGATGCAGGGGACACGGGTTCGTGCCCTGGTCCGGGAAGATCCCACATGCCGCGGAGCGGCTGGACCCGTGAGCCATGGCCGCTGAGCCTGCGCATCCGGAGCCTGTGCTCCGCAACGGGAGAGGCCACAACAGTGAGAGGCCTGCGTACCGCAAAAAGAAAAAAAAAAAAAAAGAACCACAGCCTGGGTGACTTAACTACACCCTCACTTGTGGAGGCTGGAAGTGTGATATCCAGGTGCTGCAGGGTTGGTTTTCCTTTGGCTTTTCTCCTTGGCTTTTTCATAACTATCTTCTCCCTGTGTCTCCATGTGCCTTCCCTCTGTGTCCGTGTCCAAATTTCCTCTTCTTGGGAGGACACCACCATGCTACATCATCGCCCACCCTGATTATCTTATTTTAACTTAATCACCTCTTTAAAGACCCTGTCTCCTGATACAGTCACATCCTGAGGTACTGGGAGTTAGGACTTCAACTTATCGATTTTGAGGGGGACACAATTTGGCCCATAACAGAGAGTGTGACAAGGGTCAAATGAGGCAACATAAACAAACTGCCTTGTGCACAGTTGTCCCTCAGTGTGTTTCTACAGGTGCCACTTCACTTTTGCTTTCAGTGGGAGTTTGTGTCAGCCTTCCGACAAGCCCAGCGGCAACAGAATGCGCTAGCGATAGTCAATTCGGGAATGAGAGTTTATTTTGGAGGAGGAGATGGCATCATTAGAGAGTTATGCATTGCATATGGAGGCGTTGGTCCAACCACCATCTGTGCAAAGAATTCCTGCCAGAAACTCATCGGAAGGTATGGATTCATGTCCTTAGTCTCCAAGTAATAGAGCAGCTCTTTTTGTGGTATCATGTAATTACAAGAAGAAAAATGCTTACTACCTTTCTGTTTAACGACATGGAATTCCAATAAGATCTCATGATTATTCCCATGTGTCGTAGTGAATTCTGAAGTGGACACCATATAGTGTGTGTGTGTGTGTATGTGTGTGTGAACCCATCTCCCAATAGTATATAGACACAGTAAGCAAAATGAGTAAATCTGCATTCTTTATTGTAAGAGAATAATTTACCATTATGAAAGATAGATTATGGGAGTTTGTTTTATAATAACTTGCTAAATGCACATGCATACCTAACTTTTTTATTTCTATACTAGTCGCCAATATTTCTTGAGCATTTACTAGGTACCAGTTAACATTTCAGAAGTAATAGACTAACGGTTAAAACCACAATCTTGATTGAACCACACTGCCTGGGTCCAAATCTCAGTTCAACTCCTATAAATTATGTGATCTCTGTCAGCTTACTTAATCTTACAGTACCTCAGTTTCCTTATCAGTCAGGGAGATAATCACACCTCATAGGACAGTTGAGAGGATTAAATGAATGGATACATATAAGGTACGTAAAACAGAACCTGGCATGCAGTAAACGTTCTAGTGATACAGGGAGCAGTTACTCCTGGGCTGAGGACTTAACATGAGTTGTCATTTCTTTCTCACGACCATTCCAGGAGCTGTGTTCTACCATTACTGCCCTTTTACAGATGATGAACTGATGGGCCCAGGCCAGACACCTTGAGAGTGGTGGACTGTGATTTGAACTTGGGTTGCCTGACTCTGGAGTTTGTACTCTTTTTCTCCTGCATTAAACTGTCACTATTTGTCTTACAAGCTCACTGAGCCTGTGAGGTAGTGAGTCCTGTTGGGCTAGGAGTCTTCTCTTTTGACGCCCATAGGCGCTGGACTGAAGAGATGCTGGATGCAGCTTGCAGGCTGATTCTGGATGAAGTCTCCCTCCCAGGCTCAGCCCCAGGTGGGAGGGTGGAGTACAAGAGGACTCTCATCATCAGCTTCCTCTTCAAGTTCTACCTGGAAGTGTCACAGATTTTGAAGAGGATGGTAAGTGGACCTGACCATGCGTTACCTTTCCCAGTCTTGGGGGCTCTGGGGATACACAAAGTGGCGGCAACAACTCCCTGCCAAATAGCTGTAGAATAGAATAGAAAAGACAACCCAAATCAGAGACTCACGGGCTTGCTGGGCGTATGGCAGGCCGTCTGTCGATGGGGTGTGTGTTTGGGGAAGAATGGCAAGTAGAGCACAGAGTTGTGCGGGATTTGGTTTAATACCACTCAGTTATTTTGTTTCTGACCTGTTGTATGTCTCCATGGTGTTCAGAAACTTGTTAATGATTTGAATATATTTTCCCTTAGGAAAGCATTTCTTCCACCTGTCAAGGTTTACCTTTGTACGTTTGGCTTTCTTCTCTGGGTTCAGCTTTGTTTTCTCTCACTTGTAAGATGGCAATGGCAGCCACTCCACAAGGTTATTGAGAAATGGGTCATCATAGGAAAAGGCTTCATATGGTCCCTAATGCTTCGGAGAACCATGGTGAAGACTGCCTACTGGTAGTCATAATCACAGTAGTAAGCATCCGGGCATTCTTTCACTTGGCCTCCCGTATGACAAACAATTAGAGTTACACAAGACTTGGCTAGGGAGGATACAACTGAAAAAAGTTTGGAATAAATTTGCTAGACCCAAAGGGAACTTCAACCATATTGGTTCATTAATCCCAAGCTACAATCAGCAGACCAAACTAGACTAGAAGCCAAGAACATTCCTCATGTGGTATAGAAATTAGTATGATCACTTTTTTTTTTAAATAAATTTATTTATTTATTTATTTTTGGCTGTGTTGGGTCTTCGTTGCTGCACGCGGGCTTTCTCTAGTTGTGGTGAGTGGGAGCTACTCTTCGCTGTGGTGCGTGGGCTTCTCACTGTGGAGGCTTCTCTTGTTGCGGAGCACAGGCTCTCGGCATGCGGGCTTCAGTAGTTGTGGCATGCGGGCTCAGTAGTTGTGGCTTGCGGGCTCTAGAGCACAGGCTCAGTAGTTGTGGCGCACAGGCTTAGTTGCTCCGCAGCATGTGGGATCTTCCCAGACCAGGGCTCGAACCCGTGTCCCCCTACATTGGCAGGTGGATTCTTAACCACTGCGCCACCAGGGAAGCCCTAGTATGATCACTTTAAATTAGAGGCAGAGTTCTCTCTTATCATTGCTTCTGAAGGTATCTTCTCATTATATATGAGAACTAAGAACCAGAACAGTTGTATCAAAGTTTTTAGAATAGAAGCTTGAAATCATACATATGTGACATATTGTCACTAGGTAATCAAAAGAGAAAAAGTAATAAAGCCAACTATACACTCCTCCAATTAATAGCAAACTAATACAATTTATTGGATGAATCAAATGATATAAATTACAGCTTCCATCTTGTAGTCTTTTACCTTCTATTCAATTTCCTCTATTAATATTCCTCTGCTATTAAAAATAATAGCCTTTGTTGGCTTTAATTTTCTGTTAAAAATTTTAAATTGTAAAAAATAACCATTAGGTGCACTGTTTAAAGTCTTGCCTAAGGACCAAATGACCCACTTTTCCTCAGCTCTAGGAAGTGTTCCTCCTGGGGCCCCAGAATGCTTACTGCTGTGAGGTTGTGGCAGAGATGCAGCCCGCCGCATTTTCTCTTCTTCCTGATTGGCCAGGTGGTACAAAGCAGAGCTTGATGCTCATTTGCAGTGGTGTACCTTGGCTCTGACTTTTTCCTGGTTTAACTACTCTCTTCCTTTCCAATTACTTACTTAGCTTCTGCTTCCCTGTTTTACTGGTTTGTAAGCCCTCAAATCATTTAGGAAAGCATGTGAAAGTATCATAAGAAACATAAAGATATTGGGAGTCAGTAATCTACTGTTTTCACGTGGCTCTTCATAATATGTGGTTATATGTGTGGACCTTCCAGAGTGTGTGTCCTGGAGGTCAGGGAGAACCCTGCTTCTACTTCCAGGATTCTGAATTAGGCAAGTACTTAACAAATGTTAGACTTCACAGTAGAGCTGCTTGCTAAGAGCCATGCTAGCCTCCCTCCCCAGACCATTCTGGCATATTTTAAATATCTGCAGTGGTTCTACTTTTCAGGACCCTGTTCACTATCCTAGCCTTACAGACAAGTACGAGAGTGCTTTAGAAGAGCTTCATTCCAGACATCACTGGAGAACATTAAAGTACCAGGTTAGTGGCTTTTTTTCTTCTTTTTAATTCAGAGGTCCTGGGCTAAAGCTTCTTCACTTACCTCTCAGTGATTATCAAGATGTATTAGCCCGAGCTCCCCTTCTGGTGAACCCACAGCCTTCTTTACTGTTAATTAAACTTTCAAAATCAATGCAGTATTGTGATTAAAAATAAAGCTAGCAGTGGTAATTTTTTTAAATGTCTGTTTTCAACTTGAGGGCTGTGTGTTTTGTTCTGTGGCCTTGTACCACTGACATGAACAAGCTGCCTAGTTTGCCATATGCTCTTGCCCTTGGCATTGTGGAAGTCAGAACACAACCAAAGTCAGAGCTGCTGATTTATTTTGTTTGAATGTGGAGATACTCGGCTCCCCCAGTCCCCATTCTCCAAGTGTTTTCTCTGTGAGTTAGTTTTAGAGTTGAATCAAACGTTAGGTTCTAAGAGCTAATTTCAAGGTCTCCTAATGAAAGCTGCCTGTTAGAACACAATTCCTCGTGACCTTCAAACAGAATTTTCAGCTACAACATCATAAGAGTATCGCCTGAAGTCCTCCTGTCAGTAAACTGGATAAGATTCAGTGCTTCTCCTTGAAATTGTTCTCAAGAAACTTTACCTTGAGAGTTTGATTAAGCCAAGAGCATGAAAAGGCTTTTTAAAGATTCTTTTAAAATAGATTCAGTTCATTGGATCTATTGTTGAATTTAGTTGTAAAAGCTTACAGTATGTCATAACAAACAGTTCCCTGTTGGTATATATCTCTTCAGTTTATAGGTTCAATATATTCAAAATTCAAATATGCCAAACTCCATTGAAAGTGTTGAAAGTGATCATTTTGAAAGTCAAAAATAGCTTCCCTCTTCCCCGGTGTAAAATACGACCACTGCAACGTTTGGCTTATTTATAAATACCCTAACACTGCCTTGACCATGGAATAAACTTCAACAACCATAGGAACAACAAATTAATGGGCTTTCAAATCGTCCAAAGAAAAGTGATAATCTTCACATAGTTTGTTATTATAGATTGCAAGACCAAGTTTTGGAAGTAGTGTATCTCTCATATTTATGTTTTATTTTTGTTTTTCCTCTGGGTTTTCACACATACACACACGTGCGTGGGCACACACACACACACAAATACCCACATTGCTAGAGGAACTTCAGCAGTCATGACCAACTTTTTTTTTCCCCAAGTCAGTTAATTTGCTTAAAAGCCTTTTGACAGAGATCACCAGTTAGAGGAGACAACAGTCTTTCCTCCATGGTATCTTTAGCCATATAACAAGCACAAGCAAGTAATCAAATACAACCTCTTTCATTAGTAGATTCATCACAACTGACTTTTTTAAAAAAAAGTTATAGCTTCAGCTAAATTAATCAATTTTAAATTTATAGATATATATGTGAAAGATATATTTTGGGATTTATCTTCAACCTTTTGGCAGGCAGGGCTCACAGCAAGGTTCCAAAATGCTTTTTTCCCAAAGCAGTGATGTGTTTCAGTATTTATAGTAAAAAGTATTATGTCATAGAAAACTCCCAGAGCCTATGTAGAGACCTATGAATGTGTTTCCTTAGTGTCTAAGCTTATGGATTACCTGGAATTTTGCTCTTCAGGATAGAAAAAATCTCTTTGGATTAAAAAAAAAAAGATGTGGGTGATTTTTCATTCAAATGTTGTTCAAATGGAGAACTCAACACAGCATTATAGGTAGCACTTCGGGGGCATTTCACAGCAGGCATCAGTCCCTGCCATCTGAAACAAACCGGACCTGATACATGTTTTTATTTGGATCACCACCTCAACTTCTCAGAGAATGGGGAGAAGAAGCCTGCTGAGAGCACTTGGCCGTGAGGATGGGGCTGGTGTGCATTGGGGCTGATTCAAATGCCTGTTCATATTGCCTGAACCCCAACATGTAAAATTTTCTCTCATTTCCCCCCTTCCCCTACATTTGTGGCCTAATGTCCACCTTTATTTAACGGTGCCTAGGCCAAGTTCTAAATTATTTTTCTTCATAATCTTCTGCTTTCTAGTTTATAAAGTCAGGATGAACACAACCACCACAAAACAAAACACAAAGACTTAGCCAATATTCCTTTTTTGGTGCATTGTCTTGTACTAACTACAGAATTGAAGTTTACATTTAAGTGAAGCAAATATGGTCTTTAAAACAATAAATGTTTATCAGTAAGTATATATTTTACTGTAAAACAGTAAATTTTATATGAAATAATAAGTTCAGAGCATCCTACACATATGTCTTATGCCAAATTCATTTGAGAAATGACTCTACTTTCTACATATAATTGTCAGGGAAAATTTGGCTGATATCTTACTTGTTGTCATTTATAGTATAAAAACAATAGGGTTTTTTTCCTCATTTCTCTAATAACCAATAAAAATGCTGAATGTGTTTTCGGATTACATGTGCCACTCTCCTTTTCCCTCTGACAGATCAGAGGTTTCTCCAGGTTCCTGCCTAGAGAACCTCTGATCCATCTCAAGCTGAAGGTTTATTTTTTGAGTCCCTCAAGTAGGCTGGCAGTGACTGACAAACATTCTTCTTGGGTCTCGTGAGCAGCAGAGGGGCTTGGGGAGGTGTCTTTTCACAGATACCTTTATGTAAAGTTCCCAGTCGTAACCATGCTGGCTTTCCTCCATTCATAGTATTTGGTAAATGGAATCTAAACGTTCAGAAAGGCAAAGAAAGCAAAACACCTGCATGAGAAGAAAACATGACAGTTGATCAGTGGGATCCCAGACAGCTAGGGTCTTTCCCTTCCATGCTGTGGAGCAAGAACCTCAGAGCACTTTCACTGAACCAAGGGAAGCTCTGACTCTGCAAAATCTGCAGCTATGATGGACATGAGCTACCACTCTAGGTGGAATCAAACATCTCATGTATTGTCAAGATGTAATAAGTAGGCTTTCTCAAACTGCACATTCTGGGAATCAAATACAAATGTATTTACTTTTTTAAAATTTCTCAGATGCCTTACATGATGCTGAGCTGGAAACAGGTCAGCTTCTATGGCTTCTTTTCCTCTCAGTAGAGGTGCTGACCAGCATGTGTTCTGTTGGTGCCTTTGCTTTTTTTTTTTTTTTTTTTTTGCGGTACACGGGCCTCTCACTGTTGTGGCCTCTCCCGTTGCGGAGTACAGGCTCCGGACGCGCAGGCTCAGCGGCCATGGCTCACGGGCCCAGCCGCTCCGCGGCACGTGGGATCTTCCCGGGCCAGGGCGCAAACCCATGTCCCCTGCATCGGCAGGCGGACCCTCAACCACTGCGCCACCAGGGAAGCCCTGTTGGTGCCTTTTCTGTCTTCCCTCCTGCTGTGTGATGCAGTGGAGCACTGTGAGCCTCATCTCAAAGAAAGAGTCCGTGCCTCCCCCGGCTCAGGGTGACCCCGTGAACAGCAGTGTGGAGCAGCAGATGGGGTGGGAAAGGGAACCTCCATAGCTTTTTCCAGGCCTTACCTTGGCCGACCCTCCTCCTGCCCGGGTCTTCCTGAGAAAGCCTAGGGGGTCTGGCCTCAGCCCTGGTGCCGGATGCAGTGCTGACCCCACGAGGTGTGGACGGGGCAGCTTGGCGCTGCTGCAGAGCTCCAGGCCCCAGAGCTGCCTTCTCCTTTGAGAGGAGCCTTTGGGGAGTGGCCGCTTGGCTGGCAACTTTCCTGGAATTTCCACCTCCCACAGTCCCATCACCAGACCCCTCGGCAGCCTCAGCCTTGCCCCTGGTCTCTGAGCTTGGTCTATACCATGTCTCTTAACCCTTCTTTCTTCATACCTCCAATTCTTCTTCTCCCAACCCAGAAAGCTAACAACTCTCTCATATTTAAAATACTGGAGGAGATGTTATGTTTCTTAATTTCGACTTTGGTTAATGAAGCACATTTAAGGTATTTATAAAATCAGTGGCAAGACATTTTACTCCGTGGGTCTCTAAGAAAAGGTAATATTAGTGACTCATTACTCAAAATGCAGCTTCCTTTGTCTTCATTCTTTATCAGGATTGTCTGAGTTATGAGTCTTACCAATTATTTCTTAGACTTCCTCACTCAAAGTAGAAAATAAAAAAAGCTCTTGTGGTTGAATGCACGCACTCATTTTCTATAAACATGGTCATCAGGCTTTTCTGCAAAATAGTACATGTGCCGTGCTTAGCTACAACAGTAAAATAATTTTGATAGTACAAGTTAAAGAAATGCATGAGCATTTGCAAAAGGACATCATTTTATATTGTCAGGAAGAAAGATTTATATTCATTTACTTACACAAATAGAATTTGCATTCGAGATGTTTGTGGTCTATATCAAAATAGTGGGGAAAAAAATAAGAACAACATCGTAGCTATACATCCCAGTTTGCCTACTGAATTATTGAAATAGGCTGACTGTCCTGGTCTTATTAATAGTGACGTTTTTATTTTCGAAAGTGTTCTGGTTTGGATGTAAATTATATAGCTCCCCTCTCATGAGAGATGTGCATAATATGATTATAAAAATGATATGTTGATTATTGATTAAACAGAATGCAGACCCAAAGCAGCTTCCTCAAGACCCAGTTGGCCATCCCATCATGCATCTGTCTGGTATTAAGCATGCCACAGGTGAAGCCATCTACTGTGATGACATGCCTGCAGTGGACCGGGAGCTATTCTTGACTTTTGTAACAAGCTCAAGAGCTCACGCTAAGATTGTGTAAGTGATAAGGTTTTTACCCAGTAGACAGAAATGATTGCCTTTTTGGCCAAGTCACATTAGTGAAAAGTAACGGTTTGAAGAGGATAAGCTATTTGTTGGCAATGTCCAGTGTATTAGATTTGAAGTGAAATGGGATCAAAGTGTAGGCTTCACCACAGTTTGTCCCTCCATATAATAACTTCATTGTCCCAGGAATTTTTTCCCAATTGTCTGGCATAGAACTATTGGAGTTTTTTTTTTTTTTTTGCGGTACGTGGGCCTCTCACTGTTGTGGCCTTTCCAGTTGCGGAGCACAGGCTCCGGACGCACAGGCTCAGCGGCCATGGCTCGCGGGCCCAGCCGCTCTGCGGCATGTGGGATCTTCCTGGACCAGGGCACGAACCCTTGTCCCCTGCATCGGCAGGCAGACTCTCAACCACTGCACCACCAGGGAAGCCTTACTGGAGGGTTTTGGAGGTATCTTCTCTCTCTCATATCTTATTCTCCGATTAAGCACGTTCTCTGTGGTCTGCAGGCTGCGGGGCCACTCTGAGTAGCCCTGTTCTGTGTGTTCTTATCTAGGTCTGTGGATCTGTCAGAAGCTCTCAGCCTGCCAGGTGTGGTGGACATCCTGACTGAGGAACATCTTCATGGCATCAACTCCTTCTGCCTTTTAACCAAACCTGAGAAACTTCTATCGACAGATGAGGTACTGCATTTTTGCTTTCTGTTTTAAAAGTAACTTCCTCAGTTTATGACACTTCGTATTTTCTTAAAAGATAGCATTGAACTTGGCACATCATAAAGGATTCCAGTATTCTTTGAAGGCTTATTATAAATCACTATATTCTAATAGTGAATTAGTTCAAAAATATTCATTTTCCACGTAAGTAAAGAAGTTGACTAGTTATATAAAAGATACTTGAGTGTTTTATATTTTCTAGTAGTAAGATCATGTGTTGCTTTCATACTTATGAAAGGATATATGAGAAGAGAATAATGACTTTTGTTTTCTGATACTTTCCCTGAGAATCCCTTGCCATTGCCCCAGTCGCAGTCCAACGTCCAAGTTCAAGTGGTAGCTCCACCATGAAGTCTTTCCTTATCCTTTAATCCAGGAGTTCTCTCTCCCTCTCAGAACTCACTCTCTCTCATTCATTCATAGGCCATGTGTTCAACAGGCATCTTTTAAGTGAGCACCTACTGCCGTAGGTGAACAAGACCCCCGTGGTTCTTGCCCTTGCAGAACTTAAAGTCTGGAGGAGAAGGCAACGTGGACCTTTATTGCACTTTCTATCTTATATTGAGCTTATGTATTTATGTCTATGTCTTACCTATTTCTCCTACCTAGTAAAATGCCTTGAGTGAGAGCCCACGTCTGATTCATCAGCATATTCCATACACTGCTTCCTACAAAGCAGAGTAAATGAGCAGAGGAACAGTGATAGCATTGTTGCCATTTGAACGTTTCAAATGATTAAAACATTGACTACTGTATCTCAGGTTATCAGAAAATGCAGCAAGGGCAGTGTCCAGAAGGTTTTCTGCATAACTCCAGATTCTCAGTTCAGTGTCCAAAAGAGCTTTATCATTTGGAAGAGTCCCTGCCTCTGGCTCTCACTAGCAGACTTAGTTGATAAAAATGAAAGTTTGGTGGCTGAGAGTCTGAAGTCAAGGTTGAACCTCCCCCAAGGCAGAGGACAATGAGGACTATGGCCTTTGCGTAAATGTTAATTAACCAAGCAAAGCCCTCCTGGGCCCTGAGGTGTGTGCGCTTTGATTCTGAGCATCTCAGGGGCGTTTCTGTGTACCAGGTCACAGGGCAAGACCCACGTCTGTGGAGAGCGGAGAACAGAGCTGTTGCGCATGATTGCCTTCGTTAGTTTCATTCCTTTTTTTTAGTATTTGTCCTTAGCACGCTATATCTTTAAAAAATCATTTCATTGCAGAAATTTTAAACACACACAAAAATAGAGACTAGTACAATGAATCCCCATAGGCCCATCACCCAGCTCCAACCATTATTAACACTTGCCATTTTTGTTTCATGTGTCTCCCCACTGCCCCCGCCCACCCGTACCCAACACACTTTTGTGTGTGTGTGCTGGATTTAACTTTTCTTTAACTACCATTTTTGTTTGGTGATAAAACTACTATATGGTAATTGTAGAAAAGACCTAATAATCTAATGTCGTTCTTAAAAATGAGTGTGATTATGTTTTGATTTGGATCACAGTAAAAGGTGGGAAAGAGAATCAAAAGGTCGTACGACTTCTTCCAGTCCTGACTATTTTACCTCTCTGGAGCCTTAGTTTTGTTGTTCCCCATCCGCTTTCTACCCTGGTCCCTGGGTGACCTCCTTAGGCCGCCTACCTACGCCACCTGCTGGTGAACCGAAGAATGCTCCGGGCTCGCTCTTGGCTCCTGTAGTCACTTCTCTCTGTGAGAAGCCTGTGTGTGCTCCACCACAGTTCAGGGCAGAGATGGGCTCACCAGCAGTGCTGCGTTATCACTCTCTCCCTCCTTCCTCTCTGGGTGAGATGGTCTGTGACCTTCTGGTGCTCCCGGTTCGTGAAGGAGAAGACACTTCTCGGAATGGCCCAGCTCGTGGTGTGGCAACCCCAGGTCAAACCACGGGACTGACTCTTCTGCTGTACATGAGGCAGCCTCAGACCTGTCCCTCTTCAGCCACTGCTGCCAATGATGCAGCGCAAAGACCTGCACTCTCCCAATGCCTGAGGTCAGCACGCCAACTCTGACAGATGTGCTTCCCTACCAAAGCCTTCGTTAACCACAGCGCTGCGGTTAAGTCACACGTGAAGGGGTCATTTACTGTGTGTCTAGCTCTGTGCTAGCAGGGAGGGGGGAAATGAACGAAAGGAGAGGCCCTGGTGCCTGCCCTCCTTGGAAACAGAGGTCTTTTCTGTGTTGTAGGTATTTTGCGTGGGTGAGCTTGTCTGTGCCGTGATTGCTGATTCTGAGGTTCAGGCAAAGCGAGCTGCGCAGCGAGTGAAGATTGTCTACCGAGATTTGGAGCCACTGATCCTGACCATCGAGGTAATGAGTTCAAAGGTTGGGCCAGAAAAGCAGATTTCAGTGGCATATCACTTAAAATGCTTTTGACTGCAGAAACAGGAAAGAAAATCCAACTCAAAGTGGCTTCCAAAAAACAGGGGAGGGGCTTTGTTGGCCTCAAACTCCATCAGTGTTAGCAAGAAAGCTGATCTTCTGCCTCTCCTCCTTGCTGCCCATGGTACAGGCTTTATCTCCTGTGGTGACAGGTTGGCAGCCAGGAGCTTCCAGTTCATGTCCAGTAAGCAAGAAAGAATGCCATTGTCCCAACATCCCA
The DNA here is from genome assembly GCF_964165515.1 of Mesoplodon bidens. Classification (NCBI taxonomy): domain Eukaryota; kingdom Metazoa; phylum Chordata; class Mammalia; order Artiodactyla; family Ziphiidae; genus Mesoplodon; species Mesoplodon bidens. The sequence continues at coordinate 78,520,826 of NC_138165.1, forward strand.
CGAGTCCTGGGATCCGGCCTCATCAGGCACTTAGGTCACATCCCTCTCTGGATTCATGACTGGCAAGAACTGGTGGTTACTACTGGCGGGGGGGTCAGATTTCTTGGCGGTTTATGGGCTGTATGGGGGAGTGATGGAGACCTAAACAGAAATCTGAGCACTATTTGGAAGGGGACAGGTGAAAAGAATGCTGGATGGGTAACCAACAATGTTCAGGAGAGGGGACACACCCTAGGACTCCATATACACCTTCACCCAGACTCTTTCAGGTACCCGGTGAGAACCAACAAGATGCTCTATGAAACATATATTAGAGACACTAGTTTTAGATCCTTTAATGCATATCTTAAGTAAGTATGAGAAATAGATCCTATGATGCCTACAGCTATTTTGGCAACGTAAACAAATTGGGGAACTGCTTTTCCTATCCTGTTTTTTAAAAAGGATTTTGAAATTTATAAAGGTTTTCAGACTCATCTCCATGAAATGAGTATTCTTCTGCGTATATTTCATTGGTTCTTATAATTTACTAAGTAATAAAAGCATGAAAGTTGGGAAAGCATCATGAATAGATAAGATTCAGCACATACAGACTCAGTGTAATCTCGGAATACAATATTATCTCCACAACATAATAAATAAGTTGGGCTCTAGGTGACTAGCATGCTCTGAGGCAGAAAATAAGGAAATGAGTTGGCCAAGATTAGTGTCTCCAGGAGAACTTGGCCTTGGGTATGTTTCCTATCATGCTGCTTTATGCCAAGGAACATAGAGTTTGTTTCTGGACAATGTCCTCTGTGTTCTGAAATTAAAATAAAATCATGTCAAGGAGACAAAAATATAAAAGTTTAGTTGGAGTCAAAGAGTGATTATGCTTTCCAAATTTTCCTGGCCAGTTTCAAATTCAAACATTCTGTTCCCTTCTTAAACCCTTTTCATTCATATGTTGCCTGCTCTGCTTGCTTACTTTATACATTCCTTCCTCAACATTTTGTTTTAGAGTTAGGCTTATTTCTTAGTAAGAAATTATGTCCGTAACACTTTATCAAAAAATCTTGTTTGTAATTCTTTGCCCAATCCCGGTAGCTAAATATCTTCCCTTCCCCCTCACCCCGCTTTCCAGCCAAATAAAACTCCAAATAAGCAAATAGATACCACTCTCTTCCCACCCCTTCCCCCCACAACTTGGACCGGCACATCTCTAATTGTCTGCCAGAGAATCCCAGCATCGAATACCAAACTTTGACATCGTGGAAAAGAACTACCTCATGTTTATATCAGAGGTTAAGCTCTCCAAGGTTAATCAACTAGATCAAGTAGATTTAATCAAACTGTATAGCAAGGAAATATGCCCTGCTCCCTACACATTACAGTTCTTTTTATCACTTTGCTGACCAAGAAATATTCAGGAAATTAGCTCCAAGTTACTCAAAGAGCAAGCAGCAAGGGAAGTGGAAAAAGATTAAACTTTAAAAAAAATTGGATTTATAAAACTTAATTTCTGTTTTGAACCTAGAATATCTGAGTCTTAGATTAATAAGAAAATCATATGAATTGATTCCATTAGGAAGTGTGTTATCAATCAAAATAGGATAAAAACAAATGGATCTCCATCACTATCACTACTGTTTAACCTAGCCTATGCTTTTTTGAATTTTTAATAGTTTGGATGGGGAAATGCTATCAAAACTCTTGGCTCACGGGGTCAGGCTGATGACCATGGTGAGAAAACTATGCTCTCGACCAGAATCTTTTATCAATCGTCATGGTCAACAACGTGACCATAGCTAATACCTAGAGTTCTCTGTGTGTTTACCTTGTTCTAAGCAGGTTTCCTTCATTAACTCACTAAACACTCACAACAGTCCTATGAGGTAAAAACTGTTATTATCCCCATTCTGATGCAGAAGCTGAAAGACACAGTTACCCAAGGTCCAGCAGCTGGTTAGCAATAGAAGCGATCAACAGACACTCTATCAAAGACCCTTGGCCCCATGGTAGTAGAAAAAAACCAACCCACTTTTTGAATGGGGGAAATGGCAGGATCACAATAGAACATCCCGTAAGGTATACTGATAGGTCTAGACACCGATTGGTGGCCAGAGGGAACCAGAGTTAGGAGAATCCCTAGCCACCAGCAGGCTGGAATTTCATAGATGGACAATAATCCATTGTAGAAATGCTGGTAGGAGCTGGCATGTCACGTTTGCCAAGGACCCAGGGATTACAGCAAGATGAATTCCTAAGGATAGGTAAGAAAACCAACCTAGATTATTATAGCTACATCCCTGATTATGTGTACCTACTACTGTACCCCTTCAGTAGGCATCTGGGAGAAGCCATTAGGAACCAGAATATAAGTGGATTTGTGGTACCCACTCTGGACTTGTAATGGAATCTTTCTTCCAGGGCTGGAAGTCCCAGGTGCAAATGCTGTACTCATACCCCCAGAGGAGCTTGGGACTGGCAGGCAAGGCCACCATGTCCTTATCACTAGAGTGTCTTCTGCTAACACTGACAGAGCTCTTATTATATGCCATGTAAGCTCTTTCATGCCTCATTTCATTCTTTTCTTTCCACAACCCTATTGGAGCTATGTGCACAACTCTACCTTCATTTTACAGATGGGGCTCAAAGAGGTGAAGTAATAGACCCACAGTCAAACAGCTGGTAAATGGAGAAAATGGACACAACTCCGACTGGGTCCAGAGCCCAAGATCTAAACCCCTGTGCCTTGTTACATTGGCTGCATAACATGGGCTGTGGAATGAAAAGAATAATCTGCCTGGAAATATTAGTTCCGTAATGGGACCACCTGGTGCTAGGTGTTTTCTGAGCATACTTTTTTTTTTTTTGATGCGGACATTTGCATTTGCTCCATGGGGAGTCTTTCTGCAGCCTGGTTCTCAGCTCAGCTCATGCGATTCCAGAGCAAGAGAAGCAACTCAGACGATGCAGCATCACATGTGGCTACTGCTGTCGGGGGCTGGGTCCCTTGCCCCGGGGGCCTCACTTTTCTGTTCTCTTTCTAGGATGCTATACAACACAAGTCCTTCTTCAAGAAAGAAAGGAAACTGGAGTATGGAAATATTGATGAAGCATTTAAAATGGTGGATCAAATTCTTGAAGGTAAAACTATCTGAAAAGAATGATGAGAGGGGAAGCAACCCCGGCCTGCCCAGTTGTTATACAGAGGGTGTCTGTTTTCCTGAAGGTCTGGAAACTGAGGCTCAGAGTGGTGAAGGAGCACCGTCATACAACAGCCACTAAGCCACGAAGCATTGTGGATTGGGTAGCTTTTTTAAGGATTTCCAAAGCCCATGTTTCTTTCTGTTTCATCCTTTCTGACTTCTCCCTCCCCCCTCCATCTCTGCTTTCTCCTTCCTTTCTTCTTTCCCTCCCTGTCTCCTTCCCCCACTTCCTTGCAGACTTCCTTTAGTTATGTATATATGTAACGAAAATTAAATTTCCCTCTTGGAAATCAGTTGATTTGAACTTTCCAATAAAATGTTTGTAACTTTTTATTTTGAAATAGTTTTGAATTTCAGAAAAGTTGCAGAAACATTAAAGAAACTCCTAATTATCCAGATTCCCCAATAGACATTTCATGACACTTGCTTTATCATTCTCTGTGTGTGTGTGTCTCTGTCTCTCTGCCTGTCTCTGTCTCTCTCTATATATATAAAGAGAGACATATACACACACACATACACACACACACATTTTTTTCTGAGCCATTTGAGAGTAAGTTACTGACTTGATGCCTCTCTCCTCCTAAATACCAGTGTCCATTTTCTAAGAACAAGGATATTATCTTACATAAACATACAGTTTTTAAAATCAGAACATTAACACTGACATAATACTATCATTTAATCTACATACTTTATTTGAATTTTGCCATTTGTCTTAGTGATGTCCTTTATAGCAGGAACAGAAGTGATTTACCGTGGGTCTTAGATATGCCGTGCTGTAAAATCTATCCCTAATGCCTGTCATGCAAGACCTGATTAACCCAGATGTGTTGCTGGGTGGGTATGGGCTGTCTGTACCATATCTCAGGGCAGAGAATAAGTCATTTGCATCTCCTGTCTTCAAGTGAATTTCCAGGATATTAGCCTCAAGTGCATGCTAGATGCTACCATCTCCTTAATTTTTCTCTCCAACCCTGATCTCAAGCACAGGAAGAGTCCTAAAACATACCATCCCAGAGCTGTGCCATATATAATCAGTAAGTTCAGCCACTGAGCTGAAAGCCTGTCATGTCTCTTCACTCCATGGCTGTATAAAACCTGAAGCTGGTCGGAGCTGAGTGGATAATGTCACCTGGAAGCTGTAGCAAAGACACCTTGTACTGTCACCCTGCCAGTATTCCTTGGCATCCTGTCTTACTAGCTGTGTGACTTTGCAGGGCACTTCTCTGGGCTCAGTCTCCTTGTTTCAAAACCACATGGATAGGGGCTTCCCTGGTGGCACAGTGGTTGAGAGTCCACCTGCCGATGCAGGGGACACGGGTTCATGCCCCGGTCCAGGAAGATCCCACATGCCGCGGAGCGGCTGGGCCCATGAGCCATGGCCGCTGAGCCTGCACGTCCGGAGCCTGTGCTCTGCAGCGGGAGAGGCCACAACAGTGAGAGGCCCGCGTACCGCAAAAAAAAAAAAAAAAAAAATCACATGGATAAAATAATACTGACTTCAGTGACCCATTATGAAAATTATAAGAGATAATAAATGTGTTCTTGTCACAAAGCTTGGGGCATAGTAAGAGAGCCATAACTGTGAACAATAATTATTATTAGGTTTGGATATTTTTGTTGTTCTGTAGAAAAGGTTGTCTACTATTGAGGGAACACACCGGCAGGTGTTCATCTATCAAACTCAGTGTTTCCCAGTTTTTCACACTAGAAGATGCTTCTAAGACCTGCCTGGAGATTCCTGTGGGTTTTTCTTGGAATTCTGGAGTTGAAAGACCCAGGGTAGCCCAGGAATTTGTTTTTGATAAATTTTAATTGTGCTCCAGGTGATTCTTAGGGTTAGTAAAATCTAGCAAACATTCATAGGGTGAGTTTGTTTTGTGGGAGAACAGAAGGAAGGAGCATTTTTGCACAGAGGCCCTGGCGAGAGCATCTTGGAAATATCGATATTTAGGGAAGTTCTTCCACTTGTGCCATAAAATGTCCTTGCTCTGTTCTTTCCATAATATGTTTGTGTGAGGATTCAGTTATTGTATTTTTACTCAACATCTTATTTAATTATTTGATTTAGTTAGGTGAAAGTTGTTCATTCTGTCTCTTACTTGAATTTTAACTTCCCATACCCTATCGACAAGTATAAAAGTGAACAGCAAGCTCTAAAAGGGACATTTATACTACTTTTAAGTTTTCATCCTCTTGACTCACTGGTTTGAGGGGTTTTATTCTTACTCTGCAGTTGTCATTTGGATGAAGAATTTTTGACTACTTGTTTCAATGAGAGATAACTGGAGGTACTGATCATAATAGCACTTAATTGCCCCTTAGGAAAATAGATGCTCCAAGGAAAAGCATATTTAAAAGATTAAATATGTCGAGCATCACATCAAGTCTTAGACCGTGTTCTTGAAGGGAATGATATTATTGTTGGCTTTTACCAACTGTGCAGATGTATCTCAGCCCTACGTAACGCTGGTGTCGTAGCCCCAGAGGGGCATTAAAGAACACAGTTTACAGATGAGCCCGCTAAGTCTAGAGAGGCAGACAGTTGACCAGGAATCAAATCTATCTACGTTTCCCACCTCTGAAGTTAGCGTTCTCTCCTCTGCATTACACCGCTTCTCATTCATCTCTTTAAAATTCTGTGATCTTGGTTGAGCTTTACACTGACGATTTCGTAGCAGGATTTGCAGGAGATCTCGAAGCCCTGAAACTGGGATTGTCTTCCCCACACCCTGTCCTGTTGGGCATAGTACAGAGAGACTCCTTCTTATCTTAATGGCTTTTCATCTTTAAGGAACTCATTAAAATGTAAATACGCCTAAAGGAATCACTCCTAAACCCATACTGGGGTAACATTTTATCTCAGGGGTTAGTTGAACAAATTGATTTCCAACCGAGAGAGTTGAGAGCAACACTGTGGGGTGAGGAGAGGGCACCGTGCGTCCAGGGCTATGGGGCTGGGCAGCGCAATGTACCAGGGCCCTAAAACATTGCCTATCTTACAGGTTTAAGTAGAAACAGCTCTGTCTAATACTTTTTAGCTCTGTATTTTTTTCAATGAAGTAGATACTTAACCAAATTAATTCTGAGTGGATAGGTGAAATCACTCATATTGCAAACCATGGATTTTAGCCTCCTGACAAATGGGTTTTTCAATGTACATTTTTGATAAGAGCTTAGATTGAAATTGAGATCTGGGTTCTTGACATTTTAATTTTTATGTTTTATAAAAGAAGTAGAATCTGTTTGTTCTTCTGTACTCTTTCTTTACTCAGATTTTGGATGAGATAGGAAGTCCAGATTCTAATACAAAAAATTTCCTTGGGAATCTCCCTCAAATAATTTACAAATCATTCTTATTGGGTACATTTTTAATTTTTAAAAGTCCTGCCTTCCACTTAACATGATGACTGACGTTGTCGTATTGTGTTGTTTTTTCTTCTGTTTTTCAAACAGTTTTTAGAATTCCACTTTGATTTATGAATAGTGGTTTGAGTGTATTTCTTTGTGAATTTTTTTAGTGGTAGTTCTAGAAGTGAAATTTAAATTACAGTATATCTGGTGGCAACACGTTATCAATTTGAGTAAAGTATAGAAACCTTACCTCCCTTTACATCCTTTTCCTCTCCCTTATTTAAATACAATTGTCTTTAAAAATTTATTCTTCATGCATTGAAAATCACCTGAAGCAATGTTATAATTTTGTTTCAAATACAATTTAGAAAACTCAAGAGGAGAAGGAGAGTCTATTGTGTTTGCCCATTGTTGTCTGCTTACCATTTCTCTCTCACCTTCCTGATGTTCCAAGATTCCTTTAAAAAAAAAAAAAAACTTTCCTGTTTGTTTCAAGAACTCTTAGCCAGTCATTCGTTTTGATAGGTCTGTTGCAGACAAACCCTCTCAGCTTTCCTTCATCTGAGAATGTCTTTTTTTTTTTTTTTTTTTTTTTTTGCAGTACGTGGGCCTCTCACTGTTGCGGCCCCTCCCATTGCGGAGCACAGGCTCCGGACACACAGGCTCAGCGGCCATGGCTCATGGGCCCAGCTGCTCTGCGGCATGTGGGTTCCCGGACCGGGGCACGAACCCGTGTCCCCTGCATCAGCAGGCGGACCCTCAACCACTGTGCCACCAGGGAAGCCCCCATCTGAGAATGTCTTTTTAGTTTCTTTTTTATCCTTGAAAGATATTTTCACTGAATATAGAATTCTGAATTGACAGGTCTTTTAGCACTTGAAGAAAGATGTTGTACCAGTTCTTCTGGCCTCCATGGTGTCTGATGAGAAATCTGCTGTCTTTTGAAGTATTTTTCCCCAGTAGGAGAGGCAGTGTTTTTCTCTCTCTTCTTTCAACATATTTTGTTTTTAGTTTTCAGAAGTTTGACTGTGATGTGTCTTGGCATGAGTTTCTTTGGTTTATCTTCTTCGGGATTTACTCAGCTTCTTAAATCTGTAAGTTGGTGTCTTTCACCAAGTTTGGGAAATTTTCACATATTACATCTTCAAATACTCGACTTTAATGACACAAATGTTCAGACTTTAATTTTAATCACAAATGTTTCTGAGGCTCTGCTCATTTTCTTTTCAGTCTATTCTCTCTATTGCTCAGGTTGAGCAATTTCTATTGTTCTGTATTCTTGTTCCCTGATGATTCCCACTGTTCTCTCTATTCTGTTGTTGAGCTCATCCACTGAGCTCCTTATATTTTGAGTGTTGTATTTCTTAGTTCTAAAATTTCCATTTTGTTCTTTTATATCTTCTGTTTCTTTGCTGAGATTTTCTATTTTTTTCATTTGTTCTGAGTGTTTATGTAAATTAAATCATTTTTATGATGGCTGCTTTAAAATCCTTGACAGATAGTTCCTACATCTGTGTCATCTCACTGTTGGCATCTGTTGATTGTCTTTTCTCATTCAAGTTGAGTTCTTGGTATGAATTATTTCTGATTTTATCTGGTTCACTTTGGATATTATGTTGTAAGACTTTGGATCTTATTTAAATCATCTGTTTTACCAGAACTCCTCTGACCCTGTGTTGGAATGAATGGGGGGTGATGTCTTGTTATTGCCAGGTGGAGCATGGAAGTCCAGGTTCCCTGTAGGGTCCCCATTAACACCACCCCAGTGGAAGGTTTGGGGTACCTCATCACAGCTTGATAAGGGTGGAAGTCTAAGCTCCCCACTCAACTTTTGCAGACAGAGATAGGTCCGCAGTTTTTTCTGTAGTGTTTGGCTAGAGCAGAGTAGGTATTACATAAAAGTTTTCTGTCTTGATAGGCTTCCGCTTTCCTCGTCCTTTGGCTAGAGAAAGTAGGCTTTTCTTGGGGGATTTTTTTTCTCTTTGCCTGTTGGTGTTTCTGGATTTCTGCTTCCCTGGCACCAAGTCTGGGATATATGAAGCAAAGAATAACAAAACCCACTGAACTCAACATTGTGTCTTTCCTTGGGTCCCAAAGTTCCTAGCTGGTTTGCCTTCTCCTCTACTTCTCAGAACCTTCTTATGTTTCTTTTATTACATATAATGTCCAGAATTGTTAGCTGTACTTAGAAGAAGGAACAGGGAGAAATGCATCTACTCCATCTTGTCTTGGAACTGGAATTCTCCTTGCTGTAGTATTTTGACTCTGAAAAGTCACACATCTTTCTCTATCACTCTGAGACCTACCATGCTGGCAGACATGACACATTCCCCTGCAGAACTCTACTTCAAATATGCAGGTATAATAAAAGCTAAATATTGTTGTTTGTGGCTCTTTACCGTGTAACCCACTGCCCCAGCAGAAGCACTGTCAGTGGAATTTCTCTGTAATGAGATAACATCTGAGGGGTGCTACCTGTCCTATCTCACTGCCTCCTTGATTCTGGAATATTTTCGTCTAACAGGTGAAATACACTTGGGAGGTCAAGAACATTTTTATATGGAAACCCAAAGCATGCTTGTTGTTCCCAAAGGAGAGGATCAAGAAATTGATGTCTACGTGTCCACACAGTTTCCCAAATACATACAGGTAATGTGGGGACCATTATGGAGGGGACATGGCTAAGTGGTTTCTGTCAATAAGATATACCAAGAACAATTTAGAACATTTTAGAAACTGAAGGAGTTTGGAATACTAATAGCCATATCCATTTGGGTATTAATAACCATACAACTTTAAAACTTTTAAGATAGTATTATGAAAGTAATGGCCTTCTGTTTGTGGATCTGTAACTTTAAAATCAGTTATGGGATCAGCCGGTCTCTTTTTCTATACTCTTGGCACTGTTAAGAACATGAAAGAAATGATGACTGTAGTCAACACTGCTGTATTATATATGAAAGTTGTTAAGAAACAGATCCTAAGAGTTCTTGTCACAAGGAGAAATTTTTTTCTTTTAATTGTATCTATATGAGATGGTGGATGTTAACTAGACCTATTGTGGTAATCAATATATGTAAATCAAACCATCATGCTGTGTACCTTAAACTTATATAGTGATGTATGTCAATTATTGCTCAACAAAACTGAAAAAAAACCCAAAATTTAACAAAGGAAGGCCTGCCCTCCAAAACTTACAGTCACCTAACTCACACGAAGCAATTAGGAAACAGTATTGGGCAGAATGCAAGCAACAAACTCAGAATTTACATAGGTGGAAGAATTAAGGGAATGGAGGTTTGTGAAGCCCGAGAATCATCCAGGAAGTCTCATGAAGATGAAGTCTTAAACTGGGATTTACAGTGGGAATGAGGTTTGTCTAGATGGTGAGAGGAGAAGCCATTTCCAGGGAGTTCCACACCAAGATCAAATGCCACTCATTCATTCATTCATTCATTCACTTGTCCCTTCTGCAAACCCTTTTTGCCTGTGTCCTATATGCCAGGCAGCACGCGTGTAAAGAAGGAGGAATAATACGAAGACTGCCCAAGCTGGATGTGCCTGGGGTGGCCGGTTTAAGCATCAGGGTGAAAGTAAGGGGAACAAACACTGGGGTCTTGATTCAGTAGGTCACAAGGAGCCAGTGTCATTACCAGAGCAAGTAGGAATGTGGGAATGTGGAGAATGAGGCCTCTTAGAAGGTGGAACACTAAGAAGGATCAGGCGAACTCCATTCCATTCCTGTTCTGCCTCTCACTCCCTGTGTGACGTTGGTCCCATCACTTCATTCCTCTTGGGCTCCCCACGTATAAAAATGAGTTATTAAGACTTAATGACCTGGACTTCCCTGGTGGTGCAGTGGTTAAGAATCCACCTGCCAATGCAGTGGACATGGCTTCAAGCCCTGGTCCAGGAAGATCCCACATGCCATGTAGCAACTAAGCCCATGCACCACAACTACTGAGCCTGCGCTCTAGAGCCCATGTGCGACAACTACTGAGCCCGCGCGCCTAGAGCCCATGCTCCGCAATAAGAGAAGCCACCGCAATGAGAAGCCCGCACACCGTAACGAAGAGTAGCCCCCGCTTGCCGCAACTAGAGAAAGCCTGCGCGCAGCAACAAAGACCCAGTGCAGGCAAAAATAAAAAATAAAAGTAAGAACAAATAAATAAATAAATAAACTTATAACAGCAACAACAAAAAAGACTTAATGACCTCAAACATTAGGATGGCAAGGAAGAGCAAGGCCTACATCCAGGAAAGACCCACCAGCCACTGAATCCAAATGGGAGGTGAGGAGTGCTCATTCTCCAGTGGAGACAGTGGTGTGCAGGGAAAAGACCCAGTCTGAGAGAGGCTTGGAAGGCCACGAAATCTCACTGCTGCAGGAAACATATCCCTAGGGGTTAGTCTGAAAAGGATACCTTGGGTGTAGTTCATGGGGAAAAATGTTTTTTAATTTTATTATCACAAAAATATCTCGTTGATATTGGAAGGACTACTTAATATTAATGATAGTGTTGGTGCTGTCATTACAGCTAAATACTACTGAGATCAGCATGGATGCATGCTTAGGTTACTGGAAATCATCCCATTATTTAGTATAAGCACACAATTTGTGTATCATGTACAACATTAAGGGATCAAAATGTGTAAGGACTATTCCCACTCCCTTGCTGCAGATGGGTCACATTAATGAGAACTGTTATCATTCACAGGACATAGTTGCTTCAACCTTGAAGCTCCCAGCTAACAAGGTCATGTGTCATGTAAAGCGTGTTGGCGGGGCTTTCGGGGGGAAGGTGATGAAAACTGGCATCATGGCAGCCATCACCGCATTTGCTGCAAACAAGTAAGTGGGGAAAATCTGTTAAGTAGACTAAAAATAAAATGAGGTCACATTGAATATTTTCAACATTGCGGTTAAGGAGGAAGAATCTGGGTCAAGGTTATTTAAAATCACATATAATATACAAATATACAAACAAGCTGCCAGCTTGTTACAACTTCTTTCTTTTATATTGTCAAACTACATACTATAAAAACAAAAATGAGAATCAATTACTGAAAAGAGTAAAAACCACAGTAAAATATATAATACCTGGAGAGTAGACAGAAGCAGATCCTGAAAGGGTGGGGTTACTTGTCCTTAGCACCTGTATATCTACATAGGTCAGCTCAACCTTTTGAGGTAGACATTTATATCTATCTATATATCTACACCTGTACATATCTCAAAAGGTTTATATACATATAGATAGATATAAATATGTGTATCTCTAAAGGTGTGTGTGTGTGTGTGTGTATTTTTTCCCCTTAATTTAAATGGAAAATTTGCTTCTGTTAGGCTTACCTTTATTTATAGTACCATTTTCCTTTAAGGGCGTCAGAATATAACCATAGGAAATTGTCTTTGGAACAGGCACACCTTTATTTCTTAGCTTAATTTCTTTGCTAAGTAATGTACGTCAGTTCCTCTGCCCCATGACACAAAAAGACCTTCATTCCAGACCTGTCTTATCAGGGAATACTTGGCAGTCAGACACCACTTGAGTTCCTCCATTTGTAACCATCTATAATGTGGCCTTGGGACTGTTTGCCTGTCATGGAGGGGATTATCACAGTGGGAAATAACCCCAAAGCAATACCCCAGAGCCTTGGGCCCGACAGCCCTCTTGCATAAGTAGTGAGTGCCAGGCACTGTGCCCTGACCCAAAGGAAGAGGAGGTCACTGGTGTATGCCTGAGAGCAGCACAGCCTGGGCTCAGGGAGTCACTCTGCTGTTCTGCAGTGTGTGTGGATGCCACCAGGCTCTCACTAGGAGTTACATAAACCCCAGATAATACCTGTTAGGTAAAAGAGTTTACCTCTCCCGATTTTTTTTTCTTTCCTGTTTTAGGCATGGTCGTGCAGTCCGCTGCATTCTGGAACGAGGAGAAGACATGTTAATAACTGGAGGCCGCCACCCTTACCTTGGAAAGTATAAAGTGAGTAGAAGGATGGGGGATTTATGTTGTAAATATAACATTACAGAAATGCAGAGGGCAGCATCTGGCTACTCTCTACTGGGGAATAACAGTGAGCAGATCAACAAATTGTGTGTCACACTTTCTCTTCCTCGTGCTAACTGATTACTGGCTGGTTCAGTGAAGCTTCTCTGCTTCCCTCAAAGATATCAGTTTGTGGAAAAAGTACGAGCTGGTATTGGCTGCTACAGAGAGCATAGCTGGAAAACATGTGAGTATATACATACGTCCATGAAAGTGGATCTGATAACCACACTATGCCCACAGTTTTGTACGTGGGAGGTAAAAACAGAATAATTTCTGTAACAATAATGTTATGCGAAGTTGCAAATGCTTGCCAACAGCTTTCTCATTTATCAATATGTCAAAGATATTTTGGTAAAACTCTGTACCAGAAATTCCTAATTCGTAGAAAAGTTTCCGTAGCAGAAAATAAGTATTCTTTTGCTTTATAAGAAATAAGTTTACTTGTCAGAATGGGCTAACTGCTCTAACAACTAAAAACTCTCTGGGGGGCTTACCTGGTGGCGCAGTGGTTGGGAGTCTACCTGCCAATGCAGGGGACACGGGTTCGAGCCCCGGTCCGGGAGGATCCCACATGCCACGGAGCGGCTTGGCCCGTGAGCCATGGCCGCTGAGCCTGCGCGTCCGGAGCCTGTGCTCCGCAACGGGAGAGGCCACAACAGTGAGAGGCCCGCGTACCGCAAAACAAAACAGAACAAAACAAAAAAAACTCTCTGGGACTTAGACCTTTTTTGTGTTAACTCTTGCTCAAGTAACAGCCCAGTGTAATCAGAGGAGGGTGGGAGGTGGGCGGAGAACAGGAGAGAACCCTGCTGCACAGAATCGCTCATGGACTCAAGCTTTTTCCATCTAGTAACACCACCATCCTCCCCTCAGACCGCACTGTTGAATACGGAAGCCACTAGGCACATACGGCTATTTAAATTTAAATCTACTAAGTTAAATGAAAGTTAAAATTCAGTTCCAGGGCTTCCCTGGTGGCGCAGTGGTTGAGAGTCCGCCTGCCGATGCATGGGACTCAGTTTCATGTCCCGGTCCGGGAAGATCCCACGTGCCATGGAGCGGCTGGGCCCGTGAGCCATGGCCGCTGAGCCTGTGCGTCCGGAGCCTGTGCTCCGCAACGGGAGAGGCCACGACAGTGAGAGACCCGTGTACTGCAAAAAAAAAAAAAAAAAAAAAAAAAAAAATTCAGTTCCACAGTTGCATTAACTATATTTCAAGTGCTCAATAACCACCTGTGGCTAGTGGCTGCCATATAGGACAGGCAAATAGAGAACATTGCCATCATCACAGGAAGTTCCATTCGTTAGCACTGCCCTAAAGACTCTTTGTCCTCCAGTGGATTTTCTGCAGAGGGCAGCAGACAAGGGAAGGGAAGGGAAGAGAGGGAGCAGAGTGTTCTGTGGGAGATGTTTTGAGCACCAGGCCTGGAAGTGGTGGCCCTTGCTTTAATCGCCACATTATTGGCCAGAACTTTGCCACCTAACTGCAAGGGAGCATGGGAAATGTAGTCTTCCTGCATGCCCAGGATGAAAGACAACAGGATTTGTTGAACACATCACATCGTTTCTACCACAACTGGTGTACCTGCATACATATTGTTAGAAGATAACGAATGTATCTATTTCAACTTACATTCACCCTAAGCTATATTTTGAATTGGGTTTAGTGCAACATAGATTTATTAGAGCAACCTTTGTCCTGAAGGAGGCCACATTTTAGCCGTTGAGGGGGAAATAAGACTTACACATATGAAGTCATTATGAAAACATAATAATCTCAGGTTAAAGGAGGAGGTGCACATAGTAAAACTATGGGGAGAGATGAATATGAGTTGGAGTGTGTACAGGAAACTTCTTAGAGAAGGTGAAACGTAAATGACCTTCAAGAATGGATTGGCAGAAAGAAGGCATACCAGGTGGTGGGAATAGTAGCAGCATAAATGCAGAGGTGGGATACACGTGGCCTGTTTGATAGGGGCAGGAATAAGGGGAGAAGGGGAATTAGAGCACAGAGCGCTTACTGGAAAGTAATGGGAAATAAGGTGGGTTGGGTTAGGTGATGCCAGACTCAGAGTGGCCTGAGAATCCCAGGATGGGGGGTTAAACTTGATCTCATAAGATACAGTGAGACTGAGTAGATGCTTGACCAGTCAAGTGTCATAACCAAACATGGGCACTTTGAGGGGGAGAATATGATGGCACTGGGCAGGACGACCTAGCGAGGAGGGAGGACGCACACCACCTGGGGGCAGCTGATGCTTTCAGACATGAAGCAGTTGGGGTCTGGCTATGATAGGAAGATGTAGAAAAAGAGCTGGGTCCAAGAGCTATTATAAAATAAAATAGAATTCGGTGACAAACTTAGCAAAATATAATGGAGAATAAAAACCACAAACATGCCTTGGAGGTTTCTGATAGAAAGAGCCAAGTTGGAAGGAGGAAACAGTCTAGATGGACAGGGATGAGTTTATTTGTGTGTTTGGAGAAGAAGTGACAGTGGGACATTTAAAAGTGGAAATGTCCTTTATCGATATGGGACTTTATTGAAACCATCAGCGTAGTGATGATTAAAACCTTGAGAAAATAATGTGTTCTGATGGAGGGTAGTATGAGGACAGGAGATGGTATTAATAATATTTACAGTAGTATTATTTAGGATACTTGCTAGGTTTCAGTCACTGGCTTATGATTTTCCCTGCATTACCTTACTTATTGCCAGGTCACAGATAGTCAGAGAGGTTATATGACTTGCCCGAGATCACAGAGTGGGTTAAGTGGCAGAACCAGGACTCAGACTTAAACTGCTGAATTCACAGTTCATGCCCTTGACTTCGGTTTGAATTTGGTTCCAGTCAACAAAAATCATTAAAATAAACTTTACTTTTATTATTATTATTATTTTTTTTTTTTTTTGGCTACGCCACATGGCTTGCGGGATCTTAGTTCCCCGATCAGGGATCGAACCCAGGCCCCGGCAATGAAAGCACAGAGTCCTAACCACTGGAGCACCAGGGAATTCCCAAAATGAACTTTAATAAGTTCAGAAATATTGAATACATCTTAAAAGCAAGGAAGATATTTATTTAAAAGACCTCCAGCAACACCAAATGCTGCTGAGAATTGTGATGAAATTGGGCCCTATGAGAAAAATGTGCAGAGTCCATTACGTGCAGGCCACCAGATTTGGAGATTAGAAGATCGCTGGCTTTAGGGGAAAAGGTTTTGGTGGAAATATGAGGATGGGAGTCAGAATTCAAGAGCTTATGGTGAGAAAAAGAGGTCAAGAAATATGCAGTTGATTTGCTTTAGGAGGAGAAAAAAGATTGAACAGTAGTGACAGATTAAACAGGAGGGGTTTTTTGTGTGTTTGTTTTGCTTTTATATCTTTCTCTATCCTTCCTTTTTTATTGTTATTATTTTTATTTGTGGCAAAATACACATAACATAAAATTTACTATCTTAACCTTTTTTTTTTTTTTTTGCGGTACGCGGGCCTCTCACTCTTGTGGCCTCTCCCGTTGCGGAGCACAGGCTCCGGATGCACAGGCTCAGTGGCCATGGCTCACGGGCCAAGCCGCTCCGTGGCATGTGGGATCCTCCTGGACCGGGGCACGAACCCGTGTCCCCTGCATCAGCAGGAGGACTCTCAACCACTGAGCCACCAGGGAAGCCCAATCTTAACCATTTTTAAGTGTACAGTCCAGTGGCATTATTAAGTACAGTCACATTGTTGTGCAGTCATCACCATCCATCTCTGGAATTCTTTTCACCTTGCAAAAGTGAAACTCTGTACCCATTAAGCAATAACTCCCCATTCCTTCCTCTCCCAACAGCCCCAGGAAACCACCATTCTACTGTCTGTCTCTGTGCATTGGAGTACTTTGGGTGCCTCACATAAACAGAACCATACAGTGTTTGTCCTTTTGTGACTGACTTATTTCACTTAGCATAATGTCCACAAAGTTCATCCATGTTGTAGCATGTGTCAGAATTTTTCCCTTCCTTTTTTTTGGCTGAATAATATTCCATCGTATGTATATGCCATATTTTGTTTCTCCACTCATTTATTGATGGACACTTGAGTTGCTTCTACCCCTTGTGAATAATGTTGCTGTGAACATAGGTATACATATATCTCCCTGATATCCTGCCTTCAACTCCTTTGGCTAAATACCCAGTTGCACCATTTTACCTTGCCACCAAGAGTGCACAAGGGTTCCAGTTTCTCCACGTCTGCACCAACACATTGTTTTGTTTCTGTTTTTTGGGTTTTTTTTTTTTTTGCTATAGTAGCTATTCTAATGGATGTGAGGTGGTATCTTATGGTTTTGATGGCATTTCCCTAATTATTAGTGATGCCGAGAATCTTTTCATGTGCTTGTTACCCATTTTGTATATTTTCATTGGAGAAGTGTCTATTCAAGTCCTTTGTCTACTTTTTAATCAGGTTGTTTGGGGCTTTTTGTTGTTGAGTTGTAGGAGTTCTTTATACATCCCAGATATTAACCCCTTATCAGATATATGGTTTGCAAATATTTTCTCCCATTCTCTGGATTGCCTTTTCACTCTGTTGATTGTATCCTTTGATACTGGGAAGTTTTAAATTTTGATATAGTCCAATTGATCTGTTTTTTCTTTTGTTGCTTATGCTCTTGGTGTCTTATCCAAGAAATTGTCAAATCTAATGTCATAAAATTTTTCATCTATATGTAGAGGGTTCACAAGTGACAGAGTAAACTTTAGAGAGACTTGGTCCCCAGAACCAGTATCAAAGGTCCATTCTCTTTCCCCAGGCTGGATTCATGCACGATGGCAGAATCCTGGCCCTGGATGTGGAGCATTATGGCAATGGAGGTGCCTCCCTGGATGAGTCGTTACTTGTAAGTGTTTTAATGAGCAAATTCACATTCTGGAAAGTGTTACATAAAATTATTTAATTCAGAAAAAGTGTTCAATAGTTAAATAATATTTCATTATAAAAGCATAAAGATTCGCAATGCAGGGAGCAAGTAGACTCATGTTACTTACTGGTGCCCCCAGGGTGAGCCCAGAGATACTGGCTAAGTCTGCATCTGTGTGTTATCTCCGTGTTTCCCAAACTTAGAGCTCTTTTCCCAGATGCAAGCATTAGACCTTCACCTTGACCCCACTGATGTTTTGAAATGGATACTTCTTTGCTGTAGGGCCACCCTGTGCACTATAAGATGTCCCTCAGTATCATTGG
The DNA here is from genome assembly GCF_964165515.1 of Mesoplodon bidens. Taxonomy (NCBI): domain Eukaryota; kingdom Metazoa; phylum Chordata; class Mammalia; order Artiodactyla; family Ziphiidae; genus Mesoplodon; species Mesoplodon bidens. The sequence continues at coordinate 78,538,650 of NC_138165.1, forward strand.
CTTCTATCCAGTATGTGTCAGTGGCGCAGCTACCCTCCAGACCTAACAACCCAAAATATCTCCAGACATTGGCAAATGTCCCAGGAAGGAAGAGGGGAAAATTGCCCCTGGTTGAGAACAAATGCATTAGGCCAAATACCAACATTTTTTTTCCTGTTTTTCAGGATATTTTATTCTGTAAACAGAGAGAGACTCTACATTCTGTAGACTGAGAGGGCCTATGAATGCTTCAAAGGCTTTTGGAAACTTTTAAAACCTGGGGGAAAATGCATTAGCCCTAATGTGAAAATGTAAAAGTAATGATTTCAAAAAAAATTATTCAAATCTTTAAAAATCATTTTACAGTAAAAATGCATTTAATTTGAGACATGGGTCAAGGTTAGCATGTTTGATGTGACGTAGGTCATTTCTGGCCTGATTTTGGTCCGAAGTCTCAGGATGGTAAAACAGGTGCAGAAGGATGAGGTCTCATCACATCAACTCTGGATTTCCCCAGATGATAGAGATGGGACTTCTGAAAATGGAAAATGCCTACAAGTTTCCCAACCTGCGCTGTCGGGCGTGGGCGTGCAGAACCAACCTTCCATCCAACACGGCTTTGCGAGGGTTTGGCTTTCCTCAGACAGGGCTGATCACCGAATCCTGTATCACGGAAGTTGCAGCCAAATGCGGGTTGTCTCCTGAGAAGGTAAAACTGAATTAGTTTCACAGACGAAAGATAGTGAATTTTAGAGGTGGGAGGGCCACTGGGAGTCTTCATGTTGAGGAATTTGTGGTCCATAGGAGCTACATGATTTGCTGGAGGTAACCCAGCTAACTAGTTAATACAGAGCAGGACTCCAGAGTTCAGGGGCTCTTGTCTCACTCGGGCTCCTCAAAAATCCTGGGGCAGAGGGTGTTGAGAAGTGAGCTCTGGATTCATTGTTAGTGAGAAGTCTCCATGGGTTAGAAGTATAACTGCTACTAATAAGTTCTGTCAAACCCTTCTTTCCTCTGCTTCCTTAACATCTTAGGGAGCTGTCATCTGAGTCATTTCAGTTACTAAAATGGCCTCCTTTCTGTTCTTTAAGTCTTGGTCCCAATTTCATTCATTAACAAGCTCGGTTCCCTTCCCAGGATCCTGGAGTAGAGTTGGGGTGGGCAGAAGGTGTGCCCTCTGCCCCCGTCTCCCTCCCATGAGGACCAGGGAAAACAGACAGCATCTCCCCAGCTGACTTCTCCCAGCAAGCTCTCTGTCCTCTTCTTGGTTAGATGGAGCCACTTTTCAAGTATGTTGTCTCCGGGCTCCATTTCTGCCATCCCTCTCAGAAATCGACAGTCCCCTGCAAGCATTAAATCTCCTACTGACCCTCAGCTGGCCCCTCACGCAGCATCCCCTGAAGCCCACGCCTCTTGGCCCCATGCTGCAGCCATCCATGGAAAGCCCCAGTCCCTGATTCATCTACCTCCTTCCCCCCCAGCACAAGAATTTGTGACCATAGGCAGGAGCCATCATCTTTATGTCTCTTGAACTTGGGGGGGGCCTTGCCCCTCCCTTCCTGGCTGTCTCACCATGGCCTCTTTCCCAGATGTGCTGTCACATTGGTAGCACTAGGAGGAGGATCAGCTAATGACCTCCCTTCATCCCCAGAGAAGATGGAGGAGAGAGTAGCCGTCCTTCAAAACACCACAGCAGGGATTTCCCTGGTGGTCCAGTGGTTAAGATCCGCACTCCCCATGGAGGCGGTCTGGGTTAGATCCCTGGTCAGGGAACTAGGTACCACATGCCGCAACTAAAGATCCCACATGCTGCAACTAAAGATCCCATGTGCTGCAACTTAAGATCCTGTGTGCCACAACTAAGACCCAGCACAGCCAAATAAATAAATAAATTTTTTTAAACCCCAAAAAACAACAACAAAAAAAACACATTCCCCAAAATGGCACAGCTCACTAATTTCCAGTCATCCTTTTATAATGATCTGAGACTTTTTGGAGGGGGAGATGGGAAGAAGATATGTCTATAATGGCCCCTGTCAGCTTGGGGAGAGGGCTGGCCTCAACTGCTGAGAGTTTTCTCAGCTGAGAATGTGAAGTACTTGACCTTTTGTTCTCAGCTGGGCGCCTTAGTCACCAATTCCTGGGAATTCAGGAAGAATTCTACTCTGCTTCAGACATCCTGGGATAGAATCTCTTAATTGGCTTTTCATCCTAGTTATGGGCTATATTTAAACAAACTTTCATAGTTTCCTGTTTGGAAGTGAGTGGTCTTCTCTTGCCTCAGCATCTGAAAATTGAAATCACACGGATCATGTAGCCTGGAATTAAATTCAGCATTACCTTTCAACAGATACTCACAAGTACAACTGGAATTAAGAGTCCACGGTGTACCTAGACTGCACTGTTGAGTTATATAAGGAATTTGAGGCAAGGAGTCCTTCCTCTGAACTCACACAAGAGCGGCATTGAAGGCATATAAGTGCTAACACATTTGATAGAGGCTCTGAGTAGAGGAAGAGGAAGATGTTATGTGTTGGAAAAGGCTTCAGCAAGGAGTAGATTGAACTCAGTTTGGGTTTTCTATGATGAGCAGAATTTGACGAGGAGGACAGTGGGTGGGAGAGACTACGTCTGCCTTGTGCCCCCCCAACCCTTTTGATCTCCTTCTCTTTTGTAGGTCCGAACGATAAACATGTATAAGGAAATTGATCAAACACCCTACAAACAAGAGATTAATGCCAAGAACCTGATCCAGTGTTGGAAAGAATGCATGGCCATGTCTTCCTACGCCCTAAGGAAAGCAGCTGTAGAAAAATTCAACTCGGAGAATTGCTGGAAGAAGAAGGGGCTGGCAATGGTCCCCCTCAAGTTTCCTGTCGGCCTTGGATCAGTTGCTGCTGGTCAGGTCAGTTCTCCAAACAGACAAATCAAAAGGTGTTGAGGAAACTTTCCATTAAGGTGGATTAGCCATATGGTTGCAATATCTAATTGTTCAACTTCCCCAAAGCTGTGCTCCGTCCAACTAGTTTTTCTCCAGAAGAGACGAGAGCTACTTTGCCCACTTCCCCAGGGTTGGTGACAAGCATTCTTGCTGGGAAATTGGGAGACCCAGCACCTATTCCTGGCCTTGGAATTGAACAGCTGAATTAGCTCACTGTGGGCCCATATCACTTAAGTATAAAATAAGGGTGGGGACCAATGACCCCCAAGACTCCTCTTCAGCTACTCTGATTCTGTGAGATAGAAACAGGAAATGAAATAGTAACAAGAAGCTGCGAGGCAGTCAGTGTTCCTCCCCTTTTTGGTGGGTTGGGGAAAATTACATCCAGAAAAATAAATCATTTAAATAGCTTTTCAAACACAATCGTAGAAGTTTGTTTTTCACTTTATAGCCGTTAAAGGTATCATGGGGAGGACTGAAAATCTATTCTTTTTTTTTTTAAATAAATTTATTTATTTATTTTTGGCTGCTTTGGGTCTTCATTGCTGCGCACAGGCTTTCTCTAGTTGGGGCGAGCAGAGGCTACTCTTTGTTGCGGTGCGCGGGCTTCTCATTGCGGTGGCTTCTCTTGTTGCAGAGCATGGGCTCTAGGTACACAGGCTCCAGTAGTTGCAGCACGCGGGCTCGGTAGTTGTGGCTCACGGGCCCAGCCGCTCCACGGCATGTGGGACCTTCCAAGCCCAGGGCTCGAACCCGTGTCCCCTGCATTGGCAGGCAGATTCTTAACCACTGCGCCACCAGGGAAGTCCTGAAAAATCTATTCTTGTTGTTTACTTTCTTTAATTGATTAAATGAATTCCCTGCTTGGTTGCTAAACCTCACTTGCAGGTTCCACCTCTTCATTCTTGAGTGGAACTTACCCCGGACAGTTGGTGGTCTTTATTGTCACTCATTGTACAGCAGGGACGTGGGAACCCTGTTCCCTATGTTCTTACGTGTCCGTGTGTGTATCTATACATACATGTGGATGAGGCGGCAGAGCCCTCAAAACTGTAGTCACTCCCCTTCGCAGAGTTCACACCTTTGGCTGAACCGTGAAGAAGGTACGGCAGGTGTGTGTGTTGAGCGCTGACAGAATAGGGATCAGTGGGGGTGGGGCCGTGAGGAGCACTAGTGTGTAGGCCGTGTGATGGGGAGGCCAGGAAAAGCAGGCAGGAAGGCCCTTCCCCCATTTCCACACCCATCATCCACCCATCTACCCTGACTCAGCCTCGATGAAATCACCAGAACGTTTTCACGCAGCTTTGATTGTGGTGGGTTAACGCAGAGGGGCGTCTAACAGCACAGTGGTGATCTGAGTGCAGCCTTCCTATGCCTCTCCTGTTTACGACGGCAAAACAGCACAGATGTTGTTTAGTCATCTGCCTACGATTTACTCAGATGAGAGAGTCAAGAGGCTCTGGTTGAGGAATAAAGGCAAAAACAAGGTTATTTATTTATTTATTTATTTTTACAGTTTGAATTTCTTTTTTTTTTTTATCAGTTTCTGCTTTATAACAAAGTGAATCAGTCATACATATACATCTGTTCCCCCATCCCTTCCCTCTTGCGTCTCCCTCCCTCCCACCCTCCCCATCCCACCCCTCCAGGCGGTCACAAAGCACCGAGCTGATCTCCCTGTGCTCTGCGGCTGCTTCCCACTAGCTCTCTACCTTACGTTTGGTAGTGTATATATGTCCATGCCGCTCTTTCGCTTTGTCACAGCTTACCCTTCCCCCTCCCCATATCCTCAAGTCCATTCTCAAGTAGGTCTGTGTCTTTATTCCTGTTTTACCCCTAGGTTCTTCATGACTTTTTTTTTCTTAAATTCCATATATATGTAAAAACAAGGTTATTAAAAAGGAAAGGAAGGGGGAAAACTATCCCTAGAAAAGGGTTAGTGAGCAGTGACTCTTTGTATATAGTTCTGGGGCAAACTGATTAGCCAGCTGGCAGCAAAGAGGTCAGTCTGGGCCAGCTGTCCTTGAGTACACTGACCAGGATCATGCAGAAAACAATTTCCATTGTATATGAATCTTCTGGAAATTTGGGGGCGTTAGGCTGTGGGTAGACATGGCAGGCTGTCTCTATTCAGTGGTTGCCATTACTTAATACCTGGCCTCCACAGGAAACTAGGTCTGTCCCATTTCTCTCATCAGAAATTTCTCAAAAAGTAGATAAAAATTAACGATAATTACTGAGCACCTACTATGTTGTAAGCTCTTTTAGATTTCATCTCATTCAGCCCTCAGGGCAACCTGTAAGATTTGTAACCTTATGTTAATGATGAGAAACTGAGGCTCAGAGAGCTTAAATAACTTGTCCAGAGTCCCACAGCTGGTGAGAGGCGGGACTGGTGCTAGAACTCAGGTCTCAGAGGCTCCAGAAGCTGTGCTTTGTCAGCTACATCAAGCTGCTTCCCCATAGCACCTTCTGGAGGGAACTGAGGTGGGATTCAGCTCAGCTGGGAAGAAACTAGACAACAGCCAGCAGCACAAATTCATTCTCAAAGGCTCCTGAGACGCTCTCCCCACTACCACCACCCCCTCCCATCCTTCCCTGGAAACCAGCTTCTGTGCTTAAAACATTTGCTTAAGGCTGAATTGCAGAGTTGAATTGAGTTTGAGATCAGTCAGGCTGCTTCCTGGAAGCCACACGCTGAAAGCCTCTGTTCTGAAGCAAACCAGATAGAGGGGGAACTAGAGCACCTTCTGCGTCTACGGCCCTAGGCTGGGTGATTTGCAATTTCCCACTTGATTTAAGCCCCATCTCCCCTCTGTTGGCTGGTGTGATTCTGTTTCATAGAAGGGGGAGCTGAAGCCCACAGAGGTCCACTCTCCTACGGAAGAACATCCAGCTAGTGAGTGGTAGAAAAAGGACTTGACTTCAGGACTGTGCTCCCAACAGCTGAGGGTGTCAGACATGCCTCACCTGCATTACATTTAATTTCTAGACAGAACACTGAAGTGCACACAGTATCTAATGAACCTCTGTATTCCCAGTGCCTTCATACGGTGCCTGGCACAGAAGAGGAACTCAACTGTTTGAATGGCTGTGACATTTTGGGAATCTGTTGGGTCAAAGCTCATGTCTCACCAACACCAGCAGTCATTGCTTGAGGACTTAAATTTCACAGACTAAGTTCCAGGTTTATATTGGAGAACTATCTGTTCCCACGTGCCAGTTGTGCTGATTTTGTAGATGAAGCTTTTTTTTTTTTTTTTTTTTTTTTTTGCGGTACGCGGGCCTCTCACTCTTGTGGCCTCTCCCGTTGCGGAGCACAGGCTCCGGACGCGCAGGCTTAGTGGCCATGGCTCACAGGCCTAGCCACTCCGTGGCATGTGGGATCCTCCCGGACCGGGGCACGAACCCGTGTCCCCTGCATCAGCAGGCGGACTCTCAACCACTGCTCCACCAGGGAAGCCCGTAGATGCAGCTTTGCAGAATTATCTTTTGTGGCGCTAACAATGGGCCATCCGGTGGTGCCACTTAACTGAACCAAATTCGACATTTTAAGTGGCCCAAGAAGACTGCAGCAGCACAGGGGACAAGTTACTCAGCAGTCTCGGACAGAAATGCTGCCCTGGACACACAGGCAGAGCGCTGCTGCCAGCGGGGTCACACATGAAGGAAATGCACAATCCACTGTACTTGTAGTTCAGTCACATGTGCCAGCTACACATTTCACCCACAAGCAACTTCTGAATTGCTGGCAGAGCCAAGGAGGCCGAATATAGTGTCTACAAGCTTAAGGAACAGATTAAATGGCTATGCTGTTGCCAATTCATTTATCAGACTTTTATTGAGTACTTACTGCTCATGAGGTACTATGTTGCTTTGCAAAGGATGCCTTAGGACACAGACTTTCCTTTCAGGGGGCTTACATTCCGGCAGAGTACAAAGAGGTGCCATAGAATGGAGCCCAGGAGCAGCTGCTGCAGCTGGCATCCCCTGCCGTCTGGGGCATAACCCCTGGGCAGCCCGCCCCGGGTGCTTTATAGAGGATGTCACTCCTTATCTTTATTGTTTAGAGAATAAATGACCAGGAGCACAAGACAGTGTTTCCAGGACTGATATGTCAACAGACAGTAAAACATGCTCTGCTGGATCTCCCCAAGGCACTTGGATATGATTATTATGGCAACGATGCCTCTCCTAAGGTTCTAAGATTCTCCCTTGGGCTGTGAGTGTATGTGCCTTTGTCCTCAGAGAAAGTGCTCCTATGTCCCCATTTTCTCAATACATCCCTAGTTTATACCAGCTGACCAGGTAAATAGAGTGCATTTTCACTGTCAAAGTGCCTGATTTGGAATGCTAGAGCCTTCTGCTTGTCATTTGCTAGAGTAGTGTGAACCTTTGGATGCCAGTAAAGAGACAGCTCTTCAAGTGTGGCCCATGGCCCACAGGTGGCTATAAAGGTCCTTCTGGTGGGCAAAGAATCGACCTAGGAATGCACTCCTTTCCTTGGGCATATCTGGTGATTGACATGCAGTTCCTTTGACTTTCACTTCTGACCAGGGTTGTTTATAAGTAATCTAAGTGAGTAAAGCAAGGCTTAAAAATTTTAGCTTCATTAAGTGGAAATTAGCTTGTTACCAGAATTTTCTGAAGACCTGCCTTTACAAATCCTAGATTATTATGCCACTCTGCATAGAAGCTTAGATATTAAGAAACAGCCGATAGCTTTTAGTGACCCCTGGCTGGCCTAGACTACATCTAAGAGGCTGGCATTTCCCAGTTGAGCAGCAGTAAAGGTGTGTGCCTTGCAGGCCCCCTGAACCACAGTGGAAGCACTAGAAGCATTTTTCTCTAGGCCCATATGCTGTTAATATTGCTCGTATACTGGAGACTCAAAGTGAAGACGCCGTTCACATTTTCTGCCGTCTCCTGGGATATCTCAGTCTCCTGGCCCATCTCCATACCCCCTAGTTTAGCACAAGCAGACTTGGCAAGAAGGCACATTCCTATTGACTGTAAAACATGCTTAGCTTAGAGCCTGGGTGTTTCTGACCACAGCAGCCTTTTATTCTATGTTAGCTGTTTGGTTCCTTCTGTATTCCTGTGGGAGCTGTGCAGTTAGATAAGATTACTTCCAAGTTCTCTTCGAACTCTAAAGCCCTATAACTCTGGGCCAAGATGATTGAGGGTGGGCTTAGCTCATTTTGCATCAAAAATTAATGTCCATCTGCCCCATCTTATTTGGATTTTTATTTTTGCTTCTCTATAACATACCTACAACTATGGGGATAAGTGTTCATGTAAACAAGTCTTCCTTCTTCCCCAAACTATCTATACTTAACTTTGCATTTAAAACTGACACCCTCTCCCCCAAAAAATCCAAATCCAGATGATTGTTCCACCCTGGGTAGGGGGGATCCTTGAAGGTACCAGTGCGCTCAGCTGTTCTACTGAGGAAATAGTAGCATAAGCAGCATAATCCTGCCCCAGACTCACAGCCATCCAGCGACAAGCTGGCCTCTTGTGGGACGATCATGAGGCAGCACCTGTCCCTGCCTTGCCCTGGCTCTGCTCACTGCTCTCAGGGCGATGGGGAAAGGGTCTGTGTTTATTTTGGCAGATGTGGAAAGGAGGGAGGGGATGCTTTACAGGAAAAAGTTTTTCTCATTGACAAGATATGTGATAATGTCAATCAAACAGATCGTGGCAACTGTTTTCATCTTTTTTGCTTAGGCTGCTGCCCTGGTTCACATTTATCTAGATGGGTCTGTGCTGGTGACTCATGGTGGAATTGAAATGGGGCAGGGCGTCCACACTAAAATGATTCAGGTAAGAATGCAGATAATTGGATTAAGTCGGATGTGTGCTTGTAGATATGTGTGTGAGAGAGAAACTTGGAGTGTACATTTTCTGTTCCAAAATAAAAAGGGTAGGAGACTTTAGCTTTGACTACTTCAACTGCTAAGCTATTCACAGAAACTGGGTAAACAAGCCAGTTTTGTAACTGACCCTCCTAAAAGAACGTGGTAGAATAGCCTCTGGTTGTCTCACTGCTAAAGAAGGTTGTATGGTCATTTGCTGCTTTCCTTTGGATATGTTAACAAGTGAGTTGTCTTTTTTGAACCTTTGCTGCGCAATAAAAAGATTTAGAAATTCTGATGTATTGCATTATTTCTTGCCCTTTTTATAGTAAGGACTCTGAACAACTGATAGTATAAAACACATTTGATATTTCTAACCAAACTACCAGTTTTCTTTTCGCTCAATTATTTGAGAATAATTTTTAGCTACTGTTTCTATTTTGCTAATTATTGTAATATTATAGATTATAAAACAGTTGAAAGGCAAACATTATTTTAGAAAACCCTGCACAATTCTACCACTTAGCAATAATCACTGTTTGGGATTTTGACCTATCCTTATATAGAGTGACCATTTCCTCCTGTCATTAAGAATTCTTTACAATCATGATTTTTAATGCTGCATGTATATGTCTGTATAATTTATTTAGCCATCCCCAATTGTTGAACACTTCAGTGAACATTTTTGTTCATAAACCTGTGATCAAACCAATGATTTTTTTAAAGTAAATTCCAGGAATGGAATTACTGGGTCACAGAATATATCTTAAGTCACTTGACACATGTTACCAAATTGTTTTCCAGAAAGTATCCATCACATTACACCACTATCCAACATTGTACGTTATGGATTGTTTTTTTAAAAATCTTAGATAATTTAATAGAGAAAAGTATCTCATTTGCACTTTTCTTATCATAGAGGTGCTGAATATATGTTTTATTTCATGTTATCACTCACTTGAGAATTGTGTGGTCATACCTGTCCCCCTTTCTGGGGTGAGACTTCCGTGTTTTCCTTATTGGGCCGCCAGAAACCTTTCTGTTCTAAGCCTATGCACTTTGTGTAGGCAGTCTTCTGAAAGCCAGTAATGGGGAGGGCTCTGTATGCTTTATGCCCCTGTCATAATTGTGGACAAACTCAACTAAGCCATACTGCTACCAGGAAAGAGAATGTGGAACCAGCTGAGATTAGTAGTATGATTTTGCCCCATCATTAAACACAAAGGAAGAACCTAGCGGCCAGCTAAGTCCTTATGTTGGCCAGTGGCACTGGCACCATGTACTTCTGGGATCTCCGGTTGGTGCAGCTGCTTTAACAAAGCCATTGTCCTTTCTCAGAAATGCTCTCTTCCTGGAGCATCTCCAGAAATGTGGATAAGGCATCTCCTCTCTGATGAAGTCAGATTTGCTAGAATTTTGCAGAGTACAGAGGTAGGAGAGGCCTTGAAGGTGTTGATTTCATGATGATGAAAACATGAAACATTTCTTCCTGCCTTGGCTTGGGGCCTGACTCACCTCCTCTTCCTGGTGCACAAAAGAAAGTCAAAGAATAAGAAAGTGTGCTCAGGGCTGGGGGGCCAGACTAGCTACAGGGTCTTAGACAAGAGGAACTTCTTGTGGCTGGAAGAATTCGTGGTCCTGCTGCTTGTTCCAGTTGGGCATGGGGGTGTTCCACACACATGCTACCATGTGCTAAGTGCACGGGTCTATGACTAACCAAAGAAAAGTGAAAGAAGATCTCTTCCAAAATCCAGGTGGCCAGTCGTGAATTAAGGATGCCATTGTCCAACATCCACCTTCGGGGAACAAGCACAGAAACCGTCCCTAATGCAAACATCTCTGGAGGTTCCGTGGTGGCCGATCTCAATGGGTTGGCAGTAAAGGTAAAAATCGTTGCAGTGGCACCCAAATCATGAACCCCATCAAGGCTGGAGCTCAGAAGATGTTGCAAATCAACCCAGCTCTTGTCTCCTTCCCACACCCTCTTGGGGAAAACTGCTCCTTCCCCCAGTCGGGGGCTCAGTCAGTGTCCAGCACTGGCCACTCTCCCGAGCGGGAGATGCCACCTCCTTTCTCCCTCACTCCTGACAGCTCACTGGTCCCCAAGCCCTCTCAGTTCTACTCAGAAGTGTCTCTTTCCAGTTCCAGGTTGCAGCACCACGGCTGCTTTGGTTCAAACTCGCGCCTCTTGTCAGGGCCATCGCAAGGCTCTGTCTGTCCACCGCAGTTTCATTGCCTTTCACTCTGGCTTTCTGCAGCCAGGGAAAGCTTTCCCACAAAATAAGTCTGACCATGCTGAGCTTAAAAACAGTGACCGGTGGTTTATCAACAGTTTTTCTGTTAAGTCGTGACCGCTTAGCAGGGCTTACAAGGCCCCCATCCCAGGCGGTCTGTCTTTAAGACCAGCTCATGCTTCACCCCCAACCCCATGAGACCTTTCACACCACGTCTTACGGGGTTGGTGTCTTCCTTCTCCGTGTATCATGGGCCTCTTAAATAAGCCTATATAACAGTACATAATAGTGTGTTTTTGAAATTGTTGTTCGCGTGACATTATGGTCATAATTTTAACTAAAAAATAATCCCTAGGACGCTTGTCAAACTCTTCTAAAACGCCTTGAACCCATCATCAGCAAGAATCCTGGAGGCACTTGGAAGGACTGGGTGAGACTCACTTGTTACTTTGTGTTGTATGTTAGGAAAAAAAAGGAGAGAGGGGAGTGAGATGTGTGACTCAAATATCAATAGAAAGGGCACATTAAAAGGTACTGCAGTTACATCATGATCAATAGAAGCCTTTGGCTCTCGGCATGTGGAAATATTATCACAGCATGATGGAGGAACTCCTACATCTGGGACAATTCTCTCTTAGAGAAAAGATGGTTCTTGTGTCCAGAACTCTTGTTTCAATCAAGAATTAATTAATGTTTCTTCCTAAGGAATCTAGGTATTTTCTAGATAATAGCAGTCCATCTATTTGTTCTTTTTTGGGGGTTCCCCTGTTCCTAAAATTGGAAGATAACACTAGAATCCTTTTATAAAAGTCAAAATCATATAAGCACTCTTTTAGACAGAGGAAACCAAGCCATTTGGGTATATATTCAGCAAGTAGTAGGCACTAAATGGAATGGAAATATTCAACTGCTTCCTTTCATCTACCTAAAATCTAATTGGATGAGAAGACACACATTCTAAAGTCAACTAGGAAACTTTTCAGAGTAACAGGTTCTAAAGTACCAGATGGTGTGGAATGGATACCCACTGAAGGCTGACAGTTCTAGGATGTCAAGTCATATTAAAGCACTGGTCTGGAGGAAATAACATTGGAGAGTCTTACTTAGAAATGGTTCCTGCTATTCCATAGAGTTAGGATTCATTCTATAATTCATATTTATAGGAGCTCTCAATCCTTTCTGGGCATATTTATTTCTGCCCTTTGCCCAGTGCTTCCTGGGAGAGTCTGGTTGGAGAAAGATGGAGAGAGATGCAGTGCAAGGGAGTCGGTCCTCCACCATCACAAAATGCTGCCATTCAGCCCACTTTCCTCTGTAATGGTTGCACTTCTCACATTTTTCTTTCTCAGACTTGGGGGCATCATTTTGTATCTTAGTCAACTGTGTACACTGCAGAGTCAGGAGAACCTTTGGTGTAAATGGTACAATTTAGTAAGATTGTAGCCCTGTCCTAAGTCTGTTATGGATACATGATATTAAAATTAAATGTCTGACCACCCATTTTTTCCTGAAATGTTCTGTGTTAATAGGCTAAGTCTTTCCAGGTGACTGAGTGAAATTCTTCATAAGCAGAACATGTGTTGCCCACAGTAGTCCAATTTATAAGTGTAACATACCATGGGAGTCATTTATTATGATGATATGCATTGAACAAATGCTATTCCTACAAGCAGTGAACCATAAATGCCTATAGAGATGGAAAACGCTGAAAGGAATAAATTAAACTTGGTCCTTCCTAGTTATTACTACTGATCACTTTATTTAACACAGAGTAAAATGAATATTGAAGTCTCGAGTGATTCTTACTTTAAACATCTTTATTGCATCACGTTGTATTCTTCTTTCCCAGGCACAGGCTGCTTTTAATGAAAGCATTAGTCTTTCAGCTACTGGATACTTCAGGTAAATAGTCCTTTCAATCGCATGCTATGGAAAATAGCAGCGGTATCTTGAGGGGAAGTTTCATTTCTGTTTGCCAGTTTGGCAAAAAATGATTTTGTACCTTGTGTTAACCCACTGTTATAAAGAACATTTAGGTGCTACTTAATCCAAATTTCCAGAAAGCCTGGGAAAAAATAGACACACAAATAAAATACAGCTGAATCGATGATTCAAATCATACTGGGAAGTACTGGAGGGTTCCCTGGGAGTTAGTGCTTGGGACCCACAACAGTGGTTGACCTTTTGTTGAAAACTCAGTGTGTCCCTTAAGTTAGGAAATGAAGAGAAAGGGATGCAAATTAAACCCATAATAAGATAAATACCATTTCACACCTTCTAGATTGGCAAAATATAAGAATTTGACAATACCTATGTGTTGTCAAGATGTGGCACAACTAGAACTCAGACACTTTGGAAAAGAATCTATCAATTTATCGAGTTATTTTAATGGAGAGTGGAAGCCATCAGAGAATAGAGTGACATAGAGAGTCATACCTGATTTTGTCTCTTTGTCACTTGTCATGGGTGTCCCAGGCTATCAGGAATTGGCTATCAGGAATAAGCCCCTCCAGACTGGGCAGAGCAGAGGAGAGAAGGGTAGAAAGTACTGGCAAGCTGCTGGCCTATGCTTCTCTTCCACCATGGCATTCGTTTGGTGTTCTTAAAGAATAGTTAGGAACAGAGCAGGCCATGGTGCCTGATGAAGCGACCAGAGTAGTGGCACAGAATGAGAGCCAAGGGGCCTGATCCCTCGCACAGAAGGCTGAATCCTAGAGCCAGCAAGACGGGTGAACAGGCAAGCGTGCACCTTTGAAGGAGTGTTTGGTGTAAAATCCAGGTGGAATCCCCCAAATCTGATGGCGATAGGATTACATGACCCAATATTAGCCAAAAGCAATAGGATGAATGTCCATACAGTCAGTAGTTAACTTCCAAGCATAAGGAGTCAGTGGTAGGGAGTGGTTTCATGTTTTTTCAGGCAAAGGAAGTTTAATAAGAAAGAAGTAAATATTTATTTATTCAGCAGACTTATTGCATGTATTATGTGCTACACATCATTGTACATGTGCACTCCTCTGGTTTGCTGTGCATACAAATTGAGCACAGCTCTTAACGGGTCTGTTTAACCATTGTGGTCTGCAATTAGGGGACTTGATCACTTAACAACGCTCCTCAAGAATTCTGTTTCCTCCAGGGGTTATGAGTCGAACATGAACTGGGAGACAGGCGAAGGCCGTCCTTTTGAATACTTTGTTTATGGAGCTGCCTGTTCCGAGGTTGAGATAGACTGTCTGACAGGTGCTCATAAGGTCAGTACCAATTGGGAAGGTCTTCAAGTTGAACCCTAGATACATCTATTTCCCACGTATTCCATCTGTCTGAGCACCAGAGAGGCACCATGTAATCGGCCTAAGGATAATTTGTCTGTTTTACCAAGGAAAATAGAAGCTCAGCAATCGCCTCGGTATTTTATGTGGAAAACAACTGGCAGCCTCTCTTCTTTATTTCCCCTGCTCTTTCAAATGGAATCAGGAAAAAAAAATCACTTCAAGGAAGAAACAGCCTACAGGGGGCTTCCTCTTGCATGAAATGCCATCATATGGCATTCTTTTTTTTTTTTTTTTTTTTAAAGAAGGTGTTGGGTGTAGGAGTTTATTAATTAATTTATTTATTTTTGCTGTGTTGGGTCTTCGTTTCTGTGAGAGGGCTTTCTCTAGTTGTGGCAAGCGGGGGCCACTCTTCATCGCGGTGCACGGGCCTCTCACTATCCTGGTCTCTCTTGTTATGGAGCACAGGCTCCAGACGTGCAGGCTCAGTAGTTGTGGCTCACAGGCTCAGTTGCTCCACGGCATGTGGGATCCTCCCAGACCAGGGCTCGAACCCGTGTCCCCTGCATTAGCAGGCAGATTCTCAACCCCTGCGCCACCAGGGAAGCCCCATATGGCGTTCTTGAAGGATTTCATAAGCATCCACAATCTGCTAACAAGCACCAAGGGCCAGCCCAGGGGAGCTAGTGGCCAGCTTTTGATATCTTTTGTCCAGCTAGGTCCTGCTTTTTAGATAGTTTAAGAGCATCCTTATGCTTTTAAGAAATGCTATGGGGCTTCCCTGGTGGCGCAGTAGTTGAGAGTCCGCCTGCCGATGCAGGGGACACGGGTTCGTGCCCCGGTCCGGGAAGATCCCACATGCCGTGGAGCGGCTGGGCCCGTGAGCCATGGCCGCTGAGCCTGCACATACGGAGCCTGTGCTCCGCAACGGGAGAGGCCACAACGGTGAGAGGCCCGCGTACAGCAAAAAAAAAAAAAAAAAAAAAAAAGAAATGCTATGAGGAGATGCTCACACGGATTCTCACACACACACATACACACACACACTCCTGCTTCAAGGACTCAGAGTTTCTCCTCTTGTAGCTGGGCTTCTGAGGGTAAATGAAGCCCCTTTCCACTATCAATAACAATAAATGATCATCGATGGATTAAATGGGACTGTGATGCCCTCACAGCTGTCATGTGATAATCTGCCCAAAAGTTACCCAGAGGCAAGCTCTAGTTCTTGATATTTCCAAACATCCTTTGTGACTGCATCTTGGATTGTGATCAAATATAAGTTTTCATTTAATATGTCTCCAGCCTGTATGTTTTTAAACTGTAGTCAGCCTAATCTTTGAAATTATATACACCGTTATTGAACCTACACCTTTATTGAATCTGCCCATTCAAGTATCTAGCATGTCTGGATTCTGATTCAAACCAGATTACTTTTGGGGAAACTTGGA
This sequence comes from Mesoplodon bidens, assembly GCF_964165515.1. Lineage (NCBI taxonomy): Eukaryota > Metazoa > Chordata > Mammalia > Artiodactyla > Ziphiidae > Mesoplodon > Mesoplodon bidens. Next base: position 78,554,379 of record NC_138165.1, read on the forward strand.
CTGGGGCAAGACAGTGATCACTCTAAGCATGCTTTTCATGCTACAGTAGCTGTCCTGTGTTAGGGAGTTCAGTAGAAAGTTCTCTCATGCTGACTGATTTCTACGCCCCCCCCCCTCGAAGAAAATGTTGGTGAAGACTTAATCATTTGGGTTTCCTTGTGTCTTGCATGTGCCTTAGTCTTGTTAACATCTAAGAACAGGGAAATAATTAGCCTTGGTATGAAATGTTAAGGTGTGCTCTTATAATTTATTGAACAATCTTTTTTTATATAAATTTATTTATTTATTTTTGGCTGCGTTGGGTCTTTGTTGCTATGCACGGGCTTTCTGTAGTTGCAGCGAGCGGGGGCTACTCTTTCATTGCGGTGCGCAGCCTTCTCATGGCAGAGACTTCTCTTGCTGCGGAGCACGGGCTCTAGGCGCGCAGGCTTCAGTAGTTGTGGCATGCGGCCTCAGTAGTTGTGGCTCGTGGGCTCTAGAGCGCAGGCCCAGTAGTTATGGCGCACGGGCTTAGTTGCTCAGCGGCATATGAGATCTTCCTGGACCAGGGCTCAAACCCGTGTCCTCTGCATTGGCAGGCGGATTCTTAACCACTGCGCCATCAGGGAAGCCCAACTGAACAATCTTAAGAGATGCATGAAACAGCCTTATCAGATGTCTTCATAAAAGCTAGATCTGAGGCTCAGGTTAGGTATCACCCCAAGGCAAAGGCTGTAATGTGACATCCCACTAAGGGACCTCCCTGTGGCCTATTTTTCAGAAATTCTCCTCATATTGATGGAATTGCTTTAACAGACATTTATTAGCTGATACCATTTCTGAGGGCCAGGAACCTGGGAGTGGCTTATTGGGGTGATTCTGGCTTGGGTTTCCTCATGAGGTTACCGCCAAGCTGTCGGCCACGGCTGCAGTCATCTCAAGGCTCAGTGGCAGCTGGAGAATCCGATTCCAAGCTGCATTGCATGGTTGTTGGCAGGAAGCTTCAATTTCTCACTGGCTGTTGGCCAGAGGGCTCCATTCCTCACCACTTGGACCTCTCCGTAGGATGTTTCAGTGTCCTCAGGACGTGAAAGCTGGTTCCCCGCGAGGGATTGGTCCAAAGGAAAAGGGGAGAGAGAGAGTATGGGTGATTAGGATAGAACCCAAGACAGAAGCCACAGTCAGCCTAGTCTCGGAGTGCTGAACTATTACTCCTGCCATATCCTACTGATCACACAAGCCACCCCTGGTAGAGTGCGGGAGCGGGCTGCATGAGGACGTGAATGCGGGGAGGTGGGGGCCATTGAGGGCCATCGTGGAGTCTGGCTGCCACAGCCTAGAACAGCCCTATCAAATGACAGTGCAGACAGCAGGAAGTCCACAGCCTTGAAAGCAAAACCTTCACTAACACTGCAGAATTGAGAGCACCCCTGCTCGCTTCCAGTTGAGGCCACTGGTCTCCTAGAAGAGGCCACCAGCCTTGCTAACTGGTGTGGAAGAGAAATTTACATTTCACTGTGTCTTTACACAGGAGGGGTGGGTGCCTGAAGTTTTATTATAGTAAAACATTCTAGATCACTATCTAATTTACTTAAGAAAAATGCTAGATGAAAGTCCCAGATCGAATAAGGAAATTCTTGGGTTTCCTTTGTTCCATTAATAATTATAAGTTGGGCTTCCCTGGCGGCGCAGTGGTTGAGAGTCTGCCTGCCGATGCAGGGGACACGGGTTCGTGCCCCGGTCCGGGAGGATCCCACATGCCGCGGAGCAGCTGGGCCTGTGAGCCATGGCCGCTGAGCCTGCGCGTCTGGAGCCTGTGCTCCGCAACAGGAGAGGCCACAACAGTGAGAGGCCCACGTACCACAAAAAATATATAAATATAATAATTATTATTATTATTATAATAAGTAGAATCTGTCATGACAAATACCATATGTCACAGAAAAGAAGGTACAGACCTGCTGAGGAGCAAAGGTGTCATCACCAGCCTGGCAGGGCCTGCTGTCCTTCTCCTCGTTTGTAGGTTATCAGAGAACGTTTGGTCACCAAAATGGTAACGTTAGATTTAATCTCTGCTCTGCTCTGAAAATGAAAAATGTTGCTGATGTACCCTGAGTTCTTGATTCAGTAACTATCACCCAGCCAGTTGGACTCTGAATGTGGGGTTGTGTGGTAGCCACAAAGTTTTGCAACAAGGATCAAGAGGGCCATAGACATTTTCTCTTTTCTGTGGCATATGTTCTATTTGTTATAGTGGATTAAATGGAATATGTTACATCACTCAGCTGGAATCAAAGTCAAGTAAATATTTTTCTCTCCTATTTTTTCCAAGAAAAAAAATCACTGATTAAGCTGGTTGAGTATTTATATAACTTTGAAAGTTATACATAATAAACTTTGTTGCTTCTTTCTCCTGAAATATAATGTGGCCCAAAGATAGGTTCTTTTCCAATGCCATCCTGACAGGAACTGCTTCTCAACTTTGTCTCCCCAAGTTGTATTCATTAAACTGACATTTTTCATTTTTTTTTATATTACTAGAACATCAGAACAGACATTGTCATGGATGTTGGCTGCAGTATAAATCCGGCCCTTGACATAGGCCAGGTATGTGGAAATGACTTTCCTGACTCCCTATTTGTAAAAGTCAAAACTTCTGGGGGATCTGCCAGGAACACATCCCGTTGGCTTATTCATCATCTTCTTATTCTATCCCTTTTTTCAGAATCTTTCCGTTCAGGACAGCCACAGAACTCAAATCTCTTAGTGTTTAAAAAAGGGAAGGGAACAAAGGTGTTTCAGGTAGTTTTTGAAGAAACATACAGTCTGTGACTGGGGAGCTTGAATGAGCAGGACTAAGCCTAGAGGTGAAAAGTGAGCCCCATACCTGTGGGCTGGAAGTAGAATGCAGTGCTTAGTGCTGAATCCTGGGGAGACGATGGGCTCTGGCGTCAGGGAGTTTAATGTTGGGTTGAGATAACAAACGTCAAATAGTTACAGCAGCAGCTGTTGATGGGTAGCCTATTTTGCCCACAGACATTTTAAAATTTATATTTGAAATAATTAACAAGATTGAAAAATCACAAGCTATTTTACATGAATTTTCAAATGGCTAGCACCTCTTGGAAACACAGAAAATTTGCCAACACCGGAGCTACATTTCCACGAGGAAAAGTTGATTGGCTGCTTCTTTAGAAAGTCACATGCTCTCTGGAAGCTTCACTCACTTTCTTTACCTGCCTCAGCCCCAGTGGGCCATTCAGCTCCCTACTTGCAATGGAGCGTATAGTCTGAGGGACTCTCCAATTAGGACATTGACTGGAGAATGGGAAGAATGTATGGGTTGGAGAAGTCAAAGCAGGCTTCCGGGAGGAAGTGGTGCGGACCAGGTAGTCAAAGAATGATCGGGAAGAGGTGTTCCGGGTGGGAGGAGAGTGGAGGAAATCAACCTAAAGAAAGAGCTAAGATTCTGCACACCTTGTGTTCATGGCTGGCAGTGAGGAGAGGCTGGTGGCAGCGCTCACCCATGTCCCAGGAGCAGGATGTGAGGCTGGAGGTAGGGAGCAGAAGAGGGCCGGGCTGGTGGAAGCCTCCAAAGACAGGCACCTCACTTAGCAGGGGGAGGGGAGTTGGCCCGGGGAGCAGTCTGGAGTGTTAGGAAGCTTCCTCTAACATCGGGGTAGAGAAGAACGTCTCTGCTAATAGATAGAAGTGAGGATGGAGATGGGTGGAGAAAATATGGACACAGGAAGGAAAGAAAGGAAGAAGAGACTCAGAAATCAGAAGTCTGTGTGGAAAGGTAATTTTGTCCACGTGCTGACATCTAAGAACCGGAGCATTTTAAAGCTGTAAAGGAAGCTAAGCAAGCACACGGTTCGAACCCTTCATGTTACAAGCGAGGAAACTGAGTCCAGAGATGTGAGGCTGGCAGGCTCGTGAGTGAGGAGCTGCTAAGGTTCCAGAGCCCCGAGAGCCTTTCCTGGGGTGCTGGGGTCTGTGGCCAACCAGCTGCCTTGTAGGCAGAAAAAGTCAGGGCATGTGGGCTACGGGCTCCCTGAGGGTTCTTCCAGAGCTGCAATTTTAATGCCAAGCTGAGATTTGAACTCAAGTCCTTTGAGTGAACTTAGCGCTCGCTAAGATGTTCAGACATGCTTCGAGGTGAACTTGTAAGTAAACATTTGGAGACGTACTCCAAGACATGCTGCAAACCCCCTTCAACTGCATTTTTAAAATTCAGACTAACAGCAAGAAGGTGAAATGTTACTGTTGACTGTCTTTTCTCATATATGGAAATTTTTTTTTTTTTGCCTCAGATTGAAGGTGCATTTATTCAAGGCATGGGACTTTATACAATAGAAGAACTGAATTATTCTCCTCAGGGGGTCCTGTACACTCGGGGCCCAAACCAATATAAGATCCCTGCCATCTGTGACATCCCCACGGAGTTGCACGTTTCCTTGTTGCCTCCATCTCAAAACTCAAATACCCTGTATTCGTCTAAGGTAAGCTGTGCTCTATGAATAGATGCATGTTTATGTGATATCTGTGCCAGGAGGGAGGGGCTACATTTATCTCTTGGTTGTTTGGGGGTTTTGCCAGGATTGTAGGGGAAAAAAGCCCTATTAAACATTTTGTTTGTTTGTTTGGCCACCATGCGGCTTACAGGATCTCAGTTCCCCAACCAGGGATTGAACCCGTGCCCCCCACAGTGGAACACGGAGTACTAAACACTGGACCACCAGGGAATTCCCAAAACATTTTAATTTTAACGTAATTTAACAACATTATACAATTTTTAAAAAATACTCCAAATCTGGGCTTCCCTGGTGGCGCAGTGGTTGAGAGTCCACCTGCCAATGCAGGGGACACGGGTTTGTGCCCCAGTCTGGGAAGATCCCACGTGCCGCGGAGTGGCTGGGCCCGTGAGCCATGGCCGCTGGGCCTGTGCATCCGGAGCCTGTGCTCCACAACGGGGGAGGCCACAACAGTGAGAGGCCCGCGTACCGCAAAAAAAAAAAAAAAAAAAAAAATACTCCAAATCGTGGAGACTAACACAAACTACTGTTACCATCAGGTTGTCTGATTTTTCATCTTAATGCCTATATCTGCTTTCTCCATTTGGGATCATTTCCTTAGGCTGGAATCCTAAGAATGGGAATACTGGGTTAAAATAGTGAATTAACTTTTTAAAGGAAAAAGTTGTACATGTAATATTTAATATTTTATGTACCCGTACATGCACATATGTACCTATAGATGCACATATACATAATACACATACATATGTGTATATATATATATATATATATATGTATATATATATATATATATATATATATGTATATATATATATATATATATATATATATATATATACAGAGAGAGAAAGAGAGAGTCATAATCTAGTTGACTTGTTTCCCTTCCAGGGTCTGGGAGAGTCTGGGGTCTTCCTGGGGTGTTCGGTGTTTTTCGCCATCCAGGACGCGGTAAGTGCAGCACGACAGGAGAGAGGGCTGCTTGGACCGTTGAAGCTCCATAGTCCACTGACCCCAGAGAAGATTAGAATGGCCTGTGAAGACAAGTTCACAAAAATGGTATGTTCTGCTCATACAAGTCTGAATTGTTTTTTCCCCTGTCCTTGTGGTTAAGTTTCCTTAACCCACCATGGTGGTTTTCCACGGAGGAAGAGGTGACAGGGGTCCCGAAGACATCTGAGCAGGACAGCAGCCTGCCTGCAGTGGGGCTCAGTTCTGCACCACTAAACGAGAAAGATTCATTCTTCATTTCTTCATTCATCAATCGTATATTCCTCCTTATTAGTTTTGTTCCCTTCCCAGGACACATTAGTCAGGAATAAAGTTCAGGAACCATGCCCTGAACCCAAGAATCCCAGGCCGAGAATCTGGGCCACCTCCGCAATCTAACTTCCTTGGAAGGAAGTTTAGAAGACAGACTAAACTTCCTTCCAAACCACTGGGAGTAGGTGCCATTCCTCATTTGAACCACAGAGTAGGACGGGCCCTTTCCCAACCCCCAGCAGCAGGAATCCCTCCTGCAAGCCAACCCCGCCCCCTTCCGGCTGAGCAAACATCTCAGCTCTCCTTGGGCGCTTCCAGTGGGATTTTTCATTGTAGGAGGAGGTCATGCCATTGACAGTGACTCCTCTGACCGTAAACAAGTTATTCCTTATACTGAGGGGAGAGCCCCGTCCTATACCTCCTCTCATGAGCGCCCTTCATGGTACCCCTCATAGCTCTTCCTAAACCCCACGAATCGCTGCTTCACTCTGAAGAAGCACAGAGGCTGATTCCACCTTTCCTTTGTCCCTCTTCAAGCATGAGATGACTCTCATAGCTGTCCTGCCCTGCCTGACCCTTGGCCTTCTCCTGGATTCCTCCACGTTTCTCATACTGTCATGGCCAGACCTCTCATTGTCCTGGTCACCCTCTGGGCGATTTTTATCCTATTTTATAGTCTGCTATTTGTCACACGTCACAAACATTTTCCAAGTTGCAAACATCCAAACTTGTCCTTTTATTCCAGATTCCAAGAGATGAACCTGGATCCTATGCTCCTTGGAGTGTACCCATATGAATCAAATACAAACCTCTGGCGAAGATGGGCTGGCTCTTCCAACAAAGCAATCTATCCAGTCTCAATGCTCTAGGATGATGGGTCTGAAAGACAAATTTTCACAGTTCAGAAATCATTTCACAGAGTATTGCTTTTATAGGATGCTGATTTTAAATGTTCCATTTGGAATTTGATAGATATGCTTAAGCAATTTAGAAATCATATTTTAAATGGCATAAATGCTAACTGGTTTCCTCTAGAATGGTATTCTTTATTATTCTGTCCCTTAAATCCATCCAGCTGAATGGAATGGAAGATAATGGTTTGTATGTGATTCATAGTTGGCTTGTATTCACCAACAGAAATTATACTGTCTAGTGAAAGGCGGTTTTCTAAATAATTTTATTAGTATGAACTGTAAAGTTGTCATTTTCTCATTTGTCCCCATCTGCTATCACCCTCTTTTTCTTGTCAGAATGGATCTAGGCACTATGTCTAAAGAGTCTAGGATGAAAGAAAAAACCAGATAAATTGAACTTAATCAAAACTAAAAACTTTTGTGCTTCAAAAGACACTATGAGAAATTGAAAAGACACACCACAGGACAGGAGAAAGTATTGAAAATATTTGCAAATCATATGTCTGATAAAGATCTAGTGTGCAGAATATATTTTAAAACTCTTACAACTCAACAATAAAAAGATAAATGACCCAATTTTTAAATGGGCAAAGGAATTAAATAGACATTTCTCCAAAGACATCTAGGTGGCCAATAAGCCATGAAAAGATGCTCAAACTCATTAGTCATGAAGAAAATGCAAATGAAAACCACAATGAGATATCATTTCACACCCACTAGGATGGCTGTAATCAAAATGATGGACAATAGTAAGTGCTGGCAAGAATGTGAAGCAATTGGAACCCTTATCCATTGCTGGGGAGAATGAAAATGGTGCAGGTCATCTGGCAAACAGTTTGGCAGTTCCTCAGAAAGTTAAACATGTAGTTAGCATATGACCACTCTTACATGTATACTCAAGAGAATTGAAAACGTATGTTCACACAAAAACTTGTACAAAAAGGTTCATAGAATTATTTATGGGCTTCCTTGGTGGCGCAGTGGTTGGGAGTCCACCTGCCGATGCAGGGGACGCAGGTTCGTGCCCCGGTCCGGGAGGATCCCACGTGCCATGGAGCAGCTGGGCCCATGAGCCATGGCCACTGAGCCTGCGCGTCCAGAGCCTGCGCTCCGCAACGGGAGAGGCCACAACAGTGAGAGGCCCGTGTACCGCAAAAAAAAACAAAAAACAAAAAAACTTGTACACAAAGGTTCATAGCATTATTTATAATAGCCCAAACTGGAAACAGCCCAACTCTGTAAACTGATATATGTGGTATATCTATATAAGGGAATATTATTGAGCCATACAACGAATGAGATACTGATACACGCTACAACATGGATGGACCTTGACAATATTATCTGAGTGAAAGTAGCCAGGCACAAAAGGCCACATATTAATAGTGTGATTCCATCTATGAGATGTCCAGAATAGGCAAATTCATAGAAACAGAAAGTAGATTAATGGTTGCCAGGCCCTGAGGGGAAAAGGGAATGGAATGGTGATGGCTAATGGGTGTGGGGTTTCTTTTCAGGCTGTTGACAATGTTTTGGAATTGGATAGTGATGATGGGTGAACAACCTGTGTATATACTAAAAACCACTGAATTATACACACTTTAAAAGAGTGAATTTTATGGTATGTGAGAAACAGAAAACGTGGAAGAGTGAGAAGTTGTGAGATTCATAAGAAATTTATCCCAATGGCCTTTAGTGACAGGAAACCTCAAAGTGGATTAAGCAGCAAGACAGAATCGCTGAAAACCTCCATGTCCATTAATGGCAGAGAGAAACATCAGCACTGATGTATAAAGGACTAGAGACTAGAGTATAATATCTTCTCCCTGTCACACTTTCAACTCTTGACTCTTGTCCCAGACCCAGGTAAGATGGCAAAACTTCTTCAATGGCCTAGGACTAAAGACTAAGGTCATTCTTATTATGGTTACACATGGTTACATTAAAACCCTTTAAAGAGCAGACTTTCTCATTCATATCACAAATGATTATGGAGCACCTACTATGTGCCAGGCACTGTTCTAGTCACTTAGGACATAACAGTAAGCCAGATCAACAAAGATCCCTGCCCTTGTGAAGATTATAATCTAGTCAGGGGAGACAGACAGAAAATAATAAATATAATTGAATTACAGAGTGTGATTGATGGAGCCGAGTGCTGAGGGAACAATGCAAGTAGAACAGGTTAAGGCGACGGAGAGTGAGGGAGACCTGGAGCTGGTTGCAGCTGGTAGGTCTGGGGATGAGGATGGTGAGGGTCTGAGCCAAGAAGATACCTGGAGGAAGAGCACGTCAGAGCATTTGGGGGCAGCGTGCCTGCCTCTCTGTGGACAGAAATGGCGCTTGTGAGCCTGGAACAGGCCTGGGGAGGGGCAGACAAGCAGAGCCTTGAGACCACTGGGAGGACGTGGGCTTTTAATCTGAGTGAAATGCAGAGCAGAGAAGTAACATGAACTGACGCATTTTAAAGTCTCACCCTGGATGCTGTGGTGACACAGATCAAAGGAGGGCACATTCTTAGGATCCTCACAACTTGGCTCCCCCAGGTTTTCTGTGTCTTCTGCTTTCTCCCCCTCTCTTTTCCTCCCTTTGCCAACCCCTCCTCCAGCCCACGTCTATAAATGCTGGGATCTCCCAGGGAGCCGTGGGTCCTCATCTCTCATCTCACTCCCTCTCCCTGGTGGGTGCCTTCACTCCTGTGGCTTCTCTGCCTGCAGCCTGGGCTTCTCTCACTCCAAGTCCAGCTCTGGAAACCCAACTTCTCTGTCACTGCCACTTGGATGTCTCAAAGGCACCTCCATCTTAATGGGTCCCAAATAGATCTTCTTGTCAGTGCAGCCGTCCACAAGATGCTGAGCCAAAGCCAGGGGTTGGGGGGAAGGGGGGAGTGATCCGAGATGCTCCGTCCTCCAGGTGCGCAAGTCCTGTTACTCCCACCTCAGAGAAGTGTCTTACCTCTGCCTCTCACCCTCTTTGTTCCCATGTTGTTCCAAGCCATCATTATTTCTAACTTGACTATTGCGGTAGCCTCCTCATCTTTGCCCGTGTTCATTTTGCTTCCCTTCCAAACCATTCTCCAGATTAAAGCCAAAGTTACGTGTAGAAGTATGGACACACACACACACACACACACACAATATGATCATGTTACGATCTTGCCTCAAATCCTGCCATGGCTTCCTATTCATCCCACCAGGATACTGTTCCAAGTCCCTAAGGTGGCGTGTGTACCCTCAGTGATCTGGCTCCTGCCCACCTCTCCCGCATTCTCTCACAACCCCCTCTCTTTTACCGTGAGCACTTCCCGTTCTGCTTCTCACTTTGGAACCTTTGCCTGTGTCCTCTGCCTGGAAGACACTATCACTTCGACCTATCCTTTTGTCTGTCTGATACTATGTAGTGCTTCTCTCATTTTAAAATGCACACAAATAACTTGAGGATCTTGTTAAAATGCAATTAAGCAAGCCCAGAAGCAATAAGGTAAGTTGGAAGTGGCACATCCAAAATCAAACACAAGCAGGAATTGGAGGAACAAGCAAGCTGCAGGTAACCCAGACCCCGTTACCCACTACTGGTACATCAGCATGTCTCCCGCAAATCATCCCTGTGGCTACACGGTGGAGTGAGAGGTCCTTTATGACAAAGCGATGGAAAAGGAAAAGTCAGCTTGGTTCACAAATGGGTGGGCTCAGTATGTGTGTACAAGCCAGGTATGGGTGGTGTCTTCACTACAGCCCTACTCAGAGGTGGTGAGGGCAGATTCTCTTGATGGGCAGAGCTTTGGATGGCGCACCTGGTCATCCACTTTGTGTGGAAAGCTGAGTGGCCCAAGGTTAAAATACATATGGACTCGTGTGTAGTAGTGACAATCTCATACTTGATTGGTTGTACTACCGCACACATTTTGGAAGGTGATTTAGTTGGACCCAGCAGTGTACATACCCTTCGACCCAGGAATTCCACTTCTAGCAGAAAACACCCACCATGAAAGAGGCAAAGTAGACAAAATGGCATTTGACATTAGCCACCTCTGTCCCTGGTCACTCCACTGCTGACACAATGGATGTGGGAAGGGCCAGGAGGGCAGGGATGGGCCCTGTGCATCCATGTAGCTGATGCTGAATGTCCAACCGGCCCCCAATACAGACCAAAGCTAGTCCCCAGTTTGGCAGCATCCTTCCAGGAGGCCAATTCGCCACTTGGTGGCAAGCTGACAACATTGAACACTTCTACCCTGGAAGGAGCTGTGATTTATTTTAACAGAAAGAGATGCATGTCTTGGGTGAAGTTTTGCTGTGCCTGCCTCCAGGACCTCAGCCATCACCACTGCCTAAGGGCTTACTTAGTATTAAATCTGCTCTTGTAGGATCCCCCATAACATCACCTCAGAACAATTTACAGCAAATACTGTCACCTGCTTTGCAGCAGGGTGAGGTAAGCGTGAGATATGGGATCCAATGGTCATATCACATCTGTACCACTCAGAAGCGCCTGGGCAATGGAATGACCTAGAGAGGGTACAACGGACATGCCATCTGGAAGCCTGGTGAGGATGGAACTCCATCCTCCCAGATGCAGGATACTCGCAATTGAAGGGCTATATGTGATGTCTCCAGTGGACAGTTAACAAACCAGCATAAAATACCTGGACATTTACAGCAGATTATGGTTAATATCCCTTGTATATTAGAAAATTCTTCAGGGCTTCCCTGATGGTGAAGTGGTTGAGAATCTGCCTGCTAGTGCAGGGGACACGGGTTCGAGCCCTGGTCTGGGAGGATCCCATATGCCGCGGAGCAACTGGGCCCGTGAGCCACAACTACTGAGCCTGCGCGTCTGGAGCTTGTGCTCCGCAACAAGAGAGGCCACGACAGTGAGAGGCCCACGCACCGTGATGAAGAGTGGCCCCCGCTAGCCGCAACTAGAGAAAGCCCTTGCACAGAAACGAAGACCCAACACAGCCAAAAATAAAAATAAATTAATTAAAAGAAAATTCTTCAAATTAGTAAGAAAGTAAAAAACCTAATAGGAGAAAATAGAGGACAGAAGAATAAATAAAAATATTCACTAAATCTATAGCAAGATGGAATATCTCACAATAACAGAAGAAATGCCAATTATGAACTGAAATTCCCCCCAGATATTTGAAAAATGCCAAGGATGGATGGTACTCAGTGCTGGTGAAGCATATGGGGAAACAGACACTCTCTCATACACGATTCATTGTATTACTGCACATTTTGGAAGCCAGTTTAGTTGGACCTCCAACCCAGGAATTCCAGTTCTCAGAATTTGTGCAGCAGAAATACTTGCTCAAATGTGCAAAGATAAAGCCTACTTGTAATAGTGAAAAATGGAAAACAATGTAAAACTTAGAGGACAGTTTAATAAATTATGATAATAATAAAAATAGTTAACATTTATTGAGAACTTACTAGGTGCCAGGTGCTGTTCTAAGTACACCTATTAGCTGATTGAATCCTCACAGCAATCCCCAGAGAGATACTACTATTTTTGTCCATTTCACAGGTGAGGCAATTGAGGCACAAAGCGCCTAAGTAACTTGAGAAAAGCAAATTTCGAAGTAATATGAATAGTTTGATTTCACTTTCTAGATTCATGTACGTACATATATTTCATATACGCATGGAAAAATTCTGTATGGATACAGAGGAATCTGGTAATAGTTAACTCTGAAAAGTGAAAATTGGGAAGGAGAATTTTCGCTTTTACTTTATACAATTTTGTGGTTTTGATTTTAAAAAAATAAGCATTAGTTTCATAATTTAAAAACAAATACATTAACACCTAAAAACACACCTGAATGCATTACATCTACATGATTTAGTTCCATTTCAGATTAAAGAAAGTTCTTGTTGCTGGCTGTAAGAAGAAAAAATTTTTTTAATTTATTTATTTATCTATTTATGGCTGTGTTGGGTCTTCGTTTCCGTGCGAGGGCTTTCTCTAGTTGTGGCAAGCGGGGGCCAGTCTTCATCGCGGTGCGCGGGCCTCTCACTGCTTCGGCCCCTCCCGTTGCGGAGCACAGGCTCCAGACACGCAGGCTCAGCGGCCATGGCCCACGAGCCCAGCCGCTCCGCGGCATGTGGGATCCTCCCGGACTGGGGCTCAAACCCGTGTCCCCTGAATTGGCAGGTAGACTCCCAACCATTGCGCCACCAGGGAAGCCCCTGTAAGAAGAAATTTTATTCCGGTGGGTCGCCCCCAGGGCAGGGAAAAGTGTACATTGTGTAAGAACTAGATTGAGATTGACCTTTCAAATTGGCCTAAGGGAGGAGGAAAGTGAGGGTAACAGAGGGAGGCAGGGAAATAAGACAACTGAGAGGCAGGCAAACAGGATTTGACGGCAGGAACACAGACCGAGAGCAGACCAGAATCACCCCTCGGGGCTGCCCTCTGTCCTGCTGGTCATCCTCCCATGGGAACATCTCGGCCCCTGGCTCAGGTGGACACAGCAGCAGGTGCTTTCGGTGCAACTCCACAACATTCAGCCAATTATTCTGGCGTAATGTCTCATTCTAAGGAGTCAGATGAACTTGTTTTCTTTGTGAATGGAAGGAAGGTAAGTTTATCGCGCTGTAGTTTCTAAATTTATGTAGAGAAAGAAACCATGGTAGCAAGAAGGTATTAGGTTCAGGTGACCAGCGCGTGAACTGGTGATTGACTCAGTGACCATGGCACTCCATCAATCTGTAGGTCTCTGGGAGGAGGGGGTGGAATCTACTTGTAAAATGCATTAGGACTACTAGATGAAAAGCACTGGATTATGTTGATGTCTTCAGACTACATTTGGTAATTGCATGCCAAATTAGATTGTATTCACTAAGTGTTAGGCATCGATTTCTCTTTATGACCATCTTCCGCATCTCTCTCTTCCTCCCCACTTCCTTCCTCCCCTCTGCCTCAAGCCACCCTCCCCCGACACACACAAATTAGGAGTGTAAAATCTTCAGATCATTTGCAACTAATTATAAAACTTTTGACCAGCAAGACTAGAAGAGACGTCATCCCGGAAAGCTAGGGATAAATTTTACGGTTAGTTTACATTTTAATCTGTTACTTTTTTTTTTTTTTTCAGTACACGGTCCTCTCACCGTTGTGGCCTCTCCCGTTGCAAAGCACAGGCTCCGGACACGCAGGCCCAGCGGCCATGGCCCACGGGCCCAGCAGCTCCACGACACGTGGGATCTTCCCGGACCGGGGCACGAACCCACGTGCCCTGCATCGGAAGGCAGTCTCCCAACCACTGCGCCACCAGGGAAGCCCAATCTGTTACTTCTTTAAGTGGGCTTAAATCAGACCTTTGTCCTTAAATTAGGACAAAGGGCAAAATAATTTTCTGGTCCCACTTTTTTTTTTTTTTTTTGCGGTACGCAGGCCTCTCACTGCTGTGGCCTCTCCCACTGCGGAGCACAGGCTCCGGACGCGCAGCCTCAGCGGCCACGGCTCACGGGGCCAGCCACTCCGTGGCATGTGGGATCTTCCCGGACCGGGGCACGAACCCGTGTCCCTTGCATTGGCAGGCGGACTCCCAACCACTGCGCCACCGGGGAAGCGGGGAAGCCCTCTGGTCCCACTTTTTTTTTGAGTTCTTGAGATTTAACTAAGACACAATCCACGAATGGAATGTGCACTTTGCTTTTCACTGTCTTTAACGCTGGACCTGAAGGGCAACCCAGCATCGTTGTTCTCAGTCCCACTGGTAGAGAGGAAGAGGCAGTTGAGGTTGAAACTGAGCATAATGGTCCCATGTGTGCCCCCTCCACGTAGGGCTGTGTACAGAAATGGAGGCTCAGGGCAGCTATATGCCCCAGATCACTCAGCTAATAGGCATCAGAGGGACATTGCTTCTCATCTTTCTGCTCCCAGAGTTTGTGCTGCTTCCCCTGGACCAAGTTTCCTCTCCTCAGGTGGTGGCAAGCCTTCTAGAATCCCTTCACCAACGGGAAGTGGCAGTGAGTTGTGCAAATGTTTTCCCGTGGGTGCTGAAATCATGCTATTTGATTACTACCGCCAAGGTCTTGTTTTCTTAACTTTGCAAATATGAGTGACAAACAAAGAGTATGTTTTATAGGTAGTATTGAGAGTTAAAACCAATTTACTCAACTCTGTGAACTCAAGAATTTAAAAAGTTTATAATATTCAGTATTTCATAATCTTTTATTACTTTCCTGAAACCCGTGTTGTGTTAGAATGCAAATCCTTGTTGGTTATCCTCTGACACAAAGGCAAACATTTGGACAAAATAAAGCCAAATACAATACAGTGTTATGTAATTTTATAATTGCAAAGAGTGATGTTTGATCAACTCAGGCCAACAAGATCAACAAGCATAGTCCGAATGATTCTTATTATTCAGAAATAACGGGCTACAGGTAAACTGCCTCAATCTATAGAATCATTTCCTCTGCAGGGGTCATTGAGAGTAATTCAGATCCTGAAGTAAATTTATTATTCTACCTGAGAAAACACTGTATCTTTTTGTTTGTTTGGGAAATCAAAGCTAATAAGAAACTCTGGAAACTTTGCAATCTCTCTTGCAAAGTTTAGAACTGTTTCTTCCTATCATGCTTCATTACAAACATTTTTTAAATCAGATTTATTGCTTGTTACATCATTTTACTGTGGGGCTGATTCACTGAATCAGTTTATTTAGCAATTAAATAATATTAAATAAGGCAACTGTGCCAACTTACACCAGCCCTAGCTTAGCTGACTACCACCTCCTCCGTCTTCTAATCAGCAGCTTGATAAGGCTGATCTGTATTCACGGGGATAGGCCTTGACTAGGAGATGTAATGTGAGCTTCTTTTTTTTTTTAAATAGATCTTTATAATGAAATTAGAACACTACCTAACACCATACACAAAAATAAACTCCAGATGGATTAAAGACTTAAATGTAAGACCAGACACTATAAAACTCTTAGAGGAAAACATAGGAAAAACATTCTTTGACATAAACCAGAGCAAGATCTTTTTTGACCCACCTCCTAGAGTAACAGAAATAAAAACAAAAATAAACAAATGGGACTTAATTAAACTTAAAAGCTTTTGCACAGCAAAGGAAACCATAAACAAGACAAAAAGACAACCCTCAGAATGGGAGAAAATATTTGCAAATGAAACAACAGACAAAGGATTAATCTCCAAAATATACAAACAGCTCATGGAGCTCAATATCAAAAAAACAAACAATCCAATTTAAAAATGGGCGGAAGACCTAAATAGACATTACAAACATTTCGATTGTAGGTAGGATTAAAGTAAGTGGCTTGTCTTGCAAATGGAATGGTATAAAACAATGGTTCCTGAATTTAAGCAAGGATAATGATCACCTGGAAATATTGTTTGAAATGTGGGGGTTTTTGAGCCCCACTCCCTGACACCTGATTCATTCTGAGAAACTTAAGTTCATGGAGGGCCTCAGCCTCTTGGTCAGTGTCACATGTAGCTGAGGGTCCTGCCTTGGTCTCCAGGGCCAGCCGCCAGGCCAGCTGTGAGCACGTGATCACTGTCTGCACTGACCCTCTATGGAACTGAGGGTTGACCAGTGAGAGCTCTGGAGAGCTGGGGTCTGCCTGAATTCACCAGAGTTGAGCCCCAGACTGCGGCTGACAGTCTGGCCTCCTGGAGGGTGTTCTGACTGATTCCTAATCTTCAATCACAGTGTAAAGACAGGAGCCCCCTGTAGACTTGTCCTGGGGCAGGTTTGGAGACCAGAAAACACATCTATACCTGCAATCTGGAAAGAAGTGAAAGCCACCATTTAAGAAAAAAAAAAAAATGTCATGAAGAACCTAAGGGTAAGACAGGAATAAAGACACAGACCTACTAGAGAATTGACTTGAGGATATGGGGAGGGGGAAGGGGAAGCTGTGACAAAGCAAGAGAGTGGCATGGACATATATACACTACCAAACGTAAAATAGATAGCTAGTGGGAAGCAGCTGCATAGCACAGGGAGATCAGCTCGGTGGTTTGTGACCACCTAGAGGGGTGGGATAGGGAGGGTGGGAGGGAGAGAGACGCAAGAGGGAAGAGATATGGGAACATATGTATATGTATAACTGATTCACTTTGTTATACAGCAGAAACTAACACACCAGTGTAAAGCAATTATACTCCAATAAAGATGTAAAAAAAAAAAAAAAAAGAGAGAAGGACCCTGAGAGATATTGATTTTTGTTTGCTTGTTTCAATGCCAAAAAAAGTGTGAAAAGTGCCCTTAGAAACTCAACAGGCAGCAGTACCTTGTTTGTGTACCTTCTTTCCACTTTGACATCTTCACATTCTTGTGACTGTATAAAGGTGTCATGACAGCACTGGGTGGTGTCCCACAACCATGCAGAAAACCAGCTCTAATTCACTACATCCCCTCTGCTCATTCCATCATCGATTTATGAATGAATTGAACGTTCAGGCATTTTGTGACGGATGGCTATAGATTTCTTTTTCTTTCCTTAGGCCAAGCACCCAAAGTTGTATTATATTCTCTTCCAATTATCCTACGTTTCCTTGTTTAAAGGAAGTGGTACTGGGGAGGCTCCAATTATATTAGAAATTTTCCATTTTCGATGGTTTGTGTGCCTTTTAGATACTTCCTCCTTTCCTGTCTTTGTGTGAATTAAAAAGAGAGAGAGACCCCAGGAGAGATCTAAAAGCCTGCTCTCCCCCTTCCTAATAATGCTCCTGTAGACAGATGACCATATTCAGGGTCAAACTCAAGTTCTCTCCTCCTCTTGAGAGGTACAATGAATTTCATGTGCATTCAAAAGCCTGAACATTTAGGGGAAATGCCCAATTATCCTCATTATTTATTCAACCAGTATCTATCAAGCTTCCCCTGTCCTAGGCACTGGGAACCAAAGTTACCTGCCCTCGTGGAGTTTACACTCCGCTGAAGTTATTGAATGACTTGCCTTCAAGGTGGTCTCTTAACTTCTTCCTCATATCCTCTGGGTCTTTTATAAGATCACAGGTAACCTGGAGATTGTTTGAAGGGTCACGAATTTATTTGACCAGACATATAACAGCTGGCAAACTGAAAAGGGTATAGGAGTAAACAGAGACCATTTCAACTCCAAAACTATTTTTCAACAAGATAGTTGGGAGGGGGAAATGGCTTTTTTAATTCCAAGGAATAGAATATTTATTTTTAGGTCTCCATACTCAAGTTCCAAATCATTGATGTAATGGCCCAGCTTTGATACATACTTAACTAATTGTATTCATATCAAAGTAATTACTATTATAATCATCTAAATACATTTTCCTTTTTCTTTTTTGGAAACTGCTGCTGTCACTGTGCCAATTCTTTTCGGCTTCACTGTGTGATCTCTGAAGTCACGCCTCCGTCGCTGCCTGCCTGGTGCCCATCTGCTCCCTCGATGGGGCTGCTGCCGCCACCTTAGAAGGCATAGGAAGCACCAAAACCAGGATAGATCTAGTTCAGGTAAAAGCATAGGTTAATGAGTTCAGGATAAATATAGATCTAGGTGACTCCTTTAGCTGTTTGGGCCATGGCTTATGGTTTTAGAGGACAAAGATGGCAGGCGAAAAAGTAAAACAGATAGCTAGTGGGAAGCAGCTGCATAGCACAGGGAGATCAGTTCGGTGCTTTGTGACCACCTAGAGGGGTGGGATGGGGAGGATGGGAGGGAGGCTCAAGAGGGAGGAGATATGGGGATATATGTATATGCATAGCTGATTCACTTTGTTATACAGCAGAAACTAACACACCATTGTAAAGCAATTATACTCCAGTAAAGATGTAAAGAAAATAGATATGGTAGGTGAAGGTCTCTGTCCCTCTCATAGGAAGAAATGGTAACATTTCCTTAATTTCTTTTTTCATTCTGTGGCTTTCTTTATTATTATTTGAAGCTTATTACACTTCTGTAAAAATGTACGGGCAAGTGATGCAGAGGGAGTGACTCTCTGAGTCACTTCAGACCATCTAATTGCCTCAGGGAGGAATCCTTCCTGCAGGAAGGTTTTGGGACCTATGCACAAAGACACAGAAATGCACATTTATCTTGTTTCCTATAACGAAATGAAAAAGACAAGGTTGCCTATTCTGTGTTTGATCTGTGTAAATGGCCAAGCTGCTAATTCTAGCCAGAAGAAAATGCTTAAAAAAAAAAAAACTTTTGTAACTTAGGTATTTGAATTTGGCATGCTATGTGATAGTCTTTAGTCAAGACTATATATGTTGAATAAGTAATAAACATTTTGGGGGTAAGGACTATGTCTCGTGCTAAAATACCCTCCCACACCATAAGGCATTGGTGTGCCAGGAAGGTCGCCGGCAGACCACTGAGCCGGAGGCCAGGCGGAAGGAACCTCACCGACCTTTTGTCCTTTTACTCCCACGAAG
Source organism: Mesoplodon bidens (assembly GCF_964165515.1). Classification (NCBI taxonomy): domain Eukaryota; kingdom Metazoa; phylum Chordata; class Mammalia; order Artiodactyla; family Ziphiidae; genus Mesoplodon; species Mesoplodon bidens. Next base: position 78,573,469 of record NC_138165.1, read on the forward strand.
CCCCTCACACCATCAGAGGCACACAGCTGGGTGCATTAGTCTCAAGGCTGGTTTGTGTGGGATTTTTAAACTCAGGTACTCAGCTGCATTAGTACAAATGTCTAAAAATGAATGAAACACCAGCTAACCCTTCAGCGGAAATAGGAAGTAGAAAAGCTGGAGCTCTCTCTATGGACAGAAGACTTTACAACAAATCCCTCGAATTCAATTTTTTCCCCAAGTGGTAGCAGAATGAGAGGGAGAACAAAATAAAAGCAGATAATCTCAATGTCTGTGGTCTTGGTTGAATCCAAACTGTGCCCTTGAAGTCATGCCCCAGGTTAACTTCGAGGACTTCCTCCCCAGAGACATCAATGGACTCTCTCCCCAGAAAGCATCCCTTGGCGTCTTACATGTGAATAATCACAGCACTTCCAGCCTATACCTGCTGGGCCTGTGCCGACCTTTAGTTGTACCAGTCAGAGCCTCTGCCTCATTTCTGAGAGCTTCCTACCCCTCAGCTTTCAGGCTGGATCCTCTGTGTTCTCTGCTTTTAGAAAAGGATTGCTAAAGGCCATGGTACCCATTGCGAGTTCTGCACCCCAGGCCTGGTGATGAGCATCTTCAGTCTCCTAAGGAACCACCCAGAGCCCCACCACAGAGCAGTCAATGGGAAGCTTGGGTGGTGAGTCCCAAACCTCTACACTGTAGAACGAGTACTATCCTTGACAAGATGAGCAGGAGGCTCAAGAATTTTCCTCCAAGGAATCAGGCCAAAGGACTTGGCAAAGATTGACTCGTTGATCTCTGTGACCCACTTCTCTCAAGCTGTGTTGGCAAGTATTATCCATCCCTATTTAGCAGGAGGGGAAACTGAGGCAGCCGGCCAAGAAGTAAAGTGAATTTTCCACACGACTGTTACATTCTTGGCATCATATCAATTGTTTCTGCTCACTTTAACGTAATGTATGTTTGGGAAGCACATGTTTATGGAAACAGTCTTTGCATGGGTGATTTTGATGCAGTTGCAATGTTATTGGAATGGTGTTTGGAAATATTAGGCCTTTAAAAATCTTTTAATTATGTACTTAGAGTCAGCCAAAAGAAGCAATGAACTTTTGTTTGCTTTATGTTTTGTTGTGGCTGTAGCTGCTACAGTTGTTATTTAAGTATTATTAATGCTTATGAAGTTATAGACTCTTAGGGATCAGAAGAAACTCCCTTATGACTCATCAACTTGTACTCAATGGAAAAAAGCCTTAAGACTTTTAAAGCAGTGTTTCCCCTTTTTCCATTTTGGAAACTTTTAAATTCTTATTAAATTGCATATATGCCTGTCACGTTGTTTTCTAACTTTGATACTATTATTTGCAAATCGGATAAACATTACCTTCTGTCTGTATGTATGTCATTGATTAAAATACTGAATAGAATAAGCCAAGCGGAGAACTATGAGAAAATTAATCAACACTGTTGACATTGGACTTGTTCACTCAAGTACAAACCCTTCTGGGGTATCATTCATTTACATTTCTTCATCCCCTCCACAGAGGGAGCACAGCCAGCATCAAATGCCTCATAAAACCCCCGTGCACTGTGTCTACAGCACTGACCAGCTTCTCAGTGTAGAAATCTTCTCTCAAGGGACTTCCCTGGTGGTGCAGTGGTTAAGAATCCTCCTGCCAGTGCAGGGGACACGGGTTCGAGCCCTGGTCCGGGAAGATCCCACATGCTGCGGAGCAACTAAGCCCGTGCACCACAACTACTGAGCCTGCGCTCTAGAGCCCGTGAGCCACAACTACTGAGCCCCCGTGCCACAACTACTGAGCCCACGAGCCACAGCTAATGAAGCCCAGCTCCTAGAGCCCATGCTCCGCAACAAGAGAAGCCACAGCAATGAGAAGCCCGCGCACCGCAATGAAGAGTAGCCCCTGCTCGCTGCAACTAGAGAAAGCCCGTGCACAGCAGCGAAGACCCAGTGCAGCCATAAATAAATAAATAAATAAATAGATTTATAAAAAAAAAAAATCTTCTCTCAAAAGGGAAAGAGGCTAGTTTTCTTCAGTATTCAATCTCCTCTTAGGGACCACTTCTCGAGGCCCCTTCATCAATAACCCATTCCAGAATAGATGCAGAAAGTTGCCCAAGAACAAAGTCAACCTCATCAGCGTGCATTTTTTCGAGGACCAGGATCAATGGTTGCCTGTCGCCAGGGCTCCAGCTCTGCTCTGGTTTCCTGTGATGTCCCAAAACACTACTGACCATGGTTTCACAATCTCATCTATAAATTTAAGGTCATGGGACAAAGTTCACCTTGATCGATCTCACCACTTGAACAGATCTAAAGAAGCTAAGTGCTGTCTTAAAATCTCCACGTGTGGTGGGCATCACATTTTTTTAAATGTGCTTATCTGATGCTTTTGGTTTACCAAGTATTCCTCTGGTGAGAAATACGGAAGCAAAACTAGGAATAAAATAGTTGTGCCTTCTCTCTGACACCTGTTAATATTACTCTATCTTCACTGAGCAGTATATTTGTTCTTTGATTGATACATCTTATGTTCGATAGCATTTCCCACAAAAGTTCTCTCTGTCTGGCACTTAGCCAACTTGGCACTGCTCTGATTCACACTTCTGCCTTTGGCGTCAGTTTGCCCCATTACTTCCATAATTTGTTCATGTCCTTTCTTTGTCTTTGCTAAGCAGAGAACAATCTGGTTACAGTGCCCCCCACACCCACAGTTCTTATTTCTTCATTTACTGTTACATCCTCCAAATTTCATTTCTGAGAGCTTCCTGCGCATTTTATGCTATATTTCCTTTTTTACAGTTGCTGGTAAATGGGAGAAGAGCCATCACCGCTCTGTACTTTCTGAAATGGACTTATGAGAAGCCTATAGCCCTGACTAACAACACCGAGCCCTCTTGTCTTTCTCTTGTTAGGAACCCAAAGATGTTCTCCCTAAACATTCTGTCACTCTCCTATCACAGCCTTTGTGGTTGGCTCGACAGCCATTCCCCTCATTTATTCCCCTCACTTTTTGAGCCACGCAGGCATTTTTTAGGGCTTCTTCTTTAAAAGAGGTAGAGCTTCTCAAACCTGGGTAATTGAAGGATCCCTTCCCAGCTATATTCTCTCTCTGTTCAAGTTTTGTGATTTGCTTTAAGGAGGCCCCATCCGTACCTTTCGTTGGGCCAAGAGGCTTGTGTTGTCCAAACCCCGCTGGGAGCAACCTTCTGGTTCAAGAGGTAGGATGGGTTTGGAGGCACGAAGACATCCCCTGTTGGGGCTGCAGAGAATGCTGAAACTACATGTTCAGATCAAGGAAGCTGGATCCAATAAGCCAGAAGTAGAAGTCTCAGCCCCAAAACTAAGGGGCTAGAGGCAGATATCAAAGGTAAAGCAATTATACTCCAATAAAGATGTTTAAAAAAAAAAGCCATGGGGCTTCCCTGGTGGCGCAGTGGTTGAGAGTCCGCCTCCCGATGAGGGGGACACGGGTTCGTGCCCCGGTCTGGGAAGATCCCACGTGCCGTGGAGCGGTTGGGCCCGTGAGCCGTGGCCGCTGAGCCTGTGCGTCCGGAGCCTGTGCTCCGCAACGGGAGAGGCCACAACAGTGAGAGGCCCGTGTACCGCAAAAAAAAAAAAAAAAGCCATGGAAAGCCAAGGATCAGAGGGTCAGGTATAAACACACTAAGTTAGGAAAATAAAAGCAGGGAATCTGGACAGTTACTTTTAGCAAGCACTGTGGCCTGTAGTGTGAGGTAGGAGAGAGTCATAGGTACATTTCTGTTTGTTTCTATTTGCATTCTCACCCAAATGGTCTCTATTCCCTTTCTTCCTGTGAAGTTCCTGGATCTCCACTCAAGTTTATATTTTATGATCATATGGTCCCGCCCTTTGTTAGTTTTCTTGTTTTTAACATTGCCAGGTACCACGTGGATCTCATCCCTCTAGGTTTTGGTGGTGTCCATTAGACAACAGTAGCATCATTGCACCAAAATTGCAAGTCTTCTTTCTTTATCACCCATAGTCTGTGCTTTAATATCTAGAGTTGGGACCCAGAACGGAGTCCCAACAATCTGAGACTAAGGACGGTGTTGGGAATGGACTCCTTAAGCCACATTTGATACTTCTGACATCAACAGAAATATAAAGAAGAGTGGACTCCAGGATGGTAGTTCATATACATAAAAAATAATGTTACAGAAAATCGAATAAAGTGCTTAATCTAACTATTCCTCACTCTTCAGCTATAATTTTCCTTACATCACCTCCCTGCAAAGTGTCAACTAACCATGTTTAGTCCCTGTTAGAACGGGTAGACTTCCCTGGAACTGTAATAGCCAACAGACAGAACTGGATTCAGTGGTTCCCCAGGCCAACTCTGGTTTAGAAAGCCATTTCTAATTTTGTCTGAGACCCGCTTTCCTGTAATGTCCACATAGGGGATCCTATGAGGCAAATCCGTGCCTCGTTTATGAGACAGCCTTTCCCATAGGTGCAGCCAGCTCTCATCCCCTCTATCCTTTTGCACTCACCCTCCTTGTCCCCTTTCTTTTTTCTTTCTTTTTCCCCCCACCCCGACATCCCCTCCTTGTCCCCTTTCTGGCTGAGTTATTGCCATACGTTTTTCTAACGTCTCTTCCTTCCTGAGACTCCAGGTAACATCTCCATAAATGATTCCTGAATCCTCTCCTACTGCTTCTCTCTCTGGACCCTTCCCTCCCATACCTAATCCTGAGCTCACTGTAACCTCCACTCTTTAAACTTTTACTATTTTATGCTAGAAATGAGGTATGATTTGGTAATTTTGAAATAGTAGTTAGCTATTAACCCCCTTTTTCTCCCGTTTTTTGTTTTTGTTTTTGTTTTTAAACCCCACATTTGTTTATTTATTTATTTTGGGTTGTGTTGGGTCTTCATTTCTGTGCGAGGGCTTTCTCTAGTTGTGGCAAGCGGGGGCCACTCTTCATCGCGGTGCGCAGGCCTCTCACTATCGTGGCCTCTCTTGTTGCGGAGCACAGACTCCAGACGTGCAGGCTCAGTAGTTGTGGCTGACGGGCCTAGTTGCTCTGCGGCATATGGGATTCTCCCAGACCAGGGCTCGAACCCGTGTCCTCTGCATTAGCAGGCAGATTCTCAACCACTGCACCACCAGGGAAGCCAATGTAACCTCCACTCTTACTCTGCTAAACCAGCCCCTCTCCTGCCTTCCATGCTTATGGTAAATGGTACCACCATTGTGTGATTTTTCTCACCCTGAACCAAGGCCTGATGATTTTAACACGCACTAGCCCTCCAGCTCATCTGTCGCTTTTCCTCCACACTCACGCTGCCCTAATCCAGACCATCTTCATTTACACTGAGATCATTACACAAGTTCTGCACCTGGTTACCTTCCTTCCCACAACTCCCACACAACCCAACTCACAGCAGGGTCCTCACATTTCCCAGAATTCCTTAAGAAGCTTTTAAAAAATGTGATGGCCTAGGATTTCCCTCAGTTTTACTGGATTGGAACCTCGTGCGGAATAGCCCGGGAATAGCTCAGAATTTTTACAAAACTCCCCAGGTGACAAACGCAACCAGTCTGCAGGTCTGGAATCAAGAACCACTGCATACTGTATCCCAAGGAACCTTCCAGAACTATCAGTTCAGAGATGCTGAGTGGCTCCCACTGGCCCCAGATGCTGTCTCAAAACTGAAGCCCACCTCTGAAGACGTTCCACAGTCTGTCTGCTCTGACCCCTCACACCGCCTCCTTCTAATCACTTCCCTGTGGTCAAAGCCACCGACTTGGTTTCTTCCTAACACCTTGTGGACAGCTGCCCAATCTGAGTCTGTGCTGGCTCCATTCCCTCCTCGCCCCTTTTCCAGGAAGCCTCTGCAACCACTGTTCCCAGACCTCGGGGAGCCTGCCATCTGGACCCCTCTTCTGATGCATGGCTTCTGTTGGCCGTAATTGTAGTTCATCTTGATCCAGCCAGGCCCTGTGCTTGGCACAGGACAACTGCTTGACAGATGCTCCTCTCGTCAGAGTAAAACTGAGGGACTGGTCTGTCCCTCACTGCCATGTATCCCGAGCCCAGTCCAGGGCCTTTCAAACAGGAGAGACTCGGTACTTGGCTATTAATGACCGTGGTGCTTATCAAACTTTGACTTTTTTTTTTTAACCAAAAGACTAAAACACTACTTTTTTTTCTTCAAGTTTGTACCAAATTGTGTAAAAAAGAAGACCTGCAGCCCTTGGACTCAACCCAGGAAATTATATTTCCACCTGAACTAATGGTATGTCCTTTTCTCCTGATTTATTTCTCTTTTTATGTCAACTCTAAGGGAATAACAGTCCATCAGCTCACCCCCAGGTGATACTTTCCAGCATCGTTAACTCAGATATCTTAACATGAATGTCAAAAGGAAAATGCAGGGCTTCCCTGGTGGCGCAGTGGTTGAGAGTCCGCCTGCCGATGCAGGGGACACGGGTTTGTGCCCCGGTCCGGGAAAATCCCACATGCCGTGGAGCGGCTGGGCCCATGAGCCATGGCCACTGAGTCTGGAGCCTGTGCTCCGCAACGGGAGAGGCCACAATGGTGATAGGCCCGCGTACTACAAAAAAAAAAAAAAAAAGGAAAATGTAAAACATCTTCAAAGAAAAACACTCTCTTCCTTATAACTTGTTTCTTTAGTTTTTGCCTCACTAAAAATAAAGCCAAAGTGAACAAGGATTTACTATCTATCATAGGAAATTTTACTTACTCAAAATGTTAATTGACTTAATATCAATTTGTCCCATGGGTACCTTTGCACGACCGTCACCTTCAGGAAACTGTGGAAGGCATTCCCCTCCCTGCCCTGCCCCTGAGTGGACCCATCTTGTCCATGACCTTTCATCTAGTAGAACTCATCTCCTTCTGTGTCCAAAGCAGGACAGTCAGAGTCTGTTTTGGCACACAGGCATCTTTATTAAAATCCAAAGAAAACCCAGGGTACAAACTGTAAGCAGGTGAGGGCAGTTACCAGCTCCTTATATCACTTACCTGACAGCCTGACACAGGCTTAAATCATTTTCTTTTCTTTTTAAAAACTTGTTCCTCCAGGCATCTCTTGGACTCAATTGTAATTGTTGCACAAACTTCTATGGGGAGCATCCCAAACGTCAGCACTTTGCTAGGCCCTTGGGATACAGAAATGATACACTGCCTGTCTCTCAGGAGCTCACAGTCAGATGGAAGAGTCAGACAGATGTGCCCATAACAATTAACAATAGAAGGCCAAGAGGGCTGTATGGAGACCTAGGAACCGGGGTCTGGGAGTGGAGCAGAGAGCAAGAGGTGGGAGAGGGTGGACATCCAGAGAGACTTTGCCAAAGAGCCAAGCTTGAGCTGAAACTTGAATTATAAATAGAAGTTATCAAAAAGTAGGAAGGGGAAATGAATGGGACATGGAGAGGGAATTCTAGGTAAAGTAAAAATCACATGTACTGGCTAGTGGCTTTGCAGAACTCAGAGCTTTCAGGAAAAACCAACAATCCCAAATGATGAGGGCATCGCCTGTTGGAGGGCTCACTGTAACACCCACCCCTACCCCAAAGTGTGGGACTGGAAAGGGCGGAGAAGGGCAGATCCTGACGGGCCTTTAGTGCAGATCTAAAGAATATCAATATTTTGCTCAGGTAATGGAGAGTCATGAAAGGATTTCAATAAAGGATATTCACCATTTGGAAAGATTACTCTGGCTCTTGTATGGGGTAAACATTGGAAGGGCTCACAAGGGAATGCAGGGTGACAGGTGGGTATCACACAGCCCAGGAGAGGGACAATGGTGTCTAGGATTAGGGTGCTGGTGGTGGAAATGGAGAGAGGGGGCAGACGGGAGAGAGGGTTAAGAGGCAAAATCAATAGGGTTTGGTGGGGATTGGGGTTGAAGAGTTTGAGTTTTGTCTTATTTATTGGTGGAAGAAGCTTGAAGTTTGATGGGAAGAATACATGTAAAAGGGAGAAGCTGGAAACTTCAGAGATGGAAGGGGTGGGTCGAAAGCATAGACTGAGGAACGCCTTCTCTATTTCTTTCAGAAACCTTTCACTAACACAGTCTTCTCAAGTCTGGGGAGGAATCCCACTGCGCTCCCTAGAGCTCTGTCCTTATCCTGTAGGGTATCTTCTGCCAGATCGATATCACCTATGTACTCACTAGGTTGTGAGCACAAGCCACCTGTGAGGAAAATGTGACATTCACTGCTGTGTCACCATTGCCCTGCAGGGCATCTCAATTTTTTGGTCTCAAGACTGCTTATGCCCTTAAAAAATGATTGAGGGCCCTAAAGAGCCTTTATTTATGTGGGTTATATCTATTAACATTTGAAGTATTTGAAATTAAAACTGGAAATTTTTTGTCTTGTTTTGTTTTTGGCCACACCGCATGGCTTGCGGGATCTTTCTTCCCCGACCAGGGATTGAACCCCGGTCTCATTGGTGAAAGTGCCGAGTCCCAACCACTGGACTGCCAGGGAATTCCCCAAACTGGGAAATGCTTTACACATTTTTTAATTTGAAAATAACATGGATGTGGACCTAGAGACTGTCATAGAGAGTGAAGTAAGTCAGAAAGAGGAAAACAAATATCGTATATTAACATATATATGTGGAATCTGAAAAAATTGGTATAGACAATCTTATTTACAAAGCAGATATAGAGACACAGACGTAAAGAACAAATGTATGGATACCGAGGGGGAAAGGAGAGGGTGGGATTAATTGGGAGATTGGGATCGACATAGATACATTATTTTTTTTTAATAGTTTGGGGTCTTTTACTTTTTTTTCTATTTATTATTTTTTTTGCGGTACGCGGGACTCTCACTGTTGTGGCCTCTCCCGCCACGGAGCATAGGCTCCGGACGCTCAGGCTCAGCAGCCATGGCTCACGGACCCAGCCGCTCCACGGCATGTGGGATCCTCCCGGACCGGGGCACGAACCCGTGTCCCCTGTATCGGCAGGCGGACTCGCAACCACTGCGCCACCAGGGAAGCCCTTTTATTATTATTTTCTTTAATAATTTTATTTATTTATTTCTGGCTGTGTTGGGTCTTCGTTGCTGCGTGCAGGCTTTCTCTAGCTGCGTCGAGCAGGGGCTACTCTTGGTTGCGGTGCGAGGGCTTCTTATCGCGGTGGCTTCTGCTGGTGAGGAGCACGGGCTCTAGGGCATGTGGGCTTCCGTAGTTGTGGCTCTTGGTCTCTAGAGCGCAGGCTCAGTAGTTGTGGCACACAGGCATGTGGGATCTTCCCGGACCGGGGCTCAAACCCGTGTCCCCTGCATTGGCAGGTGGATTCTTAACCACTGAGCCACCAGGGAAGTCCGACACAGATACACTATTGATACCATGTATAAAGTAGATAACAAATGAGAACCTACTTTATAGCAAAGGGACCTCTACTCAATGCTCTGTGGTGACCTAAATGGGAAGGAAATCCAAAAAAAGAGGGGATATATGTATAAGTGTAGCTGATTCACTTTGCTGTACAGTAGAAACTAACACAACATTGTAAAGCAACTGTACTCCAATAAAAAAATTTTTTTAAAAAGAAAATAACATGGGTGAACACATTGCACATTAGCATGAAAAACATACGATTCATGAAGCATAACTTTATCTTTCCAAAGAGAAATCAATGAGAAGAGTGGCATTGTTTTACAATTTTTGCAAAGCTCTTTAATACTGGCTTAAAAGACAGCTGGATTTGCATATCTGCTTCTACATTCAGCCTGTTACTGTACCACACATGGTGCAACCTGTGGAAAGCTCCAGTGTAACTCGTGAGAGAATGAGAAGGAAGAGGGTAAATATTATTATAAAATAGTTTTGACCTTGGAACCCCTGAAAGGAATCCATGGACTATCCTCTGAGAACCACTGGCCCAACCTGGTGAGACACACGTACGGATTGTTTCATTAACTGGAGCTTTTAATCAGTTCCCAGAAACTTCCATCTCTCTGTCATTCTTTCCGACAAAACACATAACTTAAGATTTACAGAATTCTTATGAAAAGAAATTCTCTTTTAGCCAATCTGCCTTTATTGTTCAATTTCCATCACTTTAGTCAATTAAGCAACTTCCACCATGATTTCTGTTCAGTGTTGAAATTATTCAGTGTGAAATGATTTATGGAAACACAGACCTCCACCCAAAGATCTGCCCTTTTGATGGCTCCCACAAAGAGCAAAACGGTTTTGCATAAAATATTTTTCTAAAGGTAGAATCAAATTTAATTTCAAACAAATTAATTCAATTCCCTTGAGAAATGGTTTCCTTATTTTTTTTAACTAGCGGAAGTTGTTTAAACCATGTTTTTTCCAGATGCATGGAACCATTTCAACTTTAGAGGACTCCAGGCAGGGAGCCTGGTGCCCTCGGGTTCATGGTTCTGCTCACATTAACCATCTGTGTCTCCTTGACTAGGTCACATCCCCTCTTTGAGCCTCATGGTTATTCCCTTCTATAAAACTAGGCCAGTGGTTCTCAGATTTACTCATGTGAAGGAGCAAGCAGAAGTCAAGGGCTTTTCCTTGAATACCATATTCTTTGCTGAACATCATAAAATAGTGGCAAATTTAGTTAGGCTGAGTGGAATAGGAACTATTTCAGACTTAGAAAATATGACTTATTATATGGTCCCTGTACCAGGTCAAAACAGGAAGCACAGAAGTCCATTAAAAAGAAGAGAAAGGAAAAGAAAAGGTCACCCAATTAAGCGTGATCTACTCTTTGCAAATCACCCTCATAAATATTTACTTGTTCATTCCATCTTATTGTCAACTCTCACTTGCAGTGCCCTTGGTTTTAGAGAAACGAAATGGGAGGAAAACTTCAACAAAATTCTGCTCTTTAACTACTTCTGCTAACCGAGAAAAGTCCAACTTTCCGCTGTAGCTGTAAAACCCCTCAATCTTGCTTGGGAAACAATGAAGGTCGGTGAAAGGAAGGTCCCTATTGGCTTTAGACAATTCTGTTCTTTCACAGAACTGTGAAACTGTGAACAATTCTGTTCTTTCACAGAACATTCTGTTCTTTCACCATGTTTCAACAAACAGCCAGCCTTACCTCACAGAAGTATGGCCTCTGAGAGCCAAAATATCTTCTAGTCAAATCCCTAATCTGCAGATAAAATCAAGCCTAGAGAGTCACTGAGATTTTCCTAAATTCACCTGGCTCCCTAGTGGTCAGTCAGGGCTTAGAACCTGGGTCTCCCGTTTCCTGATGGACTCAGTGTTTTTGCACTTTGCAAGCCTGCCTGATAATAAATAACACACACTCCTGGCGCACATACAGTTAATTCTCTGTTGATGTTCTGTTATCATTTGTAACTTAGCCAGCAATTATTTCTTCGGTTGAGAAGTTGACATTAGAAACCTCATCCCTGGCACATAAGATTCTTGTTTGTTTATAAGATAAGATTTAATTAAAATCCACTTCGTTTTTTTTTTTAACTAGAAGAGATGGAAAAATAAATATGCAAAGCAGTGAATTTACTTGTGAATTGACTAGGCTACTGTTCTATGAGTATCTGTCTTTGTTTTGTTATCATGGTGGGTTCCATTAAATCTTGTTCAGTTTGTAAGCTCTAATGAAGGCCGTGTGTTTGTCGTTGACACCAGCATTAAGTCTGAATTTATCTGTTGCTGAGATTGGCAAAAGAGCCCAAGAAGAAATGTCTGGCTTTCTATGGGGAGAGGACTCCCTGGATCACCCTAGGAACCATAAATGACCTCTGGGACTGAAGATGAAGGACCCTAAAGCTCCCCTTGTGGGGAACACTTGCGATGGTGACAGCAATGACACCACAGTTCCTACTTCGATTGAAAATCAAAATTAATGAAAGAAGATGAGTCATAGCATCTGCTCACAAATCAAAATACATACCTGGTGATTCAAACGCACCCTTTTGCCCAACTAATAGCCAGCTTGTTATATAATTAAAATCTCTGGCTCCTAAGGAGCAGTTTCACCTCTCAGTGCAACTCTAGGATGTGGTCGAAAACAAGCCTCATTTGTCACAGTTTTATTTCACTTTGCTTATTAGGCCTATGATAATTGCTTCTAGGTCACAGTGTTATTTGCAACATGAAATCTAGCTGGCTTCTTTCCCACTAATGATAATTCTCCTACCTGTAAGGACCTGATACAAAGTTTAAAGAAATGTTCCATCCAATTATTATCTCTCTTGCAAGGATGTTGGAATTATTTATAGTGACTAACACACAAGGTGTGTTCTCATTTATTATAACAAGATCCTTATGTTACAGATGGTTCTGCTAAAGAAAGCTAAGGCTACTTGCCACTAACCAAATCACAAGATCATGAGGCTGGAAGAAATTATATTTTCCAGTGTGATGCTCAACTGCATCTGATCTTATTCAGAAAATCCTGGTAAAGATTGTACATTGTCTCTCTTTTTTTTTTTAAACTGACTTTAAAAAATTTTAATTTTATTTATTTATTTATATAGCAGGTTCTTATTAGTTATCTATTTTATACACATCAGTGAATACATGTCAATCCCAATCTCCCAATTCACCCCCTCCCCACTGCTTTCCCCCCTTGGTGTCCATACGTTTGTTCTCTACATCTGTGTCTCTATTTCTGCCCTGCAAACCGGTTCACCTGTACCATTTTTCTAGGTTCCACATATATGCGTTAATATATAATATTTGTTTTTCTGCTTCTGACTTACTTCACTCTGTATGACAGTCTCTAGATCCATCCATGTCTCTACAAATGACCCAATTTCATTTCTTTTTATGGCTGAGTAATATTCCATTGTATATATGTGTCACATCTTCTTTATCCATTCATCTGTCGATGGACACTTAGGTTGCTTCCTTGTCCTGGCTATTGTAAATAGAGCTGCAATGAACCTTGTGGTACATGACTCTTTTTGAATTATGGTTTTCTCAGGGTATATGCCCAGTAGTGGGATTGCTGGGTCGTATGGTAGTTCTATTTTTAGTTTTTTAAGGAACCTCCATACTGTTCTCCATAGTGGCTGTATCAATTTGCATTCCCACCAACAGTGCAAGAGGGTTCCCTTTTCTCCACACCCTCTTCAGCATTTGTTGTTTGTAGATTTTCTGTTGATGCCCATTCTTGTACATTTTCTCTTCAGACTCAGTTTTCTGCACAGAGCTGTGGCTCAACAAATGTTTGCTGATTCACCCAGAAACTCCTCCAGCTGCCCTAGCTACCTCCATTGTTCAAGCGGCGCTGCGTGAGTTTCTCCCCTCCAGCAGCAGATGGCAACAGCGACCACATTCCCTGTTAAACAGCCCGTGGTGTTTTCATAGGCCAAAATAGTCACCAGGCACTCACTCCTTCAGTTTTCCCTTCTCCAAGCAGCCTGTCCCAAAGGTATCCAACAAGGAGAGGCTTTTTTTTTTTTTTTTTTTTTTTTTTACTATTTAGAACTCAATTCTTTCTTTCTTTTTTTTTTTTTTGTACTCAATTCCATAGACCAATATTACTCTGTGAAAAGTACAGGTAAAATAAAATCATTTAAAAACACTCATTTGGGGGACTTCCCTGGTGGTGCAGTGGTTAAGAAGCTGCCTTCCAATGCAGGGGACACAGATTCGAGCCCTGGTCTGGGAAGATCCCACATGCCGCAGAGCAACTAAGCCCGTGCACCACAACCACTGATCCTGCGCTCTAGAGCCCGCGAGCCACAACTACTGAAGCCCGCGCCTCGAGCCTATGCTCTGCAACGAGAGAAGCCACCGCAATGAGAAGCCCGGGCACCACAATGAAGAGTAGCCCCCGCTCGCCACAACTAAAGCCCACACGCAGCAACAAAGACCCAATGCAGCCAAACATACATTAATTAATAAAAACACTCATTTGTCTATTAATTGTATAGTTATTAAGCACTTACCATGTGCCAGGCACTGGGCTATATAAATCATGAAAAATACATGATTTCTTCCCTAGGAACTCATCGTATTGTGGGAAAGATAGACGTAGAAAAAGAGCGATAAGTGTGATACTATTTGGCTGCACCACTCGGCTTGCAGGATCTTACATTGAACCCAGGCCCTAGGCCATTGAAAGCATGGAGTCCTAACCACTGGACCGCCAGGGAATTCCCAATATTTTCTTTTTCATCAGTGGAATCTTCCTCTACAATCTAAGGGATGCTTTCAAAATTGTACTGTTTTTGGATTAGCCCAGTTACAGCGATTTTTAAATTTTAATGAAGGAGAATTTGGGGATTTTTAAGTGAGGAAAAGACAAAAATAAATACCCATTTTAAACACTGCATACATATGAAACAGAAATAGACTCACCGACATAGAGAACAGACTTGTGGTTGCCAAGGGGGAGGGGGTTGGGGGAGGGATGGAGTGGGGAGTTGGGGTTAGCAGATGTAAGCTATTATATATGGAATGGATAAACAACTAAGTCCTACTGTATAGCACAGAGAACTATATTCAGTATCCTATGATAAACCATAATGGAAAAGAATATATAAAAAAGAATGTATATATATATATATATATATATATATGTACAACTGAATCCCTTTGCTATACAGCAGAAATTAATACAACATTGTAAATCAACTATACGTCAATTTAAAAAAAACAGCAAAAAAAAACCCCACACTGCATACATTAAGAAAACAGTGTTTTTTTGTTTGTTTTTTTGCGGTACGCGGGCCTCTCACTGTTGTGGCCTCTCTCGTTGCGGAGCACAGGCTCCGGACGCACAGGCTCAGCGGCCATGGTTGACGGGCCCAGCCGCTCCGCGACATGTGCGATCCTCCCGGACCGGGGCACAAACCCGTGTCCCCTGCATCAGCAGGTGGACTCTCAACCACTGCACCACCAGGGAAGCCCAACAGTGTGTTTTTAAATGTTGCTTTCTATCTTGTAGAAATGAGAATTAGAATGCAGAATTACTAATCAGATATGTACAGTAAGAGAAATTCTACCTAATATACCTTTTCTGTCATTATTGTAGTCCTCTGGAAAACTGAAAATTGTAGTTTACACACACACAACCCCAGCTGTTATTGCTGCTGATTTCACCTGTGGTTTCAGAACTGCTGAGTCAATTTCATGGTTCTGGCTCTTTAAGAGATTAACTCATTCTCTCGATCTTTACTTTCTCTGCCTTTGACCTTGGCTCATGTTGTAGTAAATATTCTTTGAAGTCTAAATAAATATCTGTTTTATAATTTCAAAGGGCAGGGACCTCAATATGCACGCATTCAGTATCAAATCACAGTCATGTTAGAATGAGTCAAATAAGTTCATGTTCTGAGTTCAGAGTGCAATTTAACAGAAAGGTGGACAAGTTGACAGCTGTCTTCTTTCTAGATGAATCCTTAGACTCCTGAGCTGGGATACCTGTTCTAAATTAGCCTATTTGATATGTAAAACAGAACCTTATTAAAGAAAATTCTTCCCCGAAATGAATTCATCAGTCACATCTATTTATGTATTAGTCAAATGGTCTTGGCTCCAAGAAGTACTCAAAGACAACCTTATTTAAAATGAGAGTTGCAGGGCTTCCCTGGTGGTACAGTGGTTGGGAGTTTGCTTGCCGATGCAGGGGACACTGGTTCGTGCCCCGGTCCGCAAAGATCCCACATGCCGCGGGAGCAGCTGGGCCCGTGAGCCATGGCCGCTGAGCCTGCGCATCCAGAGCCTGTGCTCCGCGAAGGGAGAGGCCACAGCAGTGAGAGGCCCGCGAACGCAAAAAAAAAAAAAGAGAGAGAGAGTTGCAGCGTTTATTTCAGGTTCTTTTAAAGAATCTTGCTTTCTGTTCAACTTCCCAAAATTAAAGCATGAGCTCCCTCTGCTGAGTGAATTATTGTATGAAACAGAATCTAAAATTGTGCAGTGCCTGTGATGCAGGAAAATTCTTAGAAACAAGCAATTATGATGTGAAAAAAATATTTTCCTTTTTAAAAATCATGACTATAATATGGGATGGAATGGAAAGGTGGAGGAGAGTAATTTACAAGGTAGAGATTCGTTAGTTGAGATGTTTCCCCCTAAGCCTCACTCCTGCATGGTGACACTTTATAACCACCATTGCTGGAATCACCAGGAAGTGTTTTCAAGCCCCTGTTCTCACACCTACCCTATTACCTGGCTTTGGTTCTTCATAGCACTTAATCATATCTGAAATTACCGTCCTTGTGTATTCATTGATCTGGTGATGGCTGTCTTCCCCTGCTAAAATGCTGTCTTCCTGTTAGAGAAGAACTTGTCTGCTCTCAGCCCTAGAACAGTGCCAGGCACACAGTAGGTGAACAGGAATATTTGTTAATGGATGGAGGAAGAGAGGGAAGCAGGAAGTCAGATTAGCACTTGCTGAAAGTGTCACCTAGGAATATGATCCATTTAGAGAACGATTCGGTACCAGTCATGTAGAGCTGGATACAAATTAGTAGGAAATGAGAGAAAGAGAGAATTACTGAAGGCATAGGGAAAGGAGTGTGGAATTCAGGTTTAACCTTAAAGATGGGGAGGGTTTGGTCAAGTTAGACAAGGAAGCAAGCAAGCATTGTGCTAGGCACTGGGATACAATGGTCTTTAAAAAATAAAAAGGCATGGACGCCACCCTCACGAAGCCTACAGTTTAAGTGTGAAGATAGATGTCAAACAAATAATCACACAAACTAAAATTTCAACTGGACAAGTGCTCCAAAGGAGAGGTGCATGGTGTTAGGGGAACAGATAACAGGAGGACTGATTCTATAGGGGAGTTAGAGAAGGCTTCTCCTAGCTGAGATCAAAGGGTAAGTGGGGATAACCAGGTAAAGAGGATGAGTGCAGCGCATGCCAGGGGCTGGAGATGGAAAACAGCGCTGCTGCTGGACCACGAGGGAAGAGGCCGGAGATGGACCCATCACCCAGGAGGGAGCGCTGACTTTGTGGAGCAAGAAAGGGTTCTAATGGTTTCCGTATTTTTTCAGGGGTTCTAAGCTATTTTGACTCTCTTTTTCTTACTTTCTGTATTTACAAGATGGTCCACAATGAGTATATGTTCCTTTAATAATCAGAAAAATGGGACATTTACAAACGAAAAAGTTGTCACCATATGTCCACTGGAGTCTTCTTTCCCTACTCGCCTTCTTTTCCACGTTTACAGAATATGAATGACGATATCTCGCTTTCGGGCAGGACAGCCTGGGAGAGGCCGCCACACAGCTCCCAGAGGCGAAAACACAGCAGTGAATCACCTGAGAACCTGGGCTTCACAGCAGATCATGGCTCTTTGTTCTCTTGGCCCACCTCCGGGTGTGGGTACCTTAGTGTGGAAAGGTTGTATCACTCAGTATTGCTGCCGTTTCCTGCTACATCCATCTGTGCTTTCCACGAGGCCAAATCAGACAGACTACTTAATTTCAGATCTTCGTGGCATAAGCCACTTGAATGATCAGGTTCTAAGGGAGGTGGGCGCTGCCTTCCTGGTCCCCCCACCCAGGCCCTGTCTGCCGTTGTCTGTTGAGGGTCTATCCCATCCAGAAAGTCCATGTTAACAGCCCCCAAAGGGGATTTTTAACTTGTTGCCTTAAAAAGACAACTAACGGATTCGTTGAGAGCAACTGAACTGGTAATCAATGTGAATGAGAATGACACAATTTATTCAACCTTTTAGGGTAATTCTATATTATAGCAACTATAATATGTCATATATAAAATATTAACTATATACTAAAAATATACTAAACTATTAACTATAAACTATAATCTACATATAAATAACATACCACAGAGTTATCCTTGTTACCCCTCAGGGTCTCTGTATGAAAGAATTGTTGGGTTGTGCCTGCAGCCCAGTCTCAACCCTCCTCTTTGAATGCTGGGGCTTTGCGTTTCTGTTGGCTTCCTCTGGATCCTGTTCTGTTCACGTTCTAGCTGCCTGAGTTAGAACGGCTGTATCTCCCTGCGAGGGCCTTTAACCACTGATGGTAATCTCAGTCTATCTGCAGTCCAGTGTTCAAAGTGAATTCTTCAAAGATGGAATCCTCATCCATGGCCTGCCCTGGGAGGCAGCTTCCCCAGAAGTAAGGTTGTGACTGTGTGTCGCCCACGGGCCATCGTTTCTCTGCCCTCACTCACACCTGACGCCCTCGTTCCTTGTCAGCTCTGGGCTGCCTGCATCTGTACTGCAGCCGTGGGAAGGGTTCAGTAGTGCTTCATTGGGAAAAATGTTAACTATAGTGGAATCCCCAGAAGAGGATTCATGAGGATCACAAGACATCTTTGATGGTGTCAAGAGCCTATTGACTATAAAATACCTAGATTTATACTGACCTTGTCAGGTAAATTAATTGGAGAGGGAAGTTCCCACAGGACCGGCCTGGGGAAGTGCCCCTCTGTGGTGAAACTGAAGACAAAACAGAACACATTTTGGTTTACAAACTACACGAGAAAAATAGGTCTCTTTTTACTTTTTTTAAAAAATAACTTTCTCTTTCTTTTTCTTTTTTAAAATTTATTTATTTATTTGTTTATTTCTTTATTTACCTTTGGCTGCGTTGGGTCTTCGCCGCTGCGCACGGCCCTCTCCAGCTGCAGTGAGAGGGGCCCACTCCTTGCCGCAG
Organism: Mesoplodon bidens; assembly: GCF_964165515.1. Taxonomy (NCBI): domain Eukaryota; kingdom Metazoa; phylum Chordata; class Mammalia; order Artiodactyla; family Ziphiidae; genus Mesoplodon; species Mesoplodon bidens. The sequence continues at coordinate 78,592,065 of NC_138165.1, forward strand.
TGCACAGGTTTCTCATTGAGGTGGCTTCTCTCGTTGTGGAGCACAGGCTGTAGGAGCGCGGGCTTCGGTAGTTGTGGTGCACGGGCTTAGTTGCTCTGCGGCATGTGGGATCTTCCTGGACCAGGGCTCGGACCAGGGCTCGAACCCGTGTCCCCTGCACTGTCAGGCGGACTCTTCACCACTGCACCACCAGGGAAGCCCTTTACTTGACTTTTGACCAAAAAATGTTTTAGCCAGTCTGACCCTCTGCCTTATCCATCAAGCTGGCTTTTGAATGTCTTTTACCTCTTACCATGAAGCAAACCCCCTTCAAGGGATAAACATTTATTGCCACAGAGGCCACAGGCTTTGAATGAACATCCCTCCCAGAGGGATCCCCAAATGTCTTGAGGAGGACAGCACTGTTGAGATAAGTGTGTGGTCTCTCCCAAGGAGACTAGTTCCAGGGGAGTAATATTTAGTTGCACGTCTACAGTTCAGGATTTGGATTGAAAATAATCACATGCCTCTATGGCTGTCTTTCATTGATTGATGTTATTGCTGTCATTTGGATTTTATTTGTTGATGTCACTGTTCTTGTGAGTAACATACCTGTGTTTACCACTGACCCTCTCAAGATATCTCAGCTCTTCAAACTCACCCACATGCTCTCTGCCACAGGATACCATCTGTCTGCCACTGTCACATTTACTCACTGATTCAGACCCTTCTGCCCAATAAATTGCCCCTTGTAGCCTCGGCAGAGTGCTTCCCGTAAGCTGGAGGAGTCTTGCTCTGTTAGCACAGGTGGAAAGCTTTTTCTCCAAGGCAGGGTCCCTAGATACATCTGGATATAACCACATCATGGGAGAGTCACGATACTATGTGTGGCTCTTTTCAATTTCATTTTAACTTTAGAATGCCTTTTTATCATAAGAATACTACTGCATTAATAAAGTATAAGGTTGTTTCAGTAGTATATGGTGCCTATAATTAATGCTTCTTCCCCCACCCACCCCCAACAAGAAAGAACGCGGTAAATTCCTTTAAATGATCATTTTCTTTCTGGAGAAACACATGCAAGCCTTAAACCAGATCAAGTCCTAGTTTCTGTTTTCATTTCTGTCTTTAGAAAGGTATAAGATTATGAAGTTTATGATGTCCACTTTCATCTGTTTTAGTTACTTTATTTTTAACTTGAATTGGATTCAACATAATAAAAATAGAGTTTGCAGCAAATATTTTACACATGCCTAGGTGCAAACAGTAATAACAGATTAGATGTTGATCTACATCATTAGAGGGCTTTAGGTCATTGCACTATTTTCTTATCCATCTTCTTTAAAAGTTCTAAAAACCTAGGATCCTTAGCATCTCAAATCATATCACTGAAAGAGACTAATAAGCTTGTGGCATAGGTGAGGAGGGGTGAGGTCCAAAGAAATTTAATTATTTCAACAAGGTCTCACAGCGAATAGGTGGCAAAACCAGGACCAGAACCCTCAAAGAGTAAAAATACTGAAACCAAGTAGCATACTGCTTAAATGTTTGAAATAAAATGTTAGGGGTTAGTAGAAGCCCACCAACAGGGGGCAGCAAAGACCTTCTCGCCTGCCTCGGTGTAATTATGTTCTAGTTTTAGGGTTGTGGCTTTTTCTCTGATGTGGTTTCTGACGTGACAGAACCAAGAAAACAGATGTGTTATCAGTCCTGGCCTTAGTGACAATGAGAAATCAGGTGGTCGCTGGCGAGGTGGTGTCTCCAGGCCAGAATATGTACCGCAGAGCCCAGTGGATGACAGTACCTCAGTTCCTAGGTTACTGAGTGGGGCGGCTGTCTCTGCAGGAAGACAGCTTTTAAAGCACTCGAATCTGGATTTTTCACTAAGAATTGTTTCCAATAGTCAATAAATTAGGCAAAGGAGAGCAACAAAAGTAAGAAACTGCCAGAAATTCTCATGTGCATTTCTAAGCAAATATCAGCGACCATAGTCATGTCAGCTGCATGGCTATGGGGTTGGAAATGAGGTGAAGTTGGGAGGGGAAGATGAAAGATAAATTCAGAGTGTGGGTGCAAAAGACTAGTCTGGGGCTTCCCTGGTGGCGCAGTGGTTGAGAGTCCGCCTGCCGATGCAGGGGACGTGGGTTCGTGCCCCGCTCCGGGAAGATCCCACATGCCGTGGAGCGGCTGGGCCCGTGAGCCATGGCCGCTGAGCCTCCGCGTCCGGAGCCTGTGCTCCGCAACGGGAGAGGCCACAACAGTGAGAGGCCCGCGTACCGCAAAAAAAAAAAAAAAAAAAAAAAAAAAAAAGACTAGGCTGAACCAGCTCCCTTCTCAGCCTACACGGGGGCACTGGGGTCTCCGCAGGCTCCCCCTCCAGTCTGCTGGCTCCCCTCTTTCTCATGCTTGGCCCCCTTTCCTCCTGTGGTCCTCTCTGCCTTCCCCTGGGTCTCACATTTCAGACCTTGCTGTGCTTCCAGTCCCTCACTCAGGACTCAGACTCCAGTTTCCATTGATGAAGGGGGCGGGAGGGGGCGTGTGCTTACTCAGGCACTTGTCCTCAGCTCCCACTAAAGAAGTTTGTCCCCCGTCCCGCTCGGCTGACAGTGGAAATGGATTTTATCAACCTACCTGTACTTATCCAGTTACACAGATTAGTTTTCTGGGAGCATAATAACACCTTTTCTTATCTGTCCCCTGGAGTCAGAGTCTGCCCTGTCAGTTGCAAAGCCACATTTGGAAATCATCGGGGGGGTAAGCCCTACACTGGGTATAGGACCAGGTCAAGTATGGACTGAAAAATCAACTTAGAATGTATGTATACGCGTATACACATACATTTTGTGCTTTTTTTTTAATAAAAGTGAAACATGTCCTTTCATGGATGTTTGACAAATATGGAAGGATGTAAGGAAGAACACTGAAATCTCTTATAAACCTACCTCCAATATACAGCCACAGTCAAAGTATTTTGAAAATATTAAAAACTTGATTCTCATACAAATCTAAACAAAGCACACATGAAAGATTTACTTAACTCATCACTGAGGGAAACAGCTAGATGATAAAACTGAATGAAAGTGAATTTGAGAGACTGAGTGTACGTGCACTGAGAGAACAAGGAAGGAAGACTGCTAGTTTAGATACCAAGATGGTTCCTATCTTGCAGAGAATAAAACCGTAATCTTTAAGAGCAGATATAACTTGATTAGCTACTGGGGGAAAAAATCCACATGTTGTCATGTAACTTCACAGAGTCCAGGCTCTAAATCAATAGTAAAGACAGTCATCCTACTTATCTGCAGTTTCACTTTTCTGTGGTTTCAGTTACCCCTGGTCAATCACACTCCAAAAATATTAAATGGAAAATTCCAGAAATAAACAATTCATACATTTTAAATTGTGCACCATTCTGAGGAGCATGATGAAATCTCTCTGAGTCCCACTCCATCCCGGCAGGGATGTGAATCACCCCTTAGTTCAGCGTTTCCTTCCCGTTATTCACTTAGTAGCCATCTCGGTTACCCACAGTATCCTAGTGCTTGTGTTCAAATAACGCTTATTTTACTTCATAATGGTCCCAAAGAGCAAGAGTAGTGATGTGGGCAATCTGGATATTCTCTTACTGTGCCTTATTTATGAACTCTAGCATAGGTATATATGTATAGGAAAAAAAAACAATATGAATAGAGTTAGTACTATTTGCAGTTTCGGGCAGCCGCTGGGGGTCTTGGAATACAGTCCCTTCAGATAAGAGGTGACAACTATAATAAGTTAAACAAAGGAATGTTCCCCTAGAGAATCAGATAATCACTGAGCGGCTCTGCTAGACTGTTTTTTTTTTTTTTTTTTTTTTTTTTTTTTTTGCTGTACGCGGGCCTCTCACTGCTGTGGCCTCTCCCGTTGCGGAGCACAGGCTCCGGACACACAGGCTCCGCGGCCATGGCTCGCGGGCCCAGCCGCTCCGCGGCATGTGGGATCTTCCGGGATAGGGGCACGAACCCGTGTCCCCTGCATCGGCAGGCGGACTCTCAACCACTGCGCCACCAGGGAAGCCCTGCTAGACTGTTTTGATATGACATGGAAAGGACATACACTCATTCTTTTTTCCAAGCCTTGGATAGTTTTTCTTAACACATCATTATGATTTTAATAGATTTCCTCTAGCCTTTTGAGTTTTTAGGTTGTATATAAATATGTGAATAAATAAAACACATATTTTTACCAAGTGATGATTATGTTTTATATATAATCAGACATGTTTCTTTTTTCACTTTATAGTGTATCATGAACATTTTTCCATGTCACTAAATATTTTTCAAAAACAATTTTTTTTTTTGTGGTACACGGGCCTCTCACTGTTGTGGCCTCTCCCGTTGCGGAGCACAGGCTCCGGACGTGCAGGCTCAGCGGCCATGGCTCACGGGTCCAGCCGCTCCGCGGCATGTGGGATCCTCCCGGACTGGGGCACGAACCTGTGTCCCCTGCATCGGCAGGCGGACTCTCAACCACTGCGCCACCAGGGAAGCCCCCAAAACAATTTTAATGGCTACTTTTTTTATTCAGATGGATGTGCTATAATTTATGTAACCAATCCCTCATTGTTGAGAACAATAATATTATAGTGAATGTTCTAGAACATAAATCTTTGCATTTCATTTCCACTTATGTCCAATTCCAATTAGTTCCTAGAAGTGAAGTTTCTGTCAACTTTTTAGGTCCTTAATACTTGTAGCCTTTAGGAAGATTATTTCCACTTACACTTTCAGCAACTGAGTGTGATTACATTTATTTCATCACACCCTTACCAACACTGGGTATATATATATTGTATATATATTTCTAACATATATATTTCTAATATTTGACAGTTTAGAAAAAAGGGTATCTTATTATTTTGATTAGCATTTCTTTAATTATCCATGAAGTTATACGTTTTTTTAATTATATTGACTTTTTAAACATTTTTTTGGAGTATAATTGCTTTACAATGTTGTGTTAGTTGCTGCTATATAACAAAGTGAATCAGCTATATCCCCATATCCTCTCCCTCTTGCGTCTCCCTCCCACCCTCCCTATAGCTCTGTTATGTTTTTATGCTAATAAAATCTCACAAAAATGAACAGTAAGGACAGATCTGAAGGACAAAAATACAACAAAAGGCAGCAGGAAGCCTGAGAGAAATGCAAGGGGAAAGGATTTTGTGGCTGACCCCTGTGGCTGGAAGCAGACTTATTGTTGTATGCATGTACGACAGACGGTCACATTCACATGGTCCTCAGGACCCCAGACCAACCCACTGCTATAGACCCAGGACGAACAGGGGAGAGAGGGCAGAGCAGTGGTCAAACGTGTTTCCCAGATCAGAAAGCTGGTTCTCGCACTGGCACTGACTGATCTGCTGTGGCTGGGTTGGTTGTTGGCCCACATAGGTTTACCAGATGGCACAAAAGAGCCTGTTATTTGAGATCTGCCCGGTGTTCGTCCCCAGGATCTGCGGAAGATGTCTGCAGGGGCCAGGAGTATTCCCTGCGTTACATGGAATTCCTCTGGTTACATGGAATTACAGAAGGTAAGAACTGACACTCCTTAAAGATCTTCTTTTACCTGTTGCCTCATTTGCCTGAATGGAATTTTATCCTCACCCCACCTCCAAATTCAGAGTCCCAGGTCAATAGAAAATTCTCCACTCTCGGTTTATAAGTTCAAATGTTTTTTAGTTGAGAAGCATGGATCTAATCTTGCACTTTTGCTGGTTTAGAAACTGAAGCCCAAAGGGCTTAAAGCAAACAAGCAAATGAACAAAAACTCCTTCCCAAAATTAATACAGCAGAACCAGGACTAGAACTCCTGTCTCCCAGTTTCCCATGTGACCCTCGTTTGATCAGCACTGCCTGCCTGGAGGGAGATATTGCATAGGCTGGCTTCCAAAGTTGTCAGATGATGTTGACCAGAGCACATGGACTTCCACTTGCCAGTATTAGAAATGTTTACCTCAAGTGGACTTTCACTAAGATCTGTTTTATGAAACATGTATGTTTTCTCAGAAAAGCAGAGTTTCCCACATATTAGCTGTCCCAAATCCATCTTCACTCATGGTCCAGTCCCCACCCCAACTCATCTTCATCACACCTACCCTCTTATCTTCACACTGGTAGACAGCGAGGAAGAAGAAAATTCCAGTTTAAGTTGAACAGACTAGTTTGGAAAGTTCTTTCTCACATAGACTAGGGAAAGATCTACCCATTTCTTAGTGGATATCTTTATCTCATCAACACTCCTGCTTGGTCGATTTGCTTCGTGATTGGCTTTGGTTTTGTAAACATAGAGTGTAGATCCTCAGCAGCCCCTCCAAGACCCAGGTAGATGCTCCATCATGCACCAGTTAGGTATTAAAAATGCCACAGGAGAGGCTGTATTTTGTGATGACATGCCTGTCTTAGCAGGAGAATGCTTCCTGGGTGTGCAACCAGCACCACATGCTAAAATCATGTAAGTAAACAAGGGCAGAGTTAGAAAGCCAGAAATATCTAGCAGGTATTATAAAGGCATAATTATCTATTAACAATCTACCCAACTCAGTACATCAAAGTATTTCACAAAAAAGCAATCCCAGCATTTAGCTTGGTAAAAGAAAATTTTTAAAGAAGAAAGAAAACTGGGTTTGGGAACAGGTAAAAGAGTGCATCCCTGCCAAGATAAGGAGCTGGTATATGAACAGCTGGCCATTACTACCTGAGATTGTAAAGGATGACAATAACTTCCTCAGCTCATGAGATCCCAAAGAGCTATAATTCTCTCTACTGTTTTTCTGAATGTCCATCTTCAAAGGAGCTTGAGTTCCCAGAAGTGCCACCAACTGAGCATTGGTTTAGGAAACCTCAAGGATATGCCTTCAGTGGAAGGTGAGAATAACAAAATGCTCCCCTGCGGACGTCCTTTTTTGTCATCCTCAGCATTCAATGAAACAAATGTTTTCCACTTCCATAGTGTTAGCACGGTTTTAACACACTGCCATTATAGACTTGCCTGGTGGTGCTCCTGTGAATTACACTGGGGTTCTTGAGATTCTGTTCACACATAAGAGGGCCATGACATCCCATGTAACACTTGGTTCCTTTGTGGTTCTGTTTCCTTCCCAGTCCCACTGATGCCTCCAAGGCCCTGGCATTGCCTGGTGTGGTCCACCTGATAAAAACTCAGGATGACCCATGATAATGGCAGTGAAGTAGAAAGACCATCTGCATAGGACCAGGTGGTATGACCAGAGTGTCTCAGATTCTCATGGTGTTTTCATAGTGGCAGCTGCTACTCCCTGGTGCTATTTTCCAAAGGCCTTTATACGCAGGACCACATGTAACCCTCCTCACAACCTTAGAACCTTAGATTATTTATTTGTACTAAGCCTTATTTCAGAATGAATTTGAGACAGCGAAGAACCCTCTTAGGTTGGCATTTTAAGATGAAGACACAGAGGCTTAGAGAGTTCTAGTGAATTGCCTGAGGTCATAGAGCTAGTGGTGGCGGAGCTGAGCTGGTGTTCAAGCCCCATGCTCTACCCTACAAGAAACCCCACGCATCATCCCAGGGCATGTTGTCCCTGGCTGACAGGGACCTTGCTGCTATACATTTTCATTCCCTTCTGACATGTGACTTATGATGGGGGCAAGACTCTCCATCAAATACATTTTGATTCTGTTTCATTTGTGTTGTTTAATTTTGAAAAATAAATTTTAAAAGTAACCTTGAAAAATCCCTTGAATTGTCCATAAAGTCCAGAACACAAGGTTTTATACATATGATCCTATTCGGTAATGTTTATGCAAACTAAAGTCTGAGAACAGCATGACTTAAAATACGGAACAAAGATTAAGTTTCTATGCAGGTGTCTGAGTATTGAAATCAGTCTCCTTTAACATTCCCATCAAATTCCTGGCTAGGGGTGGAGGGAGAATTCTAAAGGCCACCTGCTCGCCTGCAGGGATTAGACTAATCTAAATTAAGCCTCCAGAATGTTTGTGGTTGTGAGGATTAAAGGTGTTAGAGGAGTCCCAGTTTCAGTGAAGGCTGAGGTTCTTCATAGGTAAGTTAAGTATGCACATGACAGGATTCCATTCTATGATGGTCATGTTTTCTGAGCTGTACCAGGTCAAGATACATGGTTTGAGGCACTAGGACATTGTGTCTGAAATCAGTGCTGTCCTAGGAAATTCCTGAAGTGCCGGTTAACATTGCGTTTGGTTTTCAGTGTGAGAATGTGGAGGCGACCAAAGTCAGGAATCTTGAATTACACTATATCGGTAATACCTTTTGTTTGTTACCGCCCACGGGATGCAATACAACACAGGTCATTCATCAGGCCTGACCAAAAATGAGAACAAAGAAATGTGGAGGAGGCATTTCAACTTTTGATCAAGTCATTGAAGGTCAATTCTTAAGTCCCTTTTCATCATGAAAATTTTAAAATACTGATGCGATTTTAATCGATGATGCTGCTTCTATAGAACTTGGGTGCAACTGACACATCTTAATTCTTCTCATGGAAGTTAGTAAAGAGATGGACCATCCAGAACATCAGACTCAGAGAGGAGTGAGAGGTTTTATGAAAGACATTGAATCCTTGGCCAAAAAATAGTACTGGTTCCATAGACTATGGAAGTCATTTGAAGGTTTGAATAGGAAGGTGATAGGATCAAAATTTCCCTTCAGTGAACCTGGCAGTGCAGTGTGAACATAAGTGTCCACTGGAAACAAGGTCAAAGGTCATTATAGTATGCCAAGTGAGAGATGACGGCTGGTACCTGGGAGTAGAGAGGAGAATACAGGTACAAGTCGCTAACTAGGTGTGAAGAGTAAAAAGAATCAAAGAAAACCTTGAAATTAGAGATTGGCAGAAGATGAGGGTTCAAGGGGCCAGCAAGCCATTTGAGGGTACTGTCCACAGCCAGTTAGAAGGAAATTCTGGTGCTTTGAGAAATGCTGAGGCTGGAGATGTAGGTTTGGGAGAAGCCATGTGAGTGAATGATGTCACCAAAGGAGAGAATAATATCTGAAAATCAATTTTTAAAACATATATCACACCTAGTTTTTCAGAGATTTCCGAATAAAAAGACAAATACTCTACGACCAGAATCTGAAGTAAAGGGGTGGAGAGAGAAGGAATTTGTCCTATGATTTATTAAGGAAAATTATAGCCACCAAACTCATGGCAGAAGCTGGAGTGAGAAGAGATAGAAACAGAGGCCTGAAAACAGAATCTTTGGCAATACTTTTCACTGGAGTTACTATTAAATTCCCAGACTTCTATCACAGAGAGAACTAAAATCGGATGAACCTAATAATTCCAGGATACCCTTCCTAGATATTCAGGGGTATGAATTCAAAAGCTGCCCATATATAAATATTTTTTGGTACCAGGTCAATTTAAAATTTATGTTGATGGGTTGATCATTAAATGCTTCTTTCCAATTGCCCTGGTACTTTTCTGCACCATCTCCAGCTTCTTGAAGGCAAACAAACTATATTCTACCTATGATTAATTATAGATTTCTGAAGTTTTTACTTTGCACTTCAGTGAAATTTAGAAAAAAAAGATTTTATCCTCCACTCCTTCCCTCCCCTCTCCCCCTCACATGCAACCATTTATTCTTCACAGCTGAGGTCCCTGTGGGTTTTAGAGGACTCTTCCTTCTTTTTAAATTTTTTAATATATTTTTTAAACTTTTTATTGAAGCATAGTTGAATTACAATGTTGTGTTAATTACTTCTGTACAGAAAGTGACTCATTTATATATATATACATTCTTTTTCATATTCTTTTCCATTATGATTTATCACAGGATATTGACTACAGTTCCCTGTGCTATACAGTAGGACCTTGTTGTTTACCCATTCTGTATATACCAGTTTGCACCTGCTAAACCCAAACTCCCAGTCCAACCTTCTCCCACCGCCCTCCCCCTTGGCAACCACCAGTCTATTTTCTATGTGCCTGATTCTATTTCTGTTTCATAGATAGGTTCATTTGTGTCATATTTTAGATTTCACATATAAGTGATACCATATGGTATTTATCTTTCTCTGACCTACTTCACTTAGTACGATAATCTCTAGTTGCATCCATGTTGCTGCAAATGGCATTATTTTGTTCTTTTTTATGACTGAGTAGTATTCCATTGTGTATATGTACCACATCTTCTTTATCCATTAATCTGTTGATGGATATTTATGTTGCTTCCATGTCTTGGCTATTGTGAATAGTGCTGCTATGAACATAGGGGTGCATGTATCTTTTTGAATTACAGTTTTGTCTGGATATAGGCCCAGGAGTGGGACCGCTGGCTCATATGGTAGTTCTATTTTTAGTTTTCTGAGGAACCTCCATACTGTTCTCCATAGTGGCTATATCAGTTTACATTCCCACCAACAATGTAAGAGGGTTCCCTTTTCTCCACACCTAAAGAGGCCTCTTTCAGTGGGTGCTGGTTGTGGTTTGGATTTAATCTTTCTAGTAGATAGATGCAAGACGAATGACTGGCTGGGTGTGACTGCTGAAGTGCTAGTCTCTATGTGCTGGGTAAAGCCACCCCTGCCCCTTGGGCAGTTTCACTGCAGAAGTAGATTCACCCTTGGGTGAGAACATCTCGTTATTTATTCTTATCTGATCACTGACTTTTTGCTCAAGTCAGTAATAATTAGTTTCTAGTTCTTAAGAATACGCCAATGAAAGCAGATAGGGAAATGGAGCCAAACATGTGGGAGATTTTAAATTGCACATAATCGCTCAATTCTCCTGTGTATAATAATAGCTGCCTGTGAAAACTTTGCCAAATTAAAATGATTCAAGATAGGAAACCAAATGTTACTCCCATGACCTAGAAGAAAATAATAGTAACACTTAGTAAAATGTGCTGTATTGTGTTTTGAATATGTTTAAATTAAGTAGCTCTAAAAATAAAACCCTGTGGGAATTCCCTGGCAGTCCAATGGTTAGGACTCTGCACTCTCACTGCGAGGGCCCGGGTTCAATCCCTGTCGGGGAACTAAGACCTCGCATGCCGCAAGGCAACGCCAAAAATTTTTTTTAATAAATTAAAAAAAATTTTTTAATAAAAATAAATATAAGACCCTCATCTGCTTGATGTGTTTAGCAGGGGAAACACACTTAGGACAGGAACATTATTATGTGGCACGAAAGGCAGAGGATAAAGAAGTGGACATAACCTGTCAAGCCAGGATGCAGCACTAACACAGGTTGGTACATTTCTAGTCACGATTTTTGGGTCATGATGCACTTCTAAATGAGGTGTTGTCATTTTCTTGATTTATAGCTGTGGAACCCAGGTATAAAAGCTAATGCTTAGGCAAACATTAAACATCAAGAGAAAGGCAAAGCCCAGCCCCGATTTGTACCAGTCTCCTCTAGTCTCCTCCAAAAGTCCTCCTCCCCTTCTTCCCAGGTAATAGCTGCCTCCTACGTCATAAAAAAGGAATAACAATAATTGAGGCCCATCAAGTATGAACTGCCCCAATCCCCATCTCCCCTCCCCACCTCCACCATGCATGCAGTCTCGGATGGTGAGGGCTCCTCCCTCCTTTCCGGGGTCAGTGTTGACACCAGCTCCCTTGTTCCACACACTCTCCACAATTATCCCTTCTATGTTCCATACCTTTAACTTCCATCTCTTTACTGCCTCATTCTGAGAAATTCAAGTCCATCCCATCCTTAAAAGTAACCCTCTCTTGATTCTGCTTCCTCCTCTAGCTATTGTTTCTTTCTCCTTCCTTTCAGAGACAAGTTTTTATAGCAATTTCCTACCCTGTCTACTTCCTTCCTTCCCGTTTATGCCTCAACTTACTGCTTCTGCCAAGGCCACCAGTGGCCTACTAGTCCTCCAATGTGAGAGACTCTTCAGCTCTTTCTGGACATCTCTGCTGCCTTCTCTGCTGCAGACCGTTTGGTCCTTGCAACTCTACTCTCCTGGCTTCTCTGACATTAATCTCTCGAGCTTCTCTTTATGCCTCTTTGTTCCTTCTTTAATTTCTCTCTGGCTCCTCCATCTCTGCCTAGTCCTATTATTCTTCTGGAAATCCAGACCCCTTAGAGTATAAAGGTATAGACCTTTCTCCCAAAGAAAAAGGACCTTTCTCCCAGATAAACTATTTCCTGTATAAGTAAGTCTACCAGCTTCAACAAACAACCCCAAACCCTAATGGATTAGCACAACCAAGGTTGATTTCTTGATTGGGCAAATCAATGTGAATGTTCTCCTAGGTGGCTCTTCTCCAAGCATGATTCAGGAAGCCACCCTCCAACATTATGTGGCTCAGCCATCTTGGAGTCTTCAGCTTCCAACTGCACAGATGGGAAGTCAGGGAGAGTGAAAGATGCATATGATCCTGCCCCCATTCCATTGGCCAGAGCTTGGTCACATGATGTCACCTAGAAGCAGGGGAAGGTACCTGCCCCCATTCCATTGGCTGGAGCTCAGTCACATGATTTCACCTAGAGGCAGGAGAAACTGAGAAAAGTAGTAGCTACACACTTAGAAAGGAAGAGAAGTGGGTATTGGCGAATGCTGCGGGGTCTCCCAGACTCCTTGATGCCTAGATTAAGAACTGCTTTAAATGTTAGAATTCCCCTGGATCCCATAGCTCATTGCTCTTCACTTTCTTTAAGGTCTCATTGGTGATCTTATTGTCTCTCATCGTTTCTCTACCCTCTCCATGCTGGTAATTATCCACTTTAGCTCTGACCTTTCCCATGAAGATCTGACTTCTATATCTAAGATATTTCATTTTGTTGGGCCATGGACACCTTAAAATCAACAAGATCAAAACTCAACTAACCATCCTCCTCCTTAAACCAATTTCTTATTCTGTTTTTGACCTTAAATAATGACCTTATCATTCACTTACTCACAGAAGGCAGAAAACTAAGTGGCATTCTCAATCTCTCACCCTCACTTCCTGCAGAAAATCCTCCCAACTACCTCTTAAATGTTCTTTGAAAACTATTTAACATGTTTCTCTTGTGTTTTACTATTTAAATTTTTTTGAAAAATTTCAGTCATTTGGAAAAATGAAAACCTATATGCTCTTCCCCTAGATTCACCAATTATTAATATTTTGCCATATTTGTGCCCTTCTCTCTCTCTCCCCTACCCCACCCTCCTCTATCAGTGTTCGTTCTTCTGAATGCTTGAAATTCTTCAAAATAAAAAATTTAAATAGCAAAACATCAGAAGGAAATAAAATGTTAAATACACACACACATATTCCTACAGTATCTTCCTTCATAATCACAGCACAATCATTCTTGGGAAATTTAACATTACATAATACTATTTCTCTCATATATGAGTCATATTCAAATTTCTCCAATTGACTCAATAATGTCCTGGGATTTTTGGGGTTTTTTTTCCTGGTCCTGGATTGAATCCAGGATCATACACTGCATGTCTCTTTTATCTCTTTTATTCTAAAACAGTCTCAGATATTTTTTTCATGGCACCGATATTTTTGAAGAGCCAGGAGGACCGTTCAGCAGAATATCCCTTTGTTTGGATTTGATGGGTTTTCCCTCCTGATTGGATTCAGGGTAAACATTTTTGGCAGGAACATCAGGAATGTCTTTTGAGCACCACACATCTGGAGGCACAAGACCTTAATGTGCCCCATTATCAGTGATACTAAGTTTGATCATTTGGTTAAAGTGGTACTGTCCGGTTTATCCTATGCAAAGGTATCTTTTCCCCTTTGTAGTGAATATGCTACCCGTGGAGTGATAGTTTGAGACTGAATGAATATTCTGTTCCTCCCAAATCTTTCACCCATTGTTTTTATTTATTTATTTATTTAAAATTTTATTTTATTTATTTATTTTTGGCTGCGTTGCGTCTTCATTGCTTTCTCTAGTTGCAGCAAGCGGGGCCTAATCTTCGTTGCGGTGCTCAGGCTTCTCATTGCGGTGGCTTCTCTTGTTGTGGAGCACGGGCTCTAGGAGCACAGGCTTCAGTAGTTGTGGTGCGTGGGCTCAGTAGTTGTGGCGCACAGGCTTAGCTGCTCCGTGGCATGTGGGATCTTCCCGGACCAGGGCTCGAACTCATGTCCCCTGCATTGCCAGGCGGATTCTTAACCACTGTGCCACCAGAGAAGCCCCACCCATTGGTTTTAATATCACTAATGATTCTTGCCTGGTGATTTCTTCTAACTTTATTATACATTTTACATTTATTACTTGACATTCTTCTGTAAAGAAATTAAAATTTTTTGTATCAATACGGGCTTTAAAAAAATTAATGTGTCAAAATCCTTTCAAACCATATGATTTTTGACACTCAGATTGTTCCACATTTGCCAGTAGGAGCCCCTTCAAGCTGCCTCCTGTAGCCTTTTGACATAAATCCATCAGCTTTTGAGCACATTCTTACTTTCTAACTCAACAAGATTGTGTCCTTTCTTGGCCCCAAATCTGGAATTGACCTTTCTCCACGGAGTCCTGGTTACTTGTAGTGGGAAATGGTATTGAGAAACCAGATCTGGTGTTAGGTGTGTTCATTGCTACAGGGGCGTCTTTGCTCTTTCCTATTTTCAGTTAGGAAATACATATTTTTAAAAGAAATGAGTTCATATTTCTTTTAATACTTCTAATTCCAATCCAAAACTTCAGGGTTCTTCCTCACTTACCCCCATTCCATATTTGTAACCCCCTTCACCCACACTGAGAACTCTGGTTCCCAAAAATATACATGTATTTATTCATTTGCACAGTCCTGTAAACACCCACACAAAATAGTTTCAGAATCACTACACTCAGCACTACAAACCAGAAACTTACTAAGTAAAGTTGAAGCTTTCTTTTTATTCTAACAATCGATCCTAGTGAGAGTGTATACCCTGAAAATCGAGTTCAAAATCTACTTGGATTAATGTTTTGTGATAATAGCATCAGTTTTACATACAGCTAAATTCATTTGTTTCTGTTTATATATTCAATTTTAGAGAATTTTCCCCATCGCCATTTATGTAATTTTTTATCATGTAAAACATCCTCATAACTATTAATGGCTGTATATAATGCTTCAGTTGTTGATATTTCACTAGTAAGCTATTTGGGCTTAACTTCAGACTTTACAAAGCCTTCTTCAGGGGATTCAGAAGAGTTTTCAGAAATATATTATAATTAGTAATTTGTTCTTCCCCAGTGTCCTTGTACACCTAAGAGTGCGACATACCATCTCCTGCCAACCTACCTGCCATGATTATCCCTTGGGATACGGGCCACAAGCGGGGACTCATGGTGTTTATCCTCGCCTCCACTCCTCTTACCCCAGCCGTGGTGTTTGGGGCACTGCTGGGACTCCCGCCACCCCCAGGCAGAAATGACCCAGCAAAGACCATCCTTTTGAGCAGCAGTGGTCTTAATCCCTGGTGCAATTACTATCACCTGGAGAGATTTTTGAATGCTGATACTTATCTCCCCTTCAGACCAGTTAGGTCAAAATCCCTGGGTGTGGGATTTTGTCAGTCAGGCTTCTTTGTTTGTTTGTTTTCCTTCATGCATTGCTTTATGAGGAGCTACTTATCAGTCTTGAAAACTCTGAGCACAAGGTTCTCGAGATGCCACCCAATCCAAATATCTATTGATAACAATCCATGGAGGGGCTCTTTTTTTCCCCAGAAGTATATCAAGAGTTAATTATGCATCCCCGAATCTTTAGAAATCATTTAAAATTTTATGTAACTTAGATGTAAATATAGATAATAAGATAGAAATTACATGCAGTGGTGCTTTGATATTTTCAGTTCATCCCTCATCCAAGAATTGGTGAGTCTTCAGACAGTTAGAGCTAAAGACTGTCCTTGGCCTTTCTCTGCTTCAGTTTTACAATATGTTTATGTTTCTAGTATCTTTCTTACCCCACACAGCTCTGTGGATGTCTGATTCAGGACCCTTCTTGCACTACACGAATTATTCTCGGTTCCTAGACACCTAGTCTTCTTATCATCGTGTTTCCACAGAGGCTGCTCCCACCACCACTCACTGCAAAGAATGCCTCCTGCTCCTCCCCTGGCCTCTCATCCAGGGGCTCACCTGCTCTACCTTCTACCTGTCTGTTCCTAGTGGGGCTCAGCATTCTGTGCTGGTGGGCTGTATTCTGCCCAGTGAGGCAGCAGAAATTATTTCCTGATTGATGTCTGAGTCAAACACGGATCCTGTACTGAGCAGACACATAGACATACAAAGAAAGAGACACCTTTCTTTAACTTGCTCCCATCTGCAGCTGCAGAGTTACCATCACCACTCCTCACCTGCCTCATTGGGACCATCACCAGCCTCAGATCCAAGGTTACCTTCGTGGCACACGTGCTGCCTTGCCTGCCTGACTCAGGATCATTTTTAAAAGGCATTATAGGCATATGTTCAATTTTTAGTAGTCCAACCAAAATTAGGCAGACTGTGATCTTAAGGGCTTCATAAAGGAGGTGGTATTAAGTGACTTAGTGAAAAAAGAAAAGGGTGGGGTTCAGTATGCTGAAGAAAAACCACTAGGTTTCTGTTATGGGCTTCGCAAGCAAAGTGATGTTTTCTTGGGAGGTGGCTTCGGCCACTTTTATGGGGTGGATTTAAAATAGAAATGGTTAGAGAAGACTCTGGAATTTGAACAACTGCAGTAGTTTGGATGTAAGAGAATTAAGGCTCAGACAAAAGGATGGCTGTTGAAAGAGGAGAATAGAATCCTAGAAATGTTATGAGAGAAGAAATAAATGGCAAGCTTTGAACATGGATTCGTATTTGGATGGAGAATATGAGAAATTAAGGCTTGAAACAAAACTTTGCAGAATAGTTAATCATTAATGCCATTAATTATATAAAGAATCTTGTCAAAGTTAATAATAAAGGAATCAAAAAAAAATCTCAAACTAGAGGGTATGGAGAAAAGGGAACCCTCCTACACTGTTGGTGGGAATGTAAATTGGTGCAGACACTATAGAGAACAGTATGGATGTTCCTTAAAAAACTAAAAATAGAGTTACCATATGATCCAGCAATCCCAATCCTGGACATATATCCGGAAAAGATGAAAACTCTAATCGAAAAGATACATGCACCCTAATGTTCATAACAGCACTGTTTACAATAGCCAAGACATGGAACCCAAATGTCCATCAACAGATGAACGGATAAAGAGGATGTGATACATATATATATATATATATATATATATATATATATATATATATATATATATATATATACAGTGAAATACTATTCAGCCACAAAAAAGAATGAAATAATGCCATTCCCAGCAACATGGATGGACTTGGAGGTTATCATACTAAGTGAAATACATCAGACAGAGAAAGACAAATATCATTCGATATCACTTATATGTGGAATCTAAAGATATTATACAAAGGAACTTGTAAATTTACAAAACAAAAATAGACTCAGACAGAGAAAACAAACTACGGTTACCAAAGGGGAAATGTGGGGGGAGGGAATAATTAGGGATTTGGGGTTAACAGACACATGCTACTATCCTTAAAACAGATAAACAACAAGGTCCTACTGTATAGCACAGGGAACTGTATTCAATATCCTGTGATAAACCATAATGGAAAAGAATCCGAAAAAGAATATACACGTATAACTGAATCACCTTGCTGTATACCTGAAACACTGTCAATCAACTATACTTCAATTTAAAAAAAAAGAAAGCAATGAAAAAAATCTCAAACTACTCAGAGGAAATCCAATGAATTGTTTTTGATAACCAATCTTAAAAACTGAGAGTTATGTACAAAAACCACAAAAAGTGGTCCATTGTGACTCCTAAGAAAGATCAACAGAAAAGGAACTTCTTAAACATAAAGATAGCTTCCCAGCTGCCTCATTTATTAAGAAGAAGCAAGAAATTTATAGCTTCCTACTCTTTCCTGGGTGTTATTCTACTCTTTGTCTCCTAACTCATATAGTCAAGAAGATGACAATGGTTTCTGGAATATTCCATAAACATGAACTCACAGTCTCAAATCATTTAAAGTTGTGATTCTATTTTTTTCCTCTCCATTTTATTCCAACCCATTTTATTCTAAAGGTAGGGATGACATAATAATAAATGGAGGATGCCACCTACTACTTGGGAAATATAAGGTGTGGAAAGTCATTACATGCAATAAAAATTCAGTGATTGACTAGCTTGCAGTTTCAAATATCTACAGAACCCTGTGTTCACCCACAGGCTCCACTGACAGTGTGATTTCTGCACCTTCTTATCAAGCTCCACTACTGCACTATGTGACAGTTGAGTCACTGCACATAAAAGAAAAGGGAACATTAATGCAGGGAATGAGAGAAAGGCTAAAGGTAGGATGAACGTGTGAATAGAAGCCATAGCATTTGCAGGTCTCCTTGTTTGGGGGGACCTTGGGAATACAGACAGATTAGGATTTGGGGTGACACTGGGCCAAGCCTGATTCATCCTCATGCATTTATAACCTGGTTATACAAATGCTCCTGTTCACTGAAGGATATTCTTCTGGCACCATCAACACTGTAGAACATAGCCTTGAGTATGTAAAGAAGCAGAAAATACCACTAAGAATCTAAAACAACCATCACAAAGCTCAAGCACTATACCCCAGGAGATTTCAGCCTGTGGGAGAAGAACTTTGGTTCTTACTCTGAGCTCTATCAAGACTAATTTACAAGCATGGGTGATTTCCCACTCCACCGTGCATTAGAAGTAAATCCCTGCTCAGACATCACCTTCTCTAGGAAATCCCCCTGTGTGAGCCTAGATTCCCTGCACAGTTCATTCAGCCTCATAATTGGTGAGCACTTCCCACATGCCAGGTGCTCTCTTTCCCAGCACCCTGAACATCTCATCCTGAATCAAGTGGCTTGTCATAAGCTGGTCTCCCTGCCAGACCACTGGCTTCTTGTGGGGGGAAGTTTCCTGCCTTTGCATTTCTATTCTCCTAGTATCTAGCACATAAAATACACATACAAGATGCTCAATAAGTATGTGCTGAAATGCAGTGCGTGACAGCACACCATAAAGGAGTCAGGCGGGGGGCTTCCCTGGTGGCGCAGTGGTTGAGAGTCCGCCTGCCGATGCAGGGGACACGGGTTCGTGCCCCGGTCCGGGAAGATCCCACATGCCGTGGAGCGGCTGGGCCTGTGAGCCATGGCCGCTGAGCCTGCACGTCCGGAGCCTGTGCTCCACAACGGGAGAGGCCACAACAGTGAGAGGCCCGCGTACCGCAAAAAAAAAAAAAAAAAAAGGAGTCAGGGGTCAGGCAGGTAGAGGGTCATACACGGCTGCTTTCCTTGAAGGGATCACTCATTCAACAGATAGATAAGTAGTTCAGGGTTCTTCAATAGAGCCCACCAGAGAGTATCAAGTAAGTCAACCGGAACAGTGATTGAGACATTAAAATAATGGAAGAAACTCAGAACGTTTAGTCTGAAGAAGAAAAGAGCTGATGGTGTGAGCGTGGGCCACTGTCAGGAGACGGGAAGCAGCCAAGGGAGGAAGGGCTGTACCTGTGGACGCCGAAAGCCAAACAAAACACAGCGACTGGTCAGCCAGGATAGAATCCCCAGGGCTCCCGTCTCACCCTGCCCCCTCCCTGCAGTCTCTAAGCTGGGGCTCCCTGGACGTTGGACTTCCTCCCTCCCCTGATCGCCTTCTGGCATCGACGGTCGCACATCAGGGCTCCCCGGCACTGACGCTCGGCCACCCCACCTTCAGCCGTACTCTAGTGACTGCGTGTCCTTTTGATGGATGTCTCAGGTTTCCCCAAAACGACTTCCACAGAGCTCACTCATCGTTTCCTCTCCTCCCTCCCACCGCCCTTGCCCCAAGGCTTGTAGGTGTCATGGCATGACACCCTTGGCATCCGGAAGGAGGGCAGAGGTTTGAGCCTGTCCCAGACACACCCCTCCTCTGCTTATACCAAGGGAAACACTTACGTGGCCACTTCTCAGCAGCTCCTCTCCCGCCCGGAGCCTGGGCCTCATCCTTGACCCTCATCCAAGCCCAGCTGCCTTTGCAGCTTTGTCTCGTGTTCCAGAACCGCACTGAGTCCCTCCCACGGCCCCTTTGACTCACTGTCTAATCCCTTGGCAATAGGTATGGAGGCATCACTGGCCTATTGGGCTTTTTCCTGTGTGCCCCCCGATGTTTCTGACTATTCTAGAAGCTTCAGAACTCGTCTTTTCTCTACCTGCTCATCTCCTTGAGGGAGGCCCCACCTTTTACCTTTGCTTCCTACTGAGCCCTCAAATAGAAACCCACAGCCCACTCCATTTATAGATGGAATCTTCATGACCCACCCCCCCTATGATTTTGTGATACACATATTTTTAAATTCTCGCAATACATGTATTCTAATTTAAATAACAAATATATGCTATAACACCTTGGAGGAGGAGGTGCTGTCCTGAGATCCAGAAAACAATGGTTTGTCCTAGCTCCACAGAAGGTTGGGAACGCTGCGCCCATCCAGCAGAGCTGTTCTTTCCATTCTTTTCTTTACCTGGGGTCGGACTCACTGATTCAGGAGATATTCATACAAGAGGGCACTCCCCCCCCAAAAAAAGTGTTCCTTATTTGGGACTTCTTAAATAAATTATGCTGCATCTATATGATGGACTGCTAGGCAGATATTAAAATAAATGAGGTAGAGCTTTATATGCTGCTATGGGAAAATACCCAAGAATGATGTTTATAATATTACACCTTTTGTAAAAATCATCTCACAAAAGTATGGCGTATTCATAAAAATAACTTCTAGAAGGAATTTCAAGGAAATGATGACAGTGGTTACCTTCAGGAAGAGAGACAGGGCTGGTAAGTGGGCAGGGGAGACTTCACTCTTCATCTTGTACCTTCCTGTATTATTTGATTTTTCTAACTGGGTACATGTACATGTTCATAATCCCTTCTATGAAGCCCTTTAGGCCAGATGTATTTTGGGATTCTTATTTTCCTGATTTAAAAGATCATATGATCTGTCTACCAGATATTATGTAAAATCTTCAGCAGAGTCTGGGGCAACATACGCTATTCAAGATTGTATTTCCTCAGCGAAGTGTATGATTATTCACACTGAGATTTTTTAGAAGACTATGAATCTCATCATTGGATGAGATCAAGTCAAGTTTCTCCACCATGTTGGTTTTCAGGGCTTTTTGGAATTCATAATTGCAGATAAGGGACTGAGGACTTATATTAGCACTATTCAATTTTTCTTATGATAACAGGGTGTGAGCAATGAGATAATGGATGATTTTTTTTCTTTATACTTTGCTATATTCTATTCCTTACTTTTCTCTGCATGTTTTTTACTCCCCAGAAGCAGCTGACAGTAATATGCTCAGAGGAACAAGAACACACACTCACTAGGACAGAGTGGCAAAACCCTAAATGACAACTGAGGGCAAAAAGAGCCAGTAATCCAACAAAGGACAAGGAGCTCTAAATTCTGCTGGGTGTTAACAATTTGGGTCAATTTGTTATTGCTTCGCAGGGCAGAAGAAGCAGGGTGAGAGCATTCCCCATTGAATTCAGCCTCACAATAGGAAAGAGGGAGATAGGAGAACAGTGCCCAGCAGGCATTCGAACTGTAACTATTAGTGCAGCTGAAAATGGCAAGAGGCCCAAGAGAAAGCTCATGACTAAATTCTAACAATAAAGTGTACATGTAGGCTTTTCTCTACTTCACAGTTTTCATGGAGTGGCACCTTTGCTATTCACAGATGGCACACACTTTTTGATGAACCCACTGATCCTGTACGTACTTGAATGAAACTGTCTTTATTTTAGGGACTTTTGGTACTTCATTTGTGACTGCCTCACTGTCAAAGATTCGTGTACAGATGGCAGGGAGAACAGAGTTCTAATTTTATTTCCAGGCTGCTGTTTGATTCATGTCTACACAGATGGGGCTGTATTGGTAGTTCATGATGTAGTTGGATCGGGACAAGGTATTAACACCAAAATGATACGTGTGAGGTTGTTTCAGTTTCACCATCAGCCAAGATTAGACTTTATAAAATATTCCCAGACACTATTATATCACCTGTGGGCTTTCTAATGCAATGACCAGAATTGCCCACAGGTGTCCCTAGGCGCTCATTCTGGATTACCTGTCAATGAGGCAGCTGGGATTTGGGAAGGGGGCTTCACCTCCCTTCTCTAGTGAGAGGGGTTTCACCAAAACTCAGCTCCCCAAGGACCACTGGTTCCTTTCCTCCTGTAGAGAATCTGTAATTGCTCATGGGCTCCTAAGCCAAGATGCTGGGCTACCAGCATTCCAGACAACTCTTGTACATAATTAGCACCCCAAATTCAGACTTCCTGGTACCAGACAACCTGTTCATTGCCTCATCAGTGAGCCCACTTTCTCATGCTCATCTTATCAAAGGGGGGCCCATAGTAGAGTCAGGGTCCTTCCTCTAGAATATGGACCCATGATGCATGTACAGTGGGCCTCTCCATGGGTCATGAAAAGATGGGAAATCTGTGCTTTCTCTTTGCAAGAAACCCCTTTCCTCAATAAAGACTTTTTAAAACCCATGTCATGTGGCATTGTGGGATTTGTTTTGACCTCTGACACTTGACAGGTTTGGGGTATAGGGAAGCACTTCCTATTTAAAAGTTTTTAAACTCTTAAAAATATTTGGTTGTTATGTGTCCACCTAAAGCATAGATTATGAATCTCCTTATCACTTTTCAAAAGAGATAAAAGACTTTTCTATAGGTTTAAATTAGTGTCCTAGAGCACATTCTGTCCACTTGTTTTCCTGTGCATGTAGCCAGCCATGAATTAAAGATACTGATGTCTTGTATACATCTTGGCAAGATAAATACCATGACTGTGCCCAACCTTGGTCTCCACTAGTGCAGACGTCAATGGCAAAGCTGTGTGGGTGATGATTTTACTGACACCAAACCTCCTCTTACATCTCAAACCCTTTTTCCAGAGGAGCCCTCTGCTCTAGTCCAGAAAATTTCTCATGATGCCTTCCTTCCTCATGAGCACCGGACAGAAGAGGGTAAAACACCATCTCATAGTGTTTCGCTGTACCACCTGAAATAGTGGGCACAGGATTATTGTTTAGCAGTGTAAGTTCTATTTTTCCTTGATACATTTTAAGAACACCACCCCAAGACCCTAACTTCACAAAGGCAGGACACACTGCCTTTCTTCCTGAAGCATTATTTGAAGTATAGAATGTAATATGATCCATTCATTCCCAGCCTGGCCATGGGAAACCACAGAAGAAGGGGGCTCAAGAGGAACTCTCAGGTGGAGATAATTGATTGGATCTTGAGCCAGGAGGTTATCTCTTTGAAGGCTTGAAATGTAAATTGGTACCACTCCTGTACCCTTGCCATTTCACTATGTCCAAGCAGAGCACAGTTATAACAAGCCCCTACACAAAATACCTCCTTACTTGAGAACGATGACCACCCCAGACAGCCCTCTCAGGGGTTCGGAGAGCCAAAGGTCATGGTAGCTAAAAAAGGACAAGTGCAACGTTCCACTTTGAAAGGGTATGGGCAGAGATCTCCCTGGTTTGGTCTGCCGAACTTGAGTACCAAGGCCAAGAGTAACCT
Source organism: Mesoplodon bidens (assembly GCF_964165515.1). Lineage (NCBI taxonomy): Eukaryota > Metazoa > Chordata > Mammalia > Artiodactyla > Ziphiidae > Mesoplodon > Mesoplodon bidens. The sequence goes on from NC_138165.1 coordinate 78,615,680, forward strand.
ACTCAATACTGGTAACTCTGTAACCATTCGGGTTACAAGAATGTCTTCTTTAAGAAGTGTCACTTAGATGACATCAAGCACTATAGTTACCTAATCTTATTTAGTACCTAAAACAACCCTTCAAAGCAGGTATTAGGGTGACCATATCATCCAAACCAAGATACTCTGGACAGCAAAGGAAGTCGTCAATATTAACGTAAAGATAAGAAGTGTAACCAAGGGATTGTCCTGGGCAGACCAGGTGTGTGGTCACCTACTGTTAGTACCTCCAGGTCACAGATGAGATCCCTGAGGCATGGAGAGTGTAAGTCTGCTGAGGAGAAGCAGAGCTATTCAAGCCCAGGGATGTCTGACTCCAAAACCCACGTCTCTTCATACCACGCGGCCTCGCTCTTACCTGATCTGGGAATAGTTCTGGTGCTCGCTGCTCTGGGCAGTGGTATTCATAGCCTTGCCAAGTATGCTGCAAATCTTAAATGGAACCTTAACAGATCAAGCAAATAAGAACAGAGCTGTTTTGGTAGAACTGGGCGAATGGGGCTCACATTGTCTGGCTTCCCTCCAGCCTCCTCCTTTACCTCCTGGGTGACCCTCTAAGCCCCACCGTTTTTACAAGGAACACCAGGGCCTGGCCATCACCTAGATGTGGAGTCAAACCACATGGAAGCTATTTGAGGAAGGACAGAGAATATAATGGTCAGTGCCAGATGAGAACCTCTGCTGCATTTAGAAGTCCTGACCATTTAATTCTCTGTCACTCTGCTTTTTCCACCTGCAGCGTTCCTGCCAGACCCTCATGCAACACCATGAGCCCATTAGTAGCCAGAATCCTAATGACACCCAGAAGGGGCAGGTGAGCTCCAGGTGTGGCTGAAGCCTGCAGAGCGCCGGTGGGCTGTGTGGTAGAAGCATTTGTCTCATGTTCTACTGCATCCCTCAGGGCTTCCTTCTCCTCCCCTGCCCAGTGCTGCCCCATCTTCAGGAGCAGACGGATCACCTGGGCATCTTGTTAAAATGCAGATTCTGATTCAACAGGTCTTGGGTGGCACCTTAGAGGCTGCATTTCTCTCAAGCTCCCAGGTAATGACTATGCTGTTGGACTGCACGTTAAGTAGCAAGAGCTTAGGCGACAGGTACACATCAGCAACACGGATTTTACAGAACAGGAGTATGTGGTTCATATGGATATGTTTTCACATCCGGAGAAGCACTTCAGAGCTGTTAAATGCTGTTCTTGTTTAAACGCAACTTACTGTGTGTCTGGTTATTAGCAAAAGAAAGTAGAGCTTATACCATCCCGTTCACTTCTGGGAATTTACAGAGAAAAAGCAATACATTTATAGGAAGTCCTTGCGTGAGAAGCTGTTAAGTTTGATCATGTTTTGAAAAACACCTTTGACTAATTTACAAATATGTGCTACTTTCCACATGCACATTTTAAACTTTCATGGGAAAACTGGATAGGTATTCCCTGGGTGGCAGTTCTTGCTCTTCTTCCAGGAATAAAATGTTCATATGACAACATGACCCAGATTTTAAAATTGAGGGAGGAGAGGTTCTGCAAAGCCACATGAGTGCTTAATTAGTGCTGTTTGAAAGTCACTTTGATGTTTCATGGGAGACCCTCAGGGAGCAGTGATGGATGGGACACACTGGCAGCAACATAAGTGATCTACCGGAGTTACCTCTTTTTCACTTTGTTCCTTTGAACTTAAAAATATACTATGCATATTCTAACCATAGCCCATGGCTGTAGCTCCACCCTAGGCCCAGGAATGGGGACAGGAAGATTTTGCTTGGGGTCCCTGCATTTAAACTTGCACCACAGACTTTTACCTCCATCACTTTTACAATTGTTCTTCAAACAGATTCACCAAAACAGTGACTTTGTCTCCTCACCATGCTTGTTGTTCACTCAGCAAATTAATATTCCCAATAATAAGAAGTATGACTGAGGGCTTCCCTGGTGGCGCAGTGGTTGAGAGTCCGTCTGCCGATGCAGGGGACACGGGTTCGTGCCCCAGTCCGGGAGGATCCCACGTGCCGCGGAGCGGCTGGGCCCGTAAGCCATGGCCGCTGGGCCTGCGCGTCTGGAGCCTGTGCTCCGCAACGGGAGAGGCCACAACAGTGAGAGGCCCGCGTACCGGAAAAAAAAAAAAAAAAAAAAAATGTCATTAAGAAGTATGACTGCAAGAAAATGAGCATTTTCCCATGTTTTGATCCTTTTCTCCAGTTTTATATTTTTCCTTTGAAAACATTTCTCTTTTGCAGGTTAACGAAGCCTTTACTCAAAAGCATTAGTCTTTCTACCACTTGGATATTTTAGGTAAGGGGTATTTAATACTGTCCTAAAATTATTCTCTATTAGAAGAGAAAAGAAGCTTTGAAAAGTCATGCTTCATTGTTCACATTTTTTAATATTGTTTATTATTATTTATTTTATTTTACTTTCATTGAAAGGAATGTTTCTTTCATTAGGGAGAGGAATGTATTATCATGCTGGGATGGTGGAAATTTTTCAGATAAGTCCCATAATTTCCTACATGTAATGTCTCGTTACACCTAAAACAACCACAGGTTTACAAGCTAGTTGTTGATGGTCCCATGCATAATGTCAACAGCTTAGGACAGAGGGATTTTTGCAAAGCTTTTTAGTGCTGTCTGGCATGGATTTAGCGCTTATGTCTTTTGGTCTCAATAATTAATAGGATGCAACATTTGTTGCTTCCTAGTATATCTTGCCCTCCAGAAATGTTGCCTTACATTCTGCCTCCTGAGGGTCTCTTGTCAAATGGAGGCTTGATTATAGTAGCTGTGAGTCAAACCACAGATGACCAAAACAGCCCCATACAAATATAGTTGAACAATGTACCACATCAGACAAGGGAGTTTGTCCAAGCAGGCAACAAGGAGATCCCACTGGAAGCAACAAAAACTAACCTTGCTCTTACCAGATAAACATATATGGGCACATCTTTCGAGCTTATTGGGAGGGTGGTATGATTTTCTGGTGATGGCCATAAAGTCACAACCCACATCTGGAAGTAGGTTGGGATCCACCCAGAGTGGGGTGCAGGCTCAGGGCGGGGCAAGAGCCTTGTTCCTAGATCTGTCAAGGCCAAGTGAGATGACCTGCCTACTTTTATACTGGAGTCATAGAAACACGGACAAATCTGGACATGGAGTCAGCCCTCTGAAAATCTAATTGTGCCAGAAAGCTTGAAGAATGATGAGGACAGGTCAAAAGCACACAGAGAGTGTTGAAGGGGTTTTCCCACTGGCCAAAGCTGGTCGTGAATTTTTGTTCTTTGTTTCTAAGATCACTTTTCCTACAGTGTGATCATTTTTATTACTCTTTTTAAGGCACTAACTTGCTATATTTCTCTAAACTTAAGACCTCTACAAGGAGTCCCAAGATACCATGAGTAGGAGATTGCTTGCTGACCTTTGCTGCTTTTTTTTTTTGCGGTACGCGGGCCTTTCACTGTTGTGGCCTCTCCCGTTGCGGAGCACAGGCTCCAGACGCACAGGCCCAGCGGCCATGGCTCACGGGCCCAGCCGTTCCGCGGCACGTGGGATCTTCCTGGACCGGGGCACGAACCCGTGTCCCCTGCATCAGCAGGCGGACTCTCAACCACTGCGCCACCAGGGGAGCCCTGACCTTTGCTTTTTATAGTCCTCTAATGACCTCATAGCATTCTGTGTATTTCTTAAATTCACTCTACTGTTGGCCTATGACCTGTTTTGCTTTCTCTCTGATAGTAAACTTAGATGTGAAACCAAAATATCACCAGAAAACCCTCCCTGCTTTTTTTGCTCTTTTATAGTTGCAGAACAAGAATCATAACAACTGTAAAAGGAACAGACTACTCAGATTCTATATGACCACCACAGTCGCCTCCCCGGAGGTGGGTCTACACAGGAAGCCAAATCAGAACCAGAAGTTTCCCCAACAAGCACAGAATCAGAAGGGAGGTTGATGATCTGGCTCTTCAATGGAATCATACAAAGCCAGGCTCACATATTACCTCACTGGCAGCCAAACCAGGAAATACCAAACCTGGCCAAGGTTCCCTGCTCACTGCCGGTATTTGGCTCTGTTTTTTTCTTTTCCCCAAGCTTGCAAGGCTTCTCATACTCCTCTTCTGATTAATGTGTTAACATGGGCACTTCCTGACAGGTATTCTGAAAAATATTGTACAACTTTTTAAATGTGTATGTCAAAAGCAACCTGTCTACAAGAAGAATGGTAAAAGAGGAGTTGTCATACTCAGAAAATATTATAATCTGCACTATTCATATATATAATACGAACATTTATATATGTTATAATATATGTTATAAACATATAACTGTAAACTAATGCCATGAAATACAACAAATGGAAGAATTTGTTACCAAGGGATGAGTAGAGCAAACTGAAGTGACTTTAAGGTAAATATGTTTAAATTCCATTCCTCAAAGAAATATACTTATTCTTTTAAATTGGAAGTTATGAAAAAGTTGGTGACTATGAATCAAGCATAAGTTCATATGAAAAGAATTAGTAAAATATCCTGACGATGAAAAATATGGTCCTTGAACTTAGAAAACTTGAGACTTAAAAAAACAAAGAAAACTTGAAACTAGACATAACTTTTAAATGAAAATATGTGTAACAGGTTGTCTTTAGCCCCAGGATTAGTGAATAAGCACCATTTACTGAGTGTTTGCTTTGTATAAGACATGTTAACAATTTTTTTAAATTGAGGTATAGTTGATTGTGTAAGTTTAAGGTATACAATTTTTGGTTTGATACATTTATATATTGCAATATGATTAGCATTAGCTAACAGCTCTATTATATTATTGCATTTCTTTTTTTGTGGTGAGAACCACTAAGATCTATTCTCTTGGCAACTTTGAAGTTTACAGTTCAGAATTGTTGATATAGTCATTATATTGTGCATTAGATCTCCAGAACTCACCTACTAATTGCAAGTTTATACCCTTAACAACATCTCCCCAATTCCCCACACCCTAAGCCTTGGTAACCACCATTCTACTCTCTTTAGAGTACAAGTTGTTATGAGTTTGGCTTTTTTAGATTCCACATATAAGTGAGATCATGCAGTATTTGTCTTTCTGTGTCTAGCTTATCTCACTTAGCATAATATCCTCCAGGTTCACCTACGTTGTTGCAAATGTCCCGATTTCCTTCTTTTTTAAGGCTGAGCAGTGTTTCAGTGTATATATAGACCACATTTTCTTTATCCACTCATCAGTCAATGGATACTTATGTTGTTTCCATATCTTGGCTACTGTAAATAATGCTGCAATGAACATAGGAGTGCAGATATTTCTTCAAGATAGTGATTTCAATTCCTTTGGATAAATACCAAGGAGTGGAATTGTTGGACCATACGGTAGCTCCATTTTTAATTTTCTGGTTTTCCGCAGTGGCTGCACCAATACATTCCCACCAACAGTGCACAAGCGTTCCCTTTTCTCCACAACTCACCTATACTTGTTGTCTTTTGACTTTTTGATAGTAGCCACTCTAACAGGTGTGAAGTGATATCTCATTGTGGTTTTGATTTGCATTTCCCCAGTGATTGGTGATATTGAGCATCTTTTCATATAGCTGTTGGCCACTTATATGTCTCTTCTGGAAAAGTGTCTATTTGGGTCCTTTGCCCATTTTTCAATTGAGTTATTTGGATTTTTGCTATTGAGTTGTATGAGTTCTTTATATATTTTGGGTATTAACCCCTCATCATATATATGATTTGCAAATATTTTCTCCCTTTCCGTAGGTTGCCTTTTCATTTTGTTGTTTCCTTTGTTATGCAGAAACTTTTTAGTTTGATGTAGTCCCACTTGTTTACTTTTGCTTTTGTTACCTATGCTTTTGGTGTCAATTCCAAAAAAATCATTGCTAAGACCAATGTTAGGAAGCTTTTCCCCTTTGTTTTCGTCTGGGGGTTTTATGGTTTCAGGTCTTATATGTACATAATTTCATATCCTGCCTTTTTTTTCCCATTTGATATGTTTTTATCATACCTATTTGCCACATTATTACCTCATCTTCATAACTATTATTTTTAATGACTATAATATTAAGACTGATTATGGTGAAAATTTGCAATTTTAATTTTATAGGGAGATGGACTAGTATAGGTACTTATAAACCTTAAAAATTCTATTAGATTACATATCAAAAATTTTATAATGAGTGACATCAGCAGCACGTGTGTCATGAGTCGTTCCTTTTTTCTCTCCCCGTTGATTTACAACTAATCGGACAACCATAAGCAAAAAAAAAAAAAGCACCCTGAAAGGCATAAACAGGACACCCGTGAGATCCATCCCTCTGTGCATCTGAAAGAAGGTGGATTGGACCCTAGAGGAACTGGCAAAGAGACAGAATTGGAGGCAGAGCTGGTGGCAGCAGAGAAGTCTTCCAGCCGGCACGACTTTTCTACCAGAGGAGGTGGAGGGTGAAGGCGGGGTGGGGCGGGGGGGAGGGAGCGGGGCCTGCCCAGCCATGTGCTGAGCTGTAGGGATCAGTTGCTCTGTTGCTGTCTCTCAGGAGAGGCCAGAGTGACTGGGGAGAGGAAAAGGAAAGGGAAGCAGGCAAAGAGAACTGAAGGAAAATGTCTCCCGCTGCCTGCCTCAGGAGGCAAGAGCACTGCCCAAGGACCTCTGGGACTCCTCTACTGGAGGACCTCCCTATCAGGCATCGGTACACTCAAAGCCCCAAGTGCTAACTGGCTCACTGGCTCTGCCATCATATTTTGCTTTTTTTTTTTTTTTTTTTTTTTTAAATACACTGCCCAATCTCAGCAATTAATTAGCGCTGGTAAGAGAAACCAAAAATTTGTGCTATAGCACCACCTTCTGGAAAACAAAAGGAATGCTCCTAACTACCAGTCTGTAGAACGGTTAGAATCAAAATAAAGCCTTGCCTAAATGAGAAATTTGCTACTTCAAATGCAGCGACAGAGGCACTTTTCACCAAACACCGTGAAAAATCATGGTAATATGGTATCACAAAAATAAAATGACAATTTTCTCACAAAGACATGGAATATTGGGATCTAACTGATAAATTAAAATAGCAGTTATGAAGAAATTCAATGAGCTACAAGAAAATTCAGGAAGACGATACAATGATCTCAGGAATAAGATTAATGAACAGAAGGACCACTTTACCAAAGAGGTTGAAAATCTGAAAAAGAACCAAACAGAATTTCTGGAACTCAATAAATGAGATGAAGAATGCATTACAATACATTGGAAATAGAGCAGATCATATGGAAGAAAGAATTAGTGAGCTCAAAGACAGAAATATAGAAATGATTCAAGTGGGAGAGGAGAGAGAACTAAGATTTTTAAAGAGTGAAGAAACCTTATGAGAACTATCTGACTACATTAGAAAAGCCATCATAAGAATAATGGGCATCCCAGAAGGAGAAGAAAGAGACAAGGGAGGAAAAAAACATATTTAAAGAAATAATAGCTGAGAGCTTCCCAAACTGGGGAAGGAACTGAATATACAAAGGTACATAGCTATAGAACATCTTATTTTTGCAACACAAAAAGACCTTCCCCAAGAGACATTATATTAAAATTGTCAAAAGTCAACGGTAAAGAATTTTAAAGGCAGCCAGGGGAAAAAAGCAGTAAGCTACAAATGTATCCCCATTAAGCTATCAGCAGATTTCTCAGCAGAAATTCTATAGGCCAGAGAGAGTGGAATGAAATATTCAAAATAGTGAAAGATAAAGATTGTCAGCCACGAATGCTCTCTGGTAAAGTTATCCTTCAGATATGAAAGAGAAATAAAGTCTTTCCCAGACAAACAAAAGCTAAGGGAGTTCACCACCACTAGACCTGCTTTATAAGAAATGTTGAAAGGAGCTATTCAAGTTGAAACAAAGGAAAGTACACAGAACTCTGATTAAGGTGATAGTTAGTCAGAATTAGAATACTATAACTTTTTTTTAGAATAATATATTATATTCTTACCTATAGCACAAAGTTTAAAGGAAAAGATCATTAAAAATAACTATAGGTACTACATCTTGGTAATAAAATCACAGCATAAAAAGAGATAATTTGTTACACCAAAAATATAAAAGGGGGAAAGTAAAAAAATGAAGCCTTTATAGGTGATTGAAAGTAAAATGCTATCAGAAGAAAAAGGACTATTTTATTTATGAGACGTTTTATGTAAACCTCATGATAACCACAAAGCAAAAATCTAGAATAGAGACATGAAATATTAAAAAGGGGGAGACTGAGCAAATCCTCATGGAAAACCACCAACTTAAAATGTAAACAGAAACAGAAAGAGAAAGAAACAATGGAGAGACAAAATAATCAGAAGGCAAAAGATAAAATGGCCGTAGTAAATCCTTACATGTCAATAATCACCCTAAATGTAAATGGATTGAACTCACTAATCAAAAGGCACAGAGCGGCTGGATGAATTAAAAAAACCAAAAAAAAAAAAAAAAAAAACAGAAACAAGACCTAACCATATGCTGCCTGCAGGAGATTTATTTCAGCTCTAAAAGACCCCTAGGCTCAAAGTGAAAGGATGGAAGATGGTATTTCAAGCAAATGGAAACAAAAAGGAGGCAGGCATAGCCAACCTATATCAGACAAAATAGACTTCAAACCAAAAAGGGTAACAAGAGACAAAGGTGGTCATTATATAATGATAAAGGGGTCAATACATTAAGAAGATATAACAATTTTAAGTACATACACTCCCAACACCTAAGTACCGAAATATTGGGTTGGCCAAAAAGTGACTTCGGTTTGTTAGTAAAAATAAAAGACACATTTTTCATTTTCACCAAGAACTTTATTGAACAATGTATTCACCGTTTTGTTTCACTACCTTCTGCCATTTTTCAGGTAACTTCATAATTCCATCTTCCCAAAACTTTTTATCTTTGTGAGCAAAGAACTGTTCCAGATGCCTTTTATAGTCTTCCAGGGAATTGAAATTTTTTTCCATTAAGAGAATTTTGTAAAGGTCGAAATAAATGAAAATCCAAAGGTGCAATGTCTGGTGAATACAGCGGATGAATCGGAACTTCCCAGCCAAGCCGTAACAGTTTTTGCCTGGTCATCAAAGAAACACGCAGTCTTGCATTATCCTGATTGAAGATTTTGTGTTTTCCGTTGATTAATTCCAGATACTTTTTGTCGAGTGCTGCTTTCAGTTGGTCTAATTGGGAGCAGTACTTGTTGGAATTAATCTTTTGGTTTTCCAGAAGGAGCTCATAATGGAAGGCTCCCTTCCAATCCCACCATATACACAACCTCACCTTCTTTGGATGAAAACCGGCCTTTGGTGGTGTTGTTGGTGGTTCATTTGGCTTGCCCCAAATCTCTTCCATTCCACCTTACTGTGCAGTATCTACATATCATTACCCGTCACAATTTGCTTTAAAAATGGAACATTTTTCTTACTTTTAAGTAGAAAATTGCATGCAGAAATACAGTCAAGAAAGTGGGTTTTTTTGTTTGTTTGTTTGGTTTTTTTGCGGTATGCGGGCCTCTCTCTGTTGTGGCCTCTCCCGCTGCGGAGCACAGGCTCCGGACGCACAGGCTCAGCGGCCACGGCTCACGGGCCTAGCCTCTCCTGGCATGTGGGATCTTCCCAGACCGAGCACGAACCCGTATCCCTTGCATCAGCAGGCAGACTCTCAACCACTGCACCACCAGGGAAGCCCAAGAAGGTTTTTTTTGCTTAACTTATGTGGAACCCAAACATCAAAGTGATGAACATAACCAAGCTGGTGCAAATGATTTTCAACGCTTGCTTTGGATATTTTGAGTATGTCGGCTGTCTCCCACGAGGTATAACATTGATTATTCTTAATTAATGTCTCAATTTGATTGCTATCAACTTCAACTGGTCTACCTGTCTGTGGAGTATTGTCCAGCAAGAAATCTCCAGCACAAAACTTCGCAAATCACTTTTGACATGTTCGATCAGTCACAGCACCTTCTCCATACACTGCACAAATCTTTTTTTTGCATTTCGGTTGCATTTTTACCTTTCTCGAAATAATAAAACATAATATGCTGAAAAATGTTGCTTTTTTTCTTCCATCTTCGATACTAAAATGGCTACACAAAAATTCACCAATTTTGATAAGTTTTTTAAAAATGCATGTGCTGATATGACAGCTGTCACAATACTATCTAACAAAATTGTTTCGAATGAAGTTAAAGACAACTAAGCGCTACTAGATCCATCTTACGGAAAATACCAAATGAACTTTTTGGCCAACCCAATATATTAAGCAATTAATAACATGTCTTAAGGCAGAAATAGACAACATAAAATAATTGGAGGGAATTTCAATATTCCACTCTCAGCACTATTGCTGATCATCCAGACAGAAAATCAACAAAAATGTTGGAACTGGACCACACTTTAGACCAAGAGAACTTAATAGAAATATACAGAGCATTCATCCAACAGCCTAATATACATTTTTCTCAAGTGCACATGGTATATTCTCCAGGACAGATCATATGATAACTACAATATAAATCTTGGCAAATTTAAGAAGATTGAAATTGTATCAACTATCTTGCCTGACCATAGTGGTATGAAACCAGAAATCAACAAGAGGAAAGTGAGAAGATCTACAAATATGTGAAAACTAAGCAACACACTTCTAAACAATCATTGGGTCAAAGAAGAAATCGAAAGGAAAATAAAAAATTATTTTGAAACAAATGAAAATTGACATAGGACATATACGTACACACCTTATTCTATGGCACCAGTGAGTTGGTACATGAATGTTCCACACACTAATCACATATTTTACTTGCTTTGAATACAGGTGGAGAGAAGCAACTCTCTTTCTTCTGTTTCCTGGGCATCACTAAACTGTTCTATTAACTAAAATTATTTCCTTATCTTCTTTTTTTTTTCTCATACAAGTGTAGAAGGAGAATCCTTGAATTTACTTATTCACTCAACAAACATTTATAGATTGCATAGTTGTAGGCAATACTACAGACCTACTGAATCAAGTAGGGTCCAGGAATCTGTGTTTTCAACAAATTTTCCAGGAGTGTGTGATACCCACTGACAGTAGGAACCACTGACTGATGGTTGACTGTCTAGGTAACCACTAAGGAGATCAGTCAGAAACTCATCACAGACAGACAAGAGATGGAAGAAGCATAAATTAGGTCAGTAGAAGAGTGAGGAAGAGGAGACAGATGTTCAGAAATGTGAGGTAAATTGGCTGGTGTTGATGAGGTAGGCAGTAGATGGGAAGAAAAAGAAAGAAAGAATAGATCACAAATTTCCATAATGGAGATCCAATCATGGTGGTCTCCGGGACTGAAATTTCAAGTTAAGAAGACGATGAACACTTAAAAGACAAAAGTATGAGCTCAGCTTAGTTCTGTTGACTCCCAGGTATCTATGAGAGACCCAGGTGGAAGTGTCAAGGGGAAGGTTGGAGATCCAAGTCTAAAGTTCAGGGCCTGCGATGAAGATGTAGATTTGGAAGTGATCCACAGAGAAGTGGTAGTTGAAACCACACCAGAATCCAGGATCATGGCAGGGAGAGGGAGAGAGAATAGATGGGCCAAGGGTGAAAGCTTGGGGGCCTTAACTCCACAGTGAAGAGCTGAACAACTGTGCTCTTTAACATTTTAATATAACCCAAATGTTTTAGCATATCACAAATATGAACAAAGAAAATGTTTCAAAGTTTATTTCAGTATAAAATTCACAGTTCCAATCATTAATTCTTCTTGAACCAAATTTTTGTAGGGTTCACTTCTATTTAAATAACTACTAGATTAAAAATGTAGTCAAATTGTGTCAGAATTTAGTCCTTGGAATGAGAGAAAGAGGGGGACTGATGCTGGGATATGAACCCATTGCTAAAGGAATTGGCTGGGACATTCTCCCTTGAGAGAGAACAGATTCAAGACCTTGGCCACCATCCTCAGACTTTGAAAGACATCCTAGTAACTAAAAAAGGATCTGAGAGTTCCTTCTATTGGTCAAATGACTTTAAGATGAATGAACCTTGTTCTAAAGGTTAGACCACAGGAGAATTGGGGATCTGTTTCTAAAATCACCATTATGCAAATGATTCACTGGACTATTGAAGATTAGCATTATTTGTTTTTGTAAGCAAATACAGGCACTTTCCTAAAATCTGCAAAAGAACATCAGAAAGTCACTTCTTGCATCTACAAGTAGAATATTGAGAGCTGGAGACTCCTGGACTCCAGAGGAGTCAGTCACTAAAGGAACTACATCTTTAGATGATAATTGGAAATTCTTAGCACAGGATAAAAAAGTGAGATTCATTTCTTTCTGTGCCTTAGATTTGAAGGAGTGTTTATTCAAGGTCTTGGACTTTATACTTCGGGGAGCTGAAATTTTCTCCCAAAGGAAACGTAGACACCCATGGTCCAAAGCTGCACAAAATACCTGATTTAAAAAAAAAAAAAAGAGTACTGATAACCCAGAGGAGCTCCCTGTGTCTCTGCTGGCACCAACATGAAATCCAATAGCAATCTATTCCTCCGAGGTAAGCATCTAAACCTTCCTTTAATTTGTCCTGCAAAAATTTTTTTATGAATGAGTGAACTAATCTATCTATCTCTCAGGGGAAAAAATCATATTGAGGAATTCACTGAGAATAAAACCCTGAGAGATACAGAAATGAAAAACACAAGAGAGAAAACACAGAAGGGAAAACTACATTGAGATGATGCCAGAGTGTAAAGGCATGACTACAGCTCCTATTATCAGCTATAACTAGTTCTCAGAAGGTGTCTCTAGCACCAGGACATTCATTTCAGTGTCCAGAGTCCTTGGGGTTTTTTGATAAAACACAGAAGCCATATTGGTGTCCTTTGCAGAGTATTGGGAGGTTTTGTAGTCCTTGTATCATCTGCCAACACCAGAGGACTTGGCACTTCTCAAGCTTAGCCCAGAGGGATGCATTTGAGCCAATGCTTAAATAAAATAAAAAGATAAACCTGATTCCTTTCACAGGCCCTCACAGTTTCATCCCCCTTGTCCCTCATGTAGCAGCAGATGACAGGAGGAGCCAGGGTCCCCCAAGGCAGAGGGAAAGGGCCTGCCAATGCAGTTTGCATCTACTTTGCTCACTTCTTGTGGCTAACAGCCCTCCCATAAGACCCAAAAGGTTTCCAGGTGGATCCTGGTTTTACCCAACCTCTTTGACCCAAGACTATCAAATGGATCCTTCCTCGAGTGTCTCAGACAAATATGTACCAAAATTTCCAAATTGGTTTTACGAAATATAAAAATTAAATAAATCTGTATATCTACTAGAAGAATAGGGCAAAGCATTTCAAAACAAGAGTGTAGTACTTTATCAGTAGATGCCCTTGTTTGCTATTGGATTAAACCATATTAAATTGTTGGTGTTTGACTATTTTTGACATAAAAATGACCATTTAGTGTGGTTCAATCTAACAGGTGAGGAATTACTGGGATAGCAAAGGCTAATGGTGCCTAATCTGGGAAAACACTAACCAAGGCAGATTTGTCTCCAGATTCACACTGATGTAGGAAGAAGGACTAGCTCCCCAGATGCCAAAGACTCCCCAATGTTCCCACTTATAGTCTCATAGCAGAAATCCTTTCTCCTCAGATGCTGTCAAATGTCCCTTATGAACCCCTAAAAATTACTAAAACTCAGGTATTTCAACAGCCCACTCTAAGTTTAAGAGAAATTAACTGTTTTGCAACTAGAAAAGATTATGTAAGTAGAGCATACCACTGTGAAGAGCAAGGGACAGTATGGGAACAATTGGGGACCTACATTATTCTCCCTGACCCTTGACCTACATACTGTCCAGCCTTAGAAGACAGACACTTCACTCTCTTCCCTGAAACAGGGTTTTGAACTGTCTCGAAACAAATGAACTCCTCGGTTCTCAATTAATCAGTACATCTACAGAAAGAAAAAAGTCAAAAACAAAAAAACTTCTCATACATATTTAAAAGTCAGTTCCAACAATGATACACACACACACGTATACACACATTGAAAACTTCCCAAAGTTTTCCCGGTTGAACAAACTACTGAGTCCTTGAATTAATGAACAATATGGACATTGGTTTTAAGTGAGCATTGTTGGTTTTTCTGTAGTCTCTTAAGGACAAAATTCTTCTCTAGAAAAGTTTTAACTTATGCACACACACACATTTGTAGAGCCTTTCTGTTTATGCTTCTAAAAGAAACTTATAATCGGCTCACGGTGGGGTAGTTGACAAATAATTATAAATAGCAATGACAGGGAATCCTAAACTCCCCTAAGCTCTCTGACTCCTGCCCTCAAAAGTCCCAGACACTGACGTACAAATAAGCTGATTTTTCCTTTGGATCTTCAGCCCAAAGCCCTGATGTAGAAAGTTGGGAGCTACACTGGCAAACACAAGGGACAGTATGCCCAATTTATGAAAATTTCTTTGCATAAACTGGAGGTAAGAAGAGTTTCTCCATAAAATCTAGAGTTTAATCCCCACCCCAGGCCTTCCAGCATTTGGACAGCTCCCTTGTGGGCAATGTCCCAAGCTCTCTTTCCTTAGCCTAGTAGGAGGAAAAGTCATGGGGGCAAAGAGGAACCAGAGAGGGAGAGAGAGTGCACCTGCTTCCTCTCAGGAAAGGCAAGCCAGCCCTGCATCTCACCTCTACAGCCTCCCTTTGAAAGCAGCCCCAACCTTCTCACTCCTCCATCCTATGGACAGAAAAGCACACAAGACAGGGGTGAGAGAACATCTCAATTTGAGCTTGTCACTAGGAAAGCCCTTCTCATTGAAATGTCCCCACAATGAAAGGAGTAATCAATAAAATAGCCTTAGCCCTTGGCCTATTTTGGTGGCAACACTCCTTCCTTTTGGAGGGGAGTGGAGGCAAGGGGCAAGGGGGAATGGGGATTTCTCTTAGCCTGTAGAGCATGCATTCCCTCTTTCTGAACCTTTAGCTATGTTTACTGCAGCTTTCTTGGGCTGGCTTATCTCTGCCCCCAATTAATTACATAATGCCCCCCCATGAGAACCTCAGAGCCTGAACAATCCCACCCCACTCTTGGACCACGTGATGCAGTAGCTCACCTGCACTGGTAAAAGTCTCAAAATAAGACTACAAGGATTTATTTTACAGTCAGCCTGTCTGGATTATATCTCAAACCAGTCTCAGGATTTTGGAATGTCCACACAGCAAACCAGCAGTGGGAGCTGCTCACCTTCTCTGAGAGAACAGGTGAACGAGCAGATGATGTTCGATGAATTCCTTTCACCCTGTTCAGCCTCTGGACCAGCAGCAAAGAGAAGGAACATCTTCTATCCCCTAAAAGAAGAGGGAAGTTGCATCCTGTAAAACTTGCTCACACTGTTAGAGAGGGAGGAAGTATCTACATCACCACCAGAACCTCACTACCCCTCAAGCAAGAAGCAGGTTAAGTCCTACTCACAACACTTTGTTACCAAGGGCCTTCCTTCCTGAAGCCACCCTTACCAGTGAGAGGGTTTTGCCAACATTCCAAAAAGTGAAATCTACACCTGAAGAGAACAAAACCAGGGCATCCCTGCTAGGCAAGCTCAGGATGCTTAAGCAGAAAGCTGGTCCTGTATCCTTCTCCCTTCTCCCTCCAATGCTATCCCAACCCTCATATGATGCCCAAAGGGATCTCCTACACTACCCCAGCCCCTCCAATGTACAGTGACACATCCCCTATCTCAAGCCAAGCTCAAAGATGTCATTGTACAGGAACTTAATCCATTCTGTAATAATGTAATCAACCCTTTCTTGGGTGGATAATCTGAATTGTCACTCATCTGACTTTCCAGGACCCCTGCTCTACTACTCCTGTCTAAAGCCGACTATGTTCCCATTTCTCAGGAACTTTTTGGTGCTCCTTTTCCCTATTAAAGAAAGCTGAGGGTTTTATGCAATCACCTAAATGTCACGTAAGGGGATTAAAACCTGGGCTCCCATTTTAATATGTGTGGAGCTCAGGGGCTTCCAGTCCCTGAAGAATCTAGTGTTCCATTTGATTTTTCATCTTTTTCTAAGTTTTAAAGACAGACATGGCAAGATGAACATCCTTATCTTGATCTCAGTTATGGTCCTGGATATAGTAGCTCAAAGAGGTTGGGCTTAATACCCTTTCAATCTACAGAACTGATCATTATTTGTGATGTGGCAACACATCAGCCCACACATAGAGTTGGGGTGTTGGAATGGAAAATGTTAATAAAGCCAAGGTGATGTTTCTTTGAGCTTGTCTCTTCAAGGGCCATCACCTCTGGATAGCATTTCACCAAACCTGGTTTATACAGCTTATAGCTTACCCACTTCTCAACCGTATAATCTGGTGTCCTCTCTCACCACGCTACCGAAACAGCTGTTCCCAAAGTCCCCAAAGACCTCTGTGCTACTTTAGCCCTTCTTGACCACTTAGCAGATTCGTCATGGCTAGCTTCTCCCACTCCTTCCTTCTTAAAATACGCTCCTCCCTTGGTTCCTATGATGCTTCACCCTCATGATGTTCCCGCTCCTTCTCAGGCTCTTCCTTCCCTGTTTGCTTTTTGTTTGTCTGCTTTTGCACATTCCCACCAATGTTGATGTTCCTCAGGACTCCATCCTGGACCTCTTTGGTTTCATTCTATGGGCATTTCCTAGACAGCCTTATCCACTACTCAGTATCTATAGCATCTTGAGGCCAAGGCCTATTTCTCTCACCTGTCTCCTCAGTCCCAGAACAATGGCTACACATAAGATACACCTAACAAATATTTGGTGGGTTAAACTGCTGTTTCTCTTTAATAACATCAAATCTATGGCTGCCTCCCAGGCCCCCTCCATCAGCGCCTGTATTTCCCCACAAAAAGTGTAAAGTTTACTACACTGTACTTCCTAAAGAAAGACAGAGATGGTTCTTTCCTTGGCCCTTCTCCTGTCCCTTGGGTAAAATTTCTCAGATAGGCTCCTGAATAGTTTTTCAACCTGCAGTTCACTGCCTGATAGAAGATCATAAAGTTAATGTACTAGGTTGCAACCACGATTTTTAAATTAAGCAGAATATAATACACTAATATAGGCAATATCAAAATGTTTTATACATGAGGGACGGGATTTATTTCTTAACTCTGTGTGAATGTGTGCACGTAGCACACATTGAGTGTACTTGGTAAAAATGTAAAATTTATATATTACAGTGAATTATGGTAAAAAAAAAGTTTGAGAAAAACTGCTCTGAAGTGTCCACATACTATATCCAGGTCAAGGGTAATCCCAGTACAGTTTATCTCATAAACAACATATCCTTCTACTAAGCCCTAACAAGTATCATGAACTTAAATCCATTACAGAGCAAATTTCAGAATAAGTAATCTTTTCATTTTAGTAGTTTCCTAAAAAGATGGACTACTCAAAAATTCAGGGCTTGTGTTGTCACTTAAATTTTTTCTTCTTTTAAACAAACTTCATCAAAATAAAAATTAAGGGCTTCCCTGGTGGTGCAGTGGTTGGGAATCCGCCTGCCAATGCAGGGGACACGGGTTCGAGCCCTGGTCCGGGGAGATCCCACATGCCATGGAGCAACTAAGCCCGTGCGCCACAGCTACTGAGCCTGCGCTCTAGAGCCCGTGAGCCACAACTACTGAGCCCGTGTGCCACAACTACTGAAGCCCGCGTGCATAGAGACTGTGCTCTGCAACAAGAGAAGCCACTGCAAGGAGAAGCCTGCGCGCAGCAGCAAAGACCCAATGCAGCCAAAAAAAAAAAAAAAATCAGATGACTAGGTTCAAATCTCAGCTCTGCCACTTAAACTAGCTGTGTGGTTTTTTTTTTTTAACACCTTTTTTTTAACATCTTTATTGGAGTATAATTGCTTTACAATGGTGTGTTAGTTTCTGCTTTATAACAAAGTGAATCAGCTATACATATACATATATCTCCATATCTCCTCCCTCTTCCATCTCCCTCCCACCCTCCCTATCCCACCCCTCTAGGTGGTCACAAAGCACCAAGCTGATCTCCCTGTGGTATGCGGCTGCTTCCCACTAGCTATCTATTTTACGTTTGGTAGTGTATAAATGTCCATGCCACTCTCTCACTTTGTCACAGCTTCCCCTTCCTCCTCCCCGTGTCCTCAAGTCCATTCTCCACACCTGCATCTTTATTCCTGTCCTGCCCCGAGGTTCTTCAGAACCATTTTTATTTCTTTTTAGATTCCATATATATGTGTTAGCATACAGTATTTCTTTTTCTCTTTCTGACTTACTTCACTCTGTATGACAGTCTCTAGGTCCATCCACCTCACTACGAATAACTCAATTTCATTTCTTTTCATGGCTGAGTAGTATTCCATTGTATATATCTGCCACATCTTATTTATCCATTCATCTGTTGATGGACATCTAGGTTGCTTCCATGTGCTGGCTATTGTAAGTAGAGCTGCAATGAACATCGTGGTACATGACTCTTTTTGAATTATGGTTTTCTCAGAGCAGATGGCCAGTAGTGGGATGGCTGGGTTGTATGGTAGTTCTATTTTTAGTTTTTTAAGGAACCTCCATACTGTTCTCCATAGTGGCTGTATCAATTTACATTCCCACCAACAGTGCAAGAAGGTTCCCTTTCCTCCACACCCTCTCCAGCATTTATTGTTTGTAGATTTTTTGATGATGGCCATTCCGACTGTTGTGAGGTGATACCTCACTGTAGTTTTGATTTGCATTTCTCTAATGATTAGTGATGTTGAGCATTCTCTCATGTGTTTGCTGGCAATCTGTATATCTTCTTTGGAGAAATGTCTATTTTGTTTTTTAACCTTAGGCAAGTTTTTGACCTGTCGGTGCCTCAGCTTCCGCATCTGTCAACTAGAGAAAAAAATGGTACCTACCTAGTAGAGGCCCTGCATTAAATGAGCTGAGCTGTAAAAGTCTTTAACATAGTCTGACACATATTAACAGCTAAGTAAGTACTAGCGATAGATATTATCAGCCTCTGCCACCTGATAGGATGGGGTGATAGGATAGGGTGGGCAGGGGAGAAGGAGTCCAAGGTAAGTCCGAGGTTATACTCAGGTGAGTGGAGGAAGTGGTGCCTTTAACAGAAGTAGACAACACAGGAGGAGGAGCTGCTTTCAAAGGGAAGGTGAAGAATTTGATTTTAGATTTATAGCCTGGTAGTCAGCCAAGGGGTTTATCCAACAGGCAGTGAATTCCGGATTGGCAAGAGGTCTGGGCCGCAGACAGATTCATGAGTCAGTGCAAATTAGTAATTAGAGCCAGGAAGCACTGAACACCTGGAAAGAAGTGGTGAGTGCTGGAGTCTGGGCACACAGCCAGAGCAGGAGCACACCTTCAGGCAGAGCCAATGCCTGCCACGGGGAAGGGGGTGACCACTAGACAGCAAGATCTGAAAGGCCCTGAAAAGTCCCCCATTACACACCTACTTAAAACAAAGAGCCCCTCCTCCACTGGCCTGAAAAGCACAAGATCATACCCCTGCAGTGGATGAACCCCAGCAAGCCTCGATTAATGTGCCCCTAACTCCAGGGGGGCTGAGGGTCTCAAAACTCGGGTGAGGAGGCATGGACTCCGGTCTGCAGGCTGATGGGCAAATGTCACTTGGCAGTGGCATGGATGAGGCCAGCCAGGCGGGAGAGGCGGTCACCGGAAATGAGCCGCGGAACGTTGGGCGACTTCGGGGGAAACCGCGCACAGGCTCAAACCGTTTGCGGCCTGGGAATAGTTCGGTGATGTGCAGCTCACCCAGACCCGGTCTGGAGCCACTGGCCATTCTGACCAGCCTCTCCCGGTGCCCAAACACCCGTCTCGCCATAAATCCGAGACCGCAAAGGCCTGGCGAGGGTCCCGCCGAGATGCGAAGCGCCTGGTGACGAGCGAGGAATGAATGCTACCTGCTCAACCGACACTTCCCGCTTCCCGCGGGACAAGGGACGCTTTGCTTTCTCAGATAAGAGTCAACGGAGAGCGTGGTCGTGCGCCCACCAGGTCCGGGGCGCGGCCGAGCTTCTGGGGCGGGGAGACGCCACCGGGGCGGGGGTCACCGGGCTGGGCGGAGGCCCGGACGCGCACGCGCGGAGCAACGGCCGCGCCAATGTCCGCCCCGCGAGGACCCTGGGCACCGCGGCCGTTGGGCCGTTGACGCCGCGGCGCAGGGAGGACCAGGACCCAGACAAGCCAGCCAGCCCCGCCAGGACCCGCTCGCGGGGACCAGGGGACAATGACCAGGCCAGCAGCAGCCATCCTCAGTTCTCCCTCCAGGGCATCCTTGTAAAGAAAGAGCGCAGCCGGGCGTCTTGAGGACCCATGACCACGAGAGTGGTGGCGTTTATCCTTGTGCTCTGGAGCAAAGAGAATTTAGGCAAAACATGTTTAAGCCAGCCTGGCTGTTTTCTGCAGTAGATTCAGTGGTTCTTGAAAAGCATCTTGGTAGGAAAAAGAAACTGAAAACTGTACCAGGCAAGGGCCGAAGGAAACCGTTCTGTAAAGAGAAGTGCCTCAAATAGCTTCAGATACCTTGATGCTTCCTTAAACCCACTTGTCAAGCTTTTCAAAAACTCAGAGTAGGGCTTCCCTGGTGGCGCAGTGGTTGAGAGTCTGCCTGCCAATGCAGGGGACACGGGTTCGAGCCCCAGTCTGGGAGGATCCCACATGCCGCGGAGCGGGTGGGCCCGTGAACCATGGCCGCTGAGCCTGTGCGTCCGGAGCCTGTGCTCCGCAACAGGAGAGGCCACAACAGTGAGAGGCCCGCGTACTGCAAAAACAACAACAACAACAACAACAAAAAACTCAGAGTAAATCTCACTGTACGATTCATCTGTGTTGTATCAATGCAAGTACAAATGGATGTATATTCTGCTTTCAAGAAGTGGATGTTTCTTCATCCATTGCCTGCTCCATGAAGGGAAAAGAGTTTAACTGAAGCAGATACCTGGTTTCCCAAGTGTAGGAAAGATAAATTTCCTTCCTTGAAACAGCAAGGACAAAAACGTGCCTGCATTCGCTTGAGGATTTTATCACCAGTGGTCTGGCCTCCCTGAGATTACTGGGAAAAGTATGTCACTGTTGCAGGAGGGCTGTCCTCGTTTTCAGAGTGGTGGCTTGCTGTGCTCTGGACAGAACAGGGTTGTGGGCTGGACCTGGGAAATCAGTAAAGGAGCTTGGAAGGAATAGCCTGAGGCGTGGGAGGAGCTGCCCGGGATGGTGGGGAGCTGGTGTACCCTGACTGAGCTAATTTGTTACTTACATTGTTAGCACTGTTTTTCTAGCTCAAGACACTGAATGAGCCATAGGGCAGATCTGTGTGCTTACCGCCTTGAAGAAGCAGTTTTCACATTATATTCACTCTCTTTCCACAGCAGCAGGTATTGAACTTGGACAGCAAAATTCTGATCGTGGTGTGTCTGCTATAACTTCCTGTGTATGTCACCAGAAAAGAAAACTGCAAGTGATTGTCAGCTACAAAATGCAGAAAGCGGAGAGTCTCATCAGCTGGAACTTGGCAAACTTGTTTTGCCTACTTTATATTTAAGGACCTCACTGAACTAAGTAAGCTAATGTTACTAACAGTGAAAAAGATTCTCTCTGAATGCCTTCTCTTTATCATGCTCCTTTGCATGTATAAAGAAAAGATTTAAAGCCAAGAAAATGTCTTTTAAAATAATTATGTTATAAAGATGTCATCTTCTGCTTGTGGTTTATCATAACAGACAGGTACTGAAAAAATTGGGAAACTCTATGCAATAAACACAGATTTTCTTTTAAGATAAATTTTGACCCCACCAAATATTAGTGAATTGTAGTTATCCATGTGTAAATGTTCTTTATGCTTGTTTGACTTTGCTTTTACTTTATTTTAGATTCAAATGGCATTATTTCATTCCTTTTATGGCTGAGTAATATTCTGTTGTATGTATATACACCACATCTTCTTAATCCAGTCATCTGTTGGTGGGCACTTGGGTTGCTCCCATGTCTTATCTATTATAAATAGTGCTGCTATGAACATTGGGGTGCATGTATCTTTTCAAATTAGTGTTTTCATTTTTTCCGGATATATACCCAGGAGTAGAATTGCTAGATCATATGGTAGTTCTATTTTTACTTTTTTGAGGAACCTCCATACTATTTTCCATAGAGGCTGCACCAATTTACATTCCCACCAACAGCGTACGAAGGTCCCTTTTCTCCACATTCTCTCCAATATTTGTTATTTGTAGATTTTTAATGATAGCTATTCTGACAGGTGTGAGGTGATACCTCATTGTGGCTTTGATTTGCATTTCTCTAATAATTAGCAATGTTGAACATCTTTTTATGTGCCTGTTATCCATCTATATGTCTTCTAGAAGGACATTTTAAATAAGATTATTTGTCATGATTTGATATGTTGATTCCCTATGTTTACTGCTATATCAAAAAAAGCAGCTTAGTTTCTTTTTTTTTAATTTATTTATTTTATTTTTTATTTTTTGCTTTATAACAAATTTAATCAGTTATACATATACATATGTTTCCATATCCCCTCCCTTTTGCGTCTCCCTCCCACTCTCCCTATCCCACCCCTCCAGGCGGTCACAAAGCACCGAGCTGATCTCCCTGTGCTATGCAGCTGCTTCCCACTAGCTATCTACCTTACGTTTGGTAGTGTATATATGTCCATGCCGCTCTTTCACTTTGTCACAGCTTACCCTTCCCCCTCCCCATATCCTCAAGTCCATTCTCTAGTAGGTCTGTGTCTTTATTCCTGTCTTACCCCTATGTTCTTCATGACATTTTTTTTTCTTAAATTCCATATATATGTGTTAGCATACAGTATTTGTCTTTCTCTTTCTGACTTACTTCACTCTGTATGACAGACTCTAGGTCTATCCACCTCATTACAAATAGCTCAATTTCATTTCTTTTTATGGCTGAGTAATATTCCATTGTATATATGTGCCACATCTTCTTTATCCATTCATCCGATGATGGACACTTAGGTTGTTTCCATCTCCGGACATATATACAGTACCAAACGTAAGGTAGATAGATAGTGGGAAGCAGCCGCATAGCACAGGGAGATCAGCTCGGTGCTTTGTGACCGCCTGGAGGGGTGGGATAGGGAGGGTGGGAGGGAGGGAGACGCAAGAGGGAAGGGATGGGGGAACAGATGTATATGTATGACTGATTGACTTTGTTATAAAGCAGAAACTAATAAAAAAAAAGAAAAAAAATTTTTTTACTGTTTTTAAATCATATTCCTTGTCTTCTGAATTTTTCTGTTAGATTCCATGAACTGATTCTAAATGCTGCTGCCTAATGTTTGGGGCTTGAGAACACAGGCTGATGTTCTGAATGATTTAAAGACTTAGCAGGTCATTAGTATACACATCTTCATCTAAAGTACATAAAAAATTAAGGCACTTTTAAATTTTCATATTTCATATTTATAAAATTTATCATATTTATATATATTTTTAATATCATGTAATCTCCAGTTATATGTATAAGCAATTATGTTCCTGAAGTTTCAACAAAAATATGGCATTTAATTCAATATAATCAATATAGCATTCCTTCAGTTGTGTGCCATACTTTCAGGCTGATTTTATAAAGAACATGAAAACCTATACCATAACATTACTATTCTTGGGGGAAATGGGAGAACAGAAAGGATTTTGTGGTTGTTTGCTTGCTATTTGTGAAGTTTATTACATAAGATGCTATGCCTAAAAATTAATTTTACTGGGCTTTTGTCATTAGTCTAAATATTGCAGTATAATGAGTGATAATCCATGATGACTGTAAAAACAAACACCTGTTTATTTTAATGCCAACAAGTTTGTTGGCAACTCGCTTGACTTTCTGAGGCTCTCAGTAATCAAAGAATTATTAATTCACTCAGTAAAATATTAGATAAGGCAGAGTCATCTCCTAAGATGGAAGCGAATTTAAGGGAACTATGGAAGTAATTCCATAAAACCTATAGAAATATTTGCCACCATAACTTCAACAAAGTAATTCTATTCATTGACTTTTTCCCTCTATATGTGTGCTCAAAAATGAAGATTGTTTGTATTTAGATCTACTGTGTTAAGGTGAGAGTGGCCAAATACTTGCAGCCAGTATACTTATAGGTTAAGGTTCAAAAGGCATAAACACTCAATACTTTTAATACCCAAAGCATATTTAAAAATTCTATGGGCTTCCCTGGTGGCGCAGTGGTTGAGAGTCCGCCTGCCGATGCAGGGGAGTCGGGTTTGTACCCCGGTCCGGGAAGATCCCACATGCCGCGGAGCGGCTGGGCCCGTGAGCCATGGCCGCTGAGCCTGTGCGTCCGGAGCCTGTGCTCCGCAGCGGGAGAGGCCACAACAGTGAGAGGCCCGCGTACCGCAAAAAAAAACCAAAAAAACAAACAAACAAAAATTCTCCAGTCTGGAGTATTCTAACATAAATGTTCAAATACTGAACAATAGCTAATATCAAACTTCTTTTTGTACAATTTTTATACTTTATACAAACAAGCTGATTTTGCACATGGAGTCACCATGAATACATTCAAGTCAATAAATCCTTTTTGAATTCCCACTCATTCCCTTTCACCTTTTTCTTTTGGGGTGCCCCCTTCTCTATCCATCATTTTCAAAAACTGGAGCTGCCTGAGGGTCACGTGAAGGGTGAAGAGGGTGGTAGGCTAAGCAGGAATTTGCAATTAGGGATGCAATTTACATATAGGCAGTCAAGAGTTTTTGTTGGAACTATAGCAAATAAAATAATAACTACAATAATAATAAGCAATATTTGCATGCCACTGTCCAGTTTCCAAAACATTTTCGCATGCTCCACCCAGCTTAAGCCTCATAGTTTGCTTCTGGGTACTTAATAAAATTTCACTTTGTAATTTTTACTGAATCATTCATTATATCCAGCTGTCAGTTTCTTGAGGACAGTGACTGTGTTTTGTATTTTATGAACGTACACATACATGAGCCCCCTGGAAGTAAATGTTCTTAAACTGATTGCCAAATGGTTAAGAGCTTCAAGTGGAAGATTTACTGGATTTTATGATGAAAGATCTATTAAGACTGTTAAGGAGACCAATGACACCATCAGAGAGAACAGTAGAAAAATCTGTGGCAAATGGGCCAAAGTAAGGGGATTGGACACAGGGAGACCAGGGAGAGAAGATTCCAGGAATCCCCCTTGGAAGGATTAATCCTGGGCCAAAGCTCTTCATTATTTTTGATGGCTAAATTGTTTTCCATAATATCTGTATATCATAGTCAACTATTTTTTCCATTGAAGTGCATTTGTCCTCTTACACTGAGGAGTGTGTATCCTAAATTTTTGGTAGTATAAGCAATGCAAATTTATAGGCATGAAGTTGAATATAATAGTTATATCCTAGTTCTTATTCCTAATTCTATTTATTTGAATTTTCTCATTTTTTTTCCTTAAGCAGACTTGTTAAATATTTAATTATTAGATTTTCCCAAAAAAGTTTTTGGTTTTATTTATCAATTCTACTCTTCCCATTTTCTAAATATTTTTTCTTCTTCTATCTTTGTTATCCCTATTCCTACTTTTTCTGGATTTATTTTTCTTTTTCTGCCTTCTTGAGTTGAAAGGTTAGCTCTTTTATTTTCAATCATTCTAGATTAAAAATAAAACATTTCAAGTTATAAAATTTCCCCCTCAATATAGTTTTAGTCACATGTCATAGGTTTTGACATAGAACCTTTTCATTGTCTATTTTTTTTTTTTTTTTTTTTTTTTTTTTCTTTTTGCGGCATGCGGGCCTCTCACTGTTGTGGCCTCTCCCGTTGCGGAGCACAGGCTCCGGACGCGCAGGCCCAGCGGCCATGGCTCACGGGCCCAGCCGCTCCGCGGCATATGGGATCCTCCCAGACCGGGGCACGAACCCGTATCCCCTGCATCGGCAGGCGGACTCTCAACCACTGCGCCACCAGGGAGGCCCTCATTGTCTATTTTTATAAGTCTATATTTTCTTTTTTTAGTCTTTCTTTGAGCCTGAGTGTTAAGAATTTTTTTTAATTTATTTATTTTTTGTTTATTTATTTTTGGCTGCGTTGGGTCTTCATTGCGGCACGTGGGCTCTCTCCAGTTGCGGTGCATGGGCTTCTCACTGCGGTGGCCTCTCCCGCTGCAGAGCACGGGCTCCAGGCACGCAGGCTCAGCAGTTGTGGCTCAAGGACTCTAGAGCGCAGGCTCAGCGGCCATGGCTCATGGGCTTATTTGCTCCGCGGCATGTGGGATCCTCCCGGACCAGGGCACGAACCTGTGTCCCCTGCATTGGCAGGCGGACTCTCAACCACTGCGCCACCAGGGAAGCCCCAAGAATTTTTTAAAATTTATTTTCATTTACTTATTTTTTGGCTGCATTGGGTCTTTGTTGCTGTGCACAGGCTTTCTCTAGTTGCGGCGAGCAGGGGCTTCTCTTCGTTGCGGTGCACTTCTCATTGTTGTGGCTTTTCTTGTTGCAGAGCACAGGCTCTAGGCACGTGGGCTTCAGTAGTTGTGGCACACAGGCTCAGTAGTTGTGGCACACAGGCTTAGTTGCTCTGTGGCATGTAGGATCTTTCCAGACCAGGGCTCGAACCCATGTCCCCTGTATTGGCAAGCAGACTCTTAACCACTGCACCACCAGGTAAGTCCCAAGAATTTTATTTTAAAATTTATCTGTGGCTAGATGTCTTTTGTTCATCTTTTTATCATTTCCAATTAATATGGATTGCACTGTGATCACTAATGATTGTTCAAAGGGAAAATGACTAGAAAATGAAATAAGAAACAAACTGGGGTGGGGGTGAGGAACATATGCATGAGACATAGCCTTAAAGGGTAAAGAAAAATAATGAAAACAAGGCACAAATAAGAAGCAGAAGTGAGAGGGCTCAAGTGGCTGGACAGAGCAGAGAACTGAGTCTGTCAGTTACTAGCATGGCAGGAGGTTTGGATTGTTTAATATGGTACCTGATGCAAGACAGTGTTAGGAGACCAGAATGACATAGGGAAGGGAGAGTAATGCGCAAGAAAGACAGTCCTCAAAGGAAACCCAGATGCTCCTTGTTGAGAAGGCTCTTTGAAGACTACCAAGAAATGCCTGACTTGATCTGCTCTAATGGTTTAAGTGTTAAGATGATAATATTTTCCTGCACCATCCCGTGATATTTTAGCTTCTTGGGTGGGCTTACTATTTCTAGATCTTCCAGTAAATTGGAGGGATGAATTTCAACATAGAAAATGAGCCAAGAGCCCAAACTGTGGAACCCATCCCACTCGTACTATTTTCTTCATCCAACAGTCATTTTTGAGTTCCTGTTATGACCAGTACTGTGCCATATGATAAGCACAAAGGGTCATCAGCTTCTAAATGTCTAACTTATTCACAGCCCAATATGTATGCCAATTCTCTTTTTGCTGACCAGAAAGGAGAGAGAGAACGAGTGACTGGCCAAGGTAGCAGTTATTTCGCAGCCAGAAGAAAATTCCGTATACCCACTATCTACCTACAATACCACAGTCACCAGGGGAGCAGGAGAAGAGATGCGTTCCCTGAGCCACTCCCTAATTATTTCTTTCAATGAGGAGTTTCATTAATGAAGCTTGCCCAGAAATGTCATGGCATCCACAAGTCCCTAGGGAGGCATTGGTACTTAGTGGTGACCAGCCAGGATGCTGGAGCGAGGCTGCCCGGGTTTGAGTCCTGGCTTTACTACTTCTAGAGTATGACCTTGGGCAAGTTTCTTAAACTCTCATACCTTGGTGTTTTGGACCTGTAAATGGGTACTATAATAGTCCTTGCCTTACTAGATTGATTTGAGGATTAAATAAGCTAATACTTAGAACAGTACCTGGCACATAGTGAGCACTCAATAAAAGTGAACTCTTGTTGTTATTCCAGAATGCAGGTGCCTTCACCAGTGCAGAGTCACAGAGGCATTGCCGGTCCTGCAGAGAGAATGAAGCTACCAAAGAGAACACAGACACAGGATGCTCAAGTTAAACAAAGCCACAGCATCATGCAGTCCTTTTCATTACAAAATTAAATAGCTGTCTAGAAAGTTGTGAAGCAAATTGGAGAGAGGCCAAGACTTCAGTAGAAATCACTGAAAGGGATTTTGTACTTAAAGACTTTTCTTTGAGCAAGTGCCTAAGTAAAAGTTAGCAACTGTCTGTGATGAGCACTGAAAGCCCTGAAATAAGTAGTGGGACTCCTAGCAGGACAAGAACAGCATAGATCACCCAGAAGAGGGTCCAGAAAGAACACAGACTATCGTCTGAGCCACAGTGGATAGGCAGTTCTTTAGTACGAAAGAACAGGATAGACCCACTCTAAAATCTTTAGGATAAAGCTCATTACAGTATGAATTTAGTCATTCTTTTTAAAAGAGCATCCATTTTGTCTTTATAAAGTCATAGGTGAACCAGGCTTTGTGCTAAGCATTGGAAACACATGGTGAACAAGACAGACCCTGCCCACATGGAGTTTATGACCCTAGGAAAGACTTGACATTAACCAAGTAATCACACAAATGTCATTGCAAGCTTTGTTAAGTGCTCAGAAGAAATATGAAATGGTCAGTAAAGATAATGTAAGGGACTTTGAGACTTGGGAGTCCGAGAGCAACAGCAATGCCATGCCCTGAGGATAAGGGGACATTGCCTGGGCAAGAACTGCAGCAGATGGTGCCAGGGAATAGCATGCTTGAAGGCTCTGCGGTGGGAAATGAGAGGTGTGAGCCAGCGACTGGGAGAAGGCCTGTGTGGGGAGCATGTCAGTGGGATGGAGAGCCTGCCAGGCAGGGCCATGTTAGCATCTTTGCTTTCTTCCAAATACAGGGCAGGTCACTGAGGGGTTTAGGCACACGCAGTTGACATTGACATATTCAGATTTGTGTTTTCAACGGATCCTTGCAGTTGCAGTGTGGAAGCAAGTTTGAGGGACTAGAATGGAAAAGAGAAGTCTATTTTGGGAGGCTTTCAACCTGGCTGTTAGAGTCAAGGTTATGGTGCCCACAACCAAATACAGAGACCCCTTTACTGAGTTGGATCCCAAAAGGCTCATACCTATCTGGGTGCTCCACGTGCTAGAGTGACACCCAAACCATAGGAGTCCATGTGACCACAGTGAAGCTTTTATTTGGTTAAATTTAGTTGAATCAAAAAGGTGACAAGGGGCTTCCCTGGTGGCGCAATGGTTGAGAGTCCGCCTGCCGATGCAGGGGACACGGGTTCGTGCCCCGGTCCAGGAAGATCCCACATGCCACGGAGCGGCTAAGACTGTGAGCCATGGCCGCTGAGCCTGTGCGTCTGGAGCCTATGCTCCACAACAGGAGAGGCCACAACAGTGAGAGGCCCGTGTACCACAAAAAAAAAAAAGTGTCAAGAATAACATTAGCCATATAGAAGTTTGTGAAACTAATGGGTTTGACCTAGTGAAATAAGCTGGGAGTGTGAGACCGAAATGATTAGCTGATGTGCTGGGGTTTGAGGAGGCTGCCTGATTTCAGGACAACTGAGCAATAGATAGAGGAATTAAACAGATGAAGATCAAATTACTATCCCAATTTTATTAAAAGCAAAGTTGAAGAATTGGCTTAGGGCTGTGGGCAAGCCATGTTGCACATATTTCACTTCTGAATTCAACCTGCCCTGATCGTAGTGGGCCCTGTGACTGGGGCAGGTGGTGCAAGATGGGGCCTGTTTGGGGGACTTTTGCCTTTGGGGGCTCCTTCCTCCATAAACAAATATTAGAAATTATATTTTACGGCTGAATTGGTACAAAAGTATAATCCAGGGTGGTTTATATTCATTTTTTCTTCTGATTTTAAAAGAAAAGAAAACATTTCGTGGCCCTCTAAACTGGGGTACTTCAGCCCAGCAGAGGGCAGAATCCTAGAGTCGCAGGCAGGTAGGTCCTGAGATGGAGGAGAGGGGATTTGAGCTGAAAGTGCCAGTAATGGACAGTGCTACTCTCGTAGCCTCCGCCCATGGAACATGACTGGTTGTCCCTCCAGCAAAGTACACTAGGATCCAAATAAATGTTCTGGTCCTGGCTGACCAAATTTGTGTACCAGCAGATTCCCGTTCCCATGGATCCATGTACCAAGCGGCATTAAGAAATACAGTCTGGTAGCCAAAAATAATGTTAGTGTGTTTTCCAGTCTTTGCGTCTCCTGAAGAATGTTCATTGAAATCTGTAACTCATCACACTTCCAGAAAGCCTGTTTCCTCCTAATTCGGTCAAGCCCTGCAACTAACTGCCCTTACTGCAAACCCACCTATCTAACCCTAGTCTGGCTTGTCTGTCTTCCCCAACTCTTTCTTCCTTTTGTTTCCTCCCCACCATTAACCTGCTTGGTCTCCAGAAAGGGAAGCACAGAGACCCATGGGGAGGGGGAAATGCCCCTCCCTGTGAGGGGTAGAGAGGAGGAAGGAGGAAGCAGTGGGGAGGACTCACCTAGTGCGTCCGTCTTTGCCCTGTCACACCGCAGAAGCCAGAAGCCTTAAAAAATAGCCCGTTTTGTTACATTGACAATAGACAATGTCTAATAGAAATAGAAGTGCCCTATAGCAGGGCCCAGCTGTCTCTGGAGATGCAGGTGAGCCAGTGGGCACAGGAGGGGCCGGGTAGGGGGCGGGGAGTGGCAGAGAGGCCGCACCCCCATTTTTGACTGGAAGAAGAGAAGGGCAGTGTTATCCAGCCCTCCATGTGCCCGTTTGTCTTAACTCCTGGGGTAGAGAGCAACTGCGTGGCAGAAGAATGCTATGGAATTCTTGGCCAGCCACTTGGTGGGCAGAACCGAGGGCTCCATTGCATAGATGAACCAGAATTCAAAAACAACAACATCAAGTACAGATTGTAAATTATAGGCAAAAGCTATGGAAATGTTCGAGGAAAGCAGTACCGTTTAAACAATTCTGTCCTAAGGGGCCTTATTTCTGTCTGGGTGTTTGATTTGTTACACATGGACAAGTGGCATGTGTGTGTTTCAACAGCTGGTGCTTTCAGACTCCAGAGGGTGGTTCCATGAAATCTCCAGGCCTGTGATGCAGCCCAGCTCCCAACATGACCTGCATTTCCAGGAAGGATGAGAAGTCCATAGTTTTACATCTTTGAGCAAACAAGACCCATGCCTACTGATAAGGCAAGACCTCAAGAAATATCTGACTCCAAGGGATAACTGCCCATTTTCACATGGTAGGAGAAACCACATCTCTGTATTGTTACAAGCTCAAACAAGCCCTGGAAGGAACTCTGTGCTATTAAATCTTAAGGAACAGTTGGTGTTCTATTTATACACATTTCTACTCACCAGGGAGACGCTGCAGCTCCATCTGCTTGAAAAAGATGTCGAAATAACCTGGACCTGGAATTGCCAACACATCTCAGGAGGGTGGTGCTGGGTCTTTCAACCAAGCAGGTTCCATCAGTGGTGAAACTAAGCCAACCCAGCGAAGGGCTGGGCACCCACAGTCAGGCCATACAATTTTTAAAAACGTGATGGATAAAAGCTAGGGGATAAATTACCATGACATTTAAAAGCTGCAATCGTTTCTATTTCACAGGCAGTGAAAACTTTATTACTCTGTTAGGGTAGACTATTCCAGCATTCCAAGGAAACTGAGAATTATTCTCTGTCTCACAGGTGGTTGAGGGAACAAGAATAAGAAATTACAAATAGGAATCTCATAGGGCACAGACTCACTTGTACAAAACATGTAACTATCTTTGGGTGCCTCAGAACCTCATTTGTAAAATGGAGATTTGATTCCTACCTCAAAGATTATCACAATGGGGAGCCTTCAAGATGGTGGAGGAGTAAGATGTGGAGATCACCTTCCTCCCCACAAATATATCAAAACTAAATCTACATGTGGAACAACTCCTACAGAACCCCTACTGTACGCTGGCAGAAGACCTCAGACTTCCCAAAGGGCAAGAAAATCCCCATGTACCTGGGTAGAGCAAAAGAAAAAAGAAAAAACAGAGACAAAAGAATAGGGACGGGACTTGCACCTCGGGCAGGGAGGTGTGAAGGAGGAAAGGTTTCCACACACTAGGAAGCCCCTTCACTGGTGGAGACAGGGGGTGAGCCGGGGGGGCGGGAAGCTTCAGAGACATGGAGGAGAGCGCAGCAACAGGGGTGCACAAGGCAAAGCGGAGAGACTCCCACACAGAGGATCGCTGCCAACTGGTACTCACCAGTCCGAGAGGCTTGTCTGCTCACCCGCCAGGGCGAGTAGGGGCTGGGAGCTGAGGCTTGGACTTTGGAGTTCAGATCCCAGGGAGAGGACTGGGGTTGGCTGCGTGAACACAGCCTGAAGGGGGCTAGTGCGCCACAGCTAGCTGGGAGGGAGTCTGGGAAAAAGTCTGGACCTGCCTAAGAGGCAAGAGACCATTGTTTTGGGGTGTGTGAGGAGAGGGGATTCCTTTCCTGTCTGCACACAGAAGGCAGAGCACCGCCTAAATGAGCTCCAGAGACCAGCATGAGCTGCAGGTATCAGCTCAGACACCAGAGGTGGACACCAGAGATGGGTACGAAACGCTAACACTGCTGCTGCAGCCACCAAAAATCCTGTGTGCAAGCACAGGTCAGTACACACACACACACACACACACACACACACACACACACACACACACACACCAGGAGCCTGTGTAGCCTGCCACTGCCAGGGTCCTGTGATCCAGGGACAACTTCCCCAGGAGAACACATGGCGTGCCTCAGGCAGTTGCAACATCATGATGGCCTCTGCTGCTGCAGGCTGCCCCACATTCCAGTGATAACTACCGTACTCCTCCCTCCCCCAGGTATGAGTGAGCAAGAGCCCTCTAATCAGCCACTCCTTTACCACCCTCCTGTCTGGGTGGGGAACAGATGCCTGAGGGTGACCTACACGCAGAGGTAGGGCCGAAACCAAAGCTGAACCCCATGGACTGTGCAAACAAAGAAGAGAAAGGGAAATTTCTCCCTGCAGCCTTAAAAGCAGCAGATTAAATCCCCACAATCAACTTGATGTACCCTGCATCTGTGAAATACCTGAATAGACAACGAATAATCCCAAAGTTGAGGCAGTGGACTTTGGGAGCAACTGTAGACTTGGGGTTTCCTGTCTGCGACTGATTTGTTTCTGATTTTTATGTTTACCTTAGCATAGTTTTTAGCACTTGTTGTCATTGGTGGATTTGTGTATTGGTTTGGTTGCTCTCTCTTTTTATTATTATTATTTTTAAAAATTTTTTATTTAAATTAAAATTTTTTTTCATTTTAGTAATTAAAATTATTTATTTTTAAAAAATTTTTTTTCTTTCTTTTTTTCTCCCTTTTCTTCTGAGCCATGTGGCTGACAGGGTCTTGGTGCTCCAGCCTGGTGTCAGGCCTGAGCCTCTGAGGTGGGAGAGCCGAGTTCAGGACACTGGACCACCAGAGACCTCCCAGTCCCACGTAATATCAATCAATGAGAGCTCTCCCAGAGATCTCCATCTCAACGCTAAGACCCAGCTCCACCCAACAGCCAGCAAGCTCCAGTGCTGGATGCCCCATGCCAAACAACTAGCAAGACAGGAACGTAACCTCACCCATTAGCAGAGAGACTGCCTAAAATCATACTAAGTTCACAGACACCCCAAAACACACCACTGGACACAGCCCTGCCCACCAGGAAGACAAGGTCCAGCCCCATGCACCAGAACACAGGCACCAGTTCCCTCCACCAGGAAGCCTACACAAGCCACTGAACCAACCTTGCCCACTGAGGGCAGACACCAAAAACAATGGGAGTTACGAACTGCAGCCTGTGAAAAGGAGACCCCAAACACAGTAAGTTAAGCAAAATAAGAAGACAGAGAAATAAGCAGCAGACGAAGGAGCAAGGTAAAAACCCACCAGACCAAACAAATGAAGAGGAAATAGGCAGTCTACCTGAAAAAGAATTCAGAATAATGATAATAAAGATGATCCAAAATCTTGCAAATAGAATGGAGAAAATACAAGAAACTTTTAAAAAATACCTAGAAGAGCTAGAGAGCAAACAAAGATGAACAACACAATAAAATGAAACTTAAAATTCTCTAGAAGGAATCAATAACAGAATAACTGGGGCAAAAGAACGGTTAAGTGACCTGGAAGATAAAATAGTGGAAATAACTACCACAGAGCAGAATAAAGAAAAAATAATGAAAAGAATTGAGGACAGTCTCAGAGACCTCTGGAACAACATTAAACACACCAACATTTGAATTATAGGGGTCCCAGGAGTAGAAGAGAAAAAGAAAGGGACTGAGAAAATATTTGAAGAGATCATAGTTGAAAACTTCCCTAACATGGAAAAAGAAATAGTCACTCAAGTCCAGGAAGCACAGAGAGTCCCATACAGGATTAAGCCAAGGAGAAACATGCCAGGACACATATTAATCAAACTATCAAAAATTAAATACAAAGAAAAAATATTAAAAGTAGCAACGGAAAAGCAACAAATAACATACAAGCGAATCCCCATAAGGTTAACAGCTGATCTTTCAGCAGAAACTCTGCAAGCCAGAAGGGAGTGGCAGGACATATTTAAAGTGATGAAAGGCAAAAACCTACAACCAAGATTACTCTACCCAACAAGGATCTCATTCAGATTCGACAGAGAAATTAAAACCTTTACAGACAAGCAAAAGATAAGAGAATTCAGCACCACCAAAACAGCTTTACAACAAATGCTAAAGGAACTTCTCTAGGCAGGAAACAGAACAGAAGGAAAAGACCTACAAAAACAAACTCAAAACAGTTAAGAAAATGGTAGTAGGAACATACGTATTGATAATTACCTTAAATGTAAACATATTAAATGCTCCAACCAAAAGACATAGACTGGCTGAATGGATACAAAAACAAGACCTGTATATATGCTGTCTACAAGAGACCCACCTCAGACCTAGGGACACGTACAGACTGAAAGTGAGGGGATGGAAAAAGATATTCCATGAAAATGGAAATCAAAAGAAAGCTGGAGTAGCAATACTCATATCAGACAAAATAGACTTTTTGTTGTTGTTGTTGTTGTTGTTGTTGGGGTATGGACTTTAACACTGTATTTTGAAGTCCTGTTATTAAATAAATCACTTTTAGGATTTTTAAGTATTTCTGATAAATTGTCCCATTTACCATTATTTTTGGTAATACTTCTTTCTTTCTTTTTTTTGCTCTGAATTGTATACTTCTTTCTTGAAATCTATGTTGTTTGATGTTTCTATAGTCACACTCTCTCTCTACTTATTGTTTGAATGGTTTATAATTTGTGTCTTTTTACTTTCAATCCAGACAAAATAGACTTTAAAATAAAGAATATTACAAGAGACAAAGAAGGACACTGCATAATGATCAAGGGATCGATTCAAGAAGAAGATATAACAATTGTAAATATTTATGCACCCAACACAGGAGCACCTCAATACATAGGGCAAATGCTAACAGCCATAAAAGGGGAAATTGACAGTAACAGAATAATAGTTGGGGACTTTAACACTCCACTTTCACCAATGGACAGATCATCCAAAATGAAAATAAATAAGGAAACACAGCTTTAAATGACACAATGGACCAAATAGACTTAATTGATATTTATAGGCCATTCCATCCAAAAGCAGCAGAATACACTTTCTTCTCAAGTGCTCATGGAACATTCTCCAGGATAGATCATATCTTGGATCACAAATCAAGCCTTAGTAAATTTAAGAAAATTGAAATTGTATCAAGTATCTTTTCCAACCACAACTATGAGACTAGATATCAATTACAGGAAAAAAAACTATAAAAAATACAAATACATGGAGGCTAAACAATACACTACTAAATAACTAAGCGATCACTGAAGAAATCAAAGAGGAAATCAAAAAATACCTAGAAGCAAATGACAATGAAAACATGATGACCCAAAACCTATGGGATTCAGCAAAAGCAGTTCTAACGAGGAAGTTTATAGCAATACAATCTTACCTCAAGAAACAGGAAAAATCTCAAATAAACAGCCTAACCTTACACCTAAAACAACTAGAGAAAGAAGAACAACAAAAAACCCCCCAAAGTTAGCAGAAGGAAAGAAATCATAAAAACCAGATTAGAAATAAATGAAAAAGAAATGAAGGAAACAGCAAAAAAAATCAATAAAACAAAAAGGTGGTTCTTTGAGAAGATAAACAAAATTGATAAACCATTAGCCAGACTCATCAAGAAAAAAAAGGGAGAAGACTCAAATCAACAGAATTAGAAATGAAAAAGAAGTAACAACTGACACTGTAGAAATACACAGGATCATGAGAGATTACTACAAGCAACTATATGCCAATAAAATGGACAACCTGGAAGAAATGGACAAATTCTTAGAAAAACACAACCTTCCAAGACTGAACCATGAAGACATAGAAAATATGAACAGACCAATCACAAGCACTGAAATTGAAAGTGAGATTAAAAATCTTCCAACAAAAAAAGCCGAGGACCAGATGGCTTCACAGGCAAATTCTATCAAACATTTAGAGAAGAGCTAACACCTATCCTTCTCAAACTCTTCCAAAATACAGCAGAGGGAGGAACACTCCCAAACTCATTCTACAAGGCCATCATCACCCTGATACCAAAACCGGACAAAGATGTCACAAAAAAAAGAAAACTACAGGTCAATATAACTGATGAACATAGATGCAAAAATCCTCAACAAAATACTAGCAAACAGAATTCAACAGCACATTAAAAGGATCATACACCATGATCAAGTGGGGTTTATCTCCAGGATGCAAAGTTTCTTCAATATATGCAAATCAATCAATGTGATACACCACATTAACAAATTAAGGAATAAAAACCATATGATAATCTCAGTAGACTCAGAAACAGCTTTTGACAAATTTCAACACCTATTTATGATAAAAACTCTCCAGAAAATGGGCATAAAGGGAACCTACCTCAACATAATATAGGCCATATGTGATGAACCCACAGCCAACATTGTTCTCAATGGTGAAAAACTGAAACCATTTCCACTAAGATCAGGAACAAGACAAGGTAGCCCCCTTTCACCACCATTATTCAACATAGTTTTGGAAGTTTTAGCCACAGCAATCAGACAAGAAAAAGAAACAAAAGGAATCCAAATAGGAAAAGAAGAGGTAAAACTGTCACTGTTTGCAGATGACATGATACTATACATAGAAAATCCTAAAGATGCCACCAGAGAACTTCTAGAACTAATCAATGAATTTGGTAAGGTTGTAGGATACAAAATTAATGCACACGAGTGTGGGAGGGAGGGAGACGCAAGAGGGAAGAGATATGGGAATATATGTATATGTATAACTGATTCACTTTGTTATAAAGCAGAAACTAACACACCATTGTAAAGCAATTATACTCCAATAAAGATGTTAAAAAAATTAATGCACAGATACAGGGTGAAGTAAGTCAAAAAGAGAAAAATACCGTATGCTAACACATATATATGGAATCTAAAAAACAGAAAAAAGAACCTAGGTTCTGATGAATGTAGGGGCAGGACAGGAATAAAGATGCAGATGAAGAGAGTGGAGTTGATGACAGGGAGAGGGGGAAGGGTAAGCTGGGACGAAGTGAGAGAGTGGCATGGACATATACACACTACCATATGTAAAATAGATAGCTAGTGGGAAGCAGCTGTATAGCACAGGGAGATCAGCTCAGTGTTTTGTGACTAGAGGGGTGGGATAGGGAGGGTGGGAGGGAGATGCAAGAAGGAGGGGATATGGGGTTATATGTATACATATAGCTGATTCACTTCGTTATACAGCAGAAACGAACACAACATTGTAAAGTAACTATACTCCAATAAAGATGTTAAAAAATAAAAAGATTATCACAAATATTAAATGAGCTAACACAGGGAAGCTTTTCACTCAGCATATACTTGAGTACTGAATAAAGGTTAGCAATTACACAACTGTAATATATTTTATATATTCATTTACTCTATGTATATATAGTAATTATATATATTAAATTATATATATATGTAAATATATATGTTTAAATTCTATCTCAAGCTCTATTCCACCTGGCAGCAGAAACTGAGTCCTACTCAATGGAAACCCAGCAGTACAAAGTTCCTGTAGTAGATTTGGGACAGTGGCCTTAGGAGAAGACACTAACCTTTGGCATCCCTGTCTTTGGGCCTGGCATTTCTGCATTTCTTTTTGCATTCCTGATGTAAGAACCACACTCTGAAGGCTGGGAGTGTGGCATGCCCTCACCAGTACCTGAAGAATGGGAAAAAGAGTGGCAAGGGGGAAGCACATCAGCTAATATTTCCTGCCACAGTAGAAATAGGACTTTACAGTTCCCATGGGGTTTGTGCTTATATATCATCTGGGAGCTGATGACTCTTAAATTGGCATCTACAGTCTGGATGACTCCTCTGACCTCCAGATTCCTATATCCAATTGACATGTGGACTTGAAAGTCAAATAAGCAACTCAAACTGAACAGACCCAGGAGAAGACTCCCACCCCCAACGTTACAAACCCAGTTCTCCTATCTCAGCAAGTGACTCCACAGTTCACCCACCTGCTCAAGCCAGAAACCTAGGACTGATCCTTGAGTCCTCTCTTTCCTTTACCCCCACCTGTGTGTCACCTATCAACTGATCCAGTTGGTTCTACCTCCAAAATTCATACCAAGTCTGTCCCCTTCTCTCCATCTGATGCCACCACCTTACACCCTAGTCTAATTCCCCATCAACCCCGTCAATAGCTTCAGATCTGGTATCCAGGCTACCCTCTTATCAGCAATAACTCATTCCCTATACAGTGGAATGATCTAATATAAATCATGTTACATCCCAGCTCAAAACTCTCCGTGGCATCCCTTCCCACCTAGAAACCTGCCAACCCCTCTCCCTGGCCCTGCCATCTCTGATCTTCTCTCATGCCATCTTCCTCCTTCTCTCCACACACACCCACACTGGCTTTCTTTCTGCTTTTCAACATGACAAGCTCATTTCTTCCTTTGGGCCACTTGGGGCTCTCTTTTCCTGTGCCTTCTCTCAGTAGGCTGGCCTTTAGGACTCAGCTCAAATGCACCGCAGTGCTGACTACCCAAAACTAAACTAGTCTTTTAAGTCAGTTTGTATCACCTTCCCCTCTTTATCACATGGCTTACCATTTCCTGAAGTTAACTTATTTCTCTAGTTGTTTTTATCCCATCACATTCTAAATACATGGCATTTTGTTGTGTTGGCCAAAAAGTTCGTTTGGGTTTTTCTGTAAGATGTTATAGGAAAACCCGAACAAACTTTTTGGCCAACCCAATAGGTAGTACTTTACGGTTCCCACAGAACTCACACACACACGCACACACACACACACCCCTAAGATCCAGGAGAACAATGATCTTGTCAGGCACGCAAGTATTTTTGAATAAAAGAACCATCTTATTTGATAATCATATTCCTCTCACTCATTCTCATGCAATTCATATGCAAGGATAAAACTACTTGTAAATCTCTGAAACATAATACGCAATTCAAACGTCCTTGACTTTACACGGTGGTTCCTTCTGCTGAAATGTCCTTTCTTTGTTCTTGTATTCATCCTTCAAATCCCTGTTTGGGTAAGGAGCACGCAGAGGGATGAGGATGGGAACTGCGGAGGCAGCAAGGCAGGGGAGGGTGGGGCCGTACTGCCCGGCCAGTGAGGTCAGAACTCGGGGTTCGAAGGAAGATTGGAGTCTCTGTAGTGAAATTCTGTCCCAAACCCGGAGCCCTCCCTCTCCTCAAGACAGGAAGCAAAGGGAGGCAGCTTTGAATATCCAACAACGCACTCACCATCTCCATTTGCACCACGTGCATGCTTTTTAGGGTTCCCAAACTTTTCGTATCCAAATAGAACTTGAGATGTAAAAGACAGCTCCAGTCCCCTGCTCAGCCCAAAAGCTGTGGGGACATTTTTGATTCCACCCCTGACACACACACACACACACACACACACTCACACACACACACACACCCCTCACATCCAATCTGTCAGCAAATCTGGCCCCTTCTTACCACTCCCCCAACTGTCACCCTAGTCCAAGCCTCATCATCCCTTGACTAGGCCAATGTCATAACTTCTAATTATCTCTCTTCTCCCACCCTTGCCCCTACCCTTCATTCTCTGCAAACAGCCGAGCCATCTTTTTAAAACTTAGACCCTGTCACCCCCTCCTAAAAGCCCTCCAATGGCTTCCCATCATATTTAGACAGCTCAGCAAAACCTTTACCATGCCTACCAGGCCTCCCTACTTGCTCTGGCCCAGACTCTGGTCACTGACGACTCCTCCAGCCTCATTTCCTACCATGTTTCCATCTGGAGCACAGGAAGGAGGTCAAAGACACAGACTTTGGAGCAACTCTGTCACCATTGCCTATGTGACATTGGACAAGTTGCCTAATGTCTCTGTGCCTCAGTTTCTGCATCTTGAAAGTGAAGATGACAATACCATTTTACCAAGCTGTTGTAGGATTAAGGGAGTCCTGAGAACGGTCTCCAGCCCATAGCAAGCTTATATACATGTTTCTGGTTTTAAGTAGTTCGAGGTCTTAACCCTTAAATTTGAAGAAACAAGTGAATATAAAAAAAAAGATTAAATACACCTACACGTGGAACAACTCCTACAGAACACCTACTGAACGCTGGCAGAAGACCCCAGACCTCCCAAAAGGCAAGAAACTCCCCACATACCTGGGTAGGGCAAAGCGGAGAGATTCCCGCACAGAGGAGCGGTGCCGAGCGGCACTCACCAGCCCGAGAGGCTTGTCTGCTCGCCCGCCGGGGCGGGCGGCGCTGGAAGCTGAGGCTCGGGCTTCGGTCAGAGCGCAGGGAGAGGACTGGGGCTGGCGGCAAGAACTCAACCTGAAGGGGGCTAATGTGCCACAGCTAGCCGGGAGGGAGTCCGGGAAAACTCTGGAGCTGCCGAAGAGGCAAGAGACTTTTTCTTCCCTCTTGGTTTCCTGGTGCGCGAGGAGAGGGGATTAAGAGCGCTGCTTAAAGGGGCTCCACAGACGGGCGCGAGTCGCGGCTGAAAGCGCGGAGCCCAGAGACGGGCGTGGGACGCTGGGGCTGCTGCTGCCGCCGCCAAGAAGCCTGTGTGCGAGCGCAGGTCACTGTCCACACCGCCCTTCCGGGAGCCTGTGCAGCCCGCCACTGCCGGGGTCCCGGGATCCAGGGGCGGCTTCCCTGGGAGAACGCACGGCACGCCTCAGGCTGGTGCAACGTCACGCCGACCTCTGCCGCTGCAGGCTCGCCCCGCACTCCGTGCCCCTCCCTCCCGCCCGGCCTGAGTGAGCCAGAGTCCCCGAAGAGGCTGCTCCTTTAACCCTGTCCTGTCTGAGCGAAGAACAGACGCCCTCCGGCGACCTACACGCAGAGGCGGGGCCAAATCCAAAGCTGAGACCCAGGAGCTGTGAGAACAAAGAAGAGAAAGGGAAACCTCTCCCAGCAGCCTCAGAAGCAGCGGATTAAAGCTCCACAATCAACCTGATGTACCCTGCATCTGTGGAATACATGAATAGACAACACATCATCCCAAATTGAGGAGCCAGGAGTCAGTGCTGTGCCTCTGAGGTGGAAGAGCCAACTTCAGGACACTGGTCCACAAGAGACCTCCCAGCTCCACATAATATCAAACGGCGAAAATCTTCCAGAGATCTCCATCTCAACACCAGCACCCAGCTTCACTCAACGACCAGCAAGCTACAGTGCTGGACACCCTATGCCAAACAACTAGCAAGACAGGAACACAACGCCACCCATTAGCAGAGAGGCTGCTTAAAAACATAAAAAGTCCGCAGACACGCCAAAACACACCACCAGACGTGGACCTGCCCACCAGAAAGACAAGATCCAGCCTCATCCACCAGAACACAGGCACTAGTCCCCTCCACCAGGAAGCCTACACAACCCCCTAAACCAACCTTAGCCACTGGGGACAGACACCAAAAACAACGGGAACTACGAACCTGCAGCCTGCAAAAAGGAGACCCCAAACACAGTAACATAAGCAAAATGAGAAGACAGAAAAACACACAGCAGGAGAAGGAGCAAGATAAAAAACCACCAGACCTAACAAATGAAGAGGTAATAGGCAGTCTACCTGAAAAAGAATTCAGAATAATGATGGTAAAGATGATCCAAGATTCTATTTCCAAGATCCAAATCTTGGAAATAGAACAGACAAAATGCAAGAAACAGTTAACAAGGATCTAGAAGAACTAAAGATGAATCAAGCATCGATTAAAAACACAATACATGAAATAAAAAATACTCTAGATGGGATCAATAGCAGAATAACTGAGGCAGAAGAACGGATAAGTGAGGTGGAAGATAAAATAGTGGAAATAACTGCTGCAGAGCAAAATAAAGAAAAAAGAATGAAAAGAACAGAGGACAGTCTCAGAGACCTCTGGGACAACATTAAACGCACCAACATGCAAATTATAGGGGTTCCAGAAGAAGAAGAGAAAAAGAAAGGGACTGAGAAAATATTTGAAGAGATTATAGTTGAAAACTTCCCTAATATGGGAAAGGAAATAGTTAATCAAGTCCAGGAGACACAGAG
Source organism: Mesoplodon bidens (assembly GCF_964165515.1). NCBI lineage: Eukaryota > Metazoa > Chordata > Mammalia > Artiodactyla > Ziphiidae > Mesoplodon > Mesoplodon bidens. The sequence continues at coordinate 78,658,361 of NC_138165.1, forward strand.
GGTCCCATACAGAATAAATCCAAGGAGAAATACACCAAGACACATATTAATCAAACTGTCAAAAATTAAACACAAAGAAATCATATGAAAAGCAGCAAGGCAAAAACAACAAATAACACACAAGGGAATCCCCATCAGGATAACAGCTGATCTCTCAGCAGAAACTCTACAAGCCAGAAGGGAGTGGCAGGACATAATTAAAGTGATGAAGGAGAAAAACCTGCAACCAAGATTACTCTACCCAGCAAGGATCTCATTCAGATTTGATGGAGAAATGAAAACCTTTACAGACAAGCAAAAGCTGAGAGAGTTCAGCACCACCAAACCAGCTTTACAACAAATGCTAAAGGAACTTCTCTAGGCAAGAAACACAACAGAAGGAAAAGACCTACAATAATGAACCCAAAACAATTAAGAAAATGGGAATAGGAACATACATATCGATAATTACCTTAAATGTAAATGGACTAAATGCTCCCACCAAAAGACACAGATTGGCTGAATGGATAGAAAAACAAGACCCATATATATGCTGTCTACAAGAGACCCACTTCACACCGAGAGATACATACAGACTGAAAGTAAGGGGATGGAAAAAGATATTCCATGCAAATGGAAACCAAAAGAAAGCTGGAGTAGCAATTCTCATATCAGACAAAATAGACTTTAAAATAAAGACTACTAGAAGAGACAAAGAGGACACTACCTAATGATCACGGGATCGATCCAAGAAGAAGATATAACAATTGTAAATATTTACGCACCCAACATAGGAGCACCTCAATACATAAGGCAAATACTAACAGCCATAAAAGGAGAAATCGACAGTAACACAATCATAGTAGGGGACTTTAACACCCCACTTTCACCAATGGACAGATCATCCAAAATGAAAATAAATAAGGAAACACAAGCTTTAAATGATACATTAAACAAGATGGCCTTAATTGATATTTATAGGACATTCCATCCAAAAACAACAGAATACACATTTTTCTCAAGTGCTCATGGAACATTCTCCAGGATAGATCATATCTTGGGTCACAAATCAAGCCTTGGTAAATTTAAGAAAATTGAAATTGTATCAAGTATCTTTTCCGACCACAATGCTATGAGACTAGATATCAATTACAGGAAAAGAGATGTAAAAAATACAAACACATGGAGGCTAAACAATACACTACTTAATAATGAAGTGATCACTGAAGAAATCAAAGAGGAAATTAAAAAATACCTAGAAACAAATGACAATGGAGACATGACGACCCAAAACCTATGGGATGCCTCAAAAGCAGTTCTAAGAGGGAAGTTTATAGCAATACAATCCCACCTTAAGAAACAGGAAACATCTCGAATAAACAACCTAACCTTGCACCTAAAGCAATTAGAGAAAGAAGAACAAAAACATCCCAAAGTTAGCAGAAGGAAAGAAATCATAAAAATCAGATCAGAAATAAATGAAAAAGAAATGAAGGAAACGATAGCAAAGATCAATAAAACTAAAAGCTGGTTCTTTGAGAAGATAAACAAAATTGATAAACCATTAGCCAGACTCATCAAGAAAAAAAGGGAGAAGACTCAAATCAATAGAATTAGAAATGAAAAAGGAGAAGTAACAACTGACACTGCAGAAATACAAAAGATCATGAGAGATTACTATAAGCAACTCTATGCCAATAAAATGGACAACCTGGAAGAAATGGACAAATTCTTAGAAATGCACAACCTGCCAAGACTGAATCAGGAAGAAATAGAAAATATGAACAGACCAATCACAAGCACTGAAATTGAAACTGTGATAAAAAATCTTCCAACAAACAAAAGCCCAGGACCAGATGGCTTCACAGGCAAATTCTATCAAGCATTTAGAGAAGAGCTAACACCTATCCTTCTGAAACTCTTCCAAAATATAGCAGAGGGAGGAACACTCCCAAAATCATTCTACGAGGCCACCATCACCTTGATACCAAAACCAGACAAGGATGTCAAAAAGAAAGAAAACTACAGGCCAATATCACTGATGAACATAGATGCAAAAATCCTCAACAAAATACTAGCAAACAGAATCCAACAGCACATTAAAGGATCATACACCATGATCAAGTGGGGTTTATTCCAGGAATGCAACGATTCTTCAATATACGCAAATCAATCAACGTGATACACCATATTAACAAATTGAAGGAGAAAAACCACATGATCATCTCAATAGATGCAGAGAAAGCTTTCGACAAAATTCAACACCCATTTATGATAAAAACCCTGCAGAAAGTAGGCATAGAGGGAACTTTCCTCAACATAATAAAGGCCATATATGACAAACCCACAGCCAGCATCGTCCTCAATGGTGAAAAACTGAAACCATTTCCACTAAGATCAGGAACAAGACAAGGTTGCCCACTCTCACCACTCTTATTCAACATGGTTTTGGAAGTTTTAGCCACAGCAATCAGAGAAGAAAAGGAAATAAAAGGAATCCAAATCGGAAAAGAAGAAGTAAAGCTGTCACTGTTTGCAGATGACATGATACTATACATAGAGAATCCTAAAGATGCTACCAGAAAACTACTAGAGCTAATCAATGAATTTGGTAAAGTTGCAGGATACAAAATTAATGCACAGAAATCTCTGGCATTCCTATATACTAATGATGAAAAATCTGAAAGTGAAATCAAGGAAACACTCCCATTTACCATTGCAACAAAAAGAATAAAATATCTAGGAATAAACCTACCTAAGGAGACAAAAGACCTGTATGCAGAAAATTATAAGACACTGATGAAGGAAATTAAAGATGATACAAATAGATGGAGAGATGTACCATGTTCTTGGATTGGAAGAATCAACATTGTGAAAATGACTCTACTGCCCAAAGCAATCTACAGATTCAATGCAATCCCTATCAAACTACCACTGGCATTTTTCACAGAACTAGAACAAAAAATTTCACAATTTGTATGGAAACACAAAAGACCCCGAATAGCCAAAGCAATCTTGAGAACGAAAAATGGAGCTGGAGGAATCAGGCTCCCTGACTTCAGACTATACTACAAAGCTACAGTAATCAAGACAGTATGGTACTGGCACAAAAACAGAAAGATAGATCAATGGAACAGGATAGAAAGCCCAGAGATAAACCCACGGACATATGGTCACCTTATCTTTGATAAAGGAGGCAGGAATGTACAGTGGAGAAAGGACAGTCTCTTCAATAAGTGGTGCTGGGAAAACTGGATAGGGACATGTAAAAGTATGAGATTAGATCACTCCCTAACACCATACACAAAAATAAGCTCAAAATGGATTAAAGACCTAAATGTAAGGCCAGACACTATCAAACTCTTAGAGGAAAACATAGGCAGAACACTCTATGACATAAATCACAGCAAGATCCTTTTGGACCCACCTCCTAGAGAAATGGAAATAAAGACAAAAATAAACACATGGGACCTAATGAAACTTAAAAGCTTTTGCACAGCAAAGGAAACCATAAACAAGACCAAAAGACAACCCTCAGAATGGGAGAAAATATTTGCAAATGAAGCAACTGACAAAGGATTAATCTCCAAAATTTATAAGCAGCTCATGCAGCTCAATAACAAAAAAACAAACAACCCAATCCAAAAATGGGCAGAAGACCTAAATAGACATTTCTCCACAGAAGATATACAGACTGCCAACAAACACATGAAAGAATGCTCAACATCTTTACTCATTAGAGAAATGCAAATCAAAAGTACAATGAGATATCATCTCACACCAGTCAGAATGTCCATCATCAAAAAATCTAGAAACAATAAATGCTGGAGAGGGTGTGGAAAAAAGGGAACACTCTTGCACTGCTGGTGGGAATGTGAATTGGTACAGCCACTATGGAGAACGGTATGGAGGTTCCTTAAAAAACTACAAATAGAACTACCATATGACCCAGCAATCCCACTACTGGGCATATACCCAGGGAAAACCATAATTCAAAAAGAGACATGTACCAAAATGTTCATAGCAGCTCTATTTACAATAGCCCGGAGCTAGAAACAACCTAAGTGTCCATCATCGGATGAATGGGTAAAGAAGATGTGGCACATATATACAATGGAATATTACTCAGCCATAAAAAGAAATGAAATTGAGCTATTTGTAATGAGGTGGATAGACCTAGAGTCTGTCATACAGAGTGAAGTAAGTCAGAAAGAGAAAGACAAATACTGTATGCTGACACATATATATGGAATTTAAGAAAAAAAAATGTCATGAAGAACATAGGGGTAAGACAGGAATAAAGACACAGACCTACTAGAGAATGGACTTGAGGATATGGGGAGGGGGAAGGGTAAGCTGTGACAAAGTGAAAGAGCAGCATGGACATATATACACTACCAAACGTAAGGTAGACAGCTAGTGGGAAGCAGCCGCATAGCACAGGGAGATCAGCTCGGTGCTCTGTGACCGCCTGGAGGGGTGGGATAGGGAGGGTGGGAGGGAGACGCAAAAGGGAGGGGATATGGGAACATATGTATATGTATAACTGATTAAATTTGTTATAAAGCAAAAAAAAAAAAAAAGATGTTTACTTTTGTCCAGGCTGCGGTTTTCCCCTGACTCAGATAATATACACAACAATGAATCTAGTATACTTAATCAAACATCCTCAATTTACATTTTCATCAAAGCTGATCATTCTTTTTTTTAATTTTATTAATTTTTATACAGCAGTTTCTTATTAGTTATCTATTTTATATATATTAGTGTATAGCTGATCATTCTAATCGAGCTTATTTCCCGGTTATCATCTTTAATGCCCCATAGACAGGTCCTTAACTTCACCTATTAATTGGTAAATGTAAACTATATGGGAACAGATTGTGAGGTATATAATTAAATCATTAAAACCCTCTGTACTCAGAAAAAAAAAAAAAGATTAAGGGGCTTCCTTGGCGGCGCAGTGGTTAAGAATCCGCCTGCCAATGCAGGGGACACGGGTTCCAGCCCTGGTCTGGGAAGATCCCACATGCCGAGGAGCAACAAAGCCCGTGCGCCACAACTACTGAGCCCACGTGCCACAACTACTGAGCCTGTGTCCTCTTTTCTCTGGCTTCAGTGTTGCTGCCCTTCCTGATGAGTTTCTCTCCAATTCTTCTCTCTAATCTTGCCTGACTGTACCCAGCAGAGGAGCTGCCTGAGCCAGGGACGGCAGATAGCTTTCATCTTGTGTGCCAGGGTTTTGTTTTTTTTTTTTGCGGTACGCGGGCCTCTCACTGCTGTGGCCTCTCCCGTTGCGGAGCACAGACTCCGGACATGCAGGCTCAGTGGCCATGGCTCACAGGCCCAGCCGCTCCGCAGCATGTGGGATCCTCCCGGACCGGGGCACGAACCCGTGTCCCCTGCATCGGCAGGCGGACTCTCAACCACAGCGCCACCAGGGAAGCCCTGATGTGCCAGGTTTGATCTGTTGGGAGGAGCAGACTGGAGCACCACAGGACAGACAGAGCAGAGATTTATGTTCTCTTCTGCTCTTCCTTCACATTGGCACCTCCGTTTCACTGGGGGAGGGGAGGTGGCAGAGACAGAAGTGGCTCCCCTATAACATACTCCCTTATGACTCCCTTAGGGGATCTTCTCAGGCTAAACATTTTTATGACTTTATGTGGCTGTGAGTTATCTTGAGTCAATTTTGGAATCTACCTGTTTCCCCATCTTGGTCCTTTCCAGGTAACTCTAAGGAAAAATAATACAGAATTTACAATTGTCACATATATTAGAAAGTTCTGAAATAATGCTCCATTATTTCTCCAAAATTCTAGTTCCAAGTGTTAGAAATGGTTTCCTTTGTTGTTTTTGGTCCTTGTGAATCCACCACCTATCAAAAACATGCCCCCCAAAACAACGGATAGAATTGCCATAACATGTTGGTATTATCTTCCTAAAATCCCTTCTCTTATTTCAACAGTATAGGTCATAGAGAAGAATGGTGATCCTGAAGTAAATCTACTATTCTACTTGAGGAAAGTCTGTATCCTCACATTTTACTGCAATCGATCTGGATTGGGCGGTGAAAAAAAGACCATGCTAAGACTTCTGAAGAAAGTCACTCTGTATTTGCTCTAGGTAAATAAGCTTGTGTTCAATTTGTACAGTCTAGTTGGAGTTCAGAGAATGCATCTAAAAGTGATAGATTTGTGCTTTATTTGTTGTACTTTTCACCAGAGCAAAACCAAAATAATCATCCAGTGAACCTCGAGTGTGCTAACTTTGGAAATAGCTTTATGACTTTTGAGCCCCATGGTCACCTTGATGATGGTTTTATATTCAGGAGTGTGAATGTAAAAATGTCCAGCCAGGGAATTCCCCAGCGGTCCAGCAGTTAAGACTCTGAGTTTCCATTGCAGGGGGCACGGGTTCAATCCCTGATTGGGGAATTAAGATCCTGCATGCCACGTGGTGGGTCCCCACCAAAAAAAAGATTAAAAATTTCCAGCCACTTGCTCAAGGGTGCATGTTACTGACAATAGCTTCCCACAAGGGCATTTCATTGACTTGTCAACTTTTTTTTTTTTTAATTAATTTATTTATTTTTGCTGTGTTGCGTCTTCATTTCTGTGTGAGGGCTTTCTCTAGTTGTGGCAAGCGGGGGCCACTCTTCATCGCGGTGCGCGGGCCTCTCATTATCGCGGCCTCTTGCTGCGGAGCACAGGCTCCAGACGCGCAGGCTCAGTAGTCGTGGCTCACGGGCCTAGTTGCTCCGCGGCATGTGGGATCCTCCCAGACCAGGGCTCGAACCCGTGTCCCCTGCATTAGCAGGCAGATTCTCAACCACTGCGCCACCAGGGAAGCCCGACTTGTCAACTTTTTATAATCCATATCAGAGAAAACAAGATTTTATAAATATATTTCAAAATCCCGATGTATAACTAATGTACTCCCAGCTGTTAACCTCTGATCTGGACCCTTTTTCACTTCTCACTCCTCCTGCACCTTCAATAAATAGTCAAAAAGAAATTCCTGGGTTTGGGTGCAACTATAAAAGGGTAGCACAAGGGAGTGATTGTGGCAGTGGTTACACAGATCTATGAGATAAAATTGCATAGAACTGAGTATACCCACATGATATGAGTGCATGCATAAGTGATGAAATCTGAAGAAGCTCCGGAGTCTGGTTATCAGCATGATGGCGATTTCAATTTCCTGGTTTTGTTATTGTACTGCAGTTTTACGGGATGTCATCACTGGGGGAAGCTGGGGGATAGGCCCATAGGACCATCTCCTATTTTTGCAACTTCTTGTAAGACTATAATTGTTTCAAAATAATAAGTTAAGGGAGCTCCCTGGTGGCCTAGTGGTTAGGATTCCGGGCTTTCACTGCTGTGGCCTGGGTTCCATCCATGGTCAGGGAACTGAGATCCCACAAGCCACAAGGCGTGGCCAATAAATAAATAAATAAATAAATAAATAAATAACAACATAATAAGTTAAAAATAAGTATACTTATTGAGCACCTACTAAGAGCCAGGCACTGTGTTAAGCACTAAGGAGTCAGTGGTGTACAAGACAATCCTGCCTCCAGAATCTTCACTGCCTTCTGCTTCTGTTTTTTTGCCTCCCAATGTGCACATCTAAAAACATGACTTCCTTTCTCCCTGTTCTTTCCTTGCCAGACTTATCTAATAAATTGTGTGTATCTGATGCCTCATTTTCTCTCCAGCCTCCATCTTTCACTATTTAACATTTCAATCTGGTTTCCTACCCCATTATTTTACTACTGTAGCCAGTATGGTCCCCTAGTGTCCCCATTGCACTCACTGTTCCAGGAATTGGCTTATAGTTGAAACAAAACAAAACAAAAACCAAACAGGCCAAATCCTCCCTCACTGGTTCCGCCATTTCCCATTTACCCAGCTTCAAAGTCTCAGTGTTAGTCAGCACACCATATCACTTCCCTTTTATTACGCTTCTAAATCTACTACACACTTTACCATGCTTTCTCTAGACATCTTAAAATGAAGAAATCCTATATCAGGAATAAGCTGAAAATTCATGGACTCCCAGGTAAACATAGCCAGAAGCAGCCCCAGTCTCCCATTTTCCCACCCCTTCCCTCAGTGTCCCTCTCTGTTCATTCCTTTCTGGTGTCTAGCATCATAAATAAGTTGTTCTGAGGAATTAAGACTCACCTAAGACTTCCAGATCTCAACCTCTGATTACAGAGTCAGCAGTTCTGAGATGGAATTAAGGGCTTCATTTTTATTATTATTTTTTTTTTTTTGCGGTATGCGGGCCCCTCACTGTTGTGGCCTCTCCCGTTGTGGAGCACAGGCTCCGGACGCGCAGGCTCAGTGGCCATGGCTCACGGACCCAGCTGCTCCGTGGCATGTGGGATCTTCCCGGACCGGGGCACGAACCTGTGTCCCCTGCATCAGCAGGTGGAGTCTCAACCACTGCGCCACCAGGGAAGCCCAGGGCTTTATTTTTAAGTTGTTCCTCAAGTGGTTGATTCTCATGAATATTTATGAATAAGCACAGATTTCCTACCAGAATCAGCACCCCACATGCACATACCAGCACTGACCTTCTTCACTTTTCACAGGACTCTCATGGTCCCTCCCAGAGCCCTCTACCTAAGTTATATTCATAACTTTATCTTATTTTCCTTAAGGCAGGTGTCCAATATTACAAAAACTTCAGGCTGCCACAAAACTCCAATTTGCTGCTGGCTTGGAGCCTGGCTTAGGTGTCATTTCCAGAACAGGACACACTCACACAAAGAGAAAACTTTGTCTGGAGGCATCTCCACCTCCCTTCAACCATTCCACTCTTTCCTTGCCCAAGTTCACAGCCTCCCACTGAGCTACCCACCCATCCCGGCCTCCCTGCCCAGACCTGTTGGGGTGCAATCCTGCATCACCCCTCCTTCCACATGACACCTCCTGGCCTGCTGTTAAGCGATCCAATCTGTAAAACAAGATAAAGCACCACAAAGAGTGGATGGCCCACAGCTGCTTGGGTCAAGGAGGGTGTGTCATAGAGAGTTGCTTAATCCGGGTGAGATCCTGGCTCTAGGATAAAACTGGAGAAATGAGATGTGTCAGAGGCTCCCTAAACATTTGTCCTTATTTTCCCCTCACATATACCATCACTGAAGCCCTAACACTTCTTGCAGTGCTTCTTTTAAAATTTTATTTTATTTTTTATTTTTATTTTTTCGGTACGCGGGCCTCTCACTGTTGTGGCCTCTCCCGTTGCAGAGCACAGGCTCCGGACACGCAGGTTCAGCAGCCATGGCTCACGGGTCCAGCCGCTCCACGTCATGTGGGATCCTCCCAGACTGGGGCACGAACCCGTGTCCCCTGCATTGGCAGGCGGACTCTCAACCGCTGCGCCACCAGGGAAGCCCTCTTGCAGTTCTTGAAACAACTATTCAGTTGATGAATTTTACCAAGCACCAGGTGTTCAAATGACAGTAAGCTAGAAGACAGCCTCTGCCCTCGGTCTAGTGAGGGAAACAGCCAGTGAAGAAGCAGACAGTGGGCGTGATGAGTGCCATGTTGTCGGGACACGGGCAGGGCACTCACAGCAGGCTTGGGGACGGAAGGAGGAGAGGAGGGTTATATAGGAGTTGCTAGGCAAAGGGAAGTCTTGGGGGCGAGGGTGTCCTTGTCGGTGTTATGTGTGAGCTGGGGCGGATACAGAGGCGAGAGAATATATTGCTTTTGAGGGAACTGAAAGCAATTTATTCTGACGGATGTAAAGAGTTGTGTGTGGGGATGGGAGGGTGTAACGAGAGATGAAGGAGGAGTGAGATCGTTGAGGCAAAGAATCAAGTTTGACCCCAACGTCACATTCTCTGCCTGGCACGTGGGACACAATCACTCACTGATGGATGACCAGAAGCCAGTGGAAATTCCATGGTCAACTGCCCATGCTGGCCATGAGCATTTAGTCTCAGGGTAACTTCTGGATATGCTGTAGGGCTGTGTATCTTGGGGACACTGAGAAAGTTCTTTTCTTAAAGGACCAAAAAATAAACTTCTGATATATTATTGTTTGAATTTGACTTATTATGTAGGGTTGCCAGCTTTAGCGTAGAAAAATACAGTATGCCCAGGTAAATTTGAATTTGAATGCATGGGACATACACTAAAATATAATTTATTTTTTATCTGAAATTCAGATTTAACTGGGTGTCCTATATTTTATCTGGCAACCCTACCTAATGATGAGCTTTAGGATGAGTCAACAGAATATGGAAGAAACTGCTTGAGTCAGACACTTCTGGTGGGAGTGGCATCAAACGAGTTGTTTGGTGACCAGAGGGCAAAGCAGCCAATTGAATCAACTTTTTCCTTTTCACTCAAGGCAACGTTAACATGTGCAGCACAGAGCTGTTTTAAGGTCTGCCAGAGTGAAAAGTGAAAATTTGCCTCCATCTTTGAGCCAGATGACTCCTGGTTTCCTTTGCTTGGAAATGTCAGGACACCAAAGGCAAAGAGAAAGGGTTTCTCTGCCTTTTCTGTTCCGGTCAACGGTGCACTCTCACTAAGGTATCACCCACATGACTTGACTTCCCTGAGCTGGCTTAGACTGAGGACCAAAGAACAGAGGAAGTGGGTGTGCAGCCACTATGAACCTCTGCAAAGAATCTCAGCACTTTACTCCAAGGTGTCCTGATCCGGTATTACTTCTTCATGGGCAGCAACTTCCAAGATGAAATCAGTCTCCACCTCCATCCAAGCCAAGTATAATCTGCACCCATGAAGTCCTTTTTAAACCTCACCCAGAAAAGGTCCCAAGCAAATTCCAGTAGATTCTAATAGAACCTGTAGCAGGGGATTTACATATATTGTTTGTTGTTTCTTTGTCAAAATATGCCAGCGTCATACAGGGGAGGGGAACACAGAGGCTGTTGACATTACTGGTTCAGGAGCCAAGATTATTCAATTAATATTCTCTAATCCCATAAGAAAGCAAAAGCATTACATTGCTGAACCAGGGAAAGTTTAACTTCCCGATGGGCGTTTCTGAATTTTACACACGCACCATCTCCCAGCACTTCCACAGTAATAATATAACACGAGTCCAGAATCCATTGTCCACAACCCTGAATTCAACAGGCTTTTTCATACTCATTGGGAGGCAGACTCTGATCTAACTGTCATGAGGTTCTTTGTAGTCTTCATGTGTCCCACTCAGTGTGAATATACATATGACTCACTGCAGAAACATTAGTGTTTGACTGCAAACACTAGCCCCACCTGGAGGGCGATTGTACTATCTTTCTAAAATCCAGAAAATGTTGGATTCAGAAATGCATCAGGGTTTTCAGATGAAGCAGTGTAGTGTGGGTCTGTAGGGATTTCTTCTCCCCTTTCACCAGTTAGCTCATTTATATGCAAAAAAGTAGAACAACTCTCTAAGCAGGAAATCTTGGTGGAAGACTCCAGAAAATGACTTACTTGTTATCAGTATCTGAAGAAGAAAACGGTAGAAAGCAGAGCGGCCTGGGCCCCTCTTTTCTTTGACTCCCTTCCTTCCGGTCCACCTCACAGGAAGTATGAAGTATGGTTGCAGGGGAGGAGGCTGCGGTGCATGCACCGTCATGGTGTCAAGATACAACCCCAAGTGCTTCCCTGGTGGTGCAGTGGTTGAGAGTCCGCCTGCTGATGCAGGGGACACGGGTTCGTGCCCCGGTCTGGGAGGATCCCACATGCCGCGGAGTGGCTGGGCCTGTGAGCCATGGCCGCTGAGCCTGCACGTCCGGAGCCTGTGCTCCGCAACGGGAGAGGCCACAACAGTGAGAGACCCGCGTACCGCAAAAACAAAAAACAAACAAAAAAAACCCCTGAGACCAAGAAGATCCAGTATCCTTTGTGTTGGCCCCAGCACTTCTGGAAAGAATGCAGGGCCTCCACCTCCTGTCCATATGTCCCCTCTCCTCTCTCCAGGTGTCCATCGTGCTCACACGGCCTCCAGGCCTGCTCTCCTGCAGCTTCCCAAGCTCCAGATCTTTCCCATGGACTTTCTTCCCATGAGAGTATATCTGTCCTGTGTGCCAGTCTCTCAGGGCCATGCTCTCTATTGCTGTACAGCTACTTCCTTTGCTTTTGAGCAGGAGATCTCAGAGTGGGGGCCAGGCAAGAATGCCTTTAACACAAAGAGGTGATACATTGTCCTGGCAGAAGAGTTAGGTCAACATACACTAGAAAAGTTATTCCCCTGGAAGGGCTAAGTGAGACCTCAAGTCATGCTACATGGTCGAGCATTTTAGGTCACCTTGACCTAAAATGTAAATTTAATCACTAATTGAATGCGGTGGGGGAGTTGTCTAGCATGATTCCCAAGTTTTTGTGTTAGGTCCCTGAGTGACGCTGTTCACAGATTAGGAAGGGGAGAAGCAGAGGAGGGAAAAGGGGTGAGTTCAGCTTTGGACGCATTGCATTGCAGTAATTACGGGACACCTGAGAGGGATTGTCCACAGGTATCTATGTCGACAGGTCTGTTATTCAGAGGAGAGGTCTCATCCGGAGCTATAGTTTATTCAACTTTATCAACATAAATACTAACAATGATAATAAAAATAGCTAACATTTATTGAATGTGAGGCACTGTTCAAAGTAATTTACATATGTTATCATATTCAGTCCCCAAAATAACACTGAGATAGGCTTGACTATCACTAATACTGAAAAAAGTGGAAACGGAGGCAAGAGGGTTAAATAACTTGTCAATGTCACGAGGGCCAGTTAGTGGTGAAGACAAGTTTTCAGCTCTGGTTGTCTGGAATGTAGCAGGAACCAGAGAAGAGCTTCTAAGTGCAGGACACTGTAGAACAACAGACAGGGAAATGGGCAAAGAAAGACACCCTCACAAAGGAGACCAAGAGGGAGTAGCCAGAGTTGAAAGGAGCATCTAGAAGAGAAATTTCCAAGATGGTAGAAGTGCAATAGTATGAAACACCAGGGAGTGGCCCAGAGCCATTAGGTTGCTCCCAGAGCATTGTCAGCAGGGACGTGGAGCTAGAAGGTGAGGTACAGATGGTGAGGTACAGACAGGAGTGACTGGAGGGCCAGGAAGTCTTGGACAGCTTTTGAAGAAGCTTGACTAAGAAGGGGAGAAAGATGGGCTATTAGCTGAAGAGAGATAATGATTTGGGGATTTTTTTTTAGCACAACAAACACTTGAACTTACTTCTAAATTCAAGGGAATTTAGGGAAATGAGACCCTAGAAAGGAAGAAGTTAGGAAGGCAGGTGATAATGGAGCGAGTCCATGGGGAGAAAAGAATAGATAGGATCCAGAGCACAGGGGAGGAGGTCGGGGGATTCCTCACCCTCCCGGCCTGGAATGGGGATGAGGCTGACTGCAGCTATAGATGAGTAGGGATGGGCTGGGCGGTGAAGGGAACTCTTGCCTCTGTTTCCTGGAGGAGTCATAAGGGTAAGACAGGAGAGCAATGAACACTGGAAAATTTGAGAGAAAAAAGGAGAGTGAGATAACATTAAGAGGAAGTAAGCTTAATGGGGGAGGGGGACTGGAGGACACAAAAAACACAACTGCACAGTGAATCCAGGGTCCCCTCTTGCTCTGTACACCAAGCACTCTTCCAAGAGACTAAACTGGACTAACGAAGCCTGGACCCCATTCCCAACCAGTGAGATGAGAATCTAGTGCTAACACATCTGCCGTGTCGTCAATACAGAATCTAGTGTGGGAGAGATGGTCAAGACAAGGGCATAAACTCACGGCTGCCACACTTGGCCATACATTTGAATCAGCTGAGGAGTTTTGAAAAGTGATGGAGTGATTGCATCCCAGAGATTCTGGTTTAATTAGGCTGGCATGCAACCAGAGTATTTGTATTTTTAAAAACTTCACACAGTTGAGAATCACTGGGGTAAATCACCCCATGGTGGTTTACATAAGTCAGTATATCATCTTACGATGAGTAAAAAGCTTTCTTTCTCTGAAATGAGAAAAATAAATGGAGAGTGAGTGTCTCTTGGAGGTCCTACGCAAAACTCATTGTCCTTTTTTTCCATTTCTCTCTACCATTCTACTCCAGCCATATGTAAGTCCTTTCTTTTTTTTTTTTTTTTTTTTCCGGTCCATGGGCCTCTCACTGTTGTGGCCTCTCCCGTTGCGGAGAACAGGCTCCGGACGCGCAGGTTCAGTGGCCATGGCTCACGGGCCCAGCCGCTCCGCGGCATATGGGATCTTCCCGGACCGGGGCACGAGCCCGTGTCCCCTGCATTGGCAGGCGGACTCTCAACCACTGCGCCACCAGGGAGGGCCATACATTTTTTGGTTGAATTCATTTTTAAGCACTCTATGTCTTGGAACTACTGTGAATGGAAATTTTTCCACTTCCATTTTTTTATTATTATTTTTCAAGATTTTTATTTTTTGGCTTCGATGGGTCTTTGTTGCTATACGTGGGCTTTCTCTAGTTGTGGTGAGCGGGGGCTACTCTTCATTGCAGTGCGTGGGCTTCTCATTGCAGTGGCTTCTCTTGTTGCAGAGCATGGGCTGTAAGTGCAAGGGCTTCAATAGTTGTGGCACACAGGCTCAGTAGTTGTGGCACACGGGTTTAGTTGCTCTGAGCCATGTGGGATCTTCCCGGACCAGGGCTCAAACCCGTGTCCCCTGCATTGTTAGGCAGATTCTCATCCACTGCACCACCAGGGAAGTCCTTCCACTTCCATTTTTAAGTGTGTATTTACATAATAACAAAAACTATTAATTTTTCAATATTTATATTATATCAATCACTAAATCGAGTTTTCTTCTCTTCCAATGTTGATATCAACTTATACAAGTTATCTCATCTTTCTGTTATTTTACTACATCTGTTATAACCTCCAGGGCAGTGTTATCCAATTATGGTAAGAAAGGGCATCCCTAGCTAATCCTTGATTTTAATTGAATATTTTTATTTTTGCCTGTAAGGATAATATTAATTATTGCTTATTGTAAATACTCTTATTCACTAGTTTCTTCCTGTTCTCTTTGATTTAGAGTATTTCTTAGGAATGTCTGCTGAATTTTATCAAGTAACTTAATAGCATTTATAAATTTGATTAATTTTGATCCTTTATTTTCTTGATGTAACAAACTAAGTTAAATTTTAAAATGTCATAAATTTCTGATATTGAACTGCATTTGTGTCCCAGAAACAAGCCTTACTTGATGTATTATCCTTTAGTGCATTGCTGGATCCTGTTTACTAATATTTTATTTAGAATTTTTGTGTCTACATTCATAAGCAGATCTATTCTACAATTTTTCGTACTGTCTGAGTTGGGTTTCATTGTTAACATTTTGCTAGGTTTATAAGATGAATTGGGGATAATTTCTATTGTATACGACCTGGGAGAGTTTAAATAACATTGGCATTATCTTAATAATTATGTAAAATTCATCTGTAAATACATTTGTTCCTGGTGCTTTGTTCAGTGATAGAGCTTTAATCTTTGCCATTCTCTTCCATAATAAGTTGTCTTGTTGTTTAAATTTGCCTGTTATGTCTTTGACCCATCTATGTTTCATCCTTTCTTTTTCACTTTAAACATGTTTCTTAGTATATGTATATATATTTTTTGGGTGGGGGAGGGTGGGTATTTTTCTAATCCAATCTGCTAGTCATTATTTTTAAGTAGTAATAGTTATTTCATTTCTATATCTTATAATTATCTAAAATGTTTAATTTTTCTATTTATTTATACATATATAACAAATAATATAATGTCACATATTTATATAATTCAGGCTTCCTCTCCTCTTCACATTTCTCAACGGGGTTGTTTTCTGTTTGATCCTTCTCAGGTGGTAAGGTGGTTGTTACCCTGGCAGGAATACTTAGCTCCACCCACAGGGTATCTATTGTCCTTCTCTCCTCTCAGAAACCAAACCTGCAGCTGCTAGTCTCCCACCCTCTATCGTCCATGTGGCAGCGAGAAGTTTGATGCCAGGCTGAATTTTTTTCTTTCATAGAAAACTTGATCTTTCAACCTAGTACCTTGTAAGAAATTCTTTTTACCCTTGGAGTACAAAAATGGTGTCAGGAGATGTCAGATGCGTGTCTTTCTCTTCAATCCAGCCTGGAACTTGAGGAGAATTTCCAATCTCTAGACTCAGATCTCTCTTCAGCTCACAGAGAGTGTCTCCCTTGGTGTTCCCTGGCTTGTAGACACATCTCTCCAATCTTCCTCCATCGACTGAATTGTTTGTAAGTTGGTTGGTTGGTTTTTTTCTTGAGAAAGTCTTGGGGGCAGGGGTTGTCTTAGTCCATTGGGTACTATAACAAAATACTACAGACCAGGTAGCTTACAAACAACAGGCATTTATTTCTTATAGTTCTGGAGGCCAGAAGTCCAAGATCAAGGCACCAGAGAGTTGGTGTCCAGTGAGCACTTGCTGCCTGGTTCATAGACTGCTGTCTTCTAACTGTGCCCTCACTTGGTAGAAGGAGCAAGGGAGCTCTCTGGGGTCCCTTTTATAAGGGCACTAATCACATATATGAGGGCTCTGCCCTCATGACCTCATCACCTCCCAAAGCCCCACACCTCCTAATACCATCATCTTGCGGGTTAGGATTCAACATATGAATTTGGGGGGACACAAACATTCAGAGCATAGCATTCCACCCCTGCCCCACAGAATTCATGACCTTCTTTCATGCAGGCAAAGTGCTACATAGGAAATAAAACATGCTATGTGCTTTCAAAATACAGTGGTGCGACAGGCATAGAATAGACATTTCCATTGCAAAAGGGAGAAATAGGAAAGAAGAAAAGGATGGCAGGTCCAGAGATGTCCAAATCCTTAAGGCTCCAGAATAATCCCCTTTGGCTAGATGCTCTAGAATAATCCTCTTTGGC
This sequence comes from Mesoplodon bidens, assembly GCF_964165515.1. Lineage (NCBI taxonomy): Eukaryota > Metazoa > Chordata > Mammalia > Artiodactyla > Ziphiidae > Mesoplodon > Mesoplodon bidens. The sequence goes on from NC_138165.1 coordinate 78,675,228, forward strand.
TAGATGCTCTAGCTTCCAGGCCCACTGGAGCTATGACCTGCCTTCAGGACCCGCTGGGCCTGCCTTCAGGATCCCACCCTATCAGCTCTCCTGGGCAGAAGTTGGGCCCGATGCCTCTGCTGGGCATTGCCCTAGGGGGGGCTGTCTACCATGGTCCCGCCCCAGGTTGTTCTCTGCTTGGTGGCCAGCACAGCTCCAGGTGGCTCCATCCCTCAACAACAGGCAGAGGTAGCCACGCTCCAGCTGGTACACTCAGCAGGCAGGTGGAGGCTGTGCAGCTTGGACCAGCCAAAGGCCCTCACCTAACCAGTTGGACAGGAAGTGGAGCCCGCAGTGTGGGCACAAGGCAGCAGCAGCCCCTCCTTTGAAATCATTCTGCCTCCCAGGCCCTTGCACGCTAGGCCTCTGATGGAAGGGGCGGCCCTAATGAGGGCTGCACTTCAATAATCTTTTTTTTTTTAATTCAAATTGACAGTTGTCTCCTCCGACAGCTCCCTTTTGCTGAGTGTGTTCTATTTTGAATAATTGTCCCTCTAACTTTTGGGTCTTTATGAGTTGCCAAGGGCTGCGCTAACAAATTACCACACGCTGGCTGGTTTAAAACAACAGAAATGTATCCTCTCACTGTTCTGAAGGCTGGAAGTCTGAAATCAAAGTGTCAACAGGGCCATACTTCCTCTGAATGCTCAGGGAAGGAGTGTCCCTTGCCTCTCGCTAGCTTGCGGTGGTTGTCAGCAATGCTTGGTATTCCCTGTTTATAGACACGTCACTCCAATCTCTGCCTCCATGTCTATCTTCCCTCCGTGTATGTCTGTCTGTCTCCAAATCTCCCTCTCCTTATAAGGGCCCTTATAGGGCCCACTCTAATCCAGTGTGACTTCATCTTAATTTGATTGCATCTATAAAGACCCAGTTTCCAAATAAGATCACATTGGGAAATTCATGCAGCTCAATCCGCAACAGGCCCCCTTGAATATATTTGTCAGCTTACTGGGCTCCAACCTAGTTACTGGAGTACCCTAAGAAGCACCAGGCTATAGAAGCCAAAGTGATCCTGATTCACATGGTGAGCTGGCAGGGCAGAAGCAGGAAGCCTGCCAGTGCCCTTCTAAGGAAACTGACAAAGACTCACAGCCTTACAGCTCCCTTGACTCCCCTCATACTCGCCCATTGGGAAGAAAGGGCTTGGATGGCCCATGTGGCACACCTGCACCCCAAAGGACCAAACTCTCCTCCAGATTCACAGTTCTCAAAGTGCAGATTTCCAGGGTCTTCCCCCAGCCTGGAACCTCTCCCCACACACAGCCCAGGCCTCACTGGCACTCAGCTTCCCACTGGCCCAGCAGCCACCTGGCTCCGCAGAGGCTGGAAGATCGGAGCTGGGAGGGACAGGGAAGGGGCCTCACAGTCAAAGAGGTTGAGAATGGAGGGTCTGGAACATAGACATGTAATGACCAACCTAAGGTCATTTAATGACCAACCTGGGGTTCCTAAAAGCACCCACTGTTGGTCTGCTTGCCAGTGTTCCATCTTCAGGTTTTGAGGAGCTCGCAACAGAAGGCAGCACCCCAGGGACACAGAAGTAGTGGCAAGTACTTTTCCATTTACATCAGCAGGCAAGACTGGTTACATTTTTTTTCCCAGAAATAAGTTTGTTTGAATTGTTGGGGAGGGGTGTCATTTCCAATGTGAATTCTTTCCTTGGGTGACAGGGATTCTTTGATGTAACTCATAAGACCTTTTTTATAACAAACATACAAGCACCTGGGTCAATAGATGTGGCATTTCTCTCACCCACTGGAACAACCCATTTAAAAGGAAAGAAATTAAAAAAAAAAAAAGCAGTGGTTGCTTCCCCCCCCCCTTGTCTTTAATGAGATCTGAGAATCAGAAAAACTTGGCAGAGACAACCTCCTACCTTCCTACTGTGAACAACCTTTGTTCCCTCTGCCATGAGGGATCTTTAGACTCAGCTCCCCAGAGCCCTGAGGGTTTCCGAAGGAGAGAAAACCAGAGGACTTTAGGCCTCACCCATAGCCCTCCAGGCTAAGCAGTAACCGTCTTAATAATTTGTTTACACTTCACAAGATACCATTCAAGCAAAACTTTCCCTGCATGTTGGAAAAACACTTCTTTAAAGCCATTCAAGGTCAGTTTCCAGTTTCCCAGCAATGAATGTATTTGGTTCCCTAATCCATAGTACTTATATCTTCCAACTCTAATACCGTAATCTGACTTTAGTACTCTAAAACTGATCTTCTCCAGTAAATGCTTGTGTTTTATATTGACTCTGAAGGAGTTACTCCTATAAATATTTTGAAACACCATGATTTATGCTTTTTGTTGGCAGTATCCGCGCTCCTATAAATGGGAATCGTGTGTTCTTTGTGATCACTGGCTGCTCTGTTTTAAAAAGCAGAGTGAAGGAATTCCCTGGAAATCCAGTGGTTAGGACTCCATGCTTCCACTGCCAGGGGCAGAGGCCAAAAACAAAAAACAAGGGCAGAATAAGATGGTGAACAGACTGTGTGGACCCTTAAACAATCCCTGCGTCGGTTTTCCCCTAAGTGGAAGCAGCCAGAGGAAGGGCCTCCGTCTCCACACGCCACTCTCCCTCTCCCCCAGCCTGCCTCCCCTCCATTCCCAATTCTCTTGAAATCAACTCCTAGTCATCTTGTGGGCCTACATGTCCCTTCCTCAGGGAAGTCTTCTCTGATCCTTCTCCCCAGACAAAGCTAATTGCTCTGTTCTATGTTTCTCACAATGGTTGATATTTAATTACATGTTAATTGTCTCTCTTACTAACTATAAACTCTTTGGAGGAAGAAAACATGTAGATCTTATTTTCCACTGTGCCTCTACCACTTAGCATAATGCCTGGTGCAAGGTAGATGCTTAATAACTGCTGGGCCAATGAATGAATGATCACTAATGCCTCCTTCATTTAAAGTATTTGGGGTAATCAGTCAAGCATTCATGAATCCCTGCAATGAACAAGTTGTCATCCATGCTGAGCATGGTGGGGGAAACAAACAGCTGCTTAACCTCCAGGAGCTTATTACTTAATTGGGAAAATGAGATACGAACATTGATAAGCCAACAAACTATTAGTAGCAGATTAGAGACTGGTTTCCTGATTTATTAAGTAGAAAGTAAAGAAGCAATTGGTTGGATCTGCAGATGCTTTTGGAATTGAGAGAAAGCAGTGAAGAGAGGTTTGATGCTGCTTTTGTGTGTGTGTGTGTGTGTGTGTGTGTGTGTGTGTGTGTGTGTGGTACGCGGGCCTCTCACTGTTGTGGCCTCTCCCTTTGCGGAGCACAGACTCCGGATGTGCAGGCTCAGCGGCCATGGCTCACGGGCCCAGCAGCTCCGCGGCATGTGGGATCTTCCCAGACCGGGACACGAACCCGTGTCCCCTGCATCGGCAGGTGGATTCTCAACCACTGCGCCACCAGGGAAGCCCCTGATGCCGCTTTTTGATGGTAAATAGAGAAGGAGGGAAGATACAAGGACAAACAACCATAGCTGGTTAGGAACAGGGTTGTTATCACTGCAACATGGAAGAGCCTTCTTTGGTCACTTAACAGGTACTCACTGGGCATCTATTCTGTGGTCGGCACCATTCCAGGCCTGGGATACAGTGGTGCCCTCAGGTAGCTTGCATTCTAGTGGAGAAAGCAAATACCAGGTGAAGAAGCATCGGGTAGCACTGAGTGCCATGAAGAAAACGAAACAGAGCTGTTAGGAGAGTGATGGACATGCTCCTTCAGACGGGGTGGTCAGGGAAGAGCTCAGACCCAAGTACCAAGAAGGCAGAGACATGCCAGCATCTGAGAGAAGAGAAGTCGAGGCAGAACGGGTAACGTGCACCAAGGCCTAGGACAGGAATGAACTCAGCACATTCAAAAAGCAGGGAGGGCTTCCCTGGTGGCGCAGTGGTTGAGAGTCCGCCTGCCGATGCAGGGGACGTGGGTTCGTGTCCCGGTTCGGGAGAATCCCACATGCCGCGGAACAGCTGCGCCCGTGAGCCATGGCCGCTGAGCCTGCGCGTCCGGAGCCTATGCTCCGCAACGGGAGAGGCCACAGCAGTGAGAGGCCCGCGTACCACAAAAAAAAAAAAAAAAAGAAGCAGGGAAAGGCCAGTGTGGCAGAGACGACGACCAAGGGAGAAAGCGGTGAAGCTGCACTCAGAGAGGTGGGCCCTAGTTTATTTATCTGTTGAGTGGTTACCTAGACTGGATCACTATTTTCCAATGGAATAATCCTGTGGGCCAGGAGGAAGGAGGAAAGGCATCAAGGTGCTGGGTGGATGCAACACCCTACACCTCCACTTCAGGGCACAGACTGGACTTGTCCATGCAATTTCCTGTGAGTAGACATTTCTGCAGCTAGAATAAGAAAAACGTTGGGGCAAGTGGGAGGTCTCTGAAAGCCCACTGCTAGCTCTCCATGAGAAGGAGGAAGTCCATCCAGGACATGCCCCTGGGGCGGAAGCAGCATGCAGAGTGGGTTTAAGTTTAAACAGTTTATGGTTTTCACACTGAAGCCCTCCAACTTCCGAGGAAGCATGAAAAGGTGTGGGCTATTCACGAGCAAGCTTCAAAGCCAGGATTGGTGGGAGGCAAAGTGAGGCATGAGCTAGGAGGCCGGGCCACACAGGTGCCCTTGACTTAAAAGGCCACGAAGCAAGGGAGTCTCCACCCCCTGCCCTGCTCTCTGGGGCTCCAGGCTGTCTGCTTCCACACAGGGAGAGATTTCAGTTGCTCGGACCTAAATCCTTTCTGCTCATTTCTGCAGCTGGTGCCAAAGAGCATTCCCATTTGGAGCTGTAAGGCGAAACTTTATCTACGGGTGCAATGCCTTGCCCATCGAGATCGGATGAATTGGTTTTCTTTGTGAATGGGTGGAAGGTAAGGGTTGGGTGTCACTACCATAGTTTTCAGAGACAACAGGAAACTTCTAAGGTGAGGGGAGCACTTGTGGCCTGTTTGGGTTGAGACCACTCCAATCAGGGACAAGAAGCCAGAGGCTGGGAACCAGGCTAATTTGGCCCGTTATCCAGTCCGCCCGGGCTCGGCCTCTGGGAATGTGGGGAGGCATTAAAGTATTGGGGGTAATGGCACGTGCCTCGGTGTCAGACAGCCTTGGTTCCAGGCTGGCTCTGCCTTTTACTGGACAAGCTTCTACAAGTTACTTCACCTCCCTGAGCCTCAGGGTGCCCGTCTTTACGGCTATTGTGAAGATTAAGAGAGAGACGCTTCTTTCATTGATTAGGAACCTCCTAAATTCTTATACGAGGCCCTTAGCACTGGGCCTGATATACTGAAGGCCCTCTATTCTAGCAACATATACCAATTCTCAAACTCAGGAGGATAAGAAATGGAGCGCTCTATATTTTTCTGTTTTTTGAACTTAATTTTTCTGTTGAGTCTCCATTATACAGAATTAGTTGATGTGTAATTGCAGTCAATTTCCAGGCCCCCTCTTTCCCTGAGTTGCAGTTGAATTGCAGGAGGAAACGCTACAACACTTTTCCCTGGCAGCCACCCCTCCAGGCCTCACCATCAGTCCACACAGCCCACTAGTTAATCCTCAGTGCCTTCTGCCGGGCCTGTTCCTCTCCTGCGTCTCCCAAGGGACCATTCTGTGCTCCAAGGCATGAAGCTTTTCTGGGGTCTTGCCACCTCTCCTCCAGGGCCCCTCAGCCTTCCCATCCCCTGAGCTTAGCTGGAATTTGGTCAGGTACCTCCACCCCTGCCCCACGTGGGGGCTTGGCCCAAGGAAGGAGATAGAGCAGAGCCTCTACCTTCTCATCACTTTCGTTTTAACTCTCTCTCCTGTATCCAGTCTCCACCGCCAGCAGCCACTAAACGTTCTTCCAAAACTCTCACTTACAAGCTGAGTCCTTACTCGCTTGTTCCACTGGCCTGGGCTTTGGAGGCTCCTTCCACTATTTTCTGTCCCGCATCCCTTCTGAGTCATGAGCCCAGAATGAAGTGGCTGTAGCCCGGACAGGGAATAAATCAAGGGTTAGAGGAAACACAGGTTGTGTGGTAGGAGTGGAATCAGCTAGATTATAAAAATATTATCCAACCACCTTCTCATTAAGTGCTTTCAAAAGACCTGCGGGACTTCCCTGGTGGTGCAGTGGTTAAGACTGCACGCTCCCAATGCTGGGGGACCGGGTTCAATCCCTGGTCAAGGAAATAGATCCCACATGCATGCCGCAACTAAGGAGGCTGCGTGACACCACTAAGACCCTGGGCTTCAAAAGACCTGGGATGAAAGTAAGGGCAGGCAGATGAGGGCTGCTTCTTTCATTGATAGCAGCCCCTAGAGATCCAGAAAGCTCTTGAATTGTAATATCTCAACTTGGAAGCATCTTCCTGTACTATTTTACTCTTTGAGGTCTACAAAAGTTCATGTTTTTCTTCTGGGGGAAAGAAGAACCAAACATGAGTGGCCCACTGTAGCTTCCTTTCCTCTGTTGCAACAAAATGGCTGGAGGTGTTTACAGGACACCCAAAGAAAAAGTGAAAGTAAATAAGCAAATGGGAAAGAAGCAGCAAAGAAGTTCCCTCCGTGGCTTTAGAGTGCCAAATCCCCCACTTTTCAAGGTGAGGGAGGGAGGAATTCTAGTGTTCTCCCCGAGCCTCCCTGGGTCCTGAGCTGGGGCCACAAGGCTCACCACTGGCCACGCTGCTAGTGGCACATTCAGGGACCACTCCAGGATGGTAGCAACTCCCTCACCTCCCCTTTCTGCCACCAAGTCTTAGGATCCCTGATGTTATCAAACATACTCCCCACAGGAGGTGTCTCAGAGGTGCCAGAATAGAAACCCTTCCTATTCAGCCTTCTTCCCAAGGACCCTTCACACTTACATACACAGACACAGACACAGACACAGACACACACACACACACACACACACACACACAGCATCCAAGTCCTTCTCCAATTTGAAGTATTTCAAGAGTACAAAAGACTGGGTTAAAAGACTCCACAAATTTAGATAGTGCAGCAAACGTGAAGAATTTAAGTGCCAGGGGCATTTTTTTTTATAGCTCTCTATTTTTTTATAGCTCTCTATTTTATGGCTCTCTCTAAACTGTGTTAGCTTCTGTTGTACAACAAGTGAATCAGCCATACACATACATATATTCCCATATCCCCTCTCTTCTGAGCCTCCCTCCCACCCTACCTATCCCACCCCTCTAGGTCGTCACAAAGCACCAAGCTGATCTCCCTGTGCTATGCTGCTGCTTCCCACTAGCTAACCAAAGCAATCTACAGATTCATTGCAATCCCTATCAAACTACCAATGGCATTCTTCACAGAACTAGAACAAAAAATTTTATAATTCCTATAGAAACACAAAAGACCCCGAATAGCCAAAGCAATCTTGAGAAAGAAAAATGGAGCTGAAGGAATCAGGCTCCCTGACTTCAAACTATACTACAAAGCTATAGTAATCAAGACAGTATGGTACTGGCACAAAAACAGAAATATAGATCAATGGTACAGGATAGAAAGCCCAGAGATAAACCCACGCACCTATGGTCACCTAATTTACGACAAAGGAGGAACATACAATGGAGAAAAGAAAGCCTCTTCAATAAGTGGTGCTGGGAAAACTGGACAGCTACATGTAAAAGAATGAAATTAGAACACTCCCTAACACCATATACAAAAATATATTCCAAATGGACTAAAGATCTAAATGTAAGACCAGACACTATAAAACTCTTAGAGGAAAACACAGGGGCATCTTTACACAGTGGTGGTTCCCAACTCTAATCACATATAAGAGCACTGTTGCCACAGATGCTTGGTGAGTCTTTTACTCCATAAATGTGTGTAAAAGTTGTTTGCCTGTAGAGCACAAAAAAAGAGGCAAATGAAATCAGGCCTAATATACCCAGTCCATAAACCAAGCAGGCCATGACAGGCATTCCTCTGGGTCACCCATTCAATTCCCATAATATTCTCTTTTCTGTTTCTAGTGCAGGTGATTGAGAGGAATGTGGACCCAGAAGTCACCCTGCTGACCTTCTTACAAAAGAACTGGACCCTTTTGATCCCAGTCTTGGCCGGGTCCGTGTTTGCCTTAAAACATAGGCCAGCTACAATTATGAGAACTAATCAAATCTCTCCATCCCCACACAGCCAGGTCCCGTGGCCCTTGCTCTCTATTTGCTTTTGGCAATGGTTCTAAGGATATTAAGTTAATTGAGCTATTTGGAGAGGATAAAGTTTCCCCAGAGTTTCTTATATCTTGATTTAATAGCCATGAAATAGAAGCTAAGCTCTTTCTTTCAGCACTAATTATTCCTTTAAGTGTCTTCCAAATCCCCAAGACGGTGGTTATGTAATAGAGGTTTGTGTTGCATGTACCCTTCCCTGGAAGAAAACCAAATTCTCCAGTTTCAGGAAGAGCACGTGTCATAGGAGAAGATTACCTTTCTCTACATCTGTTTTCTCACAACAAATTTTCCCCACCATTCTATATTCTGAAATTTAGATCTTCATAGCAGCAAACATATTTTAATTGGTAAATCTAATGGATCTCTCAGAGAAGCCAAAAAAAAAAGACAGAAATTACAAGTTTTGTTTAAAAGCCCACATGGTTTTTAATTTGTTGTCAACGTTTGAAAATTAGGAAATCTCATTTAAAAAAAAAAATAGGAATTTCTCATGAAAAATGGGAAGATAGTCCTTCCTGCCCGGCAGCAGTCTTGCTTAGAGCTGAGTGGGGCCTGCCATCCTCCATCTAAAATGGGGCACAAGCTCTCCAGTCACACCCAGCCCACTCCACTCATTCACACACCTCTCTGATAAGCATTTATGGTTATGACTTAATTTAGATGAGCAAGCCATATGGCTTAAAAAAAAAAAGCCAAAGATTCCAAAGTCTTCTTAGCCAGTCTAGTTAATTACATCCAATCCATAAACTGTGTGGAAATGGACCACAATCAGGGAGAAGGATGACTAAAGAGAGGATCAGAGGCTGAGCCTTGGGATTGGACCTGGACCAAGCAGGAGCAGGGGGACACTCCAGGTGGGATATGAAAATAAGGACGGGAGTTTTCTCCGAAGGCTCACTGACTTGGTTTCAAATGCAGTACAAATTACTGGGCAAAACTAGCAATACATTAAACTACTAAAAATAAGTGTTTCTCTTCCAATTACATGATTGGAACCCAGAAGAATACCTATAATGAAATAGGATTTTTCCAAGGGCTTTTACTTCTGTAATCCTACAAGATGCTTATGCTAAGCCTGTGAAGATAAAGTAGGTATTACCTTTCCCTCTTTGCAAGCGAGGAAACAGGCAGGGAGAGGTTCCTATGTCCAGTGTCACAAAGCTAGGAAGATACAGAGTTGTCTTGACTGAGGCCTGCGGGCAGGCGAATGCCTTCTCAGATCTGCACCTCACCCCACAAAGGAGACTTTCCTCGCTAGTGACACCCTAGGAAGGGGGCTCTAATAGAGGCGACGTGTCCGCCTGGGAGTCTTTCCTTGACCACCCTTCCCAGTGCACCTGACAGGAACCAAGTATGCCTGCAGAAGAGGAGGCTGTGGCACCTGCACTGTGATGTTGTCTAAGCGAGACCCCATGTCCCAGGAGATAAGGTATCTGCACAGATGCCCAGAGGCCAGGCTTGCACTCTCATCTCACAGCTGACGAAGATCTCAAAGACCTTCCCGCCTTGTGATTCTAACCCTCTCTAGGTCTTAGACCCCTCTGAGAAGCTGATAAAATCTATGAGCTTTTACAAAAACTAATAATGTTTTGCACACAATTTCCGGGAGATCGTGGACCTCCCAAGGCCCATAGATGCATCCCAGGTTAAGAATCCCCAATTAAGGGACCTCCCTATTGGTCCAGAGGTTAAGACTCTGTGCTTCCACTGCAAGGGGCATGGGTTTGACCCCTGGGGAACAAAGGGAAGGGAAGATCCTGCATACTGCAGATCCCACATACCGCAGATCCCGCATGCACACAGTGCGGCCAGAAAGAAAGAAAGAAAGAAAAAGAAAGAAAGAAACCACAATTTAGGCCAAGCATTCATTTTACAGATGAGGAAGCTGATGTCAGAAGGATGAAGTGACTTGCTCAAGGTCATGCAACTAGTATGTAGAACAACACCTTGAGCCCACGTTTTCTGGCTCTGACACTAATGCTCTTTCTACTGTTGGGCTGGATCTGGGCCATGATTCCAGCCTTTCATTAAGGGCCAGATTCCAGGACTTGGGCTGCTCCCAAATCCACTGGCCCAAGAAATCAAGAAATGGCCTCAGGACACAGGCCTTCCAACTCTGCTGAATGACCTCATACAGAGAGTTTAAAATGAACAAGCAAAAAAATTATCAAATACAGTTAAAAGACAAAGGTGCGCCTTTTACCTGTTATGGGATCAATGTTTACTAGTTGACGTCCAACCACATTCCTGATGACACGAGTCCATTCCCACTGAGACCAGACCCAGGTGGGTCTGTTCTAGGCTTGGAAAATGTTTCTGAGGTTCAGAATGCCCGCATTCCCCCTAAGGATCCCAATTCTTGTAGATAATACAGAGTCGGCAGAGAGGACTCTGAATTCTTCCTCCCAGGCACTCCTCCAGGTCTCCATCCTCTCGGCTGAGTGACAGGGAGAGGGGGTGGTTTCCACTGCCCTTTTGGTTCCAACATTCCCCACAGGGCAGAGCTGTGTTCCTCCTTTGGATTTTCCTTGTGCTTCTCATATAAGACACTTCTCTGTCACCGTGTGCCTGGTGCCCATCTGCTCTCTGTGTGGGGCTGTTGTCACCACTGAAAGGTGTTGGAAGCATCAAAATGAGGCTTCGCCCCGTGCACGTAAAAGCACATCCTAAATTTCTCATTTCTTAACTCTGTCTTTGTAATCAACACTGTGTTGACTGTGCCTCCTGGGGCTTCTAGGTTGTGGTCCAGTAAGTAGAAGCTTTGGATGCATGTTGATCAAGATAATAATATCTGTTAAGTGATTTAAAAGAAAGCTAGAAATTCATCTACATTTCATTAGCTGATCATCTTTCTTCTTACTTTTTCTGCTTGAATGATAACAGCATGATCAAAACATTGATTAATGCCCATTAGACTGTGAGGCAGAATAAATATTGCACAAAGAGCATTGTGCATAGAATAAAACACCTCTGAGGATAACAGGGTAACATTCAGGATTATTCCCTCTGGCATGGAGTTTTAAGAGTACTGTGACATACACTGGTATAAACACACCAGCTCCTCTGTCATTGTCACAGCGGTTTGGAGAGTCATAGGTCCAGACCCATTAACACTGCGAGTCCTTCCAGGAAGAAGGAGTCTGGATTTAACCACATAAGAGTCAATTCCAGGAAGGTCAACAAAGGCCAAAGACCCAGCAGAGTTTACTAAAGTCTCTGAGAAGGTCAGAGAGGATGTTCACCCCAAGGCCAATAAGCCCAAATCCTAGAATTATACTACATTCTGAATCCAGAGCAAGGCTTTAATGTGCCCAAGAATCAATCAGCTGGGAGCTTGTTAAAAATGCAGATTATGAGTCAAGAAGTTTGGAGCAGAGGCCTGAGGTTCTGCATTTCCTAAAAGACCGCAGGTGGAACCAACACTGCTGGTCCACGGACTGCACTTCAAATAGCAAGGATCTAGAACACAGACCAAAATCGTGGACCTTTGAAAGCAGAGCTCCTTTGAGCCACACCAGAAGAATTTAAAGAAGAAAGTAACATGAGATCCATAACGGAGAGTCTCCAAGTTAATCGGAAAGAGGCGACCCCATGCTCAGAACCAGGCTGGGAAAGAAATAGGGGTGCTCAAGGAAACTGAGTTTGAAATTACATACGTTTTCCTTATAATTACTGATTTCTGGAGAATTCTTCTCACTCTGGGAATGGAGGTTGCGTGCTAATTCCCAATTAGAAGGATCTGGGCACTCGAGCTTGAGAAGTCATCGTAATGCTAGAACACGACTTCCAGGTCACCTCCTCCAGAAGGAAAGGGGATGCCGGCCCACTCTGCCCAAGGGGAGTGTGCACTGCTCAGGGAGAGGGTTCCACCATGACAAGAGGGACACAGGATGTGGACCCTGGCAGGAGGCGGTGGCAGCAGGAAGGCAGGGCCAGTGACCATGCCTGTGTGCTTCCAGGAGAGGATTGCCGAGAGCCATGGCACCCGGTGCAGGATCTGCACCCCAGGGATGGTGATGTCCATGTACACGCTGCTCAGGAGCCACCCGCAGCCTTCAGAGGAGCAGCTGCTGGCAGCCCTGGGGGGTAGGTCTGACTTGAACAAGCCCACTGCCCGCCAAAGCCAGATGGGGTCATGCGTCAGCCTGATCCTCCCCACCTACAATGCCACCCCAGCCCCGTTCAGGGACCCCTCGGCTGTTTCCGAAGTAGCTGCTTTCACCCCTGAGCAGAGAAGAATGTCAAGGTGTATCTGCTTATCAGAGCACTTGCTGCACAGAACTAAAGAGCACGTGTGGCCCACACCCGCATCTCGACACCCTGCTTTTCTACCCAGTGACTTATGTGGCTGCCTTCATTCGGGCTGTCATAACAGAGCACCTCAAACTGGGGGTGTTAAAGCAGCAGGAATTCCCTCTCTCGCAGTTCTGATGGTGAAGGACCTGAAATCTAGGCTCTAGAAGAGGACTCTTCCTTGCCTCTTCCTAGCTTCTGGTGGTGGACAGCAGTCCTGGCGTTCCCTGACTTAGAGATTCATCACTCCCGTCTCTGCCTCCATCTTCTCACGGCCTTCTCCCCTGCGTGTCTGTGTCCAAATTACCCTCTTCTTACAATCCAGTCACTGGATTAAGGCCTACCCTAATCCAGTAGGGCCTCATCTTAACTTGATTACATCTGCGTCACTGCAGGTTTCCAAATAAGGTCACATTCACAGGTTCCATAGGTTAGAACGTCAATGTATCTTCTGGGGGCGGAGGGACACGATTCAACCCATAACACAGCCCTTCATGTATCGAAGGGATCCTTTAAAATTTGCAGGCTTCCCTGGTGGCGCAGTGGTTGAGACTCCGCCTGCCGATGCAGGGGACACGGGTTCGTGCCCCGGTCTGGGAAGATCCCACATGCCGCGGAGCGGCTGGGCCCGTGAGCCATGGCCGCTGAGCCTGTGCGTCTGGAGCCTGTGCTCCACAACGGGAGAGGCCACAGCAGTGAGAGGCCCACGTACCGCCAAAAAAAAAAAAATTTGCAATGGGTTTAAGTTACTAAAGAGGTCATGGGAATTCCTTGGCGATCCAGTGGTTAGGACTCTGCATTCATTGCTGAGGGTATGGGTTCAATCCCTGGTTGGGCAACTAAGGTCCCACAAGCGGCGCAGCACAGCCAAATAAATAAATAAAGAGGAGTTCATAAACATATCCCTTTTGCAGGATCATTAAAGCTCATGTCAGGTGTCAACAATCCCTAAACCAGACATCTGTTACACAATAGATATACAAATCCTTAGACTGAGGCCTGAAGGGTGAGCACCACACACCCTCCTAATCTGCCAGTTGCCGGTGGACTTCCTTTACTCTCTCTGCTCCATTGCAGAAAATCAGGTCCAATCACCTAAAACCCTGCCTTCCTTAGGTCCTTCCACTCTTTGAGGTCCTTCAGCAGCTCCTTACCCCTCATGTGGCCATGCCTACCCTCCTTCACCCGGCATACCCTCCTTCAGAGAAGTCCAACAGCTGGCCTCCCAAACTCACTCTTCCTCCTCAGCTACATGAGTCCCTGCTGGCCAGTCTCCTCTCGACCCTCAATCCTCCGCATGTTTCCACTTCTGCACCTCTGCTTGTGCTGTGCTGTGAACCCCGAATGCCCCTCCCCTGCTCCCCACCAATCCATTGCTTTCTCATCCTTCAACCCAAGCTTCTTTGTGAAGTCTCCCCCAATGAACTCGATTCCGCACTGACCCTCCTCCATCCCACCCTCCCCCATGCCTTCATCCTTGGAAACCTGAGTTTCTTACACTTTACCATGCAATAGAATTACCCGCAGACCTCTTAAATGCAGATTCCTCCACCGGGACCCAGACATTCTAATTTAGGAGAATTGGAGAAAGGCCAGAGATCTGCATTTTAAACAAATAGCAGAAATTCTGATGCAGTGACCTAAAATCCACTGAGGGGCACTACTGACAACCTGTCCGAGGCATTACACTTCATTCATATGGTGCCTTAGAAACGGCCACATTTTCTTGTTTTGGGATCTCTTGCGTCTTACATAGTATCTGAAATATAGTTGCTGTCAATAGAAACATGTTGAATGAATGAATAATTTAATAGATGGATGCAACTGAGCTCACCAGATAGACTATCATCTTCTTTAGAACAGAGAATAAAACTGGAATTGAGGTGGTGGGAAGGATAATTATATGAGAAGAAGAAAAAAAAGTAGTGAACAGCCTAGTGGCTATTTAAATATTCTCAAAAACAAAACAAAACACCTGTGTTTGTTTCAATTTTCTAAAGAAAAATAAATTAAAAATCAGTAAAAATAAAGAATACTGATAAGTTTTCTTCTTCTCTGATTAGGTAATCCATGCCACTGCACTGGGTATCGGCCAATTCTTGCAAGTGGAGCGACCTTTCTTTGGTGAGTAGGGGACTACGTGGGCAACCTACAGAGCAAGAATGACAGTGACAGCTGGTCCAGGCTGGGAGCACAGGAGGTGAGGTTTTTAGACCATCTAAATAGACCATAAGGAAGACCAATTGAGTTAGCTCCAACTAACTCACGGGAGTTTGAGCTCTTTGTTGAGAGAAGAGTGAACGTTACACCACTTTTGATGCTCTACATCACACCACTGGGAAGCTAGGTGGTCTAGCCAGCCAGCCAGACATCTTCCATGGCTAGTTCAGCAAGGCCTCGGGACAGGACATGTAGGAGGCTCAAGGAAACCCAAGGAGACAAGCAAAGACATGGAGTTTGCTTTGGGGAGGCAAGGTTAGTTCCAAGAATCCAGACCAGCTGGGAGAGTGTGAACAGATAAAGAAGCCAGAAATCTAGAATGGAATCCAAAATTCACCCCAAGTACCAGAGTGCTGGGAGTTTCCCCCACCAAAGAGCAATATCGCACTAGGCTGCTGTGAAAATCAAATGAGAAATTGTAGGCTCATAACAAAGTCTTCCTTAGCACTTAGTAAGAACTCAACAAATAGTTACTACTGTAGGGCTTCCCTGGTGGCGCAGTGGTTGAGAGTCCGCCTGCCGATGCAGGGGACACGGGTTCGTGCCCCAGTCCGGGAAGATCCCACATGCCGCAGAGCGGCTGGGCCCGTGAGCCATGGCTGCTGAGCCTGCGCGTCCGGAGCCTGTGCTTCGCAACGGGAGAGACCACAACAATGAGAGGCCCACATACCGCAAAAAAAAAAAAAAAAAAAAAAAAAAAAAATAGTTACTACTGTATTGAGGATGCTGTCCACACTATGAATAGTGTTTGCCAGGGAAACCAGACAAGTACATCTGATCACCCTCTACAGAGGGCAGGATGGATGTAGGCAGTACCGCCCTTAGACCCAAGCAAGGGGGATTCCAAACTTTGGAGAGCCCCTCGCTGGCCCTCCTCCAGCCAATCTCAGGAGGCCACGGGGCCAAAGTGACTTGTTTGCCTCGAGCCTTCACCCTTTTCTAGACTGTGCTCCAGATACATTCTTGACCCCATTCCCAGGCACAAGTCTCTTCCCCAAGTCCATCTTCCTCGGGAAGATCGTAACAGCCAGCATGTGCACCCTGAGGCCAAAGACTAGCTGTTTGGGGAACGAGTAGACAGAGCTTGGACATGCAGGCTGGCTCACAGGTGTGTGAGGCCCTTCACAGTACAGAACAGAGCCAGGGTGGGGAGGGAAGTGCAGCAGGCCACAGGCCGGGGGCCTCCATTTGTATTCTTGCCTCAACTCCACAAATAGTGGATGAGGGCCTGGAAATGGACCAGCAGGTGTGTCCCACTCCCCAGAGCCAGCCAGGTCCCCAGTGAGTGTCCCATCTTCTACTGCCACATGGGGGAGCCAGCAGGTGACAAGCTGAGAAAATGAATATCTTGTAAACCCATCAAATTGCTGGTGTAAATAGGAAAACACTTGTGAAATACAAATAAAGGAAGTTAAAGGCACCCTCTGTCCCTCTGGAATGTGGATGTTATCCATCTTTCCAGGCACAGATTCTGGGGATAAAAGCAAAAAT
This sequence comes from Mesoplodon bidens, assembly GCF_964165515.1. Taxonomy (NCBI): domain Eukaryota; kingdom Metazoa; phylum Chordata; class Mammalia; order Artiodactyla; family Ziphiidae; genus Mesoplodon; species Mesoplodon bidens. The sequence goes on from NC_138165.1 coordinate 78,691,436, forward strand.
ACAGTCAGAGACCCACCCTGCAGCCAACTGGCCCCAGGGACCTTCATGGGTGAAAGGAACCTAGCCCCGGTGGGAATACCCAAGGCTCCCATTTATTAGGCAAGAGAAGACTGGCTTCTTCTGTTATCTCTCACTCATGGTCCATCGTGAGAGCACCCAGAGTTCTGAGTGAGGGAGGAAGCGCTACTGGCTTTGCTCAGCTGGTTTTGCTTCTTGGACAGAGAAGAAGCTGTCTCTGCACAACTGCCAGCCTGAGACATTTGTGCAGAGACAGAGAACTGAAGTATCTGGAAGAAAGTATTTTACTAGAAACTTAGGAGATACTATTTGAGGAAGAAGGTACAAGAGGTAAGCTTGGAGAAAATGGGAAATGAAAGAACCAGCAAGTGGAAACCTGCTTTAAAATTCATTGATTGTCCATTCATTCCCAGTCAGTCCCACGCAGTTCGCAAATGTCGGGGAGATCGGGTTCCCAAATGGTTTTCTTTTCTCTTTTTAAGGTCCCTTTATAAATGATAATACTCAGTGTTGTTGAGTCTTGTATATATTAGAGAATGGATAAATTATTATTGCTGTGAAAAGCATCTTATCAATTGATTCTACAACTAGGAATTCACCTAAGAAAAAATTCAGAGATGTACACAAAGCTGTACATGTAATGAATAGAAATGTTCATTATGGTATTTGTAGTTATAAAATGAAAAAAAACCCACTAAGTATACATCAATAGCAAATTTTACAACTATATTATGGAATAGCCAGAAGATGGACTATTATGCAATCAGCAAAATTATATTTTAAAGGCCTTTTAATGATAGGCAAATAAATGAACAAAAAGTCAAAGTAAAAAGTAGATTGTACTAAAACTATAGTACAAATATATATTACATAAAAATATTATCAGTGGAATAGAGTAATGATAGTTTATTTCTTTTATGCTTCTCCATATTCTTTATTATTGTTTTAAGCTATATAATATATACTGTGTGTATTATATATTCTATATATTTATCTGTATCACTGTATTTAAAAAATAAAGTAAAAAAAAAAAAAAGAAAGATCTTGTGATTATCCCTATTCCAGTAGAAACCACCAAAAGTGACTTTAAAAGTTTGGAGCCTCATTTAAATTGTCAAACCCTTCAAGGCACACAACCATTTACAGGTTAAAAAGTTTTTCATCTCAAGGCATTTCACTATCCTAGGAGTCAAATGGTTGTCAACAGAAAGGAACAGGAAAATGCTGCCTGGATGGGGAGAAAAAGATTCTTCCTCACTCAACAGGAAAAGTGACGTGAGTCCCTTTGTTTGTCCTCTTCCTGAGAGTATCGCTTAATGCCGGCCAGTGCTGCAACTGTGCTTGTGAGTTTTGATGGTCGTTCTCTGCTTTACTTACAAACGTCCAAAGTGCAGGCACGAATAAGGCACTTTTCATTTGGGATCTGGGTAAAGTGGTGATTCAAAGCCCGCGCTCTGATTTCCCCCTTCACTCTCTGGAAGGCTGAAACAATAAAACATAAACCCACTCAGACAAGAGAAAAAAGACCTACCCCAACTACGATGAGTCCCATCCTTGCCTGGCCTTACTCATGCAGAGCTGGCCTCTATCACCATCTCCTCCTTTGCAGAGAGAGGGCACTGCAACGTCAGGAAGGCTGAGGAGCCTGTCCAAAGATACACGGCAAGTTCATGGCTCCCACAGCTGGGAAATCCAGCCTGAAACACACCAGTCTCTGGCTTTGCTTTCTGAGAGACACTAGTTTCAAAAAAAAGACCCACGGCCAAGCTCTTAAAGGAATTACTTAGAGAGAATTCCTAGTTCGAATACAGGAAAAATAGAGTCTGCTCCCTGTAGACACGGAAAACTAAGAGAACACAGTTGGCCTTAGACAAAACTGAGCCCGTCATTCCCTACTGTATGTGCTTCTATCCTTAACACCCCGGGAATTCAATCTGGGCAATGATTGCACCCTGGGGTCCACCTGGATCACTTTAACCAAATGCAAAAGAACATATTTAAACTGGACTGTGCCCCAATATTCCTTATAAAGAGAAACACAATTTTAAGGTGGATCTTATGATCACTGAGCCACATGTCCTTTCCCTATACGAAAAGACACACAGGAAGCCACATTATAAGGCGAAGGTTGCTTGGTGACCATGGATGCAGAGCAGTTGGATAATCTTAAGGGTAACATCATAGAAGATGCCCCTCCATCCATCAGGTAGACCTGCTGGATGGCAGGTGTCTGCCCCATGACACTCCCTTCTCTTGAAGATATGTTAATATCTTCCATGGGGTAACTGTAAAGTCTTGGCCTGGTCCCTGTTTAGGGGAACTTTAATTCCTCAGCTCTGATTCATTTTGTTTGTTTTACATTTTAATTCTCAGACACTATCTTGCTTCTAGGCTTTAGATATACACCACATTATTGACCTCAGGTACTGCCTATACTTCTAATTCCAACTTACACAAAAACTGATCCTTCAGATGTTGGCCGGTTATGCTTCAGTCTGGGGTCCTAACCTACACAAGGAACAACTGCAAGTTTTCCTTCTGCAACTTGGGAAGACCTTAGAGAGACAGGAAAAAAGGCAGGGGAGTATTGGACAAATGTCAGGTCATTTCACTTACTTGTCACAATTACCCTTCAAAATAGGCGTGATTTCTATTTAATCTTCAGAGAGGTTAAGTACCTTTCCATTGAGAGGGTCAGAGAGCCAAGTCATGGCGGAACTGAGAAGGAACCCAGGCCTGTCTGTCTCCCTATCACCCATGTTCTTCCCCACTACACAGCCCTCTAGCCTTGCATCCCACAGTTCCCTCCCAATTTGTCTTTCTCTTCAGGAAGGTTTCCTGGGAATAAGTGTTTCCAAAGGTAAAATATGTTTGATTCAGACAAGATTCCAGTTTGGGTAACTTTTCACTGTGCTTTAGTTTCCTAATAGGTAAAGTGGAGTTGATAATTTACTTTCTTTGTACAATTGTTGTGAGGATTAAGTAAATTATTGATACGTGTAAAAGTACTTGGAACGTAAGCACCCCATAAATGTTAACTATTGTTATTAAAGCAAGTGGTGTGTGTGTGTGTGTGTGTGTATGTGTGTGTGTGTGTGTGTGTTTACACATGGGTCTGTATGTTTAGAGTCATTTTTTTACTTAAACTATAGGACTTCTCAGAGTTTTGAATCCTGACTTGACAGGTGAGGGGATAGAGGTTGGGGCACAGTGGAGAGGGTTTCCCAAGTTTATTTGACCTGTGATTGTTTTTCATAGGCTGTCTTGGTGTTTCGCAGGGTACTATTTGAACTATTTAATAGAATACTCTTTTCTTTAACATCACATTAGTGTCAAATCAGTATTTCTCTTACAACAAGATTCTTACTTAAAACTATTTGGTTTGAACTATTTTCCCATACAAGGAGAATCAGATAGTTATTACTATGTTCATTTTGCCTAATGAATGTAAAGAATTACAATGCTGTTTCCATTTAGGCAGGGCTGACAGAACAATCTTATCCTGCCCTTTATAAAGATTTGCATGGAGCTATTTGCAAAAGAGGAGTTCCAGCCCTTGGACCTTACCCAGGAGCTCATATTTCCCCCAGAACTCTTGGTAAGGTGAGTTGGGTGTTTTATGTGCTCGTTTCAATGCCACTGGTTATAAGCTCAGTTTTCTAAAACCACACTTTCCGTCCTGTGAAATTATCAAATTGTGGAAATGCTTGATCAAATCAGTATGCCTGTCCCTATCCAGCTCACCAAGCCCTGGCTGTTGCCCTGCACACTTTCCCCGAAGCCTCAGCTGAGGCTATTTTTTAAAGCGATTTCATCATTACTCCCATCATTGTCATCTGCAGTGTGTCCCTATTGACTGTCCCAAGCAATCCAGTTTTTCTCAGCTTCTAACTTGGCCTTTCCAGCCTCTTCCAGATATTGACCTCAAGGGGCACTTCCAAGGCCTCCCGATACCTCAGCCTTCCCTCTGTCAGCATCTCTATCTTTCCTCTCTAACATCCAGTGGTCCCATTCCATAAAATGCCTATTTCTGAAAGATTCTGATGTGTTTATTCATGCATTCAACAAATATTCATCATTCGGCAATGTGCCAGGCACTGTCTGGGGTACTGAATATACAACAGGGAACAAAACTCACGCCGACCTGATCCCAAGGAGTTTGTAATCTGGTGGCAGAGACAGACAATGAGCAAGATAATAGATAAGTTATATAGTGTGTTAGCAAGTGAGAAGGAGAACAAAATAAAACAGAGAAAGGGGATAGATGGAGCACAGTGAACCAGAGAGATCAGAAAGCTGCGGGCAGGGGAGTGGGCAGACCATGCTGAACTTAGACTACTTGGCTTTTACTCTGCCTGAGATGAGAAGCTATCAGAGAGGTTGGACAGAAGAAGGGTACGCTCCTATTAACCTTGTAATGGGATCCGGGGTCGTTTTAGCTGCTGGGATGGGAATAGCCTGCGGAGGGGGCGAGGGAAGGAGCAGTGAGCCCGTTAGGGCACTAATGTCATCCTGAGGATGGTGGTGCTGGACAGGCGGCCAGCACGCAGGTGGTGAGGAGGGAGTGGATTCTGGATACATTTTGGAAGAAGAGCCAACAAGATTTCCTGATGGGGCTTCCCTGGTGGCGCAGGGAAGTCCGCCTGCCGATGCAGGGGACACGGTTTCGTGCCCTGGTCCGGGAAGATCCCACATGCCGCGGAGCGGCTGGGCCCGTGAGCCATGGCCGCTGAGCCTGCGCATCCGGAGCCTGTGCTCCACAATGGGAGAGGCCTCAACAGTGAGAGGCCCGCGTACCGCAAAAACAAACAAACAAACAGATTTCCTGATGAATGTGATGTAGGGGAGGGGTCCCCAACCCACCCGGCCGCGGACAGATACCGGTCGCAGCCTGTTAGGCACAGGGCAGCACAGCAGGAGTAAGCGGCGGGCAAGCAAGCTTCATCTGCCGCTCCCCATTGCTCCCCATCGCTCGCATTACTGCCTGAACCATCCCCCCACCACCACGTCCGTGGAAAAGCTGTCTTCCACGAAACCAGTCCCTGGTGCCAGGAAGGTTGGGGACCGCTGCTGTAGAGTGTGGGAGAGAGAGCGGAGTCACTGCTGACTCCGGGCCTTTGGGCAGCTGGAAAGGGGAGTGGCCATTTATGGAGAAGAGGAAGACCTCCGGAGGAGCAGGGCCTTTTGCCTTTGGGGGGTCCTTTTCCCCAAAAGGGGGGCTTGGAGGGGGCTGGGATATGAGGAGCTCAGCTTTGGACACGTTAAATTTGAGATGCCTATTACACATCTAAGGAGAGACACTGAGTACTCGTTCAGGAGTTCAGAGGAAAAGATGAAGATTCTAATTTAGGAGTATTAGTATAATTATGATTTTTAAGGCCATGATACTAAATTATGTTGAATTCATCTATACTGAAGGGTCAGTGACAGATACCAGCTCATAGTGTCGCTTTCCTCCAAAGAACTACACGTTATCAAGGCTTAAGCTAAAGGAGTACATATCTAATTATGGAAATTCAGGCCTTAGCCAATGGGTGTACTGAGTGTCTTTTTGGTCAAGGGGACCCCAGAGCTTCTGAAATCTCTCTAGAGGAACATACCTCCACCTAGGATCTATCATAACCCAGGAATACAGGTGTGCACAGGTGCACACACCTTGTTATTTGCACGTAGAGAATGGCAGAAAACCCAGAAAAACGAACCCTGGCCTTTCATGGAAAGAGCGTCACCTGGATCTCCCCTGGGGCCCTCAAGGACCTCCTGGAGCTGAAAGCAAAGCACCTGGAAGCCCCTCTCATCCTGGGCAACACCTCGCTGGGTGAGTGATTGCAACGGTTCCCACTCCACCATTTGTGCCGAGCTGGACTTCCTGTCCCCCACTGTGCTCACAGTCTACAAAAACTACTTTTTAAGGATAAAAACCTCATTTTTTAAATAAAAATGCTTTAATACTGTATCATAAAATGTACTACTATATTGTATATTATATAATAATTATTTATATAACATAGTATTTTTATATCTACTATATATTTTTATAAATACTAGCATATATGTGCTATATAGACTCATATATAAATTATATATATAATATTAAAGTATAATACAAATATCGTATTATTATAGGAAAATGGTCTCCAAAATTGGAGGTACATATACCCTGGGAGTATGCAGTGTAACCTCTTGAGGTGTGGGAAAAAAGTATTAGAGGACTGTTTATCATTTAATTTACTTTGTCCTTTTTAACTTTGTTTTTGTTAAATACAATAGAATTTTATAAAATATGTATGGATATATTAACAATGCACACCCAGTTATCACCACACCCAGTTTAAGAACCAGAGCTTTGGGCTTCCCTGGTGGCGCAGTGGTTGGGAATCCGCCTGCCAATGCAGGGGACGCGGGTTCGTGCCCCGGTCCAGGAAGATCCCACATGCCACGGAACAGCGGGACCTGTGTGCCATGGCTGCTGAGCCTGCACGTCCGGAGCCTGTGCTCTGCAACGGGGGAGGCCACAACAGTAAGAGGCCCACGTACCGCAAAAAAAAAAAAAAAAAAAAAAGAACCAGAGCTTTACCAAGAACTTTGAATGCCCCATGGGCCCTCCCAAACCACAGGCCCTCCCCTTGCTTTCTCCTCAGAGGCACTCATTAGCCTGAATATGATGTTGGTTAGTCTCTTCCTAATTTTGACAATTTTACCCCATATATTTGTGTAACTAAGCACCATGTCCCTTAGTTTTGCATATGTTTGAACTTCACATAAATAGACTGACACGCTATTATTCTTCTGCAATTTGCTTTGTGCGTTCAACATTGAGCTGAGATTCGCCCACATTGCGGCGTGTAACTGTGCTGCTGGATTCCATCGTGTGTCCAGGGCACAATTTGCTCATCCATTCTATTGCTCAAGGAGGTGGAGTGTTCTCCAAGTTTTTGCTGTTACAGATATCTTTATATGTGTCTCCTGGTGCCCACATGCAAGGGTTTTCTAAGAACCTCTCATCCATTTTATTTCCTATGTTTATATACATGTAGAGGGTATAAATAAATACATATACCAGGAGAGCCTGTGCTATAAAATTACTTGGCAGGGTGTATGGCCACTGCTTTCACATCTATACACATTTATTGCCAGTTTTTAAAATTAGCATCTGAGGACTTCCCTGGTGGCGCAGTGGTTGAGAGTCCGCTTGCCGATGCAGGGGATGTGGGTTCGTGCCCAGGTCGCGGAGCGGCTGGGCCCGTGAGCCATGGCCGCTGAGTCTGCGCGTCTGGAGCCTGTGCTCCGTCCGCAACGGGAGAGGCCACAACAGTGAGAGGCCCGTGTACAGCAAAAAAAAAAAAAAAAAAAATTAGCATCTGAATATTTTTATGAGAAACTCTCAACGCCAAAAAAATTGCATTTTCTCTTTCCTAACTCTCTCTAGAATATATAATGCATTTACTTTCAGGACCTGCGTTGAAATCTCAAGGATATTTTCACCCAGTTCTCCTCTCTCCTGCTAGGATTTCTGAGCTGATTATGGTGTCTAAAACAAGTGATGGTGAGTTCCAGGTGTTCTTTGTAAAATATCAATGAACCAATTCCTGCACTAAACTTAACACTTGCTATATAGTTTAGAACCTCCTCATACATTTATCTTGTCTGGCCTGTTTCCAATTCTTCATCATTTTCCTGATGTGATATGACATCCCCACCATGAAACTTTACTGTCAAAAGCCTTGCACAGAATATGAGGTACCTGAACTGATTCACTTTGTTATAAAGCAGAAACTAATAAAAAAAAAAAAAGAATATGAGGTACTTGGATAATGTCATTCAAGACCCTGCAGTCAGCTGAAGGATTCTTGCCTATAAAAAGCTACTATCGGGGCTTCCCTGGTGGCGCAGTGGTTGAGAGTCCGCCTGCCGATGCAGGGGACACGGGTTCGTGCCCCGGTCTGGGAAGATCCCACATGCCGCGGAGCGGCTGGGCCCGTGAGCCATGGCTGCTGAGCCTGCGCGTCCGGAGCCTGTGCTCTGCAAGGGGAGAGGCCACAACAGTGAGAGGCCCGCCTACCGCAAAAAAAAAAAAAAAAAAAAAAGCTACTATCGGGCTTCCCTGGTGGCACAGTGGTTGGGGGTCCGCCTGCCGATGCAGGGGACACGGGTTCGTGCCCCGGTCCGGGAAGATCCCACATGCCGCGGAGCAGCTGGGCCCGTGGGCCATGGCCGCTGAGCCTGTGCATCTGGAGCCTGTGCTCCGCAATGGGAGAGGCCACAGCGGTGAGAGGCCCGTGTACCGCAGGAAAAAAAAAAAAAAAGTCACAGTCTTGCAGTGTCATTTTAATGGGAAGACAGCAAGAGAGAACTGGTACTCTCCAATGGTTGGATGGTCAATTCCAGGGAGGGAGTATGTTCGCAGGAGGAAAGTAGGCGATGTAGTGTCTGGCACTCAAATGCTACTTGTCTCATGGGGACAATGGCAAAAGGCCAAGTGAGACAAAAACCTGCCTGGGCAAACACCCCCAGTCAGTTACAACATCCTTAAGGGCCCCTTTTGTACAGATACTGCATCAGGCAAGCTGGCACCCACAGAGTAGGAAGGAAACATGCAAGTCTTTGCCTTCAAGATGCACTGCAAACCCTTTGGCAAAAGGAACCTTATTTTAGTCCTTCCCTCATCCCCCAGATCTCCTAGCATATATGTGCCTGTTCCAGATATATGCATATATGTGCTAAATTACTGACAAATAACTTAATGCAAAAAACAAACAAACAAATGAGTGGGTCAGAAACTTGAATTAGGGAGGCAGTGGTAATAATGACTTCCTTAACTCAGGCAACAGGGAGGTTGACTGAACTGAAAGCTTTAGTCCAGACTGACTGGTAGGCCACCATATGTTTTTGGAGGTTGGTGGTGGGCAGGGGAGGGGACCCACCTTGGCTGTATCACTGCCATCCAGGAGTCCTACCTTCCCGGCCTGAACCATCATCAGCCAGACTTCGACCGTGCTGCAGACCAGCAAGCCTGACCTTCTCTGGCCTCACCCCACCCACTTGCTAGGAAAGGGACCCTTCCTGGTTTTGCCCAGCACCACAGCTTCACAGCTTCAGCCTTGGGACAACTCAGGTAGCACACCTGCATACCACTCAGAAGAGGAGGAGAACGTGCTTAGATTTATCTGAAATCTTGGGGTTGGAGAGAAGAGAAAGAGGGAAGAGTAAAATGGGTGGCTTGGGAGTATAGTCAAGTAGCTTAAGCAGATGGTCAAGACCTGAAAACCCTTCCCCTCATCTTCACCCCAGGCATCGTTTAGCCCACGGTTTTCAAACTTGTCTTCAGCACCACAACCCTGTCCTCAAACAAATCTTAGTAAATGAAAATAAGTTGCTCTATTTGAAGGAGGGGGAAGACTTTCCCCATCCCATGGAGCTCCTATATCTACCTCCGCCAGGGCCAGGACTCAAGGAAAGTGAACTTGCCCAAGGTCCCCAAACTGGCTAGTGGCGGGTCATCAAGCCACACATCTCCCACTTCCAATCCAGAACTCTTGTCTTTACTGCCATTCCCCATCCCCCAGGCCCACCCCACGGCCTGTCCAGTTGGCTATTTATCAGTTTGGACTCTGCAGGCAAAGTAGAGCCAGATTCTAAAATCTGAGGAAACAAACAATGCACTTTCCTTGGGGGCCCCTTAAACTTTAAGTGTGAGTAATCTCTAGTGGCCTCCAGGGACCTTTCCCAGGATGCCCAAATTTTTCCTAAGGCCCAGAAGAATGAAGGACACTGGTGGGGGAGGGGTACGTGGGAGCCAGATGTACCCACCACCACCACCAGCAGTCTCCCGCAGGAAGTCAGTTTCTGTGACAGCTTACGCTTGTTTAAATGTTGTGTGCTTACGCTTGTTTAAATGTTGTGTGCTAATCCGTGTCACATACACGCTTGGCTCTGTATACTTCTTTTTCCTCAAAATCTTTAGTATAGTAAGCACTCCAGAAAGTTGCTGCACCTTTAACCCATAGACCCGAAAACTCTGAGAAGCATGGAGTTAAAACAAAATCCATGTTCTGAGAATCAAACAAAGATAAGGCTCTTTTCAACTCTGTTGAAATACAGGCTAGGTTTTGTGACCAAAGATGGAATAAAATATGAATGGAAATACAGTAAATAGAATTTCCTCGGTACAGCTATGTCAGGCCTGGCACAAAGTGAGCAACGGAAAGAGCCAAACGAAAGCCCCAGAATGGATCGTCTGGCCTCAGCCTGAGTCTGAAATCCATACCTCTGAGAACCCAGGCAGTAGCAACAGCTGGCGTTTTACTCTCCCCTAGGGCTGAACTGCCCTATTCTAGGTCAAATAAGGGATGATCGTACTGGTCTGTGTGATGCTCCTGACCTTAAAAAGATATTAATAATAATGATAATAATAATGTCTTTGCCTCTGATTTCTTCCCTACGAATAAGGCTCTGGGTCTATAGGGTAGGAGGAACTGTATGATAGGAAACAAGCTTGGTCTTCCCAGTGCTCCTGCAGGCAAAGGGAAGGCAGGATTTTGCAGAAGTTCAAGACCAAGCTTTATTGGAGCTTGTAGTGATGGGAAGCAATAGACCATCCCTGGTGGGTCTGGGATGGGATCCCGTGTTACGGAGTGCCTTGTATGAGATGCTGAAGCAGAAACAGGGTGAGGACTCTAAGTTGAGAGACGCTCCAGGGCAGAGGAGCAGTTCAGTTACTTTTAGGCAAGATTTGCTTAGCATATAGATAATAAGGAGAAACTAGTGGTTTCTCTAATCAATTAGGTTAGCTACGATCATTGAAGCAGCAGGGGGTGTTGTGCGTGTACGTTGGCAGGGGTGGGGGAAGTATTGTGCCAAGTACGTTGTTAATACTGATGAAAATAAAGTTATGTGGGAGGGTGAAATATTCTCCACGATTAATCCACAAGAGAAAAATCAAAGCCCAGCCCACAACCTGTTTAAAAACAGACTAACTGAGGTTAGAACCCAGCCTTGGAAATGATGTCAAATCAGATTCTACGTGTTAGTGATTCATTCCACAAACCCCAGAGAGATTAATTTTGAAAGTCCAGCTAAGTCACCTCCTGATGGTTTGGTGACTTCTTCATTTTCAAAGATTGATCTGAACCCTTTACATCCCTACTACAGAGAGGCCCAAAGCCAGCGCTAATATCCTGCCAATACTCACGAGTATGGCTGCAACGGTTTTTAAATTCTGAATTACTTCCTTGCCAGCCAGCAAATAGCATTGCCCTGATCCCCCTAGATGGATGCTCTTCTATTGCTCCTGCCCCCCAAGCCCCTCCCTGGGAACCCCCAACATCCCCACACCTAACAACAACCAACATAATACCTAGGGAAGCTCCTTGCATGAGCTGTGTTCATTCTGATTGGCCGGTGCCCCTCCTGGAACTGGTTGTTGAAGATTTTGAATATCAAGGCTACCTGTAGAGGTGCCCAGTAAAAGCATTATTGATTTTAGACAATGACCTAGGAAATTGAAAGACCTTTAATTGTTTTCATGCCATCATATTTATCCCCCTTAATCACAAAACAGCTTTGCATAGCTTCACTGTGGTCAGTCAGGAGGGGGTCACGGAAAGTTCTAGTAGAGTCTGCCACCTGCTAGTTTTTACTGTCATCCCTTCTCTCTAGCCTCTGTTTTCTTGCATTCATTCAAAGAGTGTAGACCAACCCAGGGGTTCCCAACCCTGGCTGCCCAGGAGAACTCCCTGGGGAGACTTTGATAAAGCCCTGCACCCAGAGATTCTGATTTGATTGACGTGGGAGTGGGCATCTGTGCTGTTTGAGTTCTGGTGATTCTCTGAGCAGCCAGTGTGGAGAGCCACCACCGCACTAGCTGGACACCAAGGCCCTGGAGCCATGCTTACAATCCAGCTGCTCCTCCCACATCACCTGTAAAAACAATGTGCTTTCCAGGACTGACAAGATGCTGCCTGCAGTCTGGCCCAGGTCAAGGACATCTTGGCTGAGAGGGTATCTGAGTTCCCGGAGAAGACCCAGACAAACCAAGCATTCCTGAAGCACCTGAAGAGCCTGGCGGGCAGGCAGATCTGGAATATGGCCGTATGTCCTCCGGGCCAATCACGAGGCCCACTGCACCTATTTCTTAACCTCACTGAAATGTTGAAATAAGCATTGGCAGAATCAGTGTGCAAAAGGGTCTCAGCAGATTGAAACGACAGGCACAGTAAGTAACTATTCAATATTTCACATACATTATTTAATAACATATTTCAAAGAAGACTCTAAGTCAAGTTCAACAGAATAAGCCAAGTAGGAATACGAGTGCTAATTTTGTGATAAGACCTTCAAAGAAGCTAATTTAGACTTAGGCTGCGTTAACGGAAGTATAATACCTAAAATAAGGAGGGTAGTCTTCTCTACCTCAGACTGTTCAGATCACAGCTGAAGAATAATGCCCAGATCAGGGAATCACACTTCAAGGTCTGGTTGTTTTTGACCTCAGAAGAAAGCAGAAGTAAGTTTTCAAAGTACACACGCTCCTTCCCTTACGTACCCCAAATGGTGTATTAGAAATCCTTGGGATACAGGGAATGGAGGGAGAACATGTTTCCTTTGAAAAATCTCTTCAAGTGATTCCAGAATGTTCCCATTCACTGTCAAGAACTCTGACTCAGACCCTGGAGCCTGGCAAGGAGATGGTGGCAGGAGAGTTGAGGGGTTGGAAACCACATCAGCAAGAGGAATGGTGGGGGTGGGGACAATCAGAGGGACCATGAGAGCTGCCTTCAAATATTTCTAGACTCCCAAGGAGATGTGTGATGTATTTCATATGATCACAAAGGGTAGAAGTATGACCGATAGCTGAGAATCCAGGGATGCAGATTTCCACTCAGTGGAAACAAGAATTTTAAAATTGAGCTGCTCATCGCTCTATGACATAAATCACAGCAAGATCCTTTTTGACCCACCTCCTAGAGAAATGGAAATAAAAACAAAAATAAACAAATGGGACCTAATGAAACTTAAAAGCTTTTGCACAGCAAAGGAAACCATAAACAAGACCAAAAGACAACCCTCAGAATGGGAGAAAATATTTCAAATGAAGCAACTGACAAAGGATTAATCTCCAAAATGTACAAGCAGCTCATGCAGCTCAATAACAAAAAAGCAAACAACCCAATCCAAAAATGGGCAGAAGACCTAAATAGACACTTCTCCAAAGAAGATATATAGATTGCCAACAAACACATGAAAGAATGTTCAACATCATTAATCATCAGAGAAATGCACATCAAAACTACCATGAGATATCATCTCACACCAGTCAGAATGGCCATCACCAAAAAATCTAGAAACAATAAATGCTGGAGAGGGTGTGGAGAAAAGGGAACACTCTTGCACTATTGGTGGGAATGTAAATTGATACAGCCACTATGGACAACAGTATGGAGATTCCTTTAAAAACTACAAATAGAACTACCATACGACCCAGCAATCCCACTGCTGGGCATATACCCTGAGAAAACCATAATTCAAAAAGAGTCATGTACCAAAATGTTCATTGCAGCTCTATTTACAATAGCCAGGACATGGAAGCAACCTAAGTGTCCATCAACAGATGAATGGATAAAAAACATGTGGCACATATATACAATGGAATATTACTCAGCCATAAAAAGAAACAAAATTGAGTTATTTGTAGTGAGGTGGATGGACTTAGAGTCTGTCATACAGAGTGAAGTAAGTCAGAAGGAGAAAAACAAATACCGTACGCTAACACATATATATGGAATCCAAGAAAAAAAATGTCATGAAGAACCTAGGCATAAGACAGGAATAAAGACACAGACCTACTAGAGCATGGACTTGAGGATATGGGGAGGGGGAAGGGTAAGCTGTGACAAAGTGAGAGAGTGGCATGGACATATATACACTACCAAACATAAACTAGATAGCTAGTGGGAAGCAGCCACAAAGCACAGGGAGATCAGCTTGGTGCTTTGCGACCACCTAGAGGGGTGGGATAGGGAGGATGGCAGGGAGGGAGACGTAAGAGGGAAGAGATATGGGAACATATGTATATGTATAACTGATTCACTTTGTTATAAAGCAGTAACTAACACACCATTGTAAAGCAATTATACTCTAATAAAGATGTTAAAAAAATTGAGCTGTTCATAGAGGAACTGGGGTTCCCTGTCCTCACCCATGTTCCAGCCCAGGTCAACACAGCCCCGGTTGTCCCTGTAGATTCCATCACTACATGGGAAGGAGAGCACTGAGTGGACTGGCCAGTCATTTCCCTGCCACGTTCTGAGATGCTACAGCCTCAAGCAGATCCAAGTGGAATCTCCCAAGAGGAAAAGGGCAACTCTCCCTCAGTGATGTGGATGCCCAGCACCTCAACACAGCCCACAGGAAGTCCAGCCATTTCAGAGGCCGTGAGATGAGGCTGAGATTCCAAGGCAGGACGGCACCTCTGTGGCCAGCACTGTGGCCACCTGCACCAGCTAAGTAGGGGTGGCTCAGAATTGGCTGCTGAGCCTCCCTCACTTGAATCCCAGTCCTGCCCCTTCCTAGCTGGCAGACCTTGATCAAGTTTCATAATTTCTCTGTGCCCCAGTGTCTTCATCTGTAAAGGGGGGATAATTGCATCATCTCGCTGGGCTGTTGTGAGGATTGAGCAAATACGTGTGAAGGGGTTAGACAGCAGATGGAACATACCAAGTGCCGTGGAGTGGTACCATCCATTCCTCACCCGATCCAAAGTCGCAGGTGGGTGGAGGCCTCCCACGTGGTCTGAACTGAGTCTCATCTGCAGAGCACACTGAGACTCCTCTTGACCCTTTCACTACCAGAGAAGACCATAAGCAGGTGCCTGTGGGTCTCGGATTTGAGGCACCGAATGCCGAGGCTGTAACTCCGTCTCCTTAGTCCTTAGGGGGACCCATTATAGGCCAGCATTGCTATTCAGATCTGAATCCAGTTCTGGCTGTGGGCAACACTACCCTCAATCTGATATCAGAAGGTAAGCTACCCCAGAACACTCTGAACAGCTCCTGAAAAGTTTTTGTCTGTTTTTAAAGAATTGCTATATCAGAGCCCAGGTCTCTGACTCTCAATCCACCACGGGAAGCTCAGGCTCCTGGCAGGAGGCACACTGATGCAAGGGGTGGCTGATGCTTCCTTTCGCACCACCTGCCACACATACACGCAACACCCAGCCTGGACCACAGCTCAGTTAGCCCGCCATCAGCCTGCGGTGGTATCAGAGGCTGACGTGAAGGCTCTCTGTGGCCTGAGGACCAGCACCTCCTTCTCTTCATGCCCACCCCCCTCCAGTTGCTGTGTGAGAAACCACAGATCTAGTGAGGACACGCTGGGGACATCGTGGGGCCCCTGGGGGCAGGAGGAAGGCGATGACTAATTTTACATGCTGGCTGAGAGGGACGCTCCCTGGGGGCGCTCCGTGCTATACCACCCTTGTCTCCCCCGAAGTGCTCAGCCTTCACGCTGCCTCCGGCTGCTACAGGGGTGCTAGCACTCCCGTTTACTGGGTGCTGACTTTGTGCCAGGCTCTGCTGGATACTCTACACACGTCACGTCTAATGTGTGCAACCACCCGGCGGAGGTCGCTTGTAGAGGCAGGCATGCGATGAAACCCAGTCTGCTTGATTTCCAGATGGGCATGCTTGTCTCTTCTCCATCAGCGCCTCCCCAGGGCTTCTAACTCCCCGCTTCCCTTGTTTCTCGCCCTCCCTCACCCATCAAATGCCCTCCTACCGGCTGACACGGGCCCAGGCACTGGGTGCAGGGGAGCAGTCACACTGCCCCTTGTGAACTTCGGGGTGTGGCCAAACAGGAATTATATTACAGGCATTGTAACCCTCCCCAGGGGATTGCTGGCTAACACAATCCCATCCCTGGTGGGTGGGAACTGAGGAGTGTTGGGAGAGACCTACTGGCAGAGGACAAGCTCTCATGCCCCCATTCAGCTTTGTGTGGGACCCACCCAGAGGGGAGGAGAGGAAAGGCCTCACCCCTGCCTGGCCCAGTCAACTGTTTTGCTGAGTCCTCCAGGCCTGCGGTCCAGGACGCCCTTAGCTCAATCCCCAAAGACTAAGTGAGAAGCAGCCAAGGCTCTGGGGCATCAGGATAGCAAGGATGGCCCGGCCCCCATGGGGCCTTCTACACTAGGATTAGGACTAGTAGTACTAGCTGTGTTCTTCTGCTGGGGTGTCGGTCGTTACCTTTGGCTTAAGGTCTCTGTTTTCCCAGCTCTGCCAAAGCCACCTCCAGCCTGAGCTCAGCCCGCTCCAGTGAGGCCAGTAGCAGGGAGGGAAAGGTCCACAGGGGCTCCTTTGGGGTCCCCCTGCTGCCTGCCTTCCAATCAGCATACCGCTGCTGTGTCTGGAGAGGAAGCCACGTCAGATTCCCTGCCCTGCTGCTTGATCTTCTCACCACATCTCTGTGGAGCCACAACCACTTTTTAAAGCCAGAGGGGACTTCTCTGACCACCATGTGGTGACAACGGGGCCGAAAGGAGGTTTTGTGAATTGTTCACTTTGCTTTAAAGGTGTGGGTTTCCCGCTTAGAGGCCAACAGCGGTGCCGAGAACAAAAGGTAAATCCAATGATCTGAGCTCTGTTAATAATGGAAACAAACCACGTCTCAGCTTAAGTTACGCCCTTACCCGGATCACAGTATTGAACGAGTTAGATTTAGTTAACCAGCCTCTGCTGAAAGATGAAGACAGGCCTGACAGGCCTTGGGGACAGGAAGAGACCCAGTTCACACGGCACGTGCACTAACAAGAGTAAATGTCATGCAGCTGCTGCCACCCCTCCCCGTGGAAGGGACAAGGGCGCCCGGTCCACGGCGCGCTCAGATCCCCGCGCGGCTCCACGCAGAGAAAGGTGACCTTTTCTTCTCCGCTGCTGTCATTTAAGAGTACAGGATAATCTCGCATTCCTGTTGCACCTGTGCAGAAATGTCATTTTCTTCAACAGATTCCTCTAAGCGAACATGTTCCTGCTGGGTTGGCGAAGTGCAGACCTGGAGCCGGAGGGAATTTCGGAGTCTGCGTATATTCCCCACTCTCAAAAGGTAAGAATTCCGCTGGTCACTTTTGAGAGTTGTTTTTCTCTTTGCATAACTGAGTCCAGTCATCTGTAGAGATTTCAGAACAGATGGAAGGAAAATAAGGCTGCCCTGACAAACCTGTTTCCTGTCCTCTGCAGCCTGGTGCGGCCCCAAGGCTTTCAGCAACCCTTGAGCGGGCAGCTCCAGGTGACCAGCTGCGGTCGCTGCTTCAGCTGTGGGGTGGCGCCTGCCAGGCCCGCGGAGGCGCTTCCACACCCCCTCGTGTCCAATATCAATGCTGGGAGGCGGAAATTCAAGTTCTCCTGCTGCTGAATGAGCTTCTCCACCTGACCCAAAGGAGGCAGAGGTTGCGGCCAGATCTCTGCGCTCCCCACCCCCCCACCCCAGAGCTGACCCCAACAGTTCAGAGAAACAGGAGTGCCTAACCCACCAGCCCTGGGGGAGATGTGGCCACCCAGCCAGCTACCGAGGGGGCCCTCTGTTCTTACTCCCTGTTCCCTGTGCTTCTCCCCCAAACTGTACCTGAATCCTAGAGGACAGTCTTGCCAAGAGAGGCAATACTTCATACACACACACAGTGATCCCAAGCCAGGAGTCACCTTGGTCATATAGGAAGTCTTATATTAAGTCATGCTTTCAGCCATGGATGACCTTCATTTATTTTTCCTTGGGAATGGAAACTTTGAAATCTGTTCCCGAGCCAGTGTGCATCTGGGTAAGGGCCCCAGACAGGAAAACAAGCTGACCAAACACAGCACCCTCGGTGGCCACACAGATGGAAACACACTCGAGGCACTGGCCATCTCCATTAACACTCTGGCAGCACAACAGTGGTCATGGTGCCAAGGGTAAGGGGGGCGGCCATCACCATCCTGACTCTTGTCTCAGATAGAAGAGTCCCTAGTCCACTGTTGGAAAGTTCTATTCAACGACTTTACGAACTTTGCAAAATGGAAAAATGATAGCATCTACAAGCCAAGAAATTCGGTGGGTCTCTTTCACACTTTCAGCAAATCACATTTAAAAGCACCTGTGGTGAGGACGCTCCTCCATCCTCACAGGGGACAAAGGGAACTGGAGACCGGAGTTAATGGCGCCCGGAAATAAGAGCATGTGGAAATGCTCCAGGCATTTTGTGCAGAGGCATCCTGACCTCAGAGGGAAAGTGCGCAGTGATCCCTGCTCATTGAGGGTATGGGGGGATGGGGACAGACCTTTGGGAGGACATCATTCTCTCTTTGAACGAACAGGCAGCCAAATGGTCCTCAAATTGTGCCAAGCGTCCTTTGTGTCCATTTAGATTGAGTCTAAGTGATTAATTAGTGGCACCAAGAAGCAGAAAACTTGCTCTTAGTTTTAACATATCAAATAACTCCAAACGGCTTTTGTCTCCACAGTGGGAATCTGTGTCAGCCTTCCAACAGGCTCAGTGCCAGCAAAATGCCTTGGCCCCTGTGAATGCTGGCAGGCAAGTCCTCTTCAGAGAGGGCACAGACACCGTCGAGGACCTGAGCATCCCCTACAGAGGGGTCAGGGCTGCCACAGTCAGTGCACAAAAATCCTGCCAGCAGCTCCTAGGGACGTAAGCAACAAACCCTGGACCCTGAAGGTGAAACTTGATGTCAAAAAAAACAAGTGGGAAGATGGAAATTCCTATGTGTAGAATCATTGCTTGTTCTTTCTGTGATTTTACTAAATGAATCCAACCTTATTTGACTTTGATTAATTAGGTGCCACTCTTTGGGTGAGGGATACAACACATATGGCCCAGGGCTGTGTTCAGCCCCAGTGCTCTTGTGCATGTCAACACTCCAGCAAACCCACACCAGGCAGCATCCAAGTGGCACCTACCACTCCCACTGCTCGGGGGCACCTAATTTCTTCCTCAGTAAAGGCAGTGTCTGAGTCTGAGTCCTGTCCAGTTCATAATGGAATTGACCCTAATGGTCTATTTATTTAATGCCTGGTTCCAGCATGTTCAGGCTACTCAGTGCAGCCTCCCAGGCCTCAGTTTTCCTGAACGGCTTGTTTAGGTGATTTCTAAGTGCCTATCCAACTCATAAAATGAGACTCTGGGGTGTCTGAACCGCCACCATCCAAAATCTAGCACGTGCCAGTAGTCACTGAGGCCACCGTTCTCCAGGCGCTGGGGTGAGCTGATGCTGGATGAGGCCTGCAGGCTGCTCCTGGACGAAGTCTCCCTCCCAGGCTGGGCTCCAGGTGGGAGGGTGGCATTCAAGAGGACTCTGGTGGTCAGCTTCTTCTGCAAATTCTACCTACAAGTTCTGCAGGAACAGAAGCTAATAGAACTGTTCTCTGTGCCTGTAAGTGCTCTGGCTTTTATGTGCTCCTGGCAGCATAAGCTCCCAACTTCCCCACTACTTTTGCAAACTTTCTTGTGGGCAGCCTGTCAGTTCCCAGACATCCCTTCTTCCAGAACTCAGCCCTGAAGGACTACTGCGTGAGGCTCAGGATGCCAGACTGTTTTCAGTGCACAGATGTTTACCACATGCCCTGAGCAGGGAAACATGACGGGACCCTTGCCTCCTATGTGTAATTTTTTTCTCTTTTAAAATCAACTTTATTGAAGTATAATTACATAGAACAAAATGCACCTATTTAAACTCAGAGAGTTTTGACAGTTGTGTAAACTGGCATCACCACCACCTCAAACAAGAGATAGGGTATTTCCATCACCCCAAAAAGTGCCCTTTTGCCCCTCTGCTGTCAATCCTCCCACCCCTGCCTCCAGGCAACACCCCTGATCTGCTTTGTAACACTATAGATTAGTTTTGCCTATTCTAGAATTTTATATTCAATATGAAATATAAAATAAAATTTTATTTTTCAAAAAACTGAAAGGTTGGATGGTGGTGGGATGAATTGGGAGATTGGGACTGACATGTATACACTGATGTGTATAAAATGGATGACTAATAAGAACGTGCTGTATAAGAAAATAAATAAAATCAAATTCAAAAAAAAAACCTAAAAGGTTTATATGCTAATATTTAAATAGCTTCTTTTCAGAATTTCTGATTATAAACTTCTGGAATAAGTTACCAAAGCAAAATATTTTCACTCTCTTTCTCCCTCTCTCTCTCCCCCTCCCGCTCTGTCTTCTGAATCTATCTTTCCTCCCCTGACTGTGACTACAACTCTCACCCTAACTTGCACCCCTGTTCCCCACTCACACCCCACGCCAGCAGCCCAGTGTTCCTAAACTGTCTGGTTTTCATTCATTCAGATGAAGACCCTCACAGGACTTCCCTGGAGGTCCAGTGGTTAGGATTCCATGCTTCCACTGCAGGGGGCCCGGGTTTATCCCTGGCTGGGGAACGAAGATCCCGCAAACTGTGCGGCGAGGCCAAAAGAAAGAAAGATGAAGACCCTCACAAGCCAAATTTACTAGAATAATTCTTGCTGCCATTGAATTTCTTTTTTTTTTTTTTTTTTTTTTTTTTGCAGTACGTGGGTCTCTGACTGTTGTGGCCTCTCCCGTTGCGGAGCACAGGCTCCGGACGCGCAGGCTCAGCAGCCATGGCTCACGGGCCCAGCCGCTCCGTGGTATGTGGGATCTTCCCGGACCGGGGCACGAACCCGTGTCCCCTGCATCGGCAGGCAGACTCTCAACCACTGTGCCACCAGGGAAGCCCACCATTGAATTTCTTAATCAAGACCCTTGATGTGTTTCAGTGACACCCAGAGAGACTTCCCAGTTTTGCTGCTCTCCCAGAAAAACTGAGTTGCTGAGGAAAATAATCAGGATTTGGGTTCTTTGTATTCAATGAACCACCCCAACTCGTTCTAGAATGGCTTTTCCAACCCCAGATTTTCTTGCTTCTCCTCCTGCCTCTGCCCAGCTTGCTGACAGGCCTCTCTCTCCTCAGAGTGACTTGAGGATCAGATTCAAACAGTCAGTCCAGGTCTTCCTTATGTGGAAAGGGAGGGAGGGCAAGGAGCATTCACAGAAGTGAATCCTGGGAGGTGATGTGGATTTGCGTCATCCAGGCTACCCGAACCTTACGGCTTCTTTGCTACTTAAGCCAAGTCACTTTCAAAGCCCAGTTTAATCATAGACTAATCAGCTTATCTTTATTGTTTTGAATCGTCTTTCAGAACAGACGCCTTTATCCTGAAATTTCAGACCGATTCCTAAGTGCTGTAGAAGACTTCCTGGTCACAGTACCCCAGGGAGTCCAAAGGTACCAGGTCAGTGAGTTTAATTTAATGGAAACCGAGAAACTAAGAGACAGCTGTAGCTGTGTGAACAAGCAAGTGCTTCAAAGTTGTGATTTTCCCTTCTAACTTTCTGGTTTTTGCTAGCACATTGGCCCTTTGTTCAGGCCGATCCAGGGAGAGGCTGGATCTAAGATCAGGCCTGAGCTGCCGCTGGATGCACTCAGGGCCAAACCGACCTGAAACAGTTTGACCATCTGACTGATAATTGAGAGTGTCTTCAAACTGCTGTTCTTTGGGCATTTGTTTGAGGAACAGCTAAGCCAGGAGTAGGGGGAAGGACAGAGCAGGACAGTAGCAAGGTTCAGCCTCCAGCCCTGATTGCAAATGTTTAATCTCCAGTCGGCAAGACAAGAGCCCTGCAAGTAACTGAACCCCCTCTTCTTGAAGGACAATTTCGAAAGTATCTATTATTATCTGTTAGAGCACAGCCCCTCCCGCCACCCGATCTCCACACACAGTCCACACATAGATCTTCCCTGAGAAGAGTTCCAGAATAAACACGTGCTCCCTTTACTTTTTAGTAAGTATATTTTAGGAGTAGAGTTGCTTTACAATGTTGTGTTAGTTTCTACAGTACAGCAAGTGAATCAGCTATACGTATACATATATCCCCTCTTTTTTGGATTTCCTTCCCATTTAGGTCACCACAGAGCACTGAGTAGAGTTCTCTGTGCTATATACTGTAGCTTCTCATTAGTTGCCTATTTTATACATAGTATCAATTGTGTATATATGTCAATCCCAATCTCCCAATTCATCCATTTACTTATACTGCCAGGGATATTTTTGGGCACAAAAATATCACAAGGGCAGCCGAGGCACCTTAGACCAGATCTGGATAGACTCCATTGCCATGTGCCCCCCAGCTCCCACCAGGGGCCCTGCTCCAGCTGATAAGCAGGCTTTTGGCTTAGATTTTGTTCCCCCATCCTCAGGAATTATAGCACTCTAGGCCTCATCATCATGGTCACTTTACGTGTAAACAGGCTGATCATTGGAAAGGTGAGAAAGCAGGACAGGGAGACCCTCTGAATTCCAGAATAAAGAGGTACGGGGCACCACTTGGGAAAAGAACATGCCCAAAGGGGAAGCCAGAGTACCCCTTCACCTACTTCACAATTTTGCCAAAACATTGGCCCTGTCTAAAGCATTGCCGCATAACTGAAATAACAATTCCCCAGTCTAGTTACATCATTAAATTGCCACGCTCATCTGACCCACTCCAGTGTGTGTCGCCTGAGGGTGACCGTCTGATTTCTCAATCCTGAATCAGGAGTGTTGGTAATCGGCCAGGTCACTTCTGAACATTAAAGTTTTCCAGGGAAACCCTTGTCTTTCTCTGTAGAGTGTGGATTCTCACCAACCCCTCCAAGATCCAGTCAGATGCCCCATCATGCACCTACCAGGCCTTAAACATGCCACAGATGAAGCCGTATTTTGTGATGCCATCCCCATGCTGGATAAAGAACTTTCAATGGCTTTGGTGACCAGTACCAAAGCCCATGCAAAAATCATGTAAGTAAATGAAAAGCTTTCGAAAGGCTTCTTTAAAGCACACTTGGGGATTCCCTTGGAGGAATGTGACCATTCTCCTGAAATGTTCTAAACCCAAAGAAACTTATGGAAAGAATTTTAAAAAGGTCACCAGCCCCAGGAGGAGGAAGGGAGTGTAACTGGAAATGCCCATCATGAAAGAGAGACAAACGTCACAGTTAGGGCCCTGCTTTCATTCTAATCTCATCTCCCTGCTGCTGCTTCAGGCAGGGCTCAAAGGAGTAACTCTGAGTAGGGCTAATATTCAGTCGGTGATAAAACAATGAATGGGGACTTCCCTGGTGGCACAGTGGTTGGGAATCCGCCTGCCAATGCAGGGGACACGGGTTCGATCCCTGGTCCGGGAAGATCCCACGTGCCGCAGAGCAACTAGGCCCGTGCGCCCAACTGCTGAGCCTGTGCTCTAAAGCCTGCATGCCACAACTACTGAAGCCCGTGCACCTAGAGCCCATGTGCCTAGAGCCTGTGCTCCTCAACAGAGAGAGGCCACCGCAATGAGAGGCCCGCGCACCGCAGTGAAGAGTAGTCCCCGCTCACCTCAACTAAAGAAAAGCCCGCACACAGCAACGAAGACACAATGCAGCCAAAAAAAATAAATAAATTAATTAAAAAAAAAAAAAAACAATGAATGAATGGTAAATGGCCACTGTTCTAAGATTCCTAAGGACACCCCTGCCACAGCCATACTGGTCCCTCCCTCCCCTCCCATCCCAGTAGCTATGATGTTACCCCAGGCCCAGCAGGGGTCCTTCTGAACCCTGCTGTATGTCAGATCAGCTCTGATTGGTCAGGGCCTATGGTGAACCAGTTGTTATATATTTTGATTTTCACCCAGGCTCTATCTCTCCCTCAGGTTTAGGGCCCTCAAAGCTTGCTGATTTCTACTTCTTAAATATTTCTCTTTTTTCAGATCAATTGATTTGTCCGAGGCCCTTGAACGACCTGGGGTGGCTGATGTGATAAGAGCGGAGGACATTCCAGGCACCAGTGGTACCGAAAAATGACAAATTGTTGGCTGTGGATAAGGTAAGGTACAGAACGTGCCTTCCCACATGACTCTGTGCAGATAATCACCAAGGTACCACCTTCAGGTGGCCTTCCGTCGCCTCCCAGCCCTCTCTGTCACTGGGGGCTAGAAGTGCCAATTCTTCCAGCTTCTCTCTACCCCTAAGGCCTTTATTCAGATGGACCTACTCTTCTGGAATCAGGAAATAACATCGAGAAAAGGAAATTTATTACAGGAAAACAACAAGTCCTAGTTTTCCTACTGTGTGCTCTTGAGTCAATTTACTCTTATTTGAAGAATAAATGCTGGAATTGACATATATCAGGATAGAAAACCCTTGAAAGATCTAGAAAGGAGAGTACAAATATACAGCCAGTCTCTGTTATTTACACTGAACTCTTTCCTTTCCCGGACTAACCCTCTTCCTGCCACCTCCCACTCACCTTCACATACTCCATTTTTAATAAAGTTGCTCATGTCATCCTTGACCTTTTAATTCAATTCTACAGTCATTCATTGAGCACTTGCTTTTGGAGCCAAACTACCTTGGTTCCTGGTCTCGCTCTGCCACTCACTAGCTGTGTATCATCACCTGTGAAATGGTATCATGGTACCTGTAAAATATCATTATCTGTAAAATGGGAATAATCATAGCACCCACCTCATTGTGTTGTGGTGAGATTTAAATGAGCTGATACGTGCAAAGTGCTTACAACAGTGCTTGGCATGTGAAGGCTCTCAGTAGGTGTTAGCTACTACTGTTGCATCTCAGGCTGTTTCTCTTCCAGCCATGAAACAAACCACTGTTCTTTTGGTTGAACTCCAGATGAAGAGGTTGGCTGTTATTTAGGAGCTATGTTATCTGCTTGGGCTGCCATAACAAAATATTGGGTGGGACAAAAAGTGCCTTCAGTTTTTTAAATAAAAATAAAAGATACTTTTCACTTTCACCAAGAACTTTATTGAACAATGTATTCACCCTTTTGTTCCACTACCTTCTGCCATTTTTCAGGCAACTTCATAATTCCATCTTCCCAAAACTTTTTATCTTTTTGAGCAAAGAACTGTCCCAGGTGCCTTTTATTGTCTTCCAGGGAATTGAAATTTTTTCCATTAAGAGCATTTTTTAAAGACCGAAATAAATGGAAATCCGAAGGTGCAATGTCTGGTGCATACAGCATATGAATCAGAACTTCCCAGCCAAGCTGTAACAGTTTTTGCCTGGTCATCAAAGAAACATGCGGTCTTGCGTTATCCTGATGGAAGATTATGCGTTTTCTGTAGACTAATTCTGGACGCTTTTCGTTGAGTGCCACTTTCAGTTGGTCTAATTGGAAGCAGTACTTGTTGGAATTAATCATTTGGTTTTCCAGAAGGAGTTCATAATAGAGGTCTCCCTTCCAATCCCACCATATACACAACCTCACTTTCTTTGATTGAAGACCAGCCTTTGGTGTGTTTGGTGGTGGTTCATTTTGCTTGCCCCACAATCTCTTCTGTTCCACATTATTGTACAGTATCCACTTTTCATCACCCATCACAATTTGTTTTAAAAACGGAACGTTTTCTTTACGTTTCAGTAGAGATTCGCATTCAGAAATATGGTCAAGAAGGTTTTTTTCACTTAACTTATGTGGAACCCAAACATCAAAGCGATTCACATAACCAAGCTGGTGCAAATGATTTTCCACACTTGATTTGGATATTTTGAGTATGTCGGCTGCCTCCTGCGTGGTATAACATTGGTTGTTCTCAATTATTGTTTCAATTTGATCGTTATCAACTTCAAGTGGTCTACCTGTGTTGATGCTCAACTGGACCGTGGAGCATCATTCAGCAAGAAATCTCCAGCACGAAACTTTGCAAACCACTTTTGACACGTTCGGCCAGTCATAGCACCTTCTCCATACACTGCACAAATCTTTTTTTGCGTTTCAGTTGCGTTTTTACTTTTCTTGAAATAATAAAGCATAAGATGTCGAAAATGTTGCTTTTTTTCTTCCATCTTCAATGTTAAAATGGCTACACAAAAATTCACCAATTTTGATGTCTTTTTTCTAAATGCACGCTGATATGACAGCTGTCACATAGAATCTAACAAAATTGTTTCAAATGAAGTTAAAGACAACTAAGCACTACTAGAGCCATCTTACGGAAAAAACTGAACGAACCTTTTGGTCCACCCAGTACCACAGACTGGATAGCTTAAAAAAGAGAATTGTATCTTCTCACAGTTCTAGCAGCTAGAAGTCCAAGATCAAGGTGTTGGCAGGTTTCTCCTGAGGCCACTCTTCCCAGCTTGCAGATGGTCACCTTCTCCTGTGTCCTCACATGGCCTTTTCTCTGTGTATGAGCCTCCCTGGTGTCCCTACCTCTTCTTCTTCTGTTTTTTGGGTTTTTTTTGTCCCTACCTCTTCTTATAAGGACACCAGACATATTGGATTAGAGCTCCACCCTTAGGACCTCATTTCACCTTCATTACCTCTTTAAAGGCCTTATCTCCAATATAGTCGCCTTGGGGGTCAGCCCTCAACATATGAATTTTAGGGTTGTGGGGTGGGGGGAAGCACAGGAATCACATTGTACAAAAAATACTCTCCTCATCTTTAAACTCTAAAATGACTCCATGAAGGCGACACTCGCAGACGACCCTTGACAGAGGATACAGCAGATTCAGGTCACAGCCAATCTCATATCCACTCTGGGGCTTACATTCACTGAGTAAAATGGCCAGTAGAAGCATCTGTATGATTTTAAATTTTTTTTTTTTTTTTTTTTTTTTTTTGCGGGATGTGGGCCTCTCACTGTTGTGGCCTCTCTCGTTGCAGAGCACAGGTTCCAGACGCGCAGGCTCGGCGGCCATGGCTTACAGTCCCAGCCACTCTGCGGCATGTGGGATCGTCCTAGACCGGGGCACAAACCTGTGTCCCCTGCATCGGCAGGCGGACTCTCAACCACTGCGCCACCAGGGAAGCCCTTAATTAATTTTTAAATTAAAATTTAAAAGAAATTTTTTTTAGCCAAGCACATGTAGTCACATGTGGTTATTATTGGTCAACAATGATAACTAAAACACCAGCCATTGGTAAGCTTGCACTAACAGTACTTCTACCCAGAATTTTCCACCTGATTCATGTATGTACTTTCCACAGGTACTCTGCGTGGGCCAGATCATCTGTGCTGTGGTTGCAGAGACAGATGTACAGGCAAAGCACGCAAAAAGATAAAGGTAACCTGGAAGAACTGGAGCCCATAATCTTTACCATTGAGGTAAGCAGTCTGGCTGATCTCTCCCATAAGGTTGTAGAATCAAAAGTTCCTTTGCAAACTTGTTAATGCGAGACTAATTCAGGGCTCTACTTTTCTTTTTTTGTCACTGGCTTGCTCTGGAAAAATCAGCTTTCTCTGGAAGATATTACTTACATGAATTAAAATTAGCTTTGGCTCCAAGAAACAGGAAAAAAATAGAAGTTTCTTTCTTTCTCATATTCAGAAAATCTAGAAATGGCCAGTCCCGGGCTTATATGTGTTTCTAAGTGTCAAGGGTCTGGCCTCCTTGCATATAGTTGCTCCATCCTGCGTGGTTTCCATTCTCCAGATCACACTTTGGTCCACAGTGACTACTGAACTCTGGCCATTGAGTCCACATTTCAGTCAGCAGAGAGAATGAGGTGATGAAAAAGAGCATATCCCCTCCCCTTAAGGACACTTCCAGAAGCTGCACATAACCTTCCTACCTCTCCTTGGGTAGAACCTAGTCACATGCCACACCAACATACCTAGAAAGGGGATCTGGGAAATGTAGACTGTATTCTAGGTGGCCAGGTATTCACTAGAAATTGGGGATTCTATTACTTGAAAATAGTGAGAATGGATATTGGGAACAATAATCTTTTCAAGGTCGAGCCCAAAAGCAGTGGGACTTCCATGATGAAATTCCACAGAAATTTCCACTCTCATTTCTGGGTCTAGGGATGGAATGAAAATGCTACTTCCAGCAAAAATAATGAATTTAGATTAGAAAAGTGAGATGTGGACAGGGGTTTGCATGTTCTAATTCAATGAAAGATAAGATCATAGCAATTAAGTTGAGAAAACGTATTTATTTCTTTGCTTGTGAAAGAAAATAAAATTTTTTCAAAGGCCCTAGTGAACCATTTGAACATTTTTTAAATGTGCCTAAAAGGTACAACTTGCTCAATATTCAAAGTGTTAAAGAGGTCATGTTTCTTGTTCTTTCTAAACCAAATCAACTCTGTTCCAAATTCCCATTTTGTCAAGTTTGCAAGAAGTCCAAGCCATTGTTCTTGGCTCACCCCCCTTCCTAGGGTTGTACTAGGATCCTAACAAGGGTTTTTTGAAATTTTAATTCCAATCCCATTTCCTCAAGGGGGAAATGGCACCCAAAGGACACACTCATGAAACATCTTGGGACTTGGAATGTTTAGAGATCTAGAGTTCCCTCCGATTAGGACTGTCCACCATCAGCAAAAAAATTCTTTTGCGAAGAAAAGTAGGTAGGACTTCCCTGGTAGCACAGTGGTTAAGAATCCGCCTGCCAGCACAGGGGACACGGGTTTGATCCCTGGTCTGGGAAGATCCCACATGCCACGGAGCAACTAAGCCCGTGCGCCAAAACTATTGAACCTGCACTCTAGAGCCCAAGAGCCACAACTGAAGCCCGTGCGCCTAGAGCCCATGCTCCGCAACAAGAGAAAAGCCACCGCAATGAGAAGCCCACGCACCGCAACGAAGAGTAGCCCCCGCTCGCCGCAACTAGAGAAAGCCCCTGTGCAGCAACGAAGACCCAACACAGCCAAAAAATAAGTAAATAAAATTTAAAAATTTTTAAAAAATCCTTTTATGGGGCTTCCCTGGTGGGGCAGTGGTTGAGATCCGCCTGCCGATGCAGGGGACATGGGTTCGTGCCCCAGTCTGGGAAGATCCCACATGCTGCGGAGCAGCTGGGCCCGTGAGCCATGGCTGCTGAGCCTGGGCGTCCGGAGCCTGTGCTCCGCAATGGGAGAGGCCACAACAGTGAGAGGCCCGCGTACCGAAAAAAAAAAAAAATCCTTTTATGAAGAAAAGCAGATAGGACTTCCATGGTGGCCCAGTGGTTAAGAATCCACCTGCCAATGTAGGGGACATGGGTTTGATCCCTGGTCTGGGAAGATCCCACATGTGTGGAACAACTAAGCCCATGCGCCACAACTACTGAGCCTGCGCTCTAGAGCCCATGAGCCACAACTACTGAGCCCATGCACCACAACTACTGAAGCCTGTGCGCCTAGAGCCCATGCTCCCCAACAATAGAAAAGCCACCGCAATGAGAAGCCCATGCACCGCAACGAAGAGTAGCCCCCGCTCGCCGCAACTAGAGAAAGCCCCTGTGCAGCAACAAAGACCCAACACAGCCAAAAATAAGTAAATAAAATAAAAAATAAATTAATTAAAAAAAAAAGAAAAGTAGCTAAAAGAACAGTCATATATACCAATACTCATTAATCCATTCATTCATTAACATGACTATATATATGAGAGGCAGTATAGGGTACTAGTTAAAAGCACAGGTTCTAAAACCAGGGCTTCCCTGGTGGCACAGTGGTTGGGAGTCCTCCTGCCGATGCAGGGGACACGGGTTCGTGCCCCGGTCCAGGAGGATCCCACATTCCATGGAGCGGCTGGGCCTGTGAGCCATGGCCGCTGAGCCTGCACGTCTGGAGCCTGTGCCCTGCAGCAGGAGAGGCCACAGCAGTGAGAGGCCCACGTACCACAAAAATAATAATAATAATAGTAATAAATAAATAAATAGAACCAAACTGCCAAGTTTAAATCCTGGCTACACCACTTCCTAACTGTGTGACCTTGGGCTAGTTTCTTAACCTGTCTGTGCCATGGTTTCCTCATTTGTAAAATGAAGGTAATAATAATAATACCTACCTCATTGAGTTGTTGTAAGGCTAAATGAGTTAGTATGTGCAAAGCACTTAGAACAGTGCCTGGCACATGTTGATAGTTAGTACTTGATAAATATAGCATATATTATAATAAGATTATACTACCCTAGGACACATTTATGGGACGGCAATAAACATACTTCTACATGTACTATGGTGACATATTGAGATCTTGGTTTAGCAAAAAATGAAAATTTCAACTATATTCTTCATTTTCTGCTGCTTTGAGAAAGCCAGTATTCATTATTAGGCAAGATCCTTCTGAAAACTAAGCCCAGGCTTGAAAGCTGCCTCTATCACTTATTTGAAGTGTGACTTTGAGAAAGTTATTTTAACCTCCTTAAGCCCAGTTTCTTCATCTGGAAAATAGAGAGAATAATAGAATTCATGTGAGAATACATGTAAATACACTGTATATTGTACAGTGTTTGACACAAAACATGCACTCAATAAATATTAGCTGCTTTCCTTATTCCCATTATCGTCATTAGCAAGAAAGGCGATGGACTTGAGGCCATTGGCAAGTGAGAATGCAGGAGTCAGGTGCCATTGTCAAGTGTGGAAAACACCTGGATCTAAAGGTTAAGCAAGGATCAGCTGTCCTAGGTCAATGCACAGAACCACAGGACAGGATGGCTTCCAGTCTTCATGTGTGAGTCAGTTCATGTAATTGTCCAAAAAACACCCCTAGAGCAAAGGGCTAGAAAGGCCCTTATGAGATATGCCAAATACACAAAGAAATGAACAAACTGCCTACTGTGTCTGTTGCACTTTCTTGCCCAAGAGATGTGTTAGGACGTTAGTCCTCCCCCATTAACATGGTCTCCATCCTATACGTGAGCTCCCTAAGTCTGACACAAGTATTTTTCTTCCAGAAGAGGGGAAAAAGGGAGCGCCCTGAGCCTCGCTCTTACCGCATTTGGATCTATCACTTGTTCCCTGGAGATCTACGCTGAAAATGAGAAATGAATAGTTATCATCCCGGACCATCAT
This sequence comes from Mesoplodon bidens, assembly GCF_964165515.1. Taxonomy (NCBI): domain Eukaryota; kingdom Metazoa; phylum Chordata; class Mammalia; order Artiodactyla; family Ziphiidae; genus Mesoplodon; species Mesoplodon bidens. The sequence continues at coordinate 78,722,300 of NC_138165.1, forward strand.
GGTGTCCCCAGATCTCAACTCTAAATGTTTCTCTAATCCTTGTTGGTTTTCTCTGCAATTCAGAAGGTATTTCCTCTGACATCTCATCTCTGCGGGGAGTCTGCTACTCTAGTATGTGCCCCCTTGCTTGCCTGACTCCTTTGTGTGTCTTAGCAGATGGCGATTTTCGGGAGTTTACTGGGTTTTGAGTAAGAGCAAATTGCTATTGGAAGAAAACAGTAAAAAGAATTAGCTCTTTTTCTTCCTGTCACTCAGGATGCCATAAAACACAACTCATTCCTGTGCCCTGAAAAAAAAACTTGAACAAGGAAACATTGAGGAGGCATTTGAAAAAGTCGATCAAATTGTTGAAGGTAAGTGACTCAGGATGTTTCACAGAATCTTTGCGCAACGTTCTTCTGAAGCAGCCATTGAGAACACGTGACCTCCTCTCAGAAAGACCATCTTCTAAAGTCTTGTCATTTTGCCAAAGTTCTCTTTTCTCGCTTCCTTTCAAATTGGCTTATGTGTTGTTTTGGGGGGTGGGGCGTAGGAAGCAATAGAATAAACAGAAGAAAAATTCCTAAGACTTTGATTAGTCAAGGACAGAGTGAAGAACGGAAGCAGACACTTTCAACTTGTTATCCAGAACCGCAGTCTCTGAAACAGATGGCCTCAGTTGTCACAGGGCAAACGCCTGATCCATCAATGCCTTGGTCAGGACAAATCCAGCTGGCCAGTGCACGTCTCACTTGCTTTTGAATTCCCCAACCAGCATACAACTTCAGGCATTTCCCCGTGCTTGCCCTTGACAGGAGAAATCCATTTTGGAGGACAGGAACAGTTTTACATGGAAACACAGCGAGTGCTTGTTATTCCAAAGACAGAGGACAAAGAACTGGACATTTATGTGTCAACACAGGATCCAGCCCACATGCAGGTGAGGTCCAGGATCACCCCCAGCTTCCTAATTGTGTCATGGCCTTCCACCTCCACAGCCTCACAGCTGGCCACCATTTTACCTGCCGAATCTTAGAATAAAAGTATCGGACATCAGCAGAGCAGCTAAGACCCCAGAACCTTTTCTGATGTTTTCTGGTCTTGTCAAGTAAATGAAAGAACTGCCACAGCCATTTTCAGTTTGAAGTGTACATTCATGGGCTTCGTGCTTAAATGTGATTGTGATTGGATGACAACACTTAATTATTTCCATACTTGATTTTTCCCTAAAGTAATCACGACAGGTAACCTTTGGAGTAAACACATCACTTCATAGCACATTTTCATTTCCCCAGTCATAAAGTGCTCCAGGTTTTAGCTGCAAACATATCTTCTTCTTTAGTAGATTGTCAGGTGTTCACTAGCTTTCACCTTGCTGGGACTTTAGGGGTAGGGGTTTGTCTAAGATCCAGGTTCTGACAGGAATCCAGGACAGTTTCCCTTTAGGAAAGTACCATTTTTCTGCTGGAAAGTCTGCTGGAGACTAACAATGTTTATAAACTCAGTAGAGCTCTGAAAGACAGATTCAGACTATCTCAGTTGTTTCTTTCTTTGTCTTTTACGGACAGTAGATGTCGATGAATTTTGCTGTGATGTTTCAGGAAGCAAAAACCTTCTTTACCATTTCACTCTTGTAAACCTTTCCCGTTATCTACCTTTTACAGAAAACAGGGTCCTCTACTTTAAACGTCCCATCAACAGAATCACCTGTCATGTAAAACGAGTGGGTGGAGGTTTAGGCAGGAAGGTAGGAGGACCAGCTGTATCGGGGCTATTGCAGCTGTGGGCACGATAAGGTAAGTGCACTTGGGGACACGCGAGGGAGTAAAATGCACAGAGCTGAGGGCAGATCAGTGGCCTGAGAGTCACTTGGGCTGCTGTCATAACCACCTGAGTGTCCTTGGGCAACTCAGCCTCCTGTCTCTTTTTCTTTATAATTGTAGGTAACACCCACCCTTCTAGAGTTATTGGAAAAGTCAAATGCACATAGAACTTTGAATAGGCTAATTTGCTCTATAAAGGAAGTGGTATTATTAGTTGAACACCTCCAGAGCTGACGCGGCCCCGTCCCCGAGCTTCAGGGAAGGTGACCCACTTAGGGGTGGGGCAAGTCACCTGCCCAAGTGGAGTGTCAAGGGGGAAGGCTGCTCCCCAACTTTTCCTTCCTACCGTCAGCTGAAGACAGAGTGGGGTGAGGAAAAAAAGGCTCCCACCCTCTCCCTCACTGCTCCTGGCAAGGACTTCCTCTGCAGTGTGTGCTCAATGGACACCTGACATCCTCAAAGAGAGCTCCTGGGCTGACCTCAACCAGAAGTCTTGCTCCTTCACTGTTCATGCTGTTCATGGCGCTGGCTTTTCTATTCCTCATTCATTTTTTATGGCTGTTTTTTGTTTTGTTTTGTTACTATGTCAAAGGCCCAATCAGCCTGCAAATTTCAAAGGTCCTGCTTCCTTTGACAACTTCCATGTAGTTCAAGGGTCCCAAAGCACTCAGATATGTGTCTCATTTTGCAATGACAGGTGGGGAAAAGGTGGAATCTGAAATCCATCCCCAGTGTTTTCCGTAATGAAACTCTTTGTATTCACACCCAACAAGGAGTCAGCAAGGGATAATGAATTCATCGTATTCCCACCAAGCTTTGTGCATTTAAGACTTCTCAAACATGACTGCACATCAGAATCATCTGGGAGCATTTAAATCCTAGTACCTAGGCTTCCCCATGTTGACCCAGGCATCAGTCTATTTTAAAACTTCCCCAGTGATTCCACTGTGCAGCCAAGTGTGGGAACCAGTGTCTTAAGCTACAATACCAGGGCTTCCCTGGTGGCGCAGTGGTTGAGAGTCCGCCTGCCGATGCAGGGGACACGAGTTCGTGCCCCGGTCTGGGAAGATCCCATGTGCCGCGGAGCGGCTGGGCCCGTGAGCCATGGCCGCTGAGCCTGCGTGTCCGGAGCCTGTGCTCCGCAATGGGAGAGGCCACAACAGTGAGAGGCCCACGTGCCGCAAAAAAAAAAAAAAAAAGCTACAACACCTGCCATGCACTAAGTGTTCCCCAGAGCAGTGTTCCCAAACTGCTGATAATAAGAGTCTCCTGGGCTCATAGAAATTCTTGCCTCCCCATCCCAGACCCACTGAATCAGAATCACCAGGGGATGGACGTGGAAACTGTATATTTAACTGATACTCCAGGTAGTCCTCGTCATTAAAGAGGACCATAAAACCCTGAGGTAGAGTCGTGGTTTTCAACATGTACCTGAAGACACCTGCATCAGAATCACTGAGGAAAATGCAGATTCTAGGGCTCCTCCCAACCTATCGAATCAGAGTCCTAGTGCTAAGGCTCAGGAATCTGCATTTCACCAGCACTCCAGATGATTCATCTGCACTTCAAAGTCTGGGAACCTCTGCCCTAGAGAAACAGAAAGCCTGGACGTCCTCACTACCCAAGGGCCCAACTTAGCTAACATAGTAGCATTCATAGCTGAAAATGAAGATCCTAATCCAGACTTCCTAGGCCGTGTGCTTGGCCTTGTTTTTCCAGTTGTGTTGTTAAGTTTGATTTACCTGTTCACACTCTTTCGCCTCTGTAACTAGTGGCGGGGATATGCAAAATGGTTGGATCTAGGTGAGGGTCAAATTTGAAGCCATGAGAACACAAGTTAACTGACATGTGACATTAATCTCCTTTGGCTAGTTCGTCAAACAATGAGTTCTAGAACACAGAGATAATAGTAATTTAGCCATACATCAATTCATATCAGTGCCTAGCATATCATATGCACTCAGTGAATATATATAAGTGACGGGTGGGTGGTTAAATAAATGGTTGGATATATAGGTGGGAGGGAGGATGGTGGCTGGATGGGTAGAAAGGTGGATAGATGGATGGGTGGGTAAATAGTTAAATGAGGGGATGGATAAATAGGTGGGCGGATGGTAGATGGGTGGATGGATGGATGGATGGATGGGTGCGTGGGATGGATGAAGAATCTAAAATTTGTTTCTTTAGAACTGGTCACCCCATTCGTCTTGTTCTTGATTGTGAAGATGATATGTTAATAACTGGGAGAAGACACCCATTATTTGGAAAATATAAAGTAAGTATTAAAGATGAAAATATTGAAGTACCTCATTTTATTTGAATGGTTTATCCTTTTCTATTATTTTGATTTTGCTAAATTCTAAAAACAATCATCTTAGCACCTACAATATTAAAATGGATGCTGTGTGTTTGAATACTCATAATAACATTTTTTTTTTTTTTTCTTTTTGCGGTATGCGGGCCTCTCACTGTTGTGGCCTCTCCCGTTGCGGAGCACAGGCTCCGGATGCGCAGGCTCAGCGGCCATAGCTCACGGGCCCAGCCGCTCCGTGGCATATGGGATCCTCCCAGACCGGGGCACGAACCCGTATCCCCTGCATCGGCAGGCGGACTCTCAACCACTGCGCCACCAGGGAGGCCCCATAATAACATTTTATGAGGAACTTTTAGTAAATTTGTTGTAAAATTATGAAGAAGCTAAATGATAAAAATAATTTCCAATAATGACAAAAAAACACTATTGAAGGAATGGGATTTATGTTAGTGGTTCCTCAAAGACAAAAAAAAAAGAAAGAAACTACAGACATTGATGTACCAAAACTTCTTGACTATAAAAATATTATTTTGCAGTAGAAACTGTTGGGAAACAATTTGACCATTTTAACTGCAAAATTATTTTTTACAAGTGTTTCCACCAAATGGTTATGAAAGCTCCACAAAAGCTTTTTGCAAATAGGAAAAAAGAATCAACTAACTAGTGAAATAACTTAAATTGTCTCAAACCACGTTCATTGCATTTTTATGCAACTATAGCATAAACACTATTAAAAATAACTGCTGGGATCTGGTTGACAACAATACTACTTTTCAAATTTGTGATTGAGTGTTAGGACAGTTCTAATGTAATGTTTCTATATCAAACATGCTTCATTTGGGAATTGCTTATAGCGTACACATAGCTAGATTTTCTGTCTGATTTTGTCATTTGGTAATTTTGACAAATGCTAGGCTGAAGTTTTCATGAAGAAAGGTTTGCTAAGAAAAATAGTACCATAAATGAGGGAGCAGAGAGATTCTTAAGCTGTTCGATATAAACCTTTCAAGAATTTTGGAATTACCATAAATTCTAAATTTGTACATTTTGCTCCATTTCCTAACTTCTCTGATTTACTATCCAACAGTTCCCTTGGAGTAGATGATAACCAAATAGGTAAATGGTTCCATCAGTGTATTTATCCCTGATTTCAGAAAGGCAAAGAGACCAAGGCCAATTCTTTTTTAGTAGAACTACACTAGGGAGTGGGAATTTTTCTTTTCAACCTGGGCTGTGCAGACAAAATGATCCAGGTGGGCAGGAAGGGAGTGGCAACTTGAGAAAAATGCAAGCTGCCCGGTAGTAACAGCAGCATGAGCTCACATTCGTTACATGCTTCATCAGTGACAAAGTGCTTCACTAGCTCAGTAAGGTGAGAGCAGTCATTCCCGTGTCCGTTTCCCGACCTCAGAGGCTTTCCTGTAAAAAGATGCACTGTGATTCATTCCAATGCACTCTGGAATCCCAGAGACTTTTTTCCGCAAGGGGGAAAAACACAGACTAAATTAGAAGGAAAACCAGTAAAAAGTGAAGGAAAATCTTCCAAGAACAAGGAAGAAGAGGGTAGCAATTATATGCTGGGAGACAAGCAAGAACTTTAGAAATCCATACTGACTGTGAAGACATAAAATTACACATTGAAAGGAAAGGGCTCAGCAAAATTCAGGTCAGAGGAGGTCTTTGTCAGCCAAGCACTGAAAAACAAGAGAATGTCCAGACGTGGTCCACCACAGAGCAAACGGGGGTGGTCTGTCTTCAGTCCTGCTCATGGAGGAGCTGGGCTGCAGCTCAAGCTTAGCATTAAATTCTAAACATATTGTAAAATGTCCATCATTTGGTGACAGGTGGGATTCGTGAACAACAGGCGAATCAAAGCTCTAGACATTGGGTGCTTCATTAATAGAGGGTGCACACTGGATGACTTGGAGCAGGTATGTGCATCAGAAACTGGCACCGTCCTGCTTTGTGAACAGAATGCAGGATTTCTTTCTTTTTTATTTATTGATTTATTGATTTATTTTGGCTGCATTGGGTCTTCATTGCTGCGCACAGGCTTTCTCTAGTTGTGGCGAGCAGGGACTACTCTTCATTGTGGTGCATGGGCTTCTCACTGTGGTGGCTTCTCTTGTTATGGAGCATGGGCTCTAGGTGTGCAGGCTTCAGTAGTTGTGGCACGCGGGCTCAGTAGTTGTGGCTCACAGGCTCTAGAGCAAAGGCTCAGTAGTTGTGGCACATGGGCTTAGTTGCTCTGTGGCATGTGGGATCTTCCCGGACCAGGACTCGAACCCATGTCCCCTGCATTGGCAGGCAGATTCTTAACCACTGTGCCACCAGGGAAGCCCCAGAATTTCTATATGAGTCTTTGCGGAGCACTTTCTTCAAGTACTTACCTAGTTCCACAAGCGGTTCAACTCTGTACTTAACTTTTAGAGAAAAGAAAAAAAAATGTCCAGTATTATGTGAATATATCCTTTTACTTTAGGTAGTAGAATTTCTTATACTGAAGCTGAAAAATGCATATATAAAATCCCCAACCTCAGGTTCCAGGGCCATGCATGCCTGACAAATTTACCATCTGACGTGGCCTTTCATGGATTTGGCTTCCCACAAGGAACCCTGGTAACAGAATCTTGCATCACAGCTGTGGCAGCCAAATGTGGCCTTCTGCCAGAAGAGGTAAGGTTGTAATCGAAGTCATAACCTAGGTTGCTGAAGAATCAGATGAGGTGTGAAACCAGCTACCCAAGGAAACACCCCAGAAGAACCATACAAATTAACCCTGGCTCAGAATTCAAGATAAATTAGGGGCTACCTAAAAGAACTCACCTCCGCCTATTGGTCTCCTTCCTTATGCAACAATTTCTCTTTTTCTTTCTTTTAAAAATTTGTACGAAAGGGATTACTCTTTTTAAAATTCAAACCAGGGATTTCCCTGGTGGTGCAGTGGTTAAGAATCCGCCTGCCAACTAAGGGGACACGGGTTCAAGCCCTGGTCCGGGAAGATCCCACATGCCGCGGAGCAACTAAGCCCGTGTGCCACAACTACTGAGCCCACATGTCACAACTATTGAAGCCCGTGTGCCTAGAGCCCATGCTCTGCAACAAGAGAAGTTACCGCATTGAGAAGCCTGTGCACCGCAACAAAGAGTAGCCCACCCTGATGCAACTAGAGAAAGCCGTGCAACAACCAAGACCCAAAGTAGCCAAAAAATAAATAAATAAATAAATTTATTATTTTTTTTTTAAATTCAAACCATACTGAAGTTTTTAAAGTAAAAAGTGTACCTCCTTTCAGCCTCCGTCCATACTGGTTGAGGGTAACCATTGTTAACAGTTCCATGTTTATTGTTCTAGCCCTTTCTCTATGTTTACCCACCCATCTGTATTCATACACAATTACATAAATGCTGACATGTGATGCAAATGTGCACATATGTGCTTATTTACCAAAATGAGACCATAATAAACACATAATTCTGCACCTACTTTTTCTACTTAATATGCCATGGCCATCTTCCCATGTCAGTAAAATGATGTACTTCATTCATTTTCATGACTGAATACTTCTGTGTAATATGAATGTACCATAATTTACTTAGCCACTCCACTATTGATACACATTCAGGTCGTTACCCATTTTTTGCTATTAAAATGGTATTGGTACAGAGGTACCAAGGTTGTATCTTTGCTCTATTGTGCACATCTGTAGGATAAACTTACAGAAGTGGAATTGCTGGTGCACTTGAAAACTTTTGAGAGGTATTGCCAAAAGAATGCCCTCCAGGGCTTCCCTGGTGGCGCAGTGGTTGAAAATCTGCCTGCTAGTGCAGGGGGCACGGGTTCGAGCCCTGGTCTGGGAGGATCCCACATGCCGCGGAGCAACTAGGCCCGTGAGCCACGACTACTGAGCCTGCGCGTCTGGAGCCTGTGCTCCACAGTAGGAGAGGCCACGATAGTGAGAGGCCCGCGCACCGCGATGAAGAGTGGCCCCCGCTTGCCACAACTAGAGAAAGCCCTCGCACAGAAACGAAGACTCAACACAGCAAAAATAAATTAATTAATTAATAAAACTCCTACCCCCAACATCTTCTAAAAAAAAAAAACCCAACTTCTTAAAAAAAAAAAAAAAAAAAAGAATGCCCTCCAAAAAGATTATCTTGTGCAAGATCCTAGAAAGTACACAGTATGTACGATATGCCAGACCAAAGAGAGGCAGCCACTGGCAACTGAGATAATTGTTGATAACACGCTTCCACTCCTCACACATTCCAAGCAAATCCCAGCCTGCTTTTTCCACTTCTATCCCCTGTTTCCCCAGTATAGACCCTCTGCTCCAGCAAAGACTCTCCATGTCTTCGAACCCCTTTGTCCTTAAATTCAACAGGGAGGACCACCAGGTCTGTGAATTGTGATTGTTGGGGTACTTCCTACGCACAGGAACACCTAAATATTGAACAAGGAAGACGGTAGTTATCCTAGGAGAAGTCACATAAAGTGTTCTACGGGTACAAAGGAGAAAAACATCACATTGGCTTGGGGGAGGGGAGTCAAGCAGAACTTTCTGGAGGAGATGGCACTGGGGTGGGCCTTGAAGGAAAGGTAATCTGGGCCAGTGGAACACTTGAACAATGAGAGGCAGCCTCTTTGTGGCTCAGTTTCTTTATCTACAAAATGAGGACAATATGACTCACCTCACAGAGTTTCCACAAAATTAATTTAATTTGTTAATATTTGGTTTCATAAACTAGGTAGTAGTAGGCCAGTGTAACTGCTGATAATCATAATTCCTTTATTGTCATCAGAGTGGCTGGGGATGGTGAAAAACCCTGAGCATATCTCAGTGGGCTCTCCTTCTTCTCTGTCAGATGTTGCAAGTTTCTAGGACATGACACACCTATATTTAAATACATTTCTAAAAAATTTGACCACACATTCCAAAGGCAGTTGGAAGGCTTAGAGAAGATCTGCTATTTGTCACTAGCTGCAGTGCTCTTCCTCTCTAGCAAAACAAGTCTTCAGTTATGACAATAAATCCTTGCTTTCATAGCCTGTCTACCAACACTGCTCCCCCGCTCTGAACCTTGTAGGAAAAAAAGGAAAATCTACCCCCTTCAGCCCCTCCATCCCACTGCCCTTCAAAGATCAGTTACTACCTCTATCTTCCACTTCCAGGAGGGAGAGACCCCGATTGGTGCATTGAAGAAGACAGGAGAAATACCACCCCCCATTATTTCGGCAAAAACACATGCTGTTCAAAGAAAAAGAAGAAAGACCCTGTCTTCTCCCCAATGAAGTTTACGCTTTAGTGGGGAGGCTTTACAAGTCTCTGTTTTGCAATCATTTTCTGTCTTATCATAACTATTGACTCAATTTCCCACCCACTTCAGATTAGGGAGAAAAACATGTACGGAACAGTTGATAAAACCATCTACAAACAAGCATTCAGCCCTGAAACCCTGATAAGATGTTGGAATGAATGTCTGGACAAGTCTTCCTTTCACAACAGAAGAATGCAATAAGAAGAATTACTGGAAGAAGAGAGGCATTGCTATGATCCCCATGAAGTTTTAAGTCGGATTTGCTGCAACAAGATATCATCAGGTAAGTCTTGCATGTGTGGGAAGTAACCCTCGTTCAGACACACTCTGGCTCTCCGATGTGGGAAGAGTGTCACATTTCCCAGGGTACTGAGCCCCTCCCCCAGCACCTGGGAGAAGTGTACAGAACTCTCCTGAGCAGTCCCCCATCTGCAAGCACTTTCAACACAGCGCAGTAGAAAAACACCTCAGTGGCAGAAAACGGCATCAGCAAGCATGAGATCCACAGAAGCAAAACTTCCATGATGGAGCATTGACCCCTGCTGAACCCCTGCTGTTCCAAAAGGGGACAGGAGCCCACGAGGCCCATGGTGCCATGCTTTCTGAGCTTGGAGGTCTCACGGCTTGGGCAAGAATGGGCTTCTCCTGCTCTGTGCCCCAGACCCTGCAGCACTCTTCCGTGCCCCTAAGTCTGAGGCAGAGAAGTCATTCCATCTTGCCGTTGACAGGCTGGCTGTTCTCCTAGCCACCTCTCCTGGGAATCTGTGTCAATTCTGCAGGGGTGGAATGGGGGTGGGAGGGTCCAAAAATTCTCCCAGGTAGATTTGTGGAAGAAGAGTCAAGTCATTCAGAGGCTCATCCAGAAGGGAGGAGGGAGGGCAGCATAGGGATGGGACCTTTGAACAGCACAAACCCTGGTACAGATGAGTTTCCCAGTAATCCCAATGGGTCATATACAGGAAGGACATTAGAAAACTGGGAAAGGCTGCTGCCTCCCCATTGCTGTCCGCCAAAAGCAGAAACTCAGCAACTGGAAAATCTTACATGCATTAGGTCTAGATCTAAATCTAAAATCCAAATCTGAAAGTGCATTAGATCTCCCTTGTGCGTATCATTGAAAGCATTCTTCCACTTATACTCAGCTACTGGCAGCCAGCACACATACATACACACACACACACACACACACACACACACACACAACACAAAAGCTGCCCTGTCAAAGGGAATCCCTCTTAGGGAATAAAGCAGTTGCCCCAAATCCCTAATCAACTGGAGCCAGATGGACCTGAGAAATCCTTGGCCCTGCCACTTATTAGCTGTGTGAAATTAAGCAGGTTATTCAAGCTCTCCGAGCCTCAGCTTCCCCAATTATAAAATGAGAATAATAACCCTTTCTCCTAGGACTGACGAGGATTCAATGAGATGCTGAAAGTAGGATTTGGCAGTGTTCCTGGAATGCTGTGTGTAGCCCTAAGCCCCTCCACAGGAGATCTCAGACACATCTCTCAGGGCTGTGGCTCCTCTGGTGGGTAGGACTCCCTGGACTCCTGGATCACATTCCTGTTTGGGTCCAGAGTGCCCCTTTTATAAAGAGACACAAGGAGGTTAACCATCACGTCTACAAGTCTGGACTGAATCAACAGCCGGGGTATAAGAGATCCTGGACAGCTGCCAGTGTGGTTTTTCTCTCTGACACCAAGTACTGTCTGTCCTCCACCAATTCCCCAACACCAACTGGGTGTCCAACAATTCAGTTCCAGCACTAACTACCCAGAGTTGGCACAGAACCCACAGATCAAGGACTGAGTCCTACAGGATGGTCCCCACTTCAGACGCCAGTGCAAACAGGGTACCCGTACTACCTACACTTCTGCTCAGACAAATACAAATTCAGGGGTTTCCACTACCCACCCTCAGGTTTGATAATGCCATAGAACAACTCACAGAACTCAGGAAAGCACTTTACTATGATTATTACTAGTTTATTACAAAGGCTACAACCCAAGAATAAATAGCCAATGGGAGAGATGCACAGGGCAAGGGATGAGAGAAGGGGAGCCGAGCTTCCAATGCCCTCTTCATCCAGGCACACTGCCTCCAGCTTGTGGATGTGTTCACCAACCCAGAAGCTCCCAGAACCTTGTCACTTGGGGCTGGGGGCGGGGGGGGGGGTTGATAATGGACTTCATTACATAGGTGTCGTTCATTACATTATTGACCATTGGTGATTGAACTGCTCTCCCCTCCCTGGAGACTGGGAGATAGGGCTGAAAGATGGCACCCTCTGACCATGTACTTTGTTGTTTTAATAATGAGCACCCATCCTGAAGTTATCTAGGCTCCCTCCCTGAACCATCCCATTAGCACACAGAAGACAGTAAATTCCAAGAGTTTTGGGAGTTCTGTGCCAAGAACCAAGGCCAAAGACCACATCTTTTTTGGTTTTTATTATTTTTTTATGGATGTATGGTTGCTGCACAGTATTATAGTTACAGGTATACAAGTTACAGGTATACAATGTAGTGATTCACAATTTTAAAAGTTATAATCCATTTATATTTACTATAAAATATTGGCTATATTCCCCATATTGTATAATATATCCTTGTGCCACATATTTACTTTTTTTTTTTTTTTTTTGCGGTACGCAGGCCTCTCTCACTGTTGTGGCCTCTCCCGTTGCGGAGCATAGGCTCCGGACGCACAGGCTCAGCGGCCATGGCTCACGGGCCTAGCCGCTCTGTGGCATGTGGGATCTTCCCAGACCGGGGCACGAACCCGTGTCCCCTGCATCGGCAGGCGGACTCTCAACCACTGCGCCACCAGGGAAGCCCCACATATTTACTTTTTATTATACCACATCTCCCCTCACTTGCATGGCCACCTTTCACCTAAACCATAGCCTACTCTCTACCATCATCCATGGGAGACAGCTTCTCATCTTGCTACAAAAAAAAAAAATCTTTAAATCAAGCGCCGACTTTGTCTCCATTTGAAAGGCCTCCAGCTTCCCCACAGAGTTCTAAATTGACACACCCAAGAATCATCTGTCTGAGAGTTGAAGTGTGTTATTCCAGGTCAGCCGATGACTCACAAAGCTGGAAAACCTACTCTCTAAATTCGGTATGAGAAGTACTCTCCTCAAAGGGAGTCAAAGGCCCACAGTGAATAAATACTATTATTAGCACCTACAAGCCTTGATGCCCCGGAGCGCCTCCAAGCCACCCTGGGCTTCCGGGCATCTCCAGACAAGAATAAAGTCCCAAGTCCTCCTCCTCCTCCTGGAAAGAAAAATACCACATTTCCATTTGTCCAACTCAACAAACATGTATTGAGCAGGTCTGTGATTCAGACCTGCTCAAAGTTCTCTGCAGGACTCAGAGATGAACAAGACCAGGGGCCCCTCCTCTGAGAGACTCACAGGAGAGCCTATCACACCAGTATTTGTTTCCTATGGCTGCTCTAACAAAGTACCACAAGGCTTGGTGGCTTAAAACAACAGATTTATTCTCTCACAGTTCTGGAGGCTAGAAGTTCAAACTACAGGTGTCAGCAAGGCCATGTTCCTTCTGAAGTCTCCTGGGAAGAATACTTCCTTGCCTCTTGCAGCTTATGGTGGCCTCCATCTTCACGTGACCTTCTTATAAGGACACTAGCCAATGTCCTAGTGGGCCCGCCCTAACCCACGATGACCTCATCTTAACTAATTACACCTGCAAAGACTCCATTCCCAAATAAAGTTACATTCTGAGGTTCTAGGTGGACATGAATTTGAGGTGTAGGAGGGGACACTATTCAACCCAGTACACCCTTGTAAGAGGAAGTGCAGAGGAAGGGGTCATTGATCCTTCCCAGAGGGGAATTAGAAGCATTCAAGGAAATTTTCACAGAATAGAGACTTGGGGTGAGGGTCTGAAGGCTGGGGAGCAGGCCAGGAAGAGAGAACAGCATCAGCAAGAGTACAGGTCAGGAAGGAGCAGATGTCAGGCCTGACTTGGACGCAAGGAGAGAAAAGACAGGGATGAATCTGGGAAAGTTCAAGAGACCAGATCCCAAAGGGCCTCGTATTGTGGTAAGGAGCCGGGCTTTCCCCTACAGACAATGGGGAGTTTTCACCCACCTTGCCCAGTGGCGAACCCTTCTTCCCTCCATGATTCCATTCATTTGTCATTTGGGGGAACGCTTCCCGGGCTCCCCAGAAGCAGCTGGATCTGTTCTCCCAGAGCCCCTTCCACCACATCCATTATCTCACAGAACATTCCACACAATAATGACTTGCTCTCCAGCCTGTCCCCCCACTATGCTGTGAGCTATTTGAGGAAGAACCACGTCTTATTCGTCTTTACATGTCGAGCTGAGCACAGGTTGGCACATAACCTGTGCAAGCACTTACAAATGTTGAAGGAGCTGGTTGAGTGGTCAGCCAGAGGATTTAAGCAGAGGAATGACTTTCAAAGAGTTCATATCTACACCGATGGGTCTGTATTGGTCACACATGGAGTCAACGAACTGGGTCAAGGTATTCACACCAAAATGCTACAGGTGAGAGAAATAAAATTCATCTCTCTATACATTGTTGACATGACAGACATGTGGCACTAATTTTAGAGTCAATGATGACTCCCTGTATGCAAACCCTAAGATCTTGACTATTTAGTAGAAAAACTTCTTACATATGAAATAGAATGGCTGAGGTGGTGGAAATCCTACACGTGTGCAGATACTCCTGGAGCTTGGCCCAGGTTTATGGACAGAGATGGTTCTTAGTGAAAACACCATTGATGTGTCCCCAGAGCACTGTGGTGGGTACACCGTGTAGGCTTACCTAGAGTAGGCGTTTCTCAACTTTTCTATTTTGAGACCAGTATGTATAATTTTTAAAGTTTGGACAATAATGTCAGGTGGCTAATGGATTGTTTTGAGAAGCAAGGACAAGTATTTCATCAACTGTCATCATCCTATAATTTTTAAAGGATACCTTAACACACACACATATACCCAAAGTAGGAAGATACAATCCCAGGATAAAAAAAAGAATAATGCTTTAAATTGAATAAGTGTAACTTTATGACTAATTTACTAGATTGTTATAGTGCACATCTGCAGCTTTTGACTATCCAGCCTCTTAGCTCCTTTGGAATACCCCTCCCACATTCCATATAGTTCTGAAAGACTCCTCAATTCTGGTACCTTTTAACCTCATCCCCCTCCTGGCCCCAATGCCTGCCACAGATATATAGGCACAGGACCCTGATCTGACCAATCATAGTTCCTGAACCCTGCTGGCTGCAGGGATTGGTCCAGGAAGAAGAAACATGGCCAAGCAAGGCCAAACAACATCCTTTCCTGGAACTGATGTGTAGATGTTAGGAGAAAGGAACTATTTTTCCTTGTGGTAGTTTAGCTACTATGCTATAGGCCAGTGGTTGTCAGAGACAATTCTGTGTCATGGATGAAACCTGTCTACCGTTGAAAATGACATGGCCATCGTAGAAAGAAAAGCAAATATGAGAGGCTGTGGGAGAATCCAGATGAGACCACTAAGCCCCTAGATACAGATATATGTGATACTAGCTCCTCCATCCTTCCCAGTTATGTGGACCAATAAATTCCTTTTGGATTTTCATCACCAGGAATTCATCAAATTGTCCTCTTTTTTTCTCATTTTGCATCTTTCTGGGGAAACTTAATCACTGAACAGTATTAGTCTGAAGCTTGGCAAGTATGAACAGGTACATGACTGCAGACATCTAGAGAAAGTGTTTTTGCAAAAACTAAAGCACAGTATCGGCCAAAACAGTGCTATATCCTTTTCCTTCCTTCCCTCCCTTTCTTTCTTTTTCATTTTTTCTTGATTAAATATCTTAATTTCCACATGTGTCTGCTGGAGAAATGGAAGGAAAAGCACAGAAAAGGAAAAAGTGAATAGCACATACTAGAGGAGTATAAGCAAGTGGGAACAAATAGAAGAAAAGAGGGAGGAAGCTAAAATTAAGGTGGGAATGAGGGCAAGAAAGAAGACAGGCCCCCAGGGTCCTTCCAAGTTCATCTGATAACCAATACCAACAGACTTAAGACCAAACTGAGTCAGTCAATCTAATCTCTGTCTCTCTTCCTGCCACTGCCACTAAGTAAATCTGAATAATCTCAACTTGGCCTATTCTCTACACATGTAAAATTTAGAAAAAAGGAAATCCTTAACATCCTAAATGCACTAAATTTGAATAGAAGAACTGCCGTGGGATATTACCAAGAAAACACTTTAAAAATTAGCATGAGGGCTTCCCTGGTGGCGCAGTGCTTGAGAGTCCACCCGCCGACGCAGGGGACACGGTTTCGTGCCCTGGTCCGGGAAGATCCCACATGCCGCGGAGCGGCTAGGCCCGTAAGCCATGGCCGCTGAGCCTACGCGTCCGGAGCCTGTGCTCCACAACGGGAGAGGCCACAACAGTGAGAGGCCCACGTACTGCAAAATAAAAAATAAAATAAATAAAATAAAATAAAAATTAGCATGAGGCCCTACTAAAAAGTGGTTTTAATTCTTAAAAGACACATTATTTTAGGCTTTAAAGGATATTGTGGATGTAATAAAAATAGTAATTTTTTAATTAAGAAAAATAATGACTCAAGTCTTCATAGAAGTCCTTACCGGACTTGAAATTATTTCTTTTTCTCATAGGTGGCCAGCCGTGAATTAAAAATACCCATGTCATACATGCACATCTCTGAAACAAGTACAGCCATGGTATCTAATACAGTTGCTACAGCAGCATCCATTGGCTCAGATGTCAATGGCAGAGCCGTGCATGTGCTTCCTCCTGTCTGTCTTTTCCTGGGTGCTTTCTCCACATCTCTGGTTTTCTTAGCTGGACATAGTCACAGTGGTTGGATTCAGAGAAGTTATCTGTGTCACTGAACATAGGCTTGGAGTCACCAAAATGCCAGGAGAGGGTGTTAATTGGAGTAAGCTAAACTGAGGTGACAAATAGACCCAGAATATAATGGCTCCAACACAACAGAAGTTCTTTCTTGCACACAATCCAGAGGGAATATTCGGTCATTCGAGCACCCAGAGTGTGATGGCAATTCCTTCATCTTCAACACGTGGCTTTCAAGGTTGCCCTAAGCATCATCACTTGGGTGATCTGAAGGGAAAGAACATGGAGGCCAGACTTGGGAGGGATGCAAGTCACTTCCCCTCATCATCCATTAGCAGAACCAGTCTCAGGCCATGTCCAACAACAGGGGAGGTTGGCGAAATGTAGAGCAGTGGGAAACCATGGCCCAGCTACTATGGAAGAAGGGGAGAATGGATTTTGGTGAACAAATTTTCTGTGTCCCTGGGAGACACAGAACAAAGAAATCTGGGTACCAAGTAATGCAGACCTGTGCAAGTTTCCCTTGATACAAACAAGTTCTTGCAGGCAGGTAGGCCGACAGAACCCCAGCCAGGTAGATATGGTGCAATTAAAGTGTCTGCATTAGTAGAGTTCTACCAGACTACTCACCCTTTTTCTTTGTACTTATTTTTCTAACTAATGTAAAAAAAGACTGCTAAATTTTCACTAGTTCAGAATAGAACCATGACTTCATATTCCTAATTCAAAGATCTGACTGCATGTACTTTTGAAGTAATATCTATTTGTCATGTTTCTGTTATAAACTATCCACTTTTTCCACTGGGACATTCTGGGGAGGCATATAGCCTCACTCCCAGGACACTGCACTTATGCTACCAAGAGGAACCACTTTCAAATCCATCTTATCTTTGTGGAGACACCTCCTAGGGGATCAAAAAAACAGACTATTTTTGCTCAGAACAAGGTGGGAAACCTCAAATTCATGAGATCCAATTTTAGGTAGAATCAAACACAAAATAGGAACTGCTCTGTGTGTATGGAAGTCATCAGCCCAACCTAGACATTAATCCATCTTCTAGGGTTTGGGGTTTCTATATCAAGGATCATAAACTTTGTGGATCTAGGTTATTACAGAAACAAATTTAATTATTTTCTCACTTCACACTCAAAGCCAAGGCCTTCACTGCAGTAGTTTGATGACAGATGGATGAACAGACAACAGACTGGACAGACAGTTGAACAATATCTCAGACCCAGAGGGATACTGGCATGTCATTGTTACAGACTAAAGAGCACAAATTTGAATGAAAATAGCATGTTTTATTCCATAGACCTTAATGGCTGGAAAATACGAAAAAAGGTATAAATCCAAAATGTAGAAAAAACGAAGAAGAAGGAATTAAGAACATGAATATTCTTAGAAAGGGGATCTGAGAGTAGAAATTCAGCTGAGTTCATAGTTTCACAGGAAGTGAGTGAGGAAGGGAGAACACTCTCTATAACTGATATTCACCTCATGATCAGGGGCTGTGTTGGTATTGTCTCTGCGTTCCCAATGTGTCAGTATCAGGCACCCCAAAAGCATTCACTGACCTGATCAATTGTCAACCAATATTCTTTCAAATCCTAACCACCACACTCTTCTCTAATGAGGATTCATTTCTTTACTCCTTCAAGAATGCTTGTCAGATTCTTCTGAAACACCTTGAGCCCATCATTAAGAAAAATCCAGAAGGTACCTGCAAAGACTGGGTAAGTGTTCCATTCTGTCTGTTACTACAAATGAGAAAGCAATCCAAACCTGTGCTGACAGAGCTGTGGTACTGCACACACGCACCACGTAGAGTCAGACCTAGGAGTGGATTTCTGTGAAAGGGCAGGATCAGCAGGTGATACAGCTGCTCCATGATGTATCCCAGGTATGAGTGGAGAGAGACCACAGGGAACCGCATCGCTGAGAGGAGGAACAGAAGTGTATGAAGAATTACCAGAGGCCTTACCTCTTTTCTTTCTTAAATAAGAAAGAAAAGACTGAGCCTTCCTAAGCCATAAAAATGTGATATTTGGGGAGGGAGGAAGAAAACTAAAAAGCCTAATTGCTACTGAATATACCTCAAGGGAAAAGACTTGTTTAATCCAACTTTACAATGTCCTATATCTTATTTCATTAGAACAATTATCTCACACTTGCACACACACTTATCAGAGTTCTAACACTTAGAAATGAAGCTCCAAATATCTTGTGAACTAAGCCCCTACATCACAGATGTGCAGCAGGATTCTATTTTACTTGCTTAATTTAGATTTCTGAACTCAGTCAGAAGGAAATTGTTAGTGCACTAGCTGAGGAGAAAAAAATATTAGGATGGGTTCTATTATTGGTAACAAAGCACCAGTAACAATTGTCAGATGTCAATTCTGATATACAGAATATTTTCCTTCTCACCTATCAGATGGTATGCTTGTTTTATTCTGACTACATATGCCCATTCTGCACATAGAAACTGCTTTTGAACAAAGAATCAGTCTTTCAGCCACTGGATACTCCAGGTAAACACTACAATAATGCCTTGACTTGGCTAAGAAATTATGAGGCCATCAAATCACTCTGGGCCTCAGTTCTTTCAGTTGTAAAATAACTTGGTTTTTTTAAAATAAATTTTATTTTTATTTATTTATTATTTTTGGCTGTGTTGGGTCTTTGTTGCTGTGCGCAGGCTTTCTCTAGTTGCAACGAGTGGGTGCTACTCTTCGTTCCGGTGTGTGGGCTTCTTATTACGGTGGCTTCTCTTGTTGCAGAGCACAGGCTCTAGGCGCGCGGGCTTCAGTAGTTGTGGCTCACGGGCTTCAGTAGTTGTGGCTCATGGGCTCAGTAGTTGTGGCGCATGGGCTTAGTTGCTCCACGGCATGTGGGATCTTCCTGGACCAGGGCTCGAACCCTTGTCCCCTGCATTGGCAGGTGGATTCTTAACCACTGCACCACCAGGGAAGCCCGTAAAATAAGTTTTTATTATGTGATCCTTAAGGTTCCTTCTAGGCCCCAAATTCCATGACTTTGAAGAGGCCTTTGAGCTATGTCCAAAGAAATATTAAATAATAAAAATACCCCTATTTGCTAAAAAAATAAATAAACATGACTTACGATGTCTAATCATTATTTACTATTCTTTACTATGAGTAGTAATACCATTAGAAATAAGTTGTAACTCAATTTTACACATCTCCCTATCTTTACCATAAAACTTTTCTATTTTGAAGCTCCTTGCTGGGCAAGAGAGATGGATAGGATGCTTAATTTAGACTTCTGAACTCAGTCAGAAGGAAATTGTTAGTGTATCAGCTGAGGAGAAAAAATATTAGAATGGGTTCTATTGTTGGTAACAAAGCAAAAGAGATGGAGGGGTGGATAGGATGGATAGGACGGTCATCACCAGGCATCCTGGGTGCAGTGCCTGGCAGTGGGAGGCCCTCAGTAGATGCACGTTAATTAAATGAAGCACAGAGAGGGGAGCTGATTGTCAAACGCAGGAAGTGTATGACATTAGTTTTACAATCAAATGAAACAAGCCAACAAACCACACACACACACACACACACACACACACACAGGTATAGAAAATCCTCATGAAGAAAGGAGGTAATGGCCAGCCCAGTGCCCTGTACATAATAAATTCCAAATTCCTGAGTTCAGTAATCCAAGAAGAGGGCAAATCAGCCCTCTAGCTGGATCCATCTTCCATTAATAAACACATCGAATTACTGGCCCTTTCTCACCAGCCCTGAATTACCACCAGTCCCCTATGAGTTTGGTTAGTACAATCTAGGGGGTCCCTCTGGGAACCCTAATAAAAATCAATTGAGGGCTTCCCTAGTGGCACAGTGGTTGAGAGTCCGCCTGCCGATGCAGGGGACATGGGTTCATGCCCTGGTCCGGGAAGATCCCACATGCCGCGGAGCGGCTAGGCCCATGAGCCATGGCCTCTGGGTCTGCGCATCCGGAGCCTGTGCTCCGCAACGGGAGAGGCCACAACAGTGAGAGGCCCGCGTACTGCAAAAAAAAAAAAAAAAAAAATCAGTTGAGGTTTTCAATGTGCAGATCTAAAAGTCAAACCTTAAACCCTCAAGATGCAGACACCCTGTGAGGTCTGGACCGAAACAGTTGGTTGGCTTCTCTCTTTTTGGCATCCTAACTGCAGCACAAAGCATATCCTCTTTAAAAATGGAGGCAAATGTTAGTGTCACTGTAAGTAGCTAGACTGTAAATATGGGTAACTTAAAAGCAGTCACGGGCTTCCCTGGTGGCGCAGTGGTTGAGAGTCCGCCTGCTGATACAGGGCACATGGGTTCGTGCCCCGGTCCAGGAAGATCCCACATGCTGCGGAGCGGCTGGGCCCGTGAGCCATGGCCGCTGAGCCTGCGCGTCCGGAGCCTGTGCTCTGCAACGGAAGAGGCCACAACAGTCAGAGACCCACGTACCGCCAAAAAAAAAAAAAAAAAAGGGAAAAGGCAAAAGGAAGCTCAGAGCCTAGCTTTCAGTTCATCGAGAATAATAAGCAGGCCCTTGAGTCCCTGTGTTTGTGGCCAATCACTTACAGGCAGGCATTCAGGAAAACCCTGGGTTTGCAGGTGCCTTCATGGAGTGTACTGTGTAATAATAAGAGGAACCTACCAGGTACCAGGCACTGTGCTAGGTGCTTTTGCACTTCCTGAACCTCATGACACCCTGTAAAGTAGGTATCATTGGCCTAAATTTCACTGATAAAGAACAGGGGCTCAGAGAGGTGATGTCACCCAGAGAAACACAGGGAGTAAGGGCCAGGATATAGACTCCATCTCTCTAGCTCACAGGTTGCAAATTGGGGGCCTGCTGGTAGAATCTAGCCTGCAGTGTTTTCAAAGGTCAGGGAATCCTACATTAAAATACGAATTTCTAAATCCTCTTGAAAAATTGGATGTTCTGGTAATTTGGACTACATTCCTGAAAAACAACAATTAGCTAGAGCTGAAGGATAGCCACCCCTTTAGACAGGCCACAGAGTTATCACTACTACACCATAATTCCCACTATTCCTTATTGTCCTTCATCTGTCCACATCATTCATTTACATTACCTTACTGTTCCTTACAGATGCTAAGCCTGCAACTCATCATCTGGTACCAAAGTGTGTACTCTTTCTTCTAGAGTACCTTGCGTTCCCTGACCCTGGAGTCATAATGTGGCTCATGAAGTTGTCCAGTTCAGTCCACTGAATGTGCTTTTTAAAATAGGCTATCCTCCCCTCACCCAACACACACACTCACACACACACAGACACACACACACACCCCTTTCCTACAGAACAAAGATTTAACCCACACAGGATTTTTGAAAAGGGAAGTTCAGGCAATACTAGGATTTTTGAGAACTCAAGCTTCATTCAATCAGTAAGTCAGTCAACAAACAATTATTGGAAATTACTGTGTGCAAGACACTGTGCTAGGAGTTGGGGATACAATGGTGAAAAAGATCTGTCCCTCACCTACAGTGGCTTGTCGTTTAGTAATAGAAGCTTCTAAAACAAATGTGTTTTTTTGCAGGGTCTGGGAGTGTCTAGGATGTTCCTGGGGTCATCGGTGTTCTTCACCATCACTGACGCTGTGGCTCAGCACACAGAGAAGGAGACATAGCTGAGGACCTCACAGTGAAGAGCCCAGCGACCCCAGAATGGGTTCGAATGTCCTGTGCAGATAGGTTCACAGAGATGGTATGGAATTACTGTTTATTTTCCTAAAAGGTGATTTTTCTACTTCCTGCCCCTCTAGACCACTCAGGTAAATTTAAAAGCTAATGTGAAGACGCAAGAGGGAAGAGATATGGGAACATATGTATATGTATAACTGATTCACTTTGTTATAAAGCAGAAACTAACACACCATTGTAAAGCAATTATACTCCAATAAAGATGTTAAAAAAAGCTAATGTGTGTCTAATCAAATTATAAGAGCACATTATAAGATATAAGCTAATCAAAGTACAAGATGATAAAAATAAATCACACAAATACCTTTAGTATATGTCATAATTTTAACTTTATAAAAAGCATTTCCCCATCTGTTATGTAATTTGATCATCTGGGCAATCCTGTAGTAGGATAATTTATGGTGCCTCAAAAACTAATAGCTAAATGTGAAATAACTGACTGATTTCACAAAACTGTTCTAAGTATTCCCTCCCTCTGTCCTACCTAATCTATCCAATTCTTCAAGAAAAACAAACACAAAAAATAACCCAGATCATGGAGAAGTATTTGATAATGCCACTTTCCATGTTTCCTATACAATTATAGAGTACACACAGTCTGTCCTTCATTTAGGAAACGTGATCTCATGACCCACTGCTGCTTTTCTACTTCATTCCATTTCATGACAGTGCCTCCCAGCCCGGGGGCGAGGACTCAGGAGCCATCTGCTAGATACACATGCACACAGCAATGCCAACCTGCTGACCGTGGCAGACACGCAGCATTGGGTAGGTCACTGAGTCCACCCTGTGTGGATTTCTTCATAGCTTCGTAATATCAACAATGATGGTAGTTTGCATTGACTGACCACTGCACTAAATATTTTACAGATTATCTCATTACTCATTCCTACAACTCTATCAGGTAACTATGATGATTTTCTTCATTTTACTATTGAGGAAACTAAGGTATAGTAATTTACCCAAGGTTAAGATTCAAGCCCAGACCGTCTGGCTCCAGTAGAAGTATATTGCCTCCTAGAAAGAAAAGAATTGATTCTCTACTTC
Source organism: Mesoplodon bidens (assembly GCF_964165515.1). NCBI lineage: Eukaryota > Metazoa > Chordata > Mammalia > Artiodactyla > Ziphiidae > Mesoplodon > Mesoplodon bidens. Next base: position 78,745,384 of record NC_138165.1, read on the forward strand.
TTAAAAGAAATTTGTATTTTCATATCTATATTAAAAGAAGCCCAAATACTTAACTGACCTCTTCAAAACAGGCAGCCGGGGCTTCCCTGATGGCGCAGTGGTTGAGAGTCCAACTGCCGATGCAGGGGACACGAGTTCGTGCCCCGGTCTGGGAAGATCACACATGCCGCAGAGCGGCTGGGCCTGTGAGCCATGGCCGCTGAGCCTGCGCGTCCAGAGCCTGTGCTCTGCAACGGGAGAGGCCACAACACTGAGAGGCCCCGCAAAAAAAAAAAAAAAAAAAAAACCAGCCAGCTGTAGAGTGAAAGACCTAGGATTTAGGAATATTGCTTAAAGGAATATGTCATAATTACTCATTTCCTTCTACATGATCCAGTCCTCTTCCCGTCTCCAGATCTGACTCAGCATTTCTTGAACTCCAATAATACTGACCACCCTGGATTTTTCTCTGTCCCCTCAGGCTGATGCTCAGCTGATTGCACTGGTCACAGAAAGAATTCCAGTCACCTGCTTTGGGCCAGTCCCTCCTCAGATGGCCAAGACCAGGGAATCAGCCCTCCTCCACTCCGGGAGCTCCTTCTCTGGGCTGATTTTGGCCTGGAGAGCCATGTCTGCCTATTTCCAGCAGCACCAGTGACATGTTAACTGCAGAATCGTGTGATCTTCACCCCAAAAGCACAAGAACTTCTGACCTTTAAGCAAAAGTTCTTGATCGTCTTTGGCAGTAATAAATATCCTTTTCTGGAATGGGGCAGGTTAGGGAACCGAAAAGATACAACACAACAGAAAGATACTTCTAATCTTCCTTTCTTGACTGGGCTCAACATTTTCAGTCCTCAATTGTCCCTGCTTTCAGAAAATTAATTCCTTTGTTTCCAAGATTTCAGGCCATTTTTCATAGTCCAGCGGTCTGGCAAAGTCACGTTGTCACATGCAACGGTAAGAAGTGAATCGCTTTGATTTCATTCACTGTTTGAAACGCAGCCTATCAGCTACCTGGTCCGTGTAGTGAGGCCATATTTTCTCCCCAGTCTGATGGTTTCTTGATAAGATTAATTAAATGTCCTCATGGATATAAATCATCTACTAATTTGTACACCCACCAATCAAATGCTCAGAGTCAATGTGAGAGTAATCTACCATTTTCTAAAATACTCATAAATGGATGCATGGCCAATATATATCACCTCTTATGTTATAATCTATATTTCATATTATAAACCTCATTTTTTTTTGCATTACGCGGGCCTCTCACTGTTGTGGCCTCTCCCATAGCGGAGCACAGGCTCCGGACGCGCAGGCTCAGCGGCCATGGCTCAGAGGCCATGGCTCACGGGCCCAGCCACTCTGCGGCATGTGGGATCCTCCAGGACCGGGGTACGAACCCGTGTCCCCTGCATCGGTAGGCGGACTCTCAACCACTGCGCCACCAGGGAAGCCCTATAAACCTCATTTTTGTAACAAGTATTTTTTATCTTCATAAAAGTCACACATGTCCATTATGGAAAAATTAGAAAATGCTGAAAAGAATAAGATGAAAGTTAAAATCACCCATAATCCCACTCACCAGAAATAGCCATAACCATTTTTGGTGATATATATATACACATACATACACACGCACACATAAACACATTTTTAACCATATTTTAATTCTTATAGGTTTATATGTACAAAATATCTTATTTATGTATTCATTTTACAAAATTGGGATATCCCTGACATAAATGTTTAAAAAGATTTGAACAGTTTAATTGGGGGTTACTCAGTTAAGCCTTCATCCACAGGAAGTCTGGATTGAGAAGATAATTTTCCCATGCAATATCACTCAAAAATATAGTTGCTTAAACCCAAAAAGAAAATACCTGGCCAAAGTTATTTATCCCCAAAACTTATAATCTTTTTTTTTTTTTTTTTTTTTTTTTTTTTGCGGTACGCGGGCCTCTCACTGCTGCGGCCCCTCCCGTTGCAGAGCACAGGCTCCGGACGCGCAGGCTTAGGGACCATGGCTCACGGGCCCAGCTGCTCCGCGGCATGTGGTATCTTCTCGGACCGGGGCACAAACCCGTGTCCCGTGCATCGGCAGGCAGACTCTCAACCACTGTGCCACCAGGGAAGCCCCCGAAGATATGAAATTTGATTAAGATATGAAAGGTGAGTAGGGGGTTAGCCAGGTGAGGAAAAACAAGAAAATGGTTCCAAGCAGTGGGAAGCGCTGGTGGAGGCCTCTGTCCTTGACATGAGGAACAGACAGCAAATGTAACTACTGTGGAGAGACAAGGTGGGGTAGGGAACCCCATGTGGCTGGAGAAGTGGATGGGGGCCAGCCATGATGGACTTCGCAGGTTTATAGGTTTGGCAGGTGATGTAAACAGGTTTATCTTTATCCTAAGATCAATGGGAACCTTTTCGCCTGTGTACATGCTAGAGTGACATGATCATATTTGTCACCACGTTGCAGTAAGGAGACCAGTTAGTAGGTTGCTTTGACCCAGGCTAGGGAGATGGTAGTTGGACTTAGAGTCTCTAGAAAATAAGCTTCTTGAAGGTAGAGGTCACTCTCTGTTTCATTCACTGTTGTATTCCCAGCACCCAGATCAATTCCTGGCACCTATTAGATACTCAGCAAATGTTTGTTTAATGAATGAGTGACATAGTGGTTAGAAATGCAGGAAATAGACTGGTGGAAAAGATTGTCAGGGGCATGGTGAAGGACTAGCTACTGAGTATGAGGGAGAGAAATGTCAGGCCAAGTCAAGGTTTCTGGTTTGTGTTACTATATGGATAAAGGAGTATTGACATTTCCTGTGACAGGAAGTGGCAGAAGAATCTGTTTTGTGGGTTTCTGGTTCTCTCTGTTAAACTAAGAGTCAGGACTTCCTCCTCTTTGTCTCTCTTGGGAGGCCCCACTCAAGGCTGGCTTCTGGTTGTCCTCTCCTCTGTTGGTGTACAGCTGAGGAGAGGGGATCTGCAGGCCAGAACAGAGAAATGCTTGGCTCACTGAAGTCTTGTCAAGGATTTGAAGAAGCCTATATTCTCATTGATTCAAATATATGTGAGGTCAGTGGAATGGCTAGGAATATTGTGGGTCAGGATGAGAATGAAAGATAAATGGTCTTTCTCAACATGTTCTAAGTAGCCTTAATAACAAGAGGCTTATTATTAAGAAGTTAAAACTTCTGCCCTGCTCTTGCCTCCAAAACTTATTCCAGTGGCTATAAATAAAGATTATTTATCTTTATAAATAATCAGCTTTATAAATAAGTGGCTGGGCCCGTGAGCCTTGGCCGCTGGGCCTGCACGTCCGGAGCCTGTGCTCCGCGACGGGAGAGGCCGCGGCAGTGAGAGGCCCGTGTACCGCAAAAAATAAATAAATAAATAAATTTCATATCTTCAATCAAATTCATATCTTAATCAAATCAAATTAAATGATACTTTCGTTCTCGCATAGTTTGAGGTACGAGGAGTATAGTGGTGAACTAGACTCAAAGGCGCCTTCTCTCTAGTTGTTTATGGTATAGCAGAGGGGGAAGACAAACAATTACTGTAAATTATAAGGGCTTGCCTAACTGTGGGTTATCCCTGTGTGTCAATAGAATAAACTTTTCTAATTTAACCTTTTCTTACAGTCAAAGGGGTATGCGATGTGGCCCCAGCTTTGATCATTTATCATGTAATCATTCATTCATCTAGCATGCTTTTTCAGCCCTTTCCATGTGCCAGGCACTGCTGGTAACTAAAAAAATAGTGAGATAGTCAATCTCTGCCATATGGAGCCTACATTCTATTGGGGAAACCAGACAGTAAACAAATAACGAAACAAACAATTTCAGGTGGTGATAAATACTGTGAAGCAAAATAGAAGAGTAGGGGGCTAGCTTGTGATAGATTATTTTAGATTATTAGAGAAGGTTTCTCTGGAGTATTTACATTTGAGCCGAGGCCTGTATGAAGTGGGGGAGCAAGCATAAAGCTGATAATGGTGTGTTCCAGGCAGAGAACAGCTAGTGCAAAGGCCCTGTGGCAGTTTCAATGGATTCAAAGTAGCCTGGGACTAAGTAGTCCTCCAAAATGGCCTTCTTTGTAAGTTTCTGATCTTGACTCCCTGGTGGAAAAAAACTTGTAACTGAAAGGCTGCAGTTGTTGTTCTCCGTGACGGAGAGATAAAAGAAATAGAAATATGCGGTCAAGCAACTTTATCTTCACATCATCAGGGTGAAACCAGGATAGTCCTTATCCAATCAGCAGTTTCCTGGCAACTAGCCCCTATCACAGTGCAGGTCTACTGCTTCAGATCTTTCGAAACTACAGTTCATTCACACAGCAGGCCTCCGGAAATTGTTGTAGCCTGGCTCTTGACACAGACCAGTTTTTTAAAGCACCTTGGAGCAAATCTGAGCCTGTATTAGCATTTACATTTGGTCGAACTCCAATGTGGTTTTTTAGTTGAGATATATAATGCTTCACACTGGCATACAATATTGTACTATGAAAAAAAATTTTTTTGAGAAATATAGATACTAACACTCTTTGTATTTGGCCTTTGAATACTTTTGTCAAAAGAATTTGTTCTGACAAGTAAGAAGGTGAGACGGTCAGGTCTGTGTACTAGAACATGAGCATTGGAAAGTCCCAAACCTCCTCTTATAACAAGCTTCTTATAATCATAAGGTAAATAAAAGCCAGCACATAGCTACTTCTTAAACAGAAATCAGGGCCAAACATTCAGTATTTTTCCTTTGGAATTAAGTAAAATAATGCATGTAAAAATACTGTGTAAATACAAGTCACCATGTAAATATTACAGTTAAGGTCTCCACCTAATACCTATAACTGTTAATGACGTTTTTCAAAATATACCTCTCCCAAAGGCTTAAAAAGAGTTTACCACATTAAATCAAGTTGAACTGCTGAGAGCAGAAAAAACAGCCCTTAAGATTTAGCAGCCTGTTTTTCACGGTAATTGACTTTAAGCATCAATGAAAAGCAGACATTTGTAAGAAGGCTGGAGCATTTTTGTTATAAAAATTTCTGCAGTTTGAATAATCATATCAAAAGTTGTTTTTTTTACCAGTGTGGCTTTGGTAACCTTGATCAGAGTTGTTGATTTTTGCTCTTATCCCTTTCTTAGGTGGTTAACTCTTGGTCAGAACAGTGATGCTAGTGATAGTTTCTGCTCTGAGCCCAACAGAGCAGCCTGGCTCAAACAGATACCACAAAAAATATCATTTCTATACAAAATCTCCTTTTTGGTGATGGGAGAAAGAAAAATGTAGTTATTGGAAAATGTATTTTGTGTAGTCATTTAAAATTCCACAAGAAAAAAAAAAAGAATTAATTCTACCAAGGACTAAAAAGACAACTTGAATAAATGGAAAGGCATGTTCTGTTCTTGTATAGGAACATTCAAAATCATGAAGATATCAATTCTTCCTAAGTTGGTCTATAACTCTATTTTTAAAATATCTACAGGATATTTTTGGTACTAAATGATTCTAATGTTCATTTGGGAAAAGAAACAAGCACCAGTAGCTCAAATAATTCTGAAAAAAGAACAAGAAGGGACTTACAGAGGTAAAAAGAGAGTATAATAAAATAATCAGATATTTGGGCAAGCAAAGTTGAAACAGATTGTATACTGAGCTGGGAATCAGCCTTGCTGCAGTGCTGGCCAAGTAGGTTTGCACCAGCTTTTGGGTCCCTAGGTGTTTGAGTCACTCAGGGGTAATTTTTTATGTTGAACCATATGAAATACTTGTCTTTGACCTACAAAAATATCAGTTTCAACTTAATATGGTTTAACTTAGTATTTGGAATGAAAAAATGAGGGGAAAATCACAGCAGGGAATCTGAGTCAAAGTCTTTTGCCAGTGGCCAAAAACAAGGAAACCAAGTATCACACCAAGATTAAGGGCCTTAAAACTGGTCCCCAACTCAGAGATACAACTCATGATTGGTAGCTGATGCAATTGAACTGGAGCAGGCCAGGCATGAAGTGAGCAAAGTCCCAAGGAACAGCTACAGATTCTTAAAAGAGATATGTTTTCCCTTCTGGATTTCTAAAATTTTTAAATAACAAATTTTTTTAAGTTTTTAATTAAAATGTATAAAATAAATTTCTCATGTGGAACTTTAAAAAAAATAAATAAATAAATAAAATAAAATAAAATAAAATTCCACAAGAAAAAAAATGAAATTTCCTTTAAAGGTATAAAGAAAATGCCTAATTAACACTTTCAAATTAGGACCTTCCTTAGAAACAAGGATTTCATTTTTTTAAAAATCTTTAGGATTCAGAGACATGAAGGGTTCCACAACCATAAAAATTAGAAAAATACTGCTTTGGAGAACTTGTCCTGCCCTGTTATTCTATAAAGTTGGCAAGTGTCTTGTTTCTAAAGACATTTACCTTCCCCCCTTTGAAAACCTAAAACATACCAATGGGGAGAGGGCCTGGGGGAGGGGCATTAAGATTAAGAGACACAAACTACTATGTATAAAATAAATAAGCAACAAGAATATATTGTACGGTACAGGGAAATATAGCCACTATTTTGTAATAACTTTAAATGGAGTATAATCTATAAAAATATTGAGTCATAAAAAAAATATATATTGAGTCACTATATTGTATACCTGAAACTAATAAAACATTGTAAATCAATTTATACTAACGACACCCTGTCAGCCAGAATCCACACTATCAGGCTCACAAAGCCTTCATCTGCAGTGACTCCCGGAATGAATGCATAGAGGAGGTGAGCCTGAACTGGGAGCTCTGGGTGACTGCGGAGGAAGGCAAAGACTGGGCATGTAGACAGTCTGGAGGAGGCTGAGGGCTGCTGAAGGCCATGAGTATGTCTGACTGAAGTGACTGGGACACAGCTGTCCACAGGCTGACTGGAGACCTCACTGGGCCACAGGAGTCCAAGGGAGGAAGTGGGGCAGGAGCACAAAGAGAAAGGAGACAGAAGCAGAAGGGTCATAGGCAGGACAAAAAATTACACAAGAGTTTTGCACACATGAGCCGAAGAGCTGGGGAACTTAGTGGGAGTAGCCAGGGTAAAATAAGTTGAAAGTAATAAAGAAAAAATGTTTTGGCTCTTTAAAAAAAAAATCCTTGGGCTTCCCTGGTGGCGCAGTGGTTGAGAGTCCGCCTGCCGATGCAGGGGACACGGATTCGTGCCCCGGTCCGGGAAGATCCTACATGTCGCGGAGCGGCTGGGCCAGTGAGCAATGGCCGCTGAGCCTGCGCGTCCGGAGCCTGTGCTCCGCAACGTGAGAGGCCACAACAGTGAGAGGCCCGCGTACCACAAAAACAAACAAACAAAAAGTTAAAAAAAAAAAATCCTTAACTGTGTAATCTAATATGAATGTGAGAAATTTGTGTGTTTTATCATTTGTATCATTTTAAATGATGGTGAATATAATTTTTATTTTAATTTGGTGTATTAGGGCTAAGGATGGTTACTGGGTATTTATTTTCCATTTGTCAGGGTTGAGAACTATAAAGCACTAAGAACAGGGGGTCTGAATAAAAATTATTCATGTGAGTTGATGCACTAAAATCTGGGTGGCATGGATATGAATAAAATACTTTTTTAAAAAGACATATTTGGGCCTCCCTGGTGGCACAGTGGTTGAGAGTCCGCCTGCCGATGCAGGGGATACGGGTTCGTGCCCCGGTCTGGGAGGATCCCATATGCCGCGGAGCGGCTGGGCCCGTGAGCCATGGCCGCTGGGCCTGCGCATCCGGAGCCTGTGCTCCGCAACGGGAGAGGCCACAACAGTGAGAGGCCCGCATACCGCAAAAAGAAAAAAAAATAAAAAAATAAAAAGACATATTTGAAGCCACATTCTAAAAACCAGTTCTTTGGGCTCTATAAGCCTTGTTAAAGAATAAAACTTACTATATAAGTAATACATTCACACAGTTAAAAAAAATATGAAAAGTTATACAGTGTAAAGGCTCTCATACCACCATCCCATCCAGCCAATTCTTACACAAGCGCAGAGTATAACCACTTTTATTAGCTACTTTTTACTTTTTACTTTTTTCTTTCCTTCAGGAATAGCTGGTCCCAGAATGCCTAGTCACTGTTGTCAAGATTAGAGCTACTCCCGACTGACCCCACAGATGGATGGGACACAAAGGCCAAATGTCAGCATGTCAGGGTGAGTCTAAGGCAGCAGGACAAGCACATGGTTCCTGCCTGTTACCCCTGCTGGACACACTGAGTGAGATGCTGTTCCCCCTTTCTCTGTCTAGACAATTCCACCCCCTTTTCCATGTCAGCAGTACCTTGGTGCCCATAATAGTGAGAAATTGTAACCCTTGACACTCATCTGGGCTCTATGTTCTTCCCCCTTGGGTCTTGGGTGCACAGGAGGCATTGTACACTTGCCTTCAGAGCCTGGCTTCTCTGGGTGGGTTTTCTCTCACGTAAAGGAAAAACAATCTGCTCTGAGCTCCACCCTGGAACAGTAAAAACACTTGATCGTCTCATATAACTGGGTAGACAAGTAGCAAAAAGTAGGCTTTCTGACTTTCAAGATACCAAAAAGAAGTAAAAAAAATAGGCGGAAATAATTGGCAATAGAAAATAAAGGCATCTCTCAGCCTCCCTACACATTGAATGAGTCAATGTTAAGAAACCACAGATTGCAAAACGAGAGCGTTCTTTCCTTGGCACAGACACGGCAGCAGGAGACGCCCCCATGCTCCCTTAACTTCACTCTGGCTGACGTCACCAGCTGTCTAGCTGCTCTTGCTCCAAACCGTTCTGCACAGAGCTGCTGGGATAATCTTTCTCAACATCTGTAACCACCCACCCTCCCTGGCTAAATGAGTAGCATCCAACAGGACAGTTTCTTCTTCCAAAAAGGATGGTGCTAACATTGGCATAGTGGTCATCTGTCATTTTTATCTGACTGGGGTCTTTTCCTTTGAGAAGTTACCTGTCCTCCACTCCATGTGTTCCAGGAGGGCTGTGGGAAAGGCACAGATAAGCCAGATCAGAGTTCCTCTGATGAGAGTCAGACTCTTGAGTGAGCTACACAAGGTTAAAAGGCCACTGGAGCAGATTGCCTGGATGGCCGGGCCAGGCATGGAGAGTACATGAGCTCTGCAGCTGAGATCCTCAGAGGTGCCCCTGTTCCTACACATCTGAAGCCTGGCTTCTTCAGCTCAGCACTCAGTTCTGTGAGCTACAGAGTACCTTTCCAATTGTATTACTCTCCTTAAAAAAAAAAAAAAAAAAGGAAATCCCTAGCGATCCAGTGGTTAGGACTCAGTGCTTTCCCTGATCAGGCGCTTTCACTGATCAGGTTCAATCCCTGATCAGCGAACTAAGATCCCACAAGTCGCATGGCGCAGCCAAAAAAAAAAAGGTATTACTTTCCTAGGCCTGTTGTAGCAAATGACCACAAACTGAATGGCTTAACTATTTATTTCCTCACAGTTCTGGAAGCTAGAAGTCTGAAATCAAGGTGTTGGCAAGGCCATGGGTTCTAGGGAAGAATCCCTCCTTGCCTCTTCTAGAGGCTCCTGGTCTTCTTGGCTTGTAGCTGCATCACTCCAATCTCTTCCTCCATCAGCATATGGCCTTCTTCCCTGTGTGTCTGTGTCCAGCTCTCTCTCTCTTTCTCTTTTTTTTTTTTTTTTTTTTTTTTTGCTGTACGCGGGCCTCTCACTGCTGTGGCCTCTCCCGTTGCGGAGCACAGGCTCCGGACACACAGGCTCCGCGGCCATGGCTCGCGGGCCCAGCCGCTCCGCGGCATGTGGGATCTTCCGGGATAGGGGCACGAACCCGTGTCCCCTGCATCGGCAGGCGGACTCTCAACCACTGCGCCACCAGGGAAGCCCTCTCTTTCTCTTATTAAAACAGCAATCATTGGATTTGGGACAACCCTAATCCAGTATGACCTCTAATCTTAACTAATTACATTTGCAAAGACCCTATTTCCAAACAAAGTCACATTCTGAGGTTCCAGGTAGACATGAATTTGGGGTGACACTACTCAACCCACCATGCCAATAAACCTTCTTGCTGAGGCTAACAGATACAGTTTGGGGTGGATGTGACCTTTCCTCCTTTATGCCCTATTGTACCTGGTTCTTCTTTCTCTCCCACCAACTATTTGTCTACACGTGTATCCTCCCTTTCTAGACAATGGGTCCACTGTGGTGTCAGGAACTGTATTTTACTCATCCTTTACCACAGGGTCTATCTCAAACTGGTACTTAACACATGTTTGACTAAGGAAGAGCAAACAAATATGCTCTATTCAAACAGAAAGTTTTGATAGTTGTGAAACCTATACTGTGTAACTCAGATATTCATAAGCCAGGAGATCTAAGGAAGGTAAAAATAAAGAAACTAGTTCCTTAACAGAGAAATCAGGCTACATTGTTATTGAATTTTAATCTGTTGGAGTCACTATTTATGTTACTTGCACATGTTGAAAATTTTTCCAAAACTTGGAAATAAGGGGAAAAAATACTGTGGGAGGGTTCAAAGTCATACTCCAGAACTAATAAACCCATTAATAAGTAATTTGATGCTCTAGGGATGCCCTGTCCAATATGGTGGTCGTAAGCCACATGTGGCTTATTTAGATTTCAATTTTAATTAATTACATTAAAAAATCAGTTCCCTAGTTACCCTAGCCACCTTCCAAGTACTCAATAGCCATGCGTGGCTGGTGGGTACAATATTGAACAGCATAGAGGAGACCATATTCGTCATCCCAGAAAGTTATATTGGACAGTACTGCTCTAGGGAAATGGAACTTTATGTATCTACTATTTATTAGGGTTCATCCTCTGAAAAGATATGTCTTGAGGTAGGTAGTCTCTAGAAGCTGGAAAAGGCCACGAAATGGGTTCGCCGCTAGAGTCTCCAGAAGGAGCACAGCACTGCTGACACTTTGATTTTAGCCCAGTGTGACCCATTTTGGACATATGACCTCCAAAACTGTAAGATAATAAATCTGTATTATTTTAAGCCACCAAGTGTGTGGTGATTTGTTACAGCAGCAATAGGAAACTAATACAGGTGTTAACTTGTAGAACATTGACAAACAGCAAATGATTTCTGTAGAGTGGAAAAGATAACCCTAAAGGTTTCAGGAGTTTTTTTGCCCTGTAGGACATTCACCAGTTTTGTTTTGATTTTTAGTTTTGGTTTTTGGGTTGTTTTTTGTTTTGTGTTTGTTTGTTTGTTTTTGTTTTGTTTTGTTTTGGTCTAATTGTGTAATCTTATTCTGGCATTCTTTTCTTCCGTATCAGTTTCTCATATCTTCCTTTGAACTTGTGTTTTCATCGTGGCTCCCTCATTGACTATATCTTTGACCTTGCTCACTGTACATTATATGAGTCATGGTTTAATATTTTTAAAGTTAGACACTGATACACAGCTAGCAAGGATAAACAAACAGACACAGGACTCTGAGATTTTTCTGTATGTCAGAAGAGGCTACACAATTTATATAGTGATGAAATTGATGAACACAGTTCATTTACAATTTAACTGAATAAATATCATATCCTACAACAAATATAATTTATTGACTAAATGTAACCAGTAGACAATTACATTCCAGGGAGAAGGTTCAAGGAACTTTGTCTTAACTTTGAACAAGCCCGGTGTAATTAACATTAAATGTATAACTAAGGAGGAACTTCTTCCTTTTTTAGCAAATATTACAAGAGCAGAGCCTGTACCAATACAAGCAAGACCTTTTCCACTTGTTCAGTATCTTAGTTCCTTGTGCTTAAGAAATTGCTGGCATATAAATGTTCTCCAAGGCCTATCCAAATCAGTATATTGAAAATGCAAAGTACTTGATTTTTTCCTCCTCAGGCCTGTCAAACACCATTGTGACAATAGTTTATTTATATTTTTAACTAAAGACTAGATGAATCAAAGTTTAGGGGCTTAATATTTCAATCCTATTCTCAAGTTGCTCACAATGTGTAAACACTAAGGAGATATGATGTACATACAAACAAAACAACAGCAACAACAAAACCCTGTCCCCTCTCCTGCCCTGAGGCTCTTCTCCCCACTCCCTTAAGCACCTGGAAGAAGCAAGCATGAACATATCAGAACCATGTAAAGAGCTTTTTTAAAATTCCCCTATCTGGCTGCCCACCCTTACCCTATCCTGATACACCACCCCAAAGTGGTATTGCCAGAATCTAGGTAGCTTAAAAATCTATAGGAGGGGGCTTCCCTGGTGGCGCAGTGGTTGAGAATCTGCCTGCCAATGCAGGGGACACAGGTTCGAGCCCTGGTCTCGGAAGATTCCACGTGCCGCAGAGCAACTAGGCCCGTGAGCCACAACTACTGAGCCTGCGCATCTGGAGCTTGTGCTCCGCAACAAGAGAGGACGCGATAGTGAGAGGCCCACGCACTGCGACAAAGAGTGGCCCCCGCTCGCCACAACTAGAGAAAGCCCTCGCACAGAAACGAAGAGCCAACACAGCCCAAAATAAATAAATCAATCAATTAATTAATTAATTTTAAAAAATCTATAGGAGGAAGTAGAGAAGCAATTATACAAAACACATTGTAAGAGGTATATATCGCCCTAGTTAAAATAGAATCCTATGGGGTCTCACCTTCTAGCCCACCACACCTCCCTTCCCCCAGAGTGATCTTTCTAAAATGCTAACAGTCTGCTGGTGGCTTACTTTGATAATCTCCAGTGGCCTCCACAGTTGACCAGATTGTCACAAACTGATCTAAAGCAATTGGGCAATTGACAAATACAACAATCGACAGATTCTTTTAATAAATCTTGGCTGACTCCACCAGTTAAGGGTTAGGTCAAGCATCTCACACGGCAGGTTCACTTTGAGTGGGCACAACACTCTGACGGCAGAATCATCTAACCTTCCAGTTGGACAAGTGACAGCATCCTCTGGGAAGAAGGCACTCAGAACCAATAGTGCTCCCAGCACTGCCTGCTGGATCCCTACACCTTCTTCAGATAAGGGTCATAGGGCCAGGTTATCTTTCGAGACAACTATGTTATCTTATTTCTATCATCCCCTATACCAGTTAACAAAACCTTAAGATGGAGTTTTAGAAAATGATTTGAAATGTTTTTTTAATATAAATTTATTTACTTATTTATTTAAATTTATTTTTTATTTTTGGCTGCATTGGATCTTTGTTGCTCTGCACGGGCTTTCTCTAGTTGCAGCGAACGGGGGCTACTCTTCATTGCGGTTTGCAGGCTTCTCACTGCGGTGGCTTCTCTTGTAGCAGAGCACGAGCTCTAGGCACGTGGGCTTCATTAGTTGTGGCTCGGGGGTTCTAGAACACAGGCTCAGTAGTTGTGGCACACGGGCTTAGTTGCTCCATGGCATGTGGGATCTTCCCGGACAGGGGCTCGAACCCGTGTCTCCTGCATTGGCAGGCGGATTCTTAACCACTGTGCCACCAGGGAAGCCCTGAAATGTTTAGGGAACCAGTTTTGAAGTGCAAATTCATGATCTGGATTCTTCAAATGCAAATTTACTACACAAGTTGACTGTATCTAGGGTATAGATAAAAGTTAATTTATGTTTAAATACATCACATAGTTTACACTAAATTTCTAAAGTATTTTAAAGTAAATTACTACACAGAAAATGGAACACAGATTAAGACCAAACTCTTCAGCATAGCCTCCTAGGTCCTTCTCAATCCCCACCTCATCTCTGTCACCCTTCACCCTACATACATAGACACAGATACACACACACTCTACACTAGACACACCAAGCTGCTTCCTGCTCTTAGAATCTGGCAGCTATCATCACATTTCAGGCTTTTTCACGTGCTGTTTCTTGGCTCTATTTCTCCATCAAACCAACCTCCTCTCTTCCTTCAAGACCCACCTCAAATATCTCCTACTCAGGATTCTTTGGGAATCCCTTCCTTCCCAACGGTGGATTTGGTCACTCCCTCCTCCATATTCTAATGGCATCCAGTACAAACCTCTACATCTGCACATTGACAATGGTATCGTGCTTGTCCTTACTATGTCCCTCACTGGACAACGCAAATCATCTAAGTACCATGATTTACTGTCTTCAGCTCTCCATTACAGCACACCAGACATACAATTGGTATTTACTGGATATTTACTGAATCAGGGAAATAAAAACGGAGGGCTTAGAACATTTTGTTGTTACCTCTTTCCTGCCTAGAAAAAGCAGAGAGCTTCCTAATGTGTTCTCAGCAAATGCATTTCTCAAAGACAAATCTGTTGCTTGTTTTTGTTTTGTTTTTTTTCCTTTCTAGGCAACTCATTCTCAAAATGTCATAAAACACCAAAGTTCCTTTTTTTTCACTTTTATGTGAATTTTTAAAATTGAAGTATAGTTGATTTTACAATATTACCTTAGTTCAGGTGTGCAACATAGTGATTTGATATTTTTATAGGTTACACTCTACTTTTTTTCTAATTATCTGTCCATAGCACTTTAAAAATTATTTTATTTTATTTATTTATTTTTGGCTGTATAAGGTCTTAGCTGCAACACACAGGATCTTCACTGCAGCATGCGGGATCTTTTGTTGCAGCATGTGGGCTCTTCGTTGCAGCACACAGGCTTCTCTCTAGTTGTGGTGTGAAGGCTCAGTAGTTGTGGCATGCAGGCTTAGTTGCCCTGAGGCTTGTAGGATCTTAGTTCCCCGACCAGGGATTGAATCTGCATCCCCTGCATTGGAAGGCAGATTCTTAACCACTGGGCCACCAGCAAAGTCCCAGGTTATAGTCTATTTAAAGTTATCATAAAGGGACTTCCCTGATGGCGCAGTGGTTGGGGGTCTGCCTGCCAATGCAGGGGACATGGGTTCGAGCCCTAGTCTGGGAAGATCCCACATGTTGCAGAGCGCCTAGGTCCGTGCGCCACAACTGCTGAGCCTGCACTCTAGAGCCCACGAGCCACAACTACTGAGCCCGTGTGCCGCAACTACTGAAGCCCACACGCCTAGAGCCTGTGCTCCGCAACAAGAGAGGCCACTGCAGTAAGGAGCCCGCACTTTGCAGCGAGGGGGGCCCCCGCTCGCCACAACTAGAGAAAGACCTCATGCAGCAACGAAGACCCAAAACAGCCAAAATAAATAAATAAATAAAATAAATTTATTTTAAAAAGTTATCATAAATAATGGCCATATTTCCCTTTACTGTACAATATATCTTTGTTGCTTATTTATTTTATACATATTTAGTTTGTATCTTCTAGTCCCCTACCCCTATCCTGCCCCTCCCCACCACTTCACTCTTCCAACTGGTAACCACTGCTTTGTTCTCTACATCTGTGAGTCTGTTTCTGTTTTGTTATATTCATTCATTTGTTTTCTTTTTAGATTCCACATATGAGTGATAACATACAGTATTTGTCTTTCTCTGTCTGCCTTATTTCACTAAGCATAATACCCTCTAGTTTCAACCATGTTGTTGCAAATGGCAGAATTTCATTCTTTTTTATGGCTGATTAATATTCCATGTGTGTATATATATACGTATATATCTATATCTCACATCTTCTTTATCCACTCACCTATTGATGGATACTTAGGTTGTTTCCATACCTTGGTGATTGTAAATAATGCTGCAGTGAACATTGGGGTGCATTTGTCTTTCTGAATTAGAAATTACAAAGTTCTTAATGTTATTTAACCTTTTTACTTGGCTTCTGAAAATTCTTCATGGCATTTTTGTATTTTAAAATGTGAACTGAATGCTAAGAAATAGGTATAGAGAACTGATGGAGAATTTCACTTTAACATTTCCTATAACAAGTCACCTAGTGCTAAGAATCTCTGTTGTGGGTAAGCCTTATTGTATAATGTCCCCTGAGGCTACAGCTCCTGCAACTGGTCAGGTTCTGAAAAAGAAAGCTATGTTTTAAAAGAAAACTATTTTTATCCCAGAAAGACCTGGGAAATCCTCCAAGACAGTTTTAATACTGCATTTTAAGAGTAGAACCTGAAACGCATCTTAAGAAAAAAGGTTCTATTTTTTTCTCACCAGCTAAATTGATATTAAATTTACTTAACAGTAGTCCATGGCCTTCTTTCGGAAGAATAACAATCATTGTCAGCTTACTTTGAAAGTAAAGCAGTCCTTCTTACTCAGAAAGTTTCTGTGGAAAGTTATAAAATGCATGTGAGGGATTTCCCTGGTGGTCCAGTGGGTAGGACTCCAAGCTCCCAATACAGGGGGCCTGGGCTCGATCCCTGGTCCAGGAACTAGATCCCGCCACAACTAAAAGATCCTGCATGCCACAGCTAAGACCCGTCACAGCCAAAATAAATAAATCGATAAATATTTTAAAAATAAATAAAAAATAAAATTAAATGCATGTGAAAATATTTTGTAAACTTTAACATCCTCTATAAACATAAGGTCTACTATGACCAGTGTATTAATATTAATAGTAGTAGAACACACCAATTAGTAGCAGTAGTAGTAGTGACTACTACTAGTAAGAGTAGTAGTACACTGCTGCTGCTGCTACTAATACTACTTTGAATAATAATAATAATAGTAAAGCAGTTCTATTTAGTTTAGTTGCCTTTTTATTTTTCGTAAATAACTTTACATCACACAGAGGCCTCCAAAAAGTAAAATTTGGTTTATAAATAGACATCAAAGAAAGATGGCCATGTGAATATGTCAAGCAACAGTTCAACATACATTTGAGATAATTTTCTAACACAGAAACATTTAAATCTGGGTTATCAGTAAGATTTCTTGTTCTTTAGGAACAAGGAAAAGATTTCCTTTGCATTTTAATATACCAAAGGATATGAATTAATAAGCAATAAACAGTCCTTCCTAAATAATCCTATAGCTAACAATTATACCATATGCCATCACAGTTAACTTTGTTAGGTTCTTTTTTGTTTTATTAATAAATACCTTGAATGTTATATAACTTAGAATGTAGATATTGTGGTCATCCATAATATTACTTACTTAGCAAGTCACCTCAAACTACTTTCTGAATAAACAGTTTACAAGAACAAAGAGTTTTCACCTTAACCTATCATCATTCCTATGTGGAGAGATTGAATGCCAGGTTTCTTGAATCCCTAAGCCTGAAAAATCTAAATAATAGAGTGTGTTGGCTGATCCTGAATAAACCCAGTTTTGCTGGAGAAATACCTGCCAGTCTATTTGTTTTAGGTCAATATTTTGGTAACCCATATGGGGGCCAGATGGCTCTGGGGCAGATGAGCCAACAGGTGCAGTTACCACAATTAAGCCCAGTGAGCTCACTGCTTTTCTTGCTGCCCCTGAAGTTTGAAGGTATGTCTTTCTCTTGGACTCAGGCTTCCAGCCTCTTTGCACTAGAAGCTCTCCAGGACTTATTCAGGATCTATTTTAAGATTTTGTCCTTTCTGGTTAAGGCCTTGTTCTGTATGTGAGTACTCATTTGGCACTTTATTCTGATTCAGAGATCAGACTGTTTCAACTGAAGCTGGCTGAGAAGCCTTTGGCTCATTACTACTGCAGCAGGAGCTGTTTCACTGAAACTGTGTCAATTCAGCTGTCCACCTATTCCATTGGAATAGGGGCTGTTCTATGGGAACTGGCTGAGAAGTCTTCAGCCTGGCTCCTCAGGGATCAAGTTGTTTCCTTAGAACTGACTGGTATTAGGCCTGAAGGCTGTTTGAGCTAAAAGTTGTTTGAGATATTTGACTGTTTAAGCTATTTGAATTGAGTTGTTTGAGCTGTAAGTTGTTGAAAAGTATTCTTTTAGAATGGAAAGATATCCCATGCTCTTGGATTGGAAGAATTAATAGTGTTTAAATGGTCATACAACCCAAAGCAATCTACAGATTTAATGCAATCCCTATCAAATTATCCATGACACTTCTCACAGAACTAGAACAAAGAATCCCAAAATGTATATGGAATCATAAAAGACCCAGAATTGCCAAAGCAATCCTGAAGAAAAAGAACAAAGCAGGAGAAATAACCCTCCCAGACTTCAGACAATACTACAAAGCTTCAGTAATCAAAACAGCATGGTATTGGCACAAAAACAGAATATGGATCAATGGAACAGAATAGAGAGCCCAGAAATAAACCCACATGCCTAAAGTCAATTAATCTTCGACAAAGGAGGCAAGAATATACAATGGGGAAAAGACAGTCTCTTCAGCAAGTGGTATTGTGAAAGTTGGACAGCCACATGTAAATCAATGAAGTTAGAACACACCCTCAACACCATACACAAAAATAAACTCAAGATGGCTTAAAGACTTAAATATAAGACATGACACCATAAAACTCCTAGAAGTAGGCAAAACATTCTCTGACATAAATCGTACCAATGTTTTCTTAGGTCAGTCTCCCAAGGCAATAGAAATAAAAGCAAAACTAAACAAATGGAGAGTTCCCTGGTGGTCTAGTGGTTAGGATTCCAGGCTTTCACTGCCATGGCCTGGGTTCAATCCCTGGTCAGGAACTGAGATCCCACAGCCATGCAGTGTGGCCAAAAAAAACCAAAAGGGACCTCATCAAACTTACAAACTTTTGCACGGCAAAGGAAACCATAAACAAAATGAAAAGACAACCTATGGAATAGGAGAAAATATTTGCAAATGATGCAACTGACAAGGGCTTAGTTTCCGAAATATACAAACAGTTCATATAACTCAACAACAACAACAAAAAAATCCCAATCAAAAAATGGGCAGAAGATCTAAATAGACATTACTCCAAAGAAGACATACAGATGGCCAATAGGCACATGAAAAGATGCTCAACTTTGGTAATTATTAGAGAAATGCAAATCGAAACTATAATGAGGTACCACCTCACACTGGTCAGAGTGGCCATCATTAAAAAGTCTACAAATAACAAATGCTGGAGAGGGTATGGGAAATGCTGTTGGTGGGAATGTAAGTTGGTGCAGTCACTATGGAAAACAGTACAGATGTTCATCAAAAAACTAAAAATAGAGTTGCCATATGATCCAGCAATCCCATTTCTGGGTATATATCCAGACAAAACCATAATCAAAAAGATACATACACCCCAGTGTTCATAGTAGCACTATTTACAATAGCCAAGACATGGACACAACCTAAATGTCCATCAACAGATGAATGGATAAAGGAGATGTGGTACATATAGACAATGGAATACTACTCAGCCATAAAAAAGAATGAAATAATGCCATTTGCAGCAACATGGATGGACCTAGAGATTATCATACTAAGTGAAATAAGTCAGAAGGAGAAAGGCAAATACCATATGATATCACTTATACATGGAATCTAAAATATGACACAAAAGAACTTATCTATGAAACAGAAACAGACTCACAGACCTAGAGAACAGACTTGTGGTTGCCAAAGGGGAGGGGGATGAAGGAGGGATGGAGTGAGAATTTGGGGTTAGCAGATGCAAACTATTATATACAGAATGGATAAACAACAAGGTCCTACTGTATAGCACAGGGAACTATATACAATATCTTGTGATAAACCATAATGGAAAAGAATATAAAAAAGAATATATGTGTATGTATAACTGAATCACTTTGCTGTACAGCAGAAATTAGCACAACATTGGAAATCAACTATACTTCAATAAATATGTATATATTATTAAATATAATAAATTTAAAAAAAATTATTCTTTTACTCTGGAGAAAAACCTCTGAGAAATGATACCCCAGTTATCAAATATTTTGAGGATGCCCCACCCTAGAGAGGGACTCCGGCTGATTTCATGTTTAAAACGCATTGTCCTTCCTCATGCATATTTCTGACTAAATGGACTGACTTGACCAAAGGCAATTTAAAATAATGGGAATTCCCTGGTGGTCCAGTGGTTAGGACTCTGCACTCTCACTGTCAGGGCCCAGATTCAATCCCTGGTCAGGGAACTAAGATCCTGAAAGCCACTCGGTGAAGCCAAAAAATAAAAAATAGAGTATCAATGGCCATTATGGGGAACTTTTGAAATCCCCAAACTTAATTTTCTTAAAACCAATTTATATTAAAATAGCTCTAAAACTTCCAGAACTGAATGGAATGCCTATTTTGATTGTTATTTTGAGGCTTCTGAATGTAAAATTGCCTCTCTGCAAAATAAGATTTTAAGATTAACTGAGGGAAATAAATAATTAAAGGAAAAATGTCTCCCAAAGCCTCAGGCTCTTCTTCCTCAGCTTCTTTGTCTCAGGCTCCACCTCCAGTGCCACCTTCCTCCCTTCCTTCAATGCCCTCAGTTCCTCCATACTAATTCTCTCTCTGAACTTCCCTTTTTCTCTGAAACTCTCCCCACTCCTTTTCCTCTGAACTTATCAGAACCTGTCCCTTTAAAATTAAGCCTGCTGAGGATCCAGAGGATAAACCCTTAATTTCTTATATTCCCTAGACTAAAGCTGAACTGTGAGCCATAGTCAAATATTTTCCCAAAGTAACCAAAGATTCTCACAGATTTGCTGAGGGATTTACTGTAGTCATTCAAACTTATCAATCTGGTTTCTCTGACTTATATCAGCTAGTTCATACGCTTGTCAGTGAAGGTCTGCCCACTATTGGATGAAAACTGCTAAATGAAAAAATCCTAAAAGGTTTCTAAAATTACAAACAGGAAACCAGCCCACTACCTTGTTATATTATCAGGCTTGGGCAATTGCTACCGGACTTCACAGAGCAATTCCTAGGGCTTCTCCAAAGCCTGTTGACTGGAACAAAATTCAGCCTTGCACACAAAAATCTGATGAAACTGTTCATGACTGTTACACTTGACTTCAGATAATTTTTAAAGAAAATTCTGGTTTTCCTTCAGATGTTGATTCCACCCAGGTGGGTTTTAGCTCTATGTTTATTAATGGGCCGAACTGGCACCTTTCCCTTCAAGTAAAAAAGGCCAGAATGGAATGCAAAATTATTTCCACTCCAGATTTAGTGAATCTGACAAACCAGTGCTCTCACACTCTAGATGACTCACCTATAAGGAAGACAGCCAAAATTCTTAATCTTCAACTCCAGCAATTGAAGGTCCCTAAATAAGACCAGAACCCTCCTAGTTTCTGCTACTACTACAAAGAGCTAGGACACTGGAAAAGAGATTTTACAGATTCAAGCACTTCAGGTGCCTTCAGCCCTTTAACCAGCCTTTCCAACAGCCTCCCAATTCTCAATGATGGGATGCCAAGGAACTAAAGGGGCTCTTCCCAACCCTCCCTCTTAATTGGCTTGGAGAAATATTTCTCCAGGTTGGGGATGAATCTCCTCCAGTCCTAAGAGACATCAGAGCCACACTCTCAGTGCTCAACCCCACTACTGTAAAGCAGCCCCTGCTTCGGAGTACTAAAACCGTTCAAATAGTGGGAAGCTCTAATGAGCCAAAAGAGATTCCTGTCTCTGAACTGATTCCCTTTCACTTAGACCCTTTGAGACATATACACCCTTTTCTCCTTAGTTCCTCCTCTTCTATCCATTTATTGGGCTGAAATTTCTTAGAGAAGTATCATGGCAGAATTTCTTGCTCCCAAAAGGGGGAATAATTCTAGAATTTGAGTCATCACAGCAGCCAACAAGGTGAATCAAATGACCCTATGATGTCTTTTATTTGCTCCATCTCTCATGGCACTAGAAATGATTGTGGAAACACTGATCATTTGTGCCTATTGAATTAGGAGCTACCATCCTCCTTATGGGCAAAATCTCCAACCGATATTGGCAAAATTAACAGCACACCTCCCATCAAGATTCAAATAGATCCTTCAAAACCTCCTCACAGAATTAATCAATACCCTATAAGTAAAGAAGTCCTTCAATGCACAGAGCCCATAATAAAAGAATACAAGGCTCAAGGCCTCAGTATCCTTTGTACTAGTCCCTGTAATGCCCCCATTCTACTGGTGAGAAAACCCAAGGGCCCACGGTGGAGGTTTGTCCAGGACCTCCAAGCAATAAACAACATTGTTCTCCCTTGACACGCTGTGGTCCCTAACCCTTACACATTACTAATACCCATTCCCACCAGAGTAAATTCTTTACTGTAATTGATTCTTGTAGCGAATTCTTTAGTATTCTGATTGATGAAACTGGCCGATACCATTTTGTCTTCACTTGGGAAGAAAAACAATTCACCTGGACACTAATGCCCCAGGGTTTTTACTCGGAATCCTTAGTCTCACACATCCTGAAGGCTGTTCTGGATGACATAAAGTTCCCTTGAGGTTCTACTTTGTTGCAATATGTGGATGATTTGCTTCTTTGCTCTCCTTCTCAAGCCTCCTCACAGGAAGACAGCATCTACTTGCTAAAGCTTTTAGCCTTAAAGGGACACAAGGTCACCAAGGAAAAATTGCCATTTGCCCAAACCCAGGTTTGATATTTAGGGCATCAGATATCAGAATAAGGGCTACACCTAGATCCAGACAGACTTCATAATGCCCTAAGTTTCCCAGACCCCCAAACTAAGCACCAACTGTGAGGTTTTTCTCAGGCTAGCTGGTTACTGCTGAAATTGAATTCCAAATTTCTCTTTTATGGCCAAACTTCTGTATGTTTTACTAAAGAACATCAACCCCGACCCAATTTTATGGGAAGAATCAGACAACATAGCTTTTAAGTCCTTAAAGGAGAGTTTGATGAGCCCACCTGCCCTTTGGGCATCCCAATTATCAGATTCTCTTTTGTATATGAAAAGGAAGGGAAGGTCCTTGGGGTACTCACCCCAAAACACAGGGGCCTCTGTTAACCCATAGGGTATTATAACCAGAAACAGAACCGTGTGGCACTGGAATACTCCCTGGCCATAGAGCTGTTACAGCCTTTTGGTTAAGGTCACCAAGAAAATAATTGTGGGATCCCCTTTATCCATTTTTATACCCCATACAGTAGAAGATCTCCTCAGTTCTCATCACACTCAACATTTTTCAGTCAGCTGCCTCACCTCCTGTGAAATACTTTTGTTAACTGCTTTTCACATAATTCTTTTTTTTTTTTTTTTGGCGGTACGCGGGCCCCTCACTGTTGTGGCCTCTCCCGTTGCGGAGCACAGGCTCCGGACGCGCAGGCTCAGCGGCCATGGCTCATGGGCCCAGCCGCTCCGCGGCATGTGGAATCTTCCCAGACCGGGGCACGAACCCGTGTCCCCTGCATCGGCAGGCGGACTCTCAACCACTGCGCCACCAGGGAAGCCCCCACATAATTCTTTTATTTTGTAATAACCTTAACCCTGCTACTCTTCTCCTCTCCATCACTGACAAGGTCCCTCACCACTACTTAATTCTGACAGGTCACCTCCAGACTCCCCATGATAATCTGCAGGAAATACGTTTATGTAACGCTGACATCTCACAGTTCAATGATGGCTCTTATTTAAAAGGTGACAATGGCCAGTTTTTGTAAATGTTCTATGTATTTTTGAGGAGATTGTGGATTTTCAGTTTGTTGACTCTGAGAATCCATATGTCCATTAAATTTAGATTGTTAATAGTGCTTTTCATAGCTTCTCTATTTTTCCTAATTTTCTATATTTGCTATATTAAACAATGTATAGTGAAAAAAAAAGGTGACAATGGCAAATGTTGTGCTGGGTATGCTACTGCAACCCCTTTTGATGTTGTTGAGGCAGTTATCTTTACCCATGACTACTTCAGCCAAGAGGCTGAATTATACACTCTTACACGGGCTTGCACTTTAGGCAAAGGGCAAAAATGCCAATACTTATACTGATATTAGATATACTTTTGAAGCACTTTCATGATTTTGGAATGTTGTGGAAGCAACATGGCTTCCTTATTTCTGCAAAAATGAAATTTAGAATGACCCCTATGTTCAGGAATTATTGGATGCAATACTTTTACCTGCCACTTTACCTATTATTAAGATTT
This sequence comes from Mesoplodon bidens, assembly GCF_964165515.1. Classification (NCBI taxonomy): domain Eukaryota; kingdom Metazoa; phylum Chordata; class Mammalia; order Artiodactyla; family Ziphiidae; genus Mesoplodon; species Mesoplodon bidens. The sequence goes on from NC_138165.1 coordinate 78,769,265, forward strand.
TGAGGCATTCTAAACTTGACTCTCTGGAAGCTAAGGGAAATCATCTTCCTGATATTTCCACAAGGAATGTTGCTCTTAAAGGAACCAACAGCAGCCAAACCTCTGTCATGGTTCAAAGGGATATTTCCCCAAATGATAACTTAGAAAAACTGGCTAGAGAAGTTAGCCAGCCTCAAAAAAAAAAAAAAAAAAGAAAAGCAAGATTTAAAATTCAACAATTGGACTTCCGGGGAAGATGGCGGAAGAGTAAGACGCGGAGATCACGGATACACCAGAAATACAGCTACACGTGGAACAACTCCTACAGAACACCTACTGAACGCTGGCAGAAGACCCCAGACCTCCCAAAAGGCAAGAAACTCCCCACATACCTGGGTAGGGCAAAGCGGAGATATTCCCGCACAGAGGATCGGTGCCGAGCGGCACTCACCAGCCCGAGAGGCTTGTCTGCTCGCCCGCTGGGGCGGGCGGCGCTGGAAGCTGAGGCTCGGGCTTCGGTCAGAGCGCAGGGAGAGGACTGGGGCTGGCGGCGAGAACTCAGCCTGAAGGGGGCTAATGTGCCACGGCTAGCCGAGAGGGAGTCCGGGAAAACTCTGGAGCTGCCGAAGAGGCAAGAGACTTTTTCTTCCCTCTTGGTTTCCTGGTGCGCGAGGAGAGGGGATTAAGAGCGCTGCTTAAAGGGGCTCCACAGACGGGCGCGAGTCGCGGCTGAAAGCGCGGAGCCCAGAGACGGGCGTGGGACGCTGGGGCTGCTGCTGCCGCCGCCAAGAAGCCTGTGTGCGAGCGCAGGTCACTGTCCACACCGCCCTTCCGGGAGCCTGTGCAGCCCGCCACTGCCGGGGTCCCGGGATCCAGGGGCGGCTTCCCTGGGAGAACGCACGGCGCGCCTCGGGCTGGTGCAACGTCACGCTGGCCTCTGCCGCTGCAGGCTCGCCCCGCACTCCGTGCCCCTCCCTTCCCCCCCAGCCTGAGTGAGCCAGAGTCCCCGAAGAGGCTGCTCCTTTAACCCTGTCCTGTCTGAGCGAAGAACAGACGCCCTCCGGCGACCTACACGCAGAGGCGGGGCCAAATCCAAAGCTGAGACCCAGGAGCTGTGAGAACAAAGAAGAGAAAGGGAAACCTCTCCCAGCAGCCTCAGAAGCAGCGGATTAAAGCTCCACAATCAACTTGATGTACCCTGCATCTGTGGAATACATGAATAGACAACAAATCATCCCAAATTGAGGAGCCAGGAGTCAGTGCTGTGCCTCTGAGGTGGGAGAGCCAACTTCAGGACACTGGTCCACAAGAGACCTCCCAGCTCCACATAATATCAAACGGCGAAAATCTTCCAGAGATCTCCATCTCAACACCAGCACCCAGCTTCACTCAATGACCAGCAAGCTACAGTGCTGGACACCCTATGCCAAACAACTAGCAAGACAGGAACACAATACCACCCATTAATAGAGAGGTGGCCTAAAATCATAAAAAGTCCGCAGACACCCCAAAACACACCACCAGACGTGGACCTGCCCACCAGAAAGACAAGATCCGGCCTCATCCACCAGAACACAGGCACTAGTCCCCTCCACCAGGAAGCCTACACAACCCACTAAACCAACCTTAGCCACTGGGGACAGACACCAAAAACAACGGGAACTACGAACCTGCAGCCTGCAAAAAGGAGACCCCAAACACAGTAACATAAGCAAAATGAGAAGACAGAAAAACACACAGCAGGAGAAGGAGCAAGATAAAAACCCACCAGACCTAACAAATGAAGAGGTAATAGGCAGTCTACCTGAAAAAGAATTCAGAATAATGATGGTAAAGATGATCCAAGATTCTATTTCCAAGATCCAAAATCTTGGAAATAGAATAGACAAAATGCAAGAAACAGTTAACAAGGACCTAGAAGAACTAAATATGAATCAAGCATTGATTAAAAACACAATAAATGAAATAAAAAATACTCTAGATGGGATCAATAGCAGAATAACTGAGGCAGAAGAATGGATAAGTGAGGTGGAAGATAAAATAGTGGAAATAACTGCTGCAGAGCAAAATAAAGAAAAAAGAATGAAAAGAACAGAGGACAGTCTCAGAGACCTCTGGGACAATATTAAACGCACCAACATTCGAATTATAGGGGTTCCAGAAGAAGAAGAGAAAAAGAAAGGGACTGAGAAAATATTTGAAGAGATTATAGTTGAAAACTTCCCTAATATGGGAAAGGAAATAGTTAATCAAGTCCAGGAGGCACAGAGAGTCCCATACAGAATAAATCCAAGGAGAAATACGCCAAGACACATATTAATCAAACTGTCAAAAATTAAACACAAAGAAATCATATGAAAAGCAGCAAGGCAAAAACAACAAATAACACACAAGGGAATCCCCATCAGGATAACAGCTGATCTCTCAGCAGAAACTCTACAAGCCAGAAGGGAGTGGCAGGACATAATTAAAGTGATGAAGGAGAAAAACCTGCAACCAAGATTACTCTACCCAGCAAGGATCTCATTCAGATTTGATGGAGAAATGAAAACCTTTACAGACAAGCAAAAGCTGAGAGAGTTCAGCACCACCAAACCATCTTTACAACAAATGCTAAAGGAGCTTCTCTAGGCAAGAAACACAACAGAAGGAAAAGACCTACAATAACGAACCCAAAACAATTAAGAAAATGGGAATAGGAACATGCATATCGATAATTACCTTAAATGTAAATGGACTAAATGCTCCCACCAAAAGACACAGATTGGCTGAATGGATACAAAAACAAGACCCATATATATGCTGTCTACAAGAGACCCACTTCACACCTAGAGATACATACAGACTGAAAGTAAGGGGATGGAAAAAGATATTCCATGCAAATGGAAACCAAAAGAAAGCTGGAGTAGCAATTCTCATATCAGACAAAATAGACTTTAAAATAAAGACTACTAGAAGAGACAAAGAAGGACACTACATAATGATCAAGGGATCGATCCAAGAAGAAGATATAACAATTGTAAATATTTATGCACCCAACATAGAAGCACCTCAATACATAAGGCAAATACTAACAGCCATAAAAGGAGAAATCGACAGTAACACAATCATAGTAGGGGACTTTAACACCCCACTTTCACCAATGGACAGATCATCCAAAATGAAAATAAATAAGGAAACACAAGCTTTAAATGATACATTAAACAAGATGGGCTTAATTGATATTTATACGACATTCCATCCAAAAACAACAGAATACACATTTTTCTCAAGTGCTCATGGAACATTCTCCAGGATAGATCATATCCTGGGTCACAAATCAAGCCTTGGTAAATTTAAGAAGATTGAAATTGTATCAAGTATCTTTTCCGACCACAGTGCTATGAGACTAGATATCAATTACAGGAAAAGAGCTGTAAAAAATACAAACACATGGAGGCTAAACAATACACTACTTAATAACGAAATGATCACTGAAGAAATCAAAGAGGAAATTAAAAAATACCTAGAAACAAATGACAATGGAGACACGACGACCCAAAACCTATGGGATGCAGCAAAAGCAGTTCTAAGAGGGAAGTTTATAGCAATACAATCCCACCTTAAGAAACAGGAAACATCTCGAATAAACAACCTAACCTTGCACCTAAAGCAATTAGAGAAAGAAGAACAAAAACATCCCAAAGTTAGCAGAAGGAAAGAAATCATAAAAATCAGATCAGAAATAAATGAAAAAGAAATGAAGGAAACGATAGCAAAGATCAATAAAACTAAAAGCTGGTTCTTTGAGAAGATAAACAAAATTGATAAACCATTAGCCAGACTCATCAAGAAAAAAAGGGAGAAGACTCAAATCAACAGAATTAGAAATGAAAAAGGAGAAGTAACAACTGACACTGCAGAAATACAAAAGATCATGAGAGATTACTATAAGCAACTCTATGCCAATAAAATGGACAACCTGGAAGAAATGGACAAATTCTTAGAAATGCACAACCTGCCAAGACTGAATCAGGAAGAAATAGAAAATATGAACAGACCAATCACAAGCACTGAAATTGAAACTGTGATAAAAAATCTTCCAACAAACAAAAGCCCAGGACCAGATGGCTTCACAGGCGAATTCTATCAAGTATTTAGAGAAGAGCTAACACCTATCCTTCTCAAACTCTTCCAAAATATAGCAGAGGGAGGAACACTCCCAAACTCATTCTACGAGGCCACCGTCACCTTTATACCAAAACCAGACAAGGATGTCACAAAGAAAGAAAACTACAGGCCAATATCACTGATGAACATAGATGCAAAAATCCTCAACAAAATACTAGCAAACAGAATCCAACAGCACATTAAAAGGATCATACACCATGATCAAGTGGGGTTTATTCCAGGAATGCAATGATTCTTCAATATACGCAAATCAATCAACGTGATACACCATATTAACAAATTGAAGGAGAAAAACCACATGATCATCTCAATAGATGCAGAGAAAGCTTTCGACAAAATTCAACACCCATTTATGATAAAAACCCTACAGAAAGTAGGCATAGAGGGAACTTTCCTCAACGTAATAAAGGCCATATATGACAAACCCACAGCCAGCATCGTCCTCAATGGTGAAAAACTGAAACCATTTCCACTAAGATCAGGAACAAAACAAGGTTGCCCACTCTCACCACTCTTATTCAACATAGTTTTGGAAGTTTTAGCCACAGCAATCAGAGAAGAAAAGGAAATAAAAGGAATCCAAATCGGAAAAGAAGAAGTAAAGCTGTCACTGTTTGCAGATGACATGATACTATACATAGAGAATCCTAAAGATGCTACTAGAAAACTACTAGAGCTAATCAATGAATTTGGTATAGTTGCAGGGTACAAAATTAATGCACAGAAATCTCTGGCATTCCTATATACTAATGATGAAAAATCTGAAAGTGAAATCAAGGAAACACTCCCATTTACCATTGCAACAAAAAGAATAAAATATCTAGGAATAAACCTACCTAAGGAGACAAAAGACCTGTATGCAGAAAATTATAAGACACTGATGAAGGAAATTAAAGATAATACAAAGAGATGGAGAGATGTACCATGTTCTTGGATTGGAAGAATCAACATTGTGAAAATGACTCTACTACCCAAAGCAATCTACAGATTCAATGCAATCCCTATCAAACTACCACTGGCATTTTTCACAGAACTAGAACAAAAAATTTCACAATTTGTATGGAAACACAAAAGACCCCGAATAGCCAAAGCAATCTTGAGAACGAAAAATGGAGCTTGAGGAATCAGGCTCCCTGACTTCAGACTATACTACAAAGCTACAGTAATCAAGACAGTATGGTACTGGCACAAAAACAGAAAGATAGATCAATGGAACAGGATAGAAAGCCCAGAGATAAACCCACGGACATATGGTCACCTTATCTTTGATAAAGGAGGCAGGAATGTACAGTGGAGAAAGGACAGTCTCTTCAATAAGTGGTGCTGGGAAAACTGGATAGGGACATGTAAAAGTATGAGATTAGATCACTCCCTAACACCATACACAAAAATAAGCTCAAAATGGATTAAAGACCTAAATGTAAGGCCAGACACTATCAAACTCTTAGAGGAAAACATAGGCAGAACACTCTATGACATAAATCACAGCAAGATCCTTTTGGACCCACCTCCTAGAGAAATGGAAATAAAGACAAAAATAAACACATGGGACCTAATGAAACTTCAAAGCTTTTGCACAGCAAAGGAAACCATAAACAAGACCAAAAGACAACCCTCAGAATGGGAGAAAATATTTGCCAATGAAGCAACTGACAAAGGATTAATCTCCAAAATTTATAAGCAGCTCAGGCAGCTCAATAACAAAAAACCAAACAACCCAATCCAAAAATGGGCAGAAGACCTAAATAGACATTTCTCCACAGAAGATATACAGACTGCCAACAAACACATGAAAGAATGCTCAACATCTTTACTCATTAGAGAAATGCAAATCAAAACTACAATGAGATATCATCTCACACCAGTCAGAATGGCCATCATCAAAAAATCTAGAAACAATAAATGCTGGAGAGGGTGTGGAAAAAAGGGAACACTCTTGCACTGCTGGTGGGAATATGAATTGGTACAGCCACTATGGAGAACGGTATGGAGGTTCCTTAAAAAACTACAAATAGAACTACCATATGACCCAGCAATCCCACTACTGGGCATATACCCTGAGAAAACCATAATTCTAAAAGAGACATGTACCAAAATGTTCATAGCAGCCCTATTTACAATAGCCCGGAGATGGAAACAACCTAAGTGTCCATCATCGGATGAATGGGTAAAGAAGATGTGGCACATATATACAATGGAATATTACTCAGCCATAAAAAGAAACGAAATTGAGCTATTTGTAATGAGGTGGATGGACCTACAATCTGTCATACAGAGTGAAGTAAGTCAGAAAGAGAAAGACAAATACTGTATGCTGACACATATATATGGAATTTAAGAAAAAAAAATGTCATGAAGAACATAGGGGTAAGACAGGAATAAAGACACAGACCTACTAGAGAATGGACTTGAGGATATGGGGAGGGGGAAGGGTAAGCTGTGACAAAGTGAAAGAGCGGCATGGACATATATCCACTACCAAATGTAAGGTAGATAGCTAGTGGGAAGCAGCCGCATAGCACAGGGAGATCAGCTCAGTGCTTTGTGACCGCCTGGAGGGGTGGGATGGGGAGGGTGGGAGGGAGACGCAAAAGGGAGGGGATGTGGGAACATATGTATATGTATAACTAAAGAAAAAAAATTCAACAATTGTTGGTTTGATAAAGAGAAAGCTCTCATTTGGATGAAATAACACCCCAGGCCTACCAAAGACTAAAATTCCCACTGCTCACCACTGTACATGCACTAAACCATTAGTCTACTGACAAAGTGATAGCATTCATCAATCAGTATTGGTGGGGAAACACCAAGGCTACAAAAAGTGCCTATCTCACTTGTCTCACTTGTCTGAAATACAACCCAGGGGTTCTTGTCCATATTGCGCCCATTTTTTTTTAAACATCTTTATTGGAGTATAATTGCTTCACTATATTTTATTAGTTGCCGCTGTACAACAAAGTGAATCAGCTATACGTGTACATATATCCCCATATCTCCTCCCTCTTGCATATCGCTCTCACCCTCCCTATCCCACCTCTCTAGGTGGACACAAAGCACCGAGCTGATCTTCCTGTACTATGCGGCTGCTTCCCACTAGCTATCTATTTTACATTTGGTAGTGTATATATGTGCATGCCACTCTCTCACTTCGTCCCAGCTTACCCTTCCCCCACCCTCGTGACCTAAAGTCCATTCTCTATGTCTGCGTCTTTATTCCTGAACATATATATTTTTTTAGATTCCATATATATGTGTTAGCATATGGTATTTGTTTTTCTCTTTCTGACTTATTTCACTCTGTATGACAGACTCTAGGTCCAACCACCTCACTACAAATAACTCAATTTTGTTTCTTTTTATGGCTAATATTCCATTGTATATGTGTGCCACACCTTCTTTATCCATTCATCTGTCGATGGACACTTAGGTTGCTTCCATGTCCTGGCTATTGTAAATAGAGCTGCAATGAACATTGTGGTACATGACTCTTTTTGAATTATGGTTTTCTCAGGGTATATGCCCAGTAGTGGGATTGCTGGGTCATATGGTAGTCTTATTTTTTGTTTTTTAAGGAACTTCCATAGTGTTCTCCATAGTGGCTGTATCAATTTATATTCCCACCAACAGTGCAAAAGTGTTCCCTTTTCTCTACACTCTCTCCAGCATTTATTGTTTGTAGATTTTTTGATGATGGCCATTCTGGCCGGTGTCAGGTGATACCTCATTGTAGTTTTGATTTGCATTTCTCCAATGAAATTAGTGATGTTGAGCATCCTTTCATGTGTTTGTTGGCAATGTGTATATCTTCTTTGGAGAAATGTTGATTTAGGTCTTCAGCCCATTTTTGGATTGGGTCGTTTGTTTTTTTGATATTGAGCTGCATAAGCTGCTTGTATATTTTGGAGATTAATCCTTTGTCAGTTGCTTCACTTGCAAATATTTTCTCCCATTCTGAGCGTTGTCTTTTTGTCTTGTTTATGGTTTCCTTTGCTGTGCTAAAGCTTTTAAGTGTCATTAGGTCCCATTTGTTTATTTTTGTTTTTATTTCCATTTCTCTAGGAGGTGGGTCAAAAAGAATCTTGCTGTGATTTACATCATAGAGTGTTCTGCCTATGTTTTCCTCTAAGAGTTTGATAGTGTCTGGCCTTACATTTAGGTCTTTAATCTATTTTGAGTTTATTTTTGTGTGTGGTGTTAGGAAGTGTTCTAATTTCATTCTTTTACATGTAGCTGTCCAGTTTTCCCAGCACCACTTATTGAAGAGACCATCTTTTCTCCATTGCATATCCTTGCCTCCTTTGTCATAGATTAAGTGACCACAGGTGCACGAGTTTATCTCTGGGCTTTCTATCCTGTTCCACTGATCCATATCTCTGTTTTTGTGCCAGTACCATAGTGTCTTGATTACTGTAACTTTGTAGTATAGTCTGAAGTCCGGGAGCCTGATTCCTCCAGCTCCGTTTTTCTTTCTCAAGATTGCTTTGGCTATTTGGGGTCTTTCATGTTTCCATACAAACTGTGAAATTTTTTGTTCTAGTTCTGTGAAAAATGCCATTGGTAGTTTGATAGGGATTGCATTGAATCTGTAGATTGTTTTGGGTAGTATAGTCATTTTCACAATGTTGATTCTTCCAATCCAAGAACATGGTATATCTCTCCATCTGTTTGTATCGTCTTTAATTTCTTTCATCAGTGTCTTATAGTTTTCTGCATACAGGTCTTTTGTCTCCTTAGGTAGATTTATTCCCAGGTATTTTACTTTTTTGCTGCAATGGTAAATGAGAGTGTTTCCTTAATTTCTCTTTCAGATTTTTCATCATTAGTGTATAGGAATGCAAGAGATTTCTGTGCATTAATTTTGGCTCTTAGATATTTTACATTGCTTAATGGACCGCTCAAGTTCTGGCAAATGGATTTCATACAACTTCCTTCATCTCATAGATATAAATATGTTTTTGTCACAGTCCATTTGTTTTCACACTGAACTGAAGCCTTCCCTTGAGACAGGCTACTGCTTCTTCTATGGCTAAAGTACTTTTGGAAAAATTTGTCCCAACCTGGAGAACTCCTCTTGAACTTCAGAGTGATTGAGGAACCATTTTTTTGGTCAGGTACTTCCTTTTTTTTTTTTTTTTTTTTTTTTGCCATGCCGCACAGCATGCAGGTTCTTAGTTCTCTGATGAGGGACCAAACTCGTGCCCCCTGCAGTCGAAGCTCGGAGTCTTAACCACTGGACTGCCAGGGAAGTCCCGCTGGTCAGATACTTCGACAAGTCAGCACTGTTTGGTTGGTTTTACGACACTTTTATTGTATTTACCACCCTCAATCCTCTGATTTAGTCAGACACACTAATAGCTCTATTCTCAATTGGCAAAATTTGTAGAGGCCCTCCAAATACCTTGGCCAAAAGCATTGAAGTTGGTCCTTCTAAATCTCAGATCCATGCCTTCTGGAACTCATAAACTTTGAAAGAGTCACAGGACACCCAATGCAATTGGCTCTTGCCTCTTTTGATCCACAACTTATAAAAGGAGAGATACTCCAATATTGAAAAAGCCTAATTGCTTCTATCAAAAATAACTATGTTTTGGTAGGACAATCTTTTCACAGGTACTCTAGGAAGACAAAGACCTTAAGCATCACACCTTGAAACCTGGAGATTTTGTCTTTTGGAAAAGAAACCTCTAGAAGACCTTGCTGGAGAGGGCCCTTTCAAGTACTACTAACCAACCCTTGTGCCACCAAACTCCAGGGAACAGACTCTTAGATTCATATGACACACTAAAGAAAGAACCAAACTCTGACTGGAACTGCAAATCACCTGGTGACCTGACAGTAAAGATTTTCCAGAATTGAAGCAGATGACATCTAATGAGACAGTTTTCCCAAGATACAGAGAAGGCCTGTTGGAAGTCTGTTGCTGAACCTTTGATGATGACATAATACTTCAGATAATCTCCAATCTCTATAATCTTGATAACATATGGAAATTAAATAAAAAGTGCTTGAGAGTTCTCCCTCAAATGTGACCTCAATAGGTTTCCAATCTGTGCACTTTCCCCCAGTATGAGACACTACACCCAGGAAAGATCCTTCCTGGCATTGATGAACAAAAAGCCATTGAAACTGGAAAACCTGACTCTTGATCAGCAGTGCTTTCAGAGAAAGATCTTGATCAAAAGGGGGAACTGTAAAAAATTAATAAACGGAAACCTCAATTAAATAGAGTTGGGAGACCAGCAGCGGGAGCACTCATGGCCTGGGACAACAGCAGAGCCCAATAAGAAAACTCTTTTTTCCTGATGACAACTCAGCCAGTGAAAAGCCATGGACTCCTTGTTTGCTATAGCCCTCCCCACTTCCTTTTCCCCTCTATAAAAGAGTTCTCCTGGGCTTCCCTGGTGGCGCAGTGGTTGAGAGTCCGCCTGCCGATGCAGGGGACACGGGTTCATGCCCCAGTCCGGGAGGATCCCACATGCCGCGGAGCAGCTGGGCCCGTGAGCTATGGCTGCTGAGCCTGCGCATCTAGAGCCTGTGCTCCGCAACAGGAGAGGCCACAACAGTGAGAGGCCCGTGTACTGCAAAAAAAAAAAAAAAAAAAAAGAGTTCTCCTTTCCTTGCTGTGCCAAGACTTGCATGTGTCTCACCATGGTTGCAGACCACTAATTGCAATTATCTGCTGATCCCAGATAAACCTATTTTTACTGGAGAAATAACTGGCAGTCTGTTTTAGGTCAAGAACACACATACATATATGCATACATACATATGTATTTATGAGTGTGTGTGTATATATGATACAGTATCTAAGCCACATTCATCAGGTGTTCTACAATCTTCTATTCAAAGCATAGGAGTATAAATACTTTTCCCAGATCATTTTCCAAGGGAAGCAATGTGCTTGTTGAAACAGGCCCTTGGCATCTTCCTAGCTACGGGAATAAAGACCTATTGTTACTTGTCCTTGAAAAAGAAGCATCTATTTCCACCACCAAAGTTAAAAGCAATATCAAGCTCACATGTTGCAACTAACACCTTTCATCTAAGTAGGTCAAAATTTTTAACCCAAAAGTACTATGGGGATCTCACAGCAAAGGCAGAGTAAAGAGGTCAGCAAATCTTCTCTCCAAAAAAACTAGAAAACTGGGTAAAACTGTCCAGAACTACCATTTCAGGACTCTAGAAATCAACCAAAGGGCAACAACAAATTTAGAAGTTTATTCATGAAAAACTGCTAAACCTCAGATAAGAACAGGAATTCTGTGGCATTCTTGTCTGGAAAGAAAGAATAAAGATCAGAGTGGAAATTAATGAAATAAAACAAAAAATAGAGAAAAATCAATGAAACCAGAAGATTTTTGTTTCTTTGAAAACATCAACAAACTGACAAACCTTTAGCTATACTGACCAAGAAAAAAAAGAGAAGACACAAATTTACCAAAATAGGAATGAAACACGAGACCTCACTGCCAACTTTATAAATTATAAAATGATTATAATAACATATTATGAACAACTTCATGCCAACACATTAGACAATTTAGATGAAATGACAAATTCCTAGAAAGACACAAATTACCAAAGTTGACTAATGAAGAAAGAGAAAATCTGAACAGATCTATAACAAGTGAAGGATTTGAACTATTAATTTAAAATATTCCCATAAAGGAAAGCCCCAGTCCATATAGCTTCACTGATGAATTCTATCAAATATTTTGAAAAGAAATACCAGTCCTATACAAATATTATGAAGAATGTCAGGAATGATTAATAAAATATGTTCATTCATGAAATAAATCTTAATTGAAAGTAGGGAAGCCAATCTGGCCTATCAATGATAAAAGTTCCAAAATATTTTAAATCATAAGACACTGTCTCAAGGACTTTCCTGGTGGCTCAGGGGCTAAGAATTTGCCTGCCAATGCAGGGCACATGGGTTTGAGCCCTGGTCCGGGATGATCCCACATGCCACAGAGCAACTAAGCCCGTGTGCCACAACTACTGAAGCCTGCGCACCTAGAGCCCTCGCTCCGCAACACGAGAAGCCGGCACACCACAAGGAAGAGTAGCCCCCACTTGTTGCGACTAGAGAAAGCCCACACACAGCAATGAAGACCCAATGTAGCCATAAATAAATAAATAAATAAATTTACTAAAAAAAAAAGACACTGTCTCGAATGTTGCTAATATTTTACCAAAACCTTTATTATTTATGGCTGGAGTTTGCAAGTTTAGCCAGTTTAGAATTCTTAACTGAGCATTGAAAGTCTGAATAACAAAGTTTTATACAGCACTAACAAAACAAAAGCCAATCTGAGGCAGCCCAGGACCTTGTCTTATGGGACATTTCCTCAAAGATCGGATTTATCCCTCCTCTCCTTAAGGTCATCAGTTACACTAGTACAGTATTTATCAAGTAGGAGCAGAATATATTGCTAGGAAATCCAATCAGTTCAAGGATACCAAAACGAGGAAACAAAGAGATCTGGAACCCCAATTATGAGAGTTAGAAGAGTCTTAACTATCATGTACAGCTTTGGTACTCACATTTTACAAAGAGCTTAAGTGACTCATGTGAAATCACAAAAATAGCCAGGGACTAGATCCTCCTTTAATTGTCTATCTTCCAGCATCCCTGTAAGTAAACCAGCTTGAACTTGCTTGTCACCCTTTCTCCTCCATAGTCAAGTCTATGATTGTGATATAAGTACTGGCTTTATCAAATTCATTCCATACATATTAAAGCATGTTGCTTGCCATACATTGAGGCAGCACTAAAATGAGTGAGAAATTGCCATTGCCATCCAGAATTTCAGTTTAAGAGAAAAGATAAGACAATTGCAAATGCAAAAGTAGACCAAATATCAGGAAGAAAGTACAAGGTGCAAAGTTCAAAAAAGGAATGTGTTCACATCAGATGAAATGACTAAGAAAGGCTTGCAGGAAAGGGTAGTATGTAAGATACGACTTGAAACAATAAGTAGGATTTTGACAATAGAAAGTGAGGGAAGGACATCTCAAGAAGAGGGAAGACAGTGTGTCCAGTCTGACTAAAACATAGAGTTCAGTTGTTTAAGAGCTTTCTCTACCATGATATCAGTTTACAAACATTTCCCATGCCAGCCCACTGCACCTACTCCCATGGGTGCACCCAAAAGCATAGATAAAATAGGCTGCTTGCTATATACAACTCCTAGTAACCCCACTCCCTCTCTCACTTCCAAGAACATATATCAGAATGCAAATGAATGATAATGATCTTATAATAGATGACTTTCGATCTGCTTTAATTTTTAAAGAAAATAATTTGTTAACTTTAATAAAGTTTTTTGTCAAGAATTGCTTGCTACACACCCCATAATGGATGGCAATAAGTTAAGAACCACCAATGTGATGGAAAATAGTGGTGGAAAACATTGGTCAGAGCTATCCTCAGGTGGCCTCAAGTGCAAACCAAGGTATTTAAACTGTGAAGAGAAATGATTCTGGCTGCATTGGGGAAAATTACTCTGGAAGTGTGGAGAAAGAGATAGCACAGTTAGGAAGTTATTGCAAAAGTCCCAGTTAGTTAGAGGTAATAGAGGCCCAAATCAAGATAGTACCAGGAAAGGAGGATGGAAATAAGAAATGTGACAAATATAGAAGATAAGCTTTGTGACTGCACAGGTCTAAGTTATGACTTCTGTATCTCTGGAAGTCTCTAGTTCAATAAATATTTGTTGAATGGGTAAATAAATAAGATCTTGGTGGCAAGGCAGTATATTATAATGGTGGAGTCAGACTGCTTGGGTTCCAATCAAGCTCTTTACTTACTAGTTCAATAAACTTGGGCAAGTTACTTGACCTCTCTATGCCTCAGTCTTCCCATCTATAAAATGGGGCTAATAATAGTTTCTAGATCATAGTGTAGTTTTGAGGATTAAATGAGGTTAATATGGAAAGTGCTTAGAAGAATGCATGATACATACCTGCTATATTAAAGTAGCTATTATTTTTATTAGTGAAACATTATATCTTTAACAGAACTTCAGAAGTGAGAAACGCAGTTTTGGGGGAAGAGTAATCAATAGTATTAAGGGTTTAGTTTGGTATTCCAGGAGAGATACCAGATAGGGTGGACTGGGGGCTTGAGAAAAAGGATGGGGCTAAACTTACCCAACAAGCCCCAGTCACACTAGCCCTGTCAGTTCCTCCAGTAGGTCAGGTTTTTTTCTCCTACCTCAGGATCTTTCCACTGCTGTTCCCTCAATCTCAAAGAGCACAGAGCCTGGACTCAACAAATATTTGTTCAATAGATAAATTTGGAACTCTTTTAAATGGAGATAAAAGTTAAATCCCTGAGAATGTATGACGCTGCCACGTAAGAAAATGTGAGGAAAGATGATATAAGGTGTGACTACAAAAAAGATGAGCCAAGTAGGTCAGAAAGAGAAAAACAAATACCGTATGCTAACACATATAAGACAAAAAAAATCTAAGAAAAATCTAAGAAAAAAATTGGTTATGAAGAACCTAGGGGCAGGACAGGAATAAAGACGCAGACATAGAGGATGGACTTGAGGACACGGGGAGGGGCAAGGGTAAGCTGGGACGAAGTGAGAGAGTAGCACTGACATATATACACTATGAAATGTAAAACAGATAGCTAGTGGGAAGCAGCCGCATAGCACAGGGAGATCAGCTTGAGGCTTTGTGACCACGTAGAGTGGTGGGATAGGGAGGGTGGGAGGGAGATGCAAGAGGGAGGAGATATGGGGATATATGTATATGTATAGCTGATTCACTTTGTTATAAAGCAGAAACTAACACACCATTGTAAAGCAATTATACTCCAATAAAGCTGTTTAAAAAAAAAAGAAAAGATGAGCCAGCAAATACAAAGGACTACGCAGAGGTAACCAGGAGAGTTGGAGTGAAGTTTTAAGGAGATGGGTAACACCCTAAATGCTCAAAATTGAAAGAATCACTGGATTTGGGAATAATTCTGGGAAAGAACACTGAGAAAGTAATTTTCCATGAAGTTGGGAGGAGCATGGGGCAAAGATCAGATTGTTAAGGAAAAAATAAATCAACTAAAACAAACTAATTTACCAAATGTTTGATAAGGAGGAGAAGCAGGGTCCAAGAAAGGTGATTTTAGGGACAAACCCTGTTTTTAGGGTTTCTCTGGTAATAGGAGAGTAAGGAAGCAGATGGAGAGGCAAACAACTAAGGTACAAACGGAATGAAAATATAAGGCTAGATCCTGAAGACACTGTGCATCGTTATTTGTACAGGTATATAACGTCCACAGTACTTTTCGCACTTTTCGTCCCCCAGCTCTCTGATGATACATCCTCTAATTCAGTGATTCACACTTGAGGTCCCTAGACTGGCAGCATCAAGCATCACAGGGAACTTGTTAGACATGCACATTCTTGGGTCCCACACCAGATCTACCTAATTCAGGCGAAGCTCAGCAAAGTGTTTTAACAAGTCCTCCAGAGGATTCTGATCATCTCCAAGTTCCCACAACCATCATACTCGGGACGGAACTACCAAGACCACTGCAAGGAAGGCGGCCGCAGTCGGAGGGCCGAACTTCCTTCCGACCCCTATCTGGCTTTTCCTCGCTCCTAAGAGGGGCAGTGCACAACCCCACCCAGCCAGCACCGCAGAGCAATGTTGCCCCGCTTCGGACTTAGCCTGAGCAAGTGCTGCCAAGCCCAGCCGCAGTAGAGACCATGTATGGACCCCTTAGCAAACTCGGGCTCCGCCCACGAAGGGCCCGGGCGCCCCCAGCCCTCGGGCTTCGACTTCCGGCGCTACTGGGGCGTGGGGGGTGGGGGGGGCTCGGTGGGGAAGGGACTCAGGCCGGACGTGTCCAACTTCCTCGACACCGGCAGGGGTGGGGGGGGGTATTCGTTCTCTTAACCCCTCCATGTGCTAACTAAGAGGCCGGAGGACACGGCGATGGAAGAAAGATGGGCTAGTCTAGGCTAAGTGTCCGGGAAATCTGGAATCCAACAGAGGAATAAAGAACCTTTGAAAAACCTCTTCGCTTCCTTTCCCTCCTTTCCCACCCCACGCCCCGAAGCCGCCATCAGGGAGGGGCGAGCAGAGCACCGGAGGAAGAAATCTCGCGATAGGAGACCGGCCGGGGCGGGGGTGGCACCTCCTCCCTCCTCCTCCCCTCCTCTCGTTAGTTCCGGTCGCAGAGGAGACACCGCCGCAGTTGCCGCCACCTCCGGGATTTCTGGCTCTTTTCTCTTCGCCTTAAATTCGGTGAGGCGCAGGGCCCGCTCGTCTCGCGCTGAGGTTGCGGCCCGTAGTCGCTGGGCGGAGGATGAGGGAGGCGGCAGGTCCTGTGCGGCCCGGCTTGGATGGGCCCGGGCGGAGGCCGCCGCATGAGGCCGGATCAGATCCGGCGCCGGGATTCAGAGGTCGGGGCCGCTGCTTCAGCAGGGAGGCCGAGGGGCGGGTGCCCAGGCCGGAACGTGGGGCCCGAGTGTGCCCCGCGGCGCCACAGGCGGAGGCAGTGGGCTGGGCAGGTCCCCCTGCGGCCCTGCCCGGCCTGGGTAACAAAGGGCCGTGGCCTCTGTTGGGTAATGTACGCATGGGGGGTTTCGGCAGGCGGGGCGGAGGAGCCGCCACCACCACTGCGGCCGCCTCCGCCGCCGCTGCTTTCCCGGGAGGGAGGGCGGATGTACGGGGCGGCTGGGCCCCAGGCGCGAAGCGCCTCGGCGCCTGTGGTCCGTTCGCGGCAGCGGCCGTCACCGCCAAGAACGGGGTCAGTAGAGACGGGGCTGAGGGCGAGGAGCAGCCCCTCCGGCTCCCCGCCGTGCCCAAGGGGGTCCTGGGCGGGAGGCACGGGAAGGGTTGGATGGGGAGACACGTGCCCAGGGAGGCGGCTTGTATTGTAAGGTATGGGACGGAGGAGGCTAGGCCGGCTCTCAGCCCCTTTCTCAGGCTGGAGTGGTGCAAGCGCACACTGCGGTCACGGGCACGATTTCAGAGTAGGGTAGTGCTCGTCATAACCAGGCCCCTCGATGAAGGGATTCGCCCTCTGATAGCGTCTTTAAATTGACTTGCATATTTTGGATACCTCCAGACTGTGGTGGTCATCTCTGTTAGTCCTCTGTGGTGCTCAGAGTGGTGGAAGATGTAGGCGAATTTAAAGAGGAAGAGACTAACTCTGTTTATGGTGGGTGATTTGCCACTAGTCGCTGTGGCGCTGAGAAGTCATTTAAAAGTGTGCTTCACATTTCATCTTCAAAGGGCAAAGGTAATTCTGTGTGCCTGCCCCAGGTCTCTTGCTAGGCTGGAAGTGTATGTTCTATGTGGTTTACACGTGACTAGGCCAGGGTTTGATACTTTGTTTTTAAAATGGATGTTATGGCACTGATGTTTTAAGGCCTTATTTTTCCCCCTCTAGGGTGTCTTTTATGAATAATCAAAAGCAGCAAAAGCCAACGCTATCAGGCCAGCGTTTTAAAACCAGAAAAAGAGGTAAATATTTATATTTTAATAATATCTCTCTTCAGACCTCCAAAGTAACTTTTATGTCTTGGTTCCTCTGGCACGCTGTTGCTTAGCATTAAAACCTAAAGAGAAAGTACCGAAAAAAAAAAAAAAAAAAAAAAAAAGAGAAAGTACCGAAAGGAACTTGAGTTTCTAGTTGACTGCCATTTCAGATATACCCTTAATATTTCTACTACCTTTAAGACTTTTGGTATCAACATATATGTATCTAAGCAGGCTAGTGAATGATGTTTTTGTTGTGCAGATAAAGTGCCTCTACAAAAAGAAAGTATGGGCTGCATTTTCACTCGCTAAATTTCATTTAAGGAAACTTCTGCTTGAGGGAAAATGTTAATTTATGAAAGGAGAGCTCCTAATGTGACTACTAGTTTCACCCAAACTTTGTGAACATCTGTGGGAGAAAAATCAGACTTTAACCCATGGAAGTTAATTATGGAACAGAGTTCACGTTGCAGTGTCTTTTGAAACTATTCCCTCACAGACTTAGTAAGAAAACTACGAGAATTATATTAACTACTTGTGTGTATTATCAGGTACTTCGATGAATATTGAATTCTGTAGCAAGGCACTGCACTAGTGACACACAGTTAAATGAGATGTGGTCTCAGATATATTTTGTATTGGGTTTAATATTTTACCCCTACACTTTTCAGTGTTGTTGCTCAAAAGCACATATTGACCTTATTTTACAGGAAACTTGTAGGAAATAGAGAACTGGGTAGGCTACTCTTTATAAATTGTGTTTTTCTATCCTGAGTGGCAGACACTTTGAAATATATATTACAGAATCTTTTATGATTTCTGATTGTAGCCTGCCCCCTTACAGTAGGGAGACCAAAGAGTAAGTGGATTCTAGTCTTTGCAGATTCATTTAGATTTAAGCCAGCAAATTTTCTCAAGAGGAGGCATAGAAGTTGGGAGCCAGAGCAATTCTGCAGTAATGGGAAAACTCTGTATCCTCAAGTTATGTGGATTACTGATACCGCCTTTGTGTAAATATAGTATCAAGTACTTTTATTATTGTTGTTAGTACCAGGAAGACATGTCACTTCCCCGGTTCCAGATTGCGATCACTCATGGCCTCCTAGTTCTTGAGGATTGGGTCCTGGGTATGGTGAACAACCATCCCAATTTGCCTGGGACTGAATACAGTTCCCAGGACACAGATCCTTTCAGTGCTAAAAAAAGAAGAAAGTCCGAAAGTCCTAGGCAAACAGGGCAGAGTTGGTCACCCTAGCGCTGTGTAGAAATTAAGATATCATCTAACCTAGATAGGGAAATCAAACCCTACCCTGGAGTGTGTGATGGCAGCACAGTAAAGGCACTCTCTAGAGTGCTTTATATTTTATTTATGTCATTTAATACTCACAACTTTATGAGAGAGGTCCTACTCTTAATCATCATTTTACCATAGGGAAATTCAAACATGAAGAATGGGGCCAGTTGCTTAAAGTCAGACAGTTAAGTGGTGATCTCGATTTGAATCATGCAGTTTGAATCCAGAGCCCTTACTCAGAACTGCTACATGACATGTATTGGACACTCAGTAAATGTACTTTCTAAAGATTACCTTAGTAAGTATTAAATGAGTGATTTTTTTTTTTTAAGTAGAAAGTGTTATGGGCACTTTTAAAGAAAATCAAGAGCTCCCTTTTACTCAGGAATGAAGTTTACCTGAGGTATAGAAGATATCCTAAATTTCAGAAAAGCTCAGAAGTAATGGAAGAGCATTCCAGGTGGAAATTGTAACCTGGCAGTAGGAACACACCAGCTCATTTAGCTCACTTAGGAGACTTGTGTGAAAAAATAGTGGGAGAAAAGCCACACAGTTCTTATGATAGTCCTGCCTTGCACTTGTAGAGGTGCAACTTGCAAAGCATGTGTGTTTAGTCTCCTGTTGTGTTTTCTTGTGTTGCAGGTCTTGGGTAATCTAGGTAGTGTTTGTTATTTCCAGCTATTGAAATAAATGAGATTGTGATGAATGTGGTTAACTTATTCAGTAGTTACAGCTTCATAAGGTTGTGGTTTCATGGTATTTTACTAAACCTTTTAAAACTAAATGTTTTGGGGTTTTCCCCCAGATGAAAAAGAGAGGTTTGACCCTACTCAGTTTCAAGACTGCATTATTCAAGGCTTAACTGAAACTGGTACTGATTTGGAAGCAGTAGCAAAGTTTCTTGATGCTTCTGGAGCAAAACTTGATTACCGCCGATATGCAGAAACACTCTTTGACATTCTGGTGGCTGGTGGAATGCTGGGTAAGTGTCTGGGTCTTGTGGGAAGTGTGTTGTATGGGAATTATGTAGAATCCAGAATATGAACTATTTGACAAACCTATCAAATCAGGGTGGCTTTTTTTTTTTTTTACCCCCTTAGGATTTTCCCTTTTTTCTTCTCAAATTATAGTAAATTTGCCAATTGCCTTGCTCTGTCTAGCTTTATATTTGAAATCCATTACAGAACCATAACATTTGAGGAAGACTTGTCTGACATATAAGTCCCAACAATGTCTTCCATCAGTGATTTTTCCAACTTGTGTTTGTACACTCTCAGTTAATGAAGAAATTCCTATCTCTTGTTCTGTCTTTATCAAATACTTTATAAATTTAACCCTCGTATCCAAGGGTTCCGCATCCATGGATTCAGCCAACTGTGGATCAAAAATATTCCCCGGAGTGGTGGGGAGGGATTGTCCAGAATGTTCCAAAAAGCAAAACTTGCATTTCCCATACTCCAGTAACTATGTAGCATTTACATTGTATTCTGTTTTATAAGTAACCTAGAGACTGTTTAAAGTATACATAAGAATATGTGTAGGTTATATGTAAATACTCTGCCCTTTCATATAAGGGACTTGAGCATCTGCAGATTCTGGTATCCACGACGGTCCTGGAACCAATTCAGGACAGCTCTGTACCTGAAGACTCTAATCCTGTACTCTTCTATGTATTAGCCACTAGCCACTTGTGGCTATCAATCACTTAGAATGTGGCTAGTACAAATTCAGAGGTACTGAAAATGTAAAATACACATTGGAGTTTAAAGACAATGCTAAAAAGAATGTAAGATATCTCTAATATTTTGAATACTGAAATGTTAAAATCAATATTTTTGATGTGTTGGGTTAAAGTATATCAAAATAATTTCACCTTTTATTTTTTTAAAATTAATTTATTTATTTTTGGCTGTGTTGGGTCTTTCTTGCTGTGCGCGGGCTTTCTCTAGTTGCGGCGAGCAGGGGCTGCTCTTCGTTGTGGTGCGCAGGCTTCTTATTGCGGTGGCTTCTCTTATTGCAGAGCACTGGCTCTAGGCACGTGGGCTTCAGTAGTTGTGGCTCAGGGGCTCAGTAGTTGTGGCTTGCGGGCTCAGTAGTTGTGGCACATGGGCTTAGTTGGTCTGTGGCATGTGGGATCTTCCCAGCCGAGGGCTTGAACCTATGTCCCCTGCATTGGTAGGCGGATTCTTAACCTCTGCGCCACCAGGGAAGCCCCTCACCTTTTATTTTTAATATGGCTACTAGAAGATTCAAAGTTACATTATGTGCTCACATTATATTTCTACCCATAGCCTTGCTGATTTACTCCTGCCTCCACCCTGACGGCTCAGACTATCTTAATAGAATGTGCTACTTAGTTATATATTTTCAAAGGATACTGGTAATTTCATTTCCATGGCTCTTTAAAGTACTCCAAAATGTTTTCACAGTAAGTGTATTGAACCTTGGCCAAGCTGATAGAATCAGAACTCTATTTGTATACATGCAGGATGGAGGCTTAGAGAGGCTTCAGTAGCTTGCATGCGATCAAACAGTTGCTCAGTGGTGGAACGGGAACTTAAATGTTCATATGTTCTAATGCCTAGTCAGATGAGTATCTTTTTTATTGTAGTATCATTTGTAGTAAGAAATGGGAAACATACCTATTTTCTATTCATAATACTGCTATCAATAAGCCGCTTTTTAAAATGCTTTTTAAAGGATCATTTTTAATAAGGAGATTTTCAAACATATCCTGGAGAGAATAGTGTAATAAACTAAGGATCTGCTACCCAACTTCAGCAATTTTTAACGATCTTACTTCATCTATTACCCCACCAACTTCATCTCCCCTCCCCTGTATTTTCAAGTGTATGTCAGGGCTTCCCTGGTGGCGCAGTGGTTGAGAGTCAGCCTGCCGATGCGGGGGACACGGGTTCGTTCCCCGGTCCGGGAGGATCCTGCGTGCCACGGAGCAGCTGGGCCTGTGGGCCATGGCCGCTGGGCCTGCGCGTCCGGAGCCTGTGCTGCACAGCGGGAGAGGCCACAGCAGTGAGAGGCCCACGTACCGCAAAAACAAAAACAAACAAACAAAAAATAAAGTGTATGTCAGACATCATTTTATCCATAAATACTTACAAATGTATCTAAAAGATAAAGTCTCTAACTTGCAGGTTTTTATAGCCCAGCCTCTTTGGAAGTTTATGAAAGGTTTTCTGTATGGAAAGTCAGAACCAACTCTGAACATCTCTACTTGAGTGACAGATTTGACACTGCTGAATTAATGCAGTGAGTGAGTTTCATTGGGTTGCTGAAGAGGGTTATTTTATTTATTCCAGTAAATTGTTTTCACTTTGTTCACACGTATTGAACCAACCAGCCATGTTCCTACTGAGAAATTGACTTGCTTTCAAATCATCTTAGAATTTTTATCAGTTTATTTTATAATGAGAATCCTTACAGAAAATAAGATTGACTAGTATATACAGATGTTGAACTATAATGTTGTACACCTGAAACATAAAAATAAAAAGTTAAGTTAAAGTTTAAAAGAAAGTAAGATTGAAATAATTACTAATTTTAAATGAAGGTCATTGCAAATTTTTTGTAAAATATACCTTAGCCCCAGGTGGTACACTGGCAGATGACATGATGCGTACAGATGTCTGTGTGTTCGCAGCACAAGAAGACCTAGAGACCATGCAAGCATTTGCTCAGGTAAATTAAACTTTACATAATTATTTCAGTTAGCTGTTATCCATCTAACTAATGTTTAAGGAATAGTCTGCTTTTAAGAGATTGCTGGTAGCAGGTTGAAGGAATCTGAGCTGAAGGTTTAGAGGTGTTCTGGGTGTGCAGTATGATGGTTTAGGAACTTAAAAATGTGCTGAGGAAAACGAAATAGAAAAAAATTGAATCAGCTCTCCTTTTCCTATTTGTCCCTCTAAAATTAATCAATTTTTTAGGGAAAAAAGTCAAGCTGAAAAAGGAAAATCAGTTCCCTGTCGTGATTTTCATCACTAAATTATTCTGCATATAGCTTTTTAAAGGTGAATGAGTTATAGGCAGATTAGCTTCTTTACCAGTCACAGTCTCGTTTGAAAGTTGCATACATAGTTATGCTTGTGTTACTGTAAGCAAAGAATTAAAATGCATCTAACCTAGGGATTGTTGTCTATGTCATTAGGAAAGTAGAACTATATTTTATGATCCTATTCTGTTAATATCCTACAAATGGGTAAATGACTTGTATTTGAGCAATACTTAGTCCATGCTTTGATATTTGGCACTAAAATCTATTGCCGGGTGGCGGTTAAAGTGTTCACAGTATTGGTATATTGTAGATTTGGGAATTGACAGACTTCCCAAGCTGGTTTAAACATCTGATGAAAGGTTCACCTTCTTTGCTATTCTGGAGATACTGTGGAGAGGTCTTAGTTGCCCTGACTTAGACCTTTTGGGAATCTGACATTTTTACATATGAGGTTATCATTCAGTTCCTTTACTATTCTTACAGGTTTTTAACAAGTTAATCAGGCGCTACAAATACCTGGAGAAGGGTTTTGAAGATGAAGTTAAAAAGGTATGAGCAGCAACATGCTTTGTGGAAAACAAAAGGTTGGGGTCAAAGAAGGGAATGTTAAATCCTAATTCTGCCACGGATTTGAGATAATTTTAGATATTTAGGTAGGCTGTCTTTGAAATGAAGTTTGGGGGTATATCATTTTGTAATTTGCTGTACACTGTTTCTTAGCTCTGTATCCAAACAAGTGGCAAAGGGGTTAAAATCCAAGTGGGGTTTGTTTAGAAGACCGAGAGTAGCAGATCAGAGCTAAACACATTGACGAAGGGAAATTTAACATACTTGCTCTCTGAGTCTTAGATAGTCTACATATAAGTGCACAGAAAATTTGGTAAGGTTAATAGTATCATTTAATGAATATGAGACACTGTCTTAATCATTAACTCATTTAATATTCTCAAAAGTCCTGTGGAACAAGTTTTATTATCCACATTTACATATGAGAAGACTGAGACAGAGGTTAAGTATCTTGCCCAAGGTCACTCAGCTAGTGAGTATTATAACCAAGATATAAACTTGTATGGTTAGGCCCCAGAGCCCACAATTTTAACCAATGTAATATGCTTTACTGCTTCTATTTATATAATGCATTTGCTCTTTTAACCGTTAACTGTTTACTTTTATAGCTGCTGCTGTTCTTAAAGGGTTTTTCAGAGTCGGAGAGGAACAAGCTGGCTATGTTGACTGGTGTTCTTCTGGCTAATGGAACACTGAACGCATCCATTCTTAATAGCCTTTATAATGAGAATTTGGTTAAAGAAGGTAATCAACCTTTAGTAAAGGATGATCTTTAGTTGGCTGAGGGTGGGGTAGATAAGAGCCTGAAAGATGAACTGATACAAAAGTTAAGATACAGTTTATGTAGATTTGACTTGTGTGATAGTCTTAGTTTTTTAACTAGTATCCTTAAATTTAATTGGTTCATTTCAGCTCATTAATGTATACCTTTGGCATTTAGGCTTAACAACTGTCTATAGACATACAGCAAGTATCCAAGGTCTAGATAAAATGTGACTGATTGTAAAGTAGAAATAGAAATGCTGTGGAAACCCAGAGAGAGATTAATCCCAACTGGGAAACTTGGGAACATCTTGAAAAGAGAAAATGGGGAAAATGGCAAGCCGAAAAAGAAAATAAGTTCCCCTTTGTGATTTCCATAGTTAAATTATTATGTACAGTAATTTAAAAGCTAACTTTTTTTATTGCTTAGAGTACTGAGTTATTTACATGCCTTATTTTTATTCTCACAACAACCCTGTCAAGTGTTAAGAATTGTTACTCTCATTTTACATATCAGAAAACAGTTTAACTTGACTAACAGTACACAACTAGCAAATGGTAGAGTAGAGAAATGGGAGTAGAATGGTAAGCAGTGGCAGAGGGAAGTTCAGGGGTCAGCTTGGGGATAAAGTGAATAATCCTGTGTGGTGGAACCTCATAGGGAGGAAATGGGAGATAGTCATTGAAATCCAGGAAGGTACTTCTGTTAAGTAAGCTCTGTTTTTCTACAGGGGTTTCAGCAGCTTTTGCTGTAAAGCTCTTTAAATCATGGATAAATGAAAAAGATATCCATGCAGTAGCTGCAAGTCTTCGGAAAGTGAGCATGGATAACAGACTGATGGTTTGTAACTTTTCATTCTTCACAGTCTTGAAAGCTTAATAGGCAACTTTCCCATTTTTAATCTGTGAAAAGAGGAAAAATGTTTTTCTTAATCTGATTTGAAGACCATTTAACCAGATTAAATTCTCTTTTCAGGAACTTTTTCCTGCCAATAAACAAAGCGTTGAACACTTCACAAAGTATTTTACTGAGGCAGGCTTGAAAGAGCTTTCAGAGTATGTTCGGAACCAGCAAACCATAGGAGCTCGTAAGGAGCTCCAGAAAGAACTTCAAGAACAGATGTCCCGTGGTGATCCATTTAAGGATGTGAGATATTCTTATTTAAACTATCTGGCTAAGAAAATTTTTACTCATTTCAGAAACTTTAAAGTATTTCACCAGTGAGTTTTAGTAATAGCCATAGAATGTTATGCTGGGGCTTTGCCTCAATCTTTTTCATATTCATTGCCTTATGGGTACCCAGAAATCATAACACTTGGGGATTTTTGTAAGGTGCAAGCCAACAGACAGACCTTCTGTTTCCATCTTGGTCTTTTCCTAGGTAGTTTGCCTATGTGTAATACAGGGTTTGAACTAGAAGTCCATACCTTCTTGTTCTAAAAGTTCTATGATTATATATGGTCTCCTGGTCATTGCTAGTGGCATGGAAAGGTGTTTATGCTTTTGTGAAAGGTCTAAGTTTCATGTGTGTAGTATCTACATATCAAACTTATTTCTGTACTAAATTTGGATTCTTTTGCAGATAATTTTGTATGTCAAGGAGGAGATGAAAAAAAACAACATCCCAGAACCAGTTGTCATCGGAATAGTATGGTCCAGTGTAATGAGCACTGTGGAGTGGAACAAAAAAGAGGAGCTTGTAGCAGAGCAAGCCATCAAGCACTTGAAGGTATTAGAACTGTGCCTTGGTAAAACATTATTCTTGTAAGTGGGGGTAACTGAACTGTCAGTGTACTTTTCTAAAAGGATTTATCACATCCTGTGCTTCCTGGGGATAAACCACCGGTAAGTAGACAAATAACATACTAACTATTGATGATAACCTTTTAAAAAGTCTGATTTGGGCTTTCTTTGGCTCACAGGTTAAAAACAAATACATGTTTAAAAGTAGATTGAACCTGTAATTTGGTCTTTGTTTTTGAGAGAATATTGGAAAACAGGAGGATTCTTTTTTTTTCCCTTTAAAATATTAACATTGTATTCACAATTATCTGGAATCCTTGGTGTAGTATTGCTTTTTTGATTTAAATGCTTAATTTTTCTGCTTTACTCTTTTTTTTAACTTCCACTAAATAGAATATAATCCACAGTGATTATAAAAGATGAATTATGTCTTAGGAATTTATAATAGATGGCCATTGTACTAAATGACTAAATCTTTTCTCCCTTCCCTTTAAAAGCAATACAGCCCTCTACTTGCTGCCTTTACAACTCAAGGTCAGTCTGAATTGACTCTGTTACTGAAGATTCAGGAGTATTGCTATGACAACATTCATTTCATGAAAGCCTTCCAGAAAATAGTGGTGCTTTTTTATAAAGGTAATTTAAATTTTGAATTTTGTGAATACATTTGACAAATATACTAGGAAACTCAAAATAATTCTAATGAGTAGTTCTCTGAACGTCAGCACCCTAAAATATTTTACTCTAATCACAGGACTGAGTTGTCTCTGATTTAATTAGTTACTTTTGAGTGCATTATCTTTAAAACATCTCTGAAGCTTATTAACAAGTTAAAATCTAAAGCCTTCTTGATGAGGCCTCAAACTTTGCCTCCTATATTCCCCCAGTCCTCTTCCCCAAACAGATGATTTTTTTGGTTCCCATATTTTAAACTTAGAGGTCTCCCTGCATCCCTGCATCCCCAGGTTTAGTTTTGTTTTGTTTTTTAAAGGATAGGGTAATGAACTCCAAGTATGCTGTGCTTCAGTGATTATCAACTTGTGGTTATCTATCAATCAAATATCCCTGATCATTTATCACAAGATTTTTCAACCTTGGTACTACTATTTTGGGCCAGATAACTATTTTGTAGGTGACTGTCCTATGCACTGTAGAGTGTGTAACAGCATCCCTGGCATCAGCCCAATAGGTGCCAGTAGCACCTCTCCCCAGTGTAACCAAGAATGTCTGTAAACATTGTCCGATGTCCCCAAGGGATAAAACTGCCTTCAGTTGAAAGAATCACTGGTTTAATAAGGTTGATTTCCTGTTTGTAGGTTCATACATTGGCCACAAGTTGATAAAAAGTTTCTTAATATAGTGTTCTCATTTCATCTTTTCTACTTTAAATTTTAATTCATTGAAGAAACCAGTTAAGAGAGAGTTCTGAATACAGATTTATTTTGTAAGCAACCAAAATACTTGCTTTTCAGTGAGATCGTTTTTGCCACGAAGGCGTTTGCACCTTAGGGCAGGGGGTCCCCACCCCTCCAGGCCTGTGGTCTGCGGCCCATCAGGAGCCGGGCCGCACAGCAGGAGGTGAGCAGCGGGCGAGCGAGCGAAGCTTCATCTGCCGCCCCCATCGCTCGCGTGACCGCCTGAGCCATATCTCCCACCCCCCATCCCCCATGGAAAAATCTGTCTTCCACGAAACCGGTCCCTGGTGCCAGAAAGGTTGAGGACCGCTGCCTTAGGGGGTTTCTAACTCTGCCTTAGTTAGAGAAGTACCATATGAAAACTCCACGAATGTAAAGGTTGCTCTCTTCTTTATAGCTGAAGTTCTGAGTGAAGAACCCATTCTGAAGTGGTATAAAGATGCACATGTTGCCAAGGGGAAAAGTGTCTTCCTTGAGCAAATGAAAAAGTTTGTAGAGTGGCTCAAAAATGCTGAAGAAGGTAAGTCTTTTCATTTGAGCAGCTTTTTGTTTTTTGTTTTTTGTTTTTGGTAAAGCCTGAGAACTTACTTTAATGTGACCAAGAGTATGTCCATACATGTTGCCTCCTTTCATTCAGGTGCCATTTTGTACCTGAGTACAGATTTTTGTTCATTTATGACAGACCTGCAAAAACTTACTACTTTAAAGTAGATGAGGAAAACTAGACTTCAGGTATTTTGATGGCTTGGCCATAAAACTATCATTCTTAGGAAATTAGAAAATTTTAAGAATAGTTAATATTTATGAATTTTGAGGTTTACAAATAAATACATTTAATATCCCCCTCATATGAGTAGAGAATTATTAATAAAATTCCTTTAAGTTATAAACAGAAGTTTTGCTTTCTGATACCATGTAATGCTTGACTGCACTTTTCCCCCTTTCTAGAATCTGAGTCTGAAGCTGAAGAAGGTGACTGAATTTGAAACTACACCCTCAGTAAAGCAAACAGGAATTGTAGATAAAATGTCATGTCTCATGTGTCCTGGTTCTTACATCTTCCTACCTCCCTATATCAAGCATGATATAAGGGCTTTCATGGCAAATTTTATTTTAACTGTTTCTATGGTTACTGGAAATGTTGGATTTAGTTTCTAAAACCATGTTTTAAGTAGCTACAGGAGCTATAGATTTGAATCTAATGTTGCATTAGTCTTTTCAGTTATCTTCTACCTCCTGTATTTTCTACTGTAATAATGTAATTTAAGGCCTTCCACAATGAACAGTTCACTTTTTCCCTGGGTTTTCTATATAAACAGTTTTCAAGATATGATTTGGTTAAAAATAATTTGTTATAAAAATTCTGTTTGCAAATTAAACTGTAAAAGTATCCAGAGTCTCAGAAGGCAGTGATTTGTGTGATAATTTGGTATGCCCAAAGCCCTGTTCATCAATGAAAATCTCATGTACAATAATTAGATTCATTAACGTGAATCTTGAGTATTTGGACCACTGCTTGCATGTTGATATTTTCTTGCATTTTTAACCCCAGATGTACTTGAGCTCAATGGTTTGCTCTCTGATCTTCATTCCTTAAAATGAAGCCATGGAGAACAAACTTGAAAGTGAGGTGTTTGGGAAATTGTATGTGGCGGTGGTGGGAAGAAAAAAGTTGAGCTTTTACCCATTGAGAAACCTCTGCATTCAGTTTGCTTCTTTCTAGACAAAACACATGAATATTCTTTTCATACCGCCATTTTCAAATATACCTTGGAAAAGCCTTGTCATTTAAAGTATTTTACAGTTGTCATACACTTAGATTGGTAAGAAAGGACTCATAAAACAGTATAGGTAAAGCAAATGACTGTACTAAACCCAGAAAATTGTTTAAAGAAAAGTGGTTAGCATGTTCTAATTGGGATTCTAAATATAACTCATATTTCCTGTTGGCTTAGAGTATTTGTTGCAAAGAATGAAGTGCAGTGATAATGATTATCCTACTTGGTCATACTGGGCCAGCTTCATTCTCTTCACAGATTCATATATGACTCAAGCATCTGCCTATTAATTTACCCCAGTTGCCAATATTTGAAATTGCCATGAGCCAAATATCTCTTCTGTACAGTTGATCCATTTATTTTAATGGCTGCCTTTTAATTTCCATCTTAATTTTCTTGCTACCCGTCTTTATATGTAGTCATTAGAAAACAAAATGTGGCCACACTTTTTGGTGGAAAGATTTCATGTTAAAAGTGAACATTTTGAAAGCTTTTTTGATTGGTGAAAGAAATGAGCTTGGAATAATGCCGCCAGAGACTGAGTGGGAATTGCCCCTTTCAGAGGTGCCATTCTTAGGAGCTAAAAATTAGGTGTTTAAAAGTTTATCTTGAGGGAATAACATGTAATATTGTTTGAAATAAAGGTATAATAACCTTATGAAGAAGAGCATTAGTTATAACTGATACCGTTGTGAAGGGGGTGAAATTGTTAAATGAATGACGTTGATAAAGCTTTCATGCGCAGACAAAATGTATTCATTAGGTTTCTACATAGTGATCTGCTTTTACTTTGTAATTTGTAGTCCTTAAAAGACTTTTTTTAAAAAATAAAGTCCATCCTTACACTTAGGTTTATATAGGTTAATCTTTTTAATTTTTAATTTTTTTGTAATTTCCATGTTAATGCCTACTGGTAACTGTATGTTATGCATTCAGACATCTCTACTATGTAAGCATTAAATAATTGCTCTTTTCATCCTTATGACCCCCAAACTGTAAACACCTACACAGAATTCTGAGGTAGCAGAAACTACGTTAACGTTTCTACAACCAGATCATTGCATGTTACTGCAGTACAGAGTGCACCTTACTATACACTGTGTATAGTGAAAGTGTATAGTCTTCCAGAACTACATTATGATCTCTGATCACAGTTTTTTCCTTCATGGCAAAGTAGTGTTTACTTACTACAATATTATAGTAAATGGATAAAGTCACCTGTGACAGTATAGTGTAAAGAAAGGGAATGCTTTCTAAGAAGACTTCGCAGATTTTCATTTTGAATTTTAAGTGGCAATTTTGAATTTCAGCTGCCAGTGCCAACCTCAAACCTGTAATTCTTAATATAGTTGTTAAGACTGTACTTGTAATTATGATCAGATAAATGTTAATTGATTTTCCTAACTTGGTGTCAGTTTCTAAGGATAAGTCTCCTCTTAGATGCCATAATTAAATGTGTTTAGAGCTGATGATAAATTTCTTAATCTTAATTATTCTGGGAGTATTGTCCTAGAGACATTATGTTCTTATGAAAATTCCAAATACCAAAAATGCCACAGGGTATTTTGACATAGCATAGTGATGGTGGGGAGAAGAAATGCATGTGACTGAGAGATTGACTTCTAATTCAGTGTTTCTTAAAGCTTTTTTTCATCAACCCCAGCCCCAAAGCCTTTTAACCTTTTTTTTTTTTTTTTAATAGTGCCCCAGTGAATTTTTTTGGCCACGCCACACAGCTTGTGGGATCTCGGTTCCCCAACCAGGGATTGAACCACAGCCCTTGGCAGTGAAAGCGTGGAGTCCTAACCACTGGACCACCAGGGAATTCTCCCCAATTTTAAAATCATAGATATGCTGTATATATATTATATCTGCTTTATACATGAAAAGAGTAAGGGGTTTTTTTTGGTCCTACTTGGGGGTGACACCACCCCCATTTGAGAATGCAGATCCTAATATATCTTTTTTTAAAGGAGAGGGGACCTAGTGATAGACATTTGCATTGGCGGATGTATCTTTATGTGTGTCCAAATCTTGAAGCAGTATTTTTTTCTGCCAGGGTCACTAGGAAATAGAAGAACTTTGTTTTCTGCCAGTCACCATCTTATAACAGCTGTGCTTTATACCCTTCCCACCACAGGCATCAGACAAATCACTTCCCATTGGCTTTGGAGGTCTTGCCAGATTCTTACTTGACTTATAAATGT
This sequence comes from Mesoplodon bidens, assembly GCF_964165515.1. Classification (NCBI taxonomy): domain Eukaryota; kingdom Metazoa; phylum Chordata; class Mammalia; order Artiodactyla; family Ziphiidae; genus Mesoplodon; species Mesoplodon bidens. The sequence continues at coordinate 78,800,696 of NC_138165.1, forward strand.
ATCATAAGTAGAATCATTCAGGTTCCTTCTCATCTATAAAAATCAATTAAAATCCTAGGTGAATAATTTATTTTAATTAAAGTTGTTCATTATAACACATTGATAAATGGCATTGAAATTTTACTGATGAGTTGACTATCATATTCAAGTAGGCTGCTTGCAGGAACTGATAGAACTATTGGTTGATTTAAAATGTAACATAGATGCCAAAGTTCTAGTGTACATTATTACCTAGACTACTGAATTATCTTTGTAAAAATTTTCTCAGATGCTATTTACAGGTGCCATGTAAAATAGGCTACTGTGCATTTCTGTGAGAATTCTGGTAAACTGCCTTGCTATGATTTTTCATGTAAAGTATTAGTCCTCTAGTACTGATACAGGGTATGTCTATATTCACCAGCCTACTGAAACCTAGTGGTTTGAAATATTATTAAGAAATAAATTTTTAAGAAGACTTTATTTAAGTGGGATCTAGAAGATGTGATAAGTACTTTTGACTTCGAAATAATGTATTTATAATTGGCCTCTGTCTAAAAACTTGAATTGCAGTGGATTTGTACCTAAACACAATCTTATGCATAATTGTATGAAATTTGGTATGGATCAGAAAGGCTTCCAAACTCCTTTTCCTTCCCCACTTCTCTTCCTTCTATTTAACTATGGGCTATTAGCAGCCATTATCAAATCCAATCATTTTAATTTTCCAATGCACCTACAGTCCTTTTATCCTTACTCTAAGATTATCATTTCACCTCTTAATGAATTGAAAAAATGGTGAGGATACTTTACAAATTCACTCTATCACTGTCAATTTAGTAACTCTTAATAACTTTAGTTAAAGTAAAAGCTCAACTGCTTGTGCCTACTACAGTGCCGTAGAGGAGACGTGGCAACAAATCTGCTCAGTCCTTTGCTTTGTAGACTTTAACTAGAGGGGCCAATATCTTATAAAACTGATATGATTAGAATGGTTATGGTTGTATTACTGCAGGTCTGGGAACTATGCATTAAATGTGTGTAATGAATTTGGGGTGCTACAAAGTTATCAAATATAACTGAGCTGTTTCAGGGAATTCCCAGTCAGTGTAACCATTTTAAAATCGGATGAAAATAGTTTAAACCATTTTTTTAAGCTTGAAATCCTGAAGGCTGTGCTTCAAGTTGACTTAGAGGTAAACCTATTGGGGAAATAAGTGACCCACTTACAGACTGAAGCCTCTATTACTTCAGAAAGATGTTCTACATTTTCTGGCATCCTGAGAATAAAATATTATGTCTGTAAGTACACCTCATTTCCATTCTAGTTAGGACTAATGGATCCTCATGTGGCAAAAAGCTGAAGAATGGAGAAAACTGGGTAGCCGATAATCCAGATAGTTCTTGGCACTCTGAACAACCTCAAGTACAGCCATCCAAGCCAGTAATTATATTGCTGCGTTATTTCTTTGTGAAATTTGCTTCTTGTCTGTACCCTTGAAATTGAATAAAATTTCATGAGACTCCTTATTAATGTAAAGAGGAAAGCAATGACTTGCACTGGTGGTTGTATGCTAATAACCTTTGAGTGCTGGAGTTGGCCAACACTCAGTCCTTGTCCTGGTCCTTACTGTTTTGCCTTCGTGTTTAAAGTACCATCAAAAGGCCTGTGCCCTCAGAAAAAAAATTTTTTTCTCCAAACGTTTGCTTTTGTTTGGCTCGCATGTACTTCAAACTCCTATCCAAACACACACATATTCAAAAAATGCCAGTGTTTCACTTCGTAAAATGTAATGCCGTCTACCTTCTCCAGAAGGTTTCAAGTCCCTTCCCTTTCAGCCCTCACATCTAACAGATCAAATCCTGCCTGTTCCAATTATTGAAATCACTTCTCTCCAGTGCCATCACCTGAATTCGAGCCATCAACATCTATTAACAGCTAGAGTAGTCTTTAAATGCAAGTGTAGTTTGTTTTAAGGCGTTTGCCTTTGCCTGGAGGGCCCTGCAAAATTCTTTAACTGAATCTGCTCTCCCCTCATTCACCACTATATACCCAGTATCCGATATTTGTCAGGCAGTAAGCATTACGTTTTAGTTGAATAAGTGAAGTAATGAGAACAAATCCAGTGTTTCCTGGATTAGAAGTTGAAGGTATGAAAAACTGCACTGAGGGGGATGTTTACATGCAGAATGAAGGCTGTTCTGTGAATTACAAATATTTAAATATTTAGAAGCAACTTTCTTCAGACAAGATGAATCCGAGATTTCTGTTCGGTGGTTAGGGTTGCTATGACTGATGCGGCCAGGATGGGTTAGAGGCTGTCAGTCACCAGATGCATGCTGCTGGGTGCTCCGCCGAGTTTAGGGCTGTGGAGGAGGCAGGTACTGGAGGGTGAGGCGAGTGCAGCGCCAGGACGCTGGAGGTGCTAATAGCACACGGGAGAGGGTCCACTGCAAGGGCCACCGTCTAACATTCAGGTCCCACGAGGGAAGCTGCACCGAACAAAGTACGGTTTGCAAGCCCTCAACACCAAAACGGCGCATGCCTGCCTGAAACACAGTCTTGGAGGAAGATGTCTACGAGCTGTGCGATGGAGGCAAATGATAAAACTCCTGAGCCGCCTTTTCTGCATCTGTAAAATCAAATGATGCCCATCTCATGGAGCGGTTGAGGCGTTTGCAATGAAATAATCTATTTCAATAAAATAGAGGTGCTTGGTGCAGTACTTGTCACGTAATCACTCAGTGAATAGTGGCTATTATTTTTATTTGGCAAGGAAGGATCTGTTCATGGGGAACTAAGAGCCCTGGCAGGTTTCTTGTTTGATTTGAACTGGTAAAAGGTACGGGAAGTTCCAACACCCATCATCATCTTGCCTGCTTCGGCAATGTGTAGAAAGACCCATGATGACAACTGAAAGCCTCATGGCCTAGTAAGAATGGATGTCATGATTTGTAAGTGTGGTCAAGTATTCAGAGTAAATGTCCTCCCAAAACTTCATTCTCACCTTTTTAACTCTTAGATTCAACAATGTAAAAGTTAAAAAGCTACAAAGACAACAAGAGAGAAGAGTTAATGGCAGATGAAAAATAATCAGCTGTTGGAAGAAGGAAAGCAGATGACCTACTGGCTTGGTTTTCGCTCTCTGTTCTAAGCCCCTGTAGCACAGCAGAGAGCTAACAACAATGAGAAGTAGATTGATACTGCAGGGCCCAGGAAAGTCTCAGATGTTGGGACCACTAGTTTTTCTAAGGATGGGAGTAAGGACTGGAGCTGAAAATAGATGCACTTACTGGGCTCTGTAGAGAGGAGTACCCACCTTCTCTATCCCTTCCCCTTAACTTATGCCCCCAGCTCACTGCCCTTCCACAAGTTCAGCAGAAAATGGGTTACCATCTGGAGAAACGGGGGAGAAATGACAGGGGCTATGGACTGGTTGATACCAGACACAGATGAGAGTAAGCACCGTATTAAAATTCAGAACCAAAGAAGTTAATAAACTGGGCAGATCCCTACCACTATACCCCTGTGTGGCAGACGTATCATGGTCCCCAGTATTAATTCCCTGATTTTTTCTTAGAATCCCCAACTTTTAGCTGGACATGTCTGCTCAGAAAACATCTGCCAGCCTCCCTTGTAAGCAAGTGTGGCCATATGATTAAGCTACAGAGGATGCGATGGGCTCCTTCTAGTGCCCTTAGAGCAGGGGTCCCCAACCCCCAGGCCGTGGACCCCTACCGGTCCACGGCCTGTTAGCGACTGGGCCGCACAGCAGGAGGTGAGTGGTGGGCGAGCGAGTGAAGCTTCATCTGCCGCTCCCCGTTGCTCCCCACCGCTCCCCACTGCTTCATTACCGCCTGAACCAGACCCTCCCCACCCCCGCAAAAGTTGTCTTCCACGAAACCAGTTCCTGGTGCCAAAAAGGTTGGGGACCGTTGCCTGAGAGGAAGAGGCTATGTCTTTTTTCCTTCCCTATCTCCTTCCTGCTAGCTGGGAAATGGGCACAATGACTGGAGTTCAAACAGGATCCTTGGACCGTAAAGATGAACTATTTGTGGAGAATTGCAGAGCAACAAAATAGGAAGAGCCTGAGTTCTTGACACAAACAGCATTCCATCCCTGGACAACCTACACCTGGACTTCTTTCAGATAATAAAGAAATAAAATTTTCTTATTTCAATCATTTTTATTTTAGGTCCCCTAACACATGCAGATGAATGTAATCCTGAATGGTTATTTTAAAATATAAAGTGGGACTTCCCTGGTGGCACAGTGGTTAAGAATCTGCCTGCCAATGCAGGGGACACGGGTTCAAGCCCTGATCCAGCAAGATCCCACATGCCACGGAGCAACTAAGCCTGTGCACCACAACTACTGAGTCCGCATGCTGCAACTACTGAAGCCCACGCACCTAGAGCCCATGCTCTGCAATGAGAAGCCCACGCACCTCAAAGAAGAGTAGCCCCCGTTTGCTGCAACTAGAGAAAGCCCATGCACAGCAACGAAGACCCAATGCAGCCAAAAATTAAAATATATATATATATATATATATAAACATAATAGACTTGAGGAGAAAATCCAAATAGATCAATCGTCTCAGGAAAAGAAATCAAGTGGTAGTGTGTGAGAGATGATGAAGATATCATCTCTCAGCTCCAGACCCTTTCATCCCATGTGATGCTGGGGCTGGGACTCTGCCGACTACATTTCTTATATGTCATCTGGTTCCCAGTTAGGCTCTGCCTATAGGGGGTTCTAGAGGGAGACTGGAATGATGAAGAACTTGCTCCTTCCTGTTTGCTTCCTGTTCCTGTCAGTGTCACCACAGCAATGGCCCTCACCCTGGCAGTGGCACTTGGTTCCATTTTGCAGTATTCCCATATTACCAGAATCAGTCTTATTGTGGTCACTCAGAGATACCAGCACCAGCCAGTTGGCATTTTCCTCTCAAAGGTCTGCCCCCAGCTCTGTGAAGTTCATTCTCTGAGTCCAAGGCTCTAGTACCAGCCAGGTAAGGGCACCTCCCCAAGCTAAATCCCAGCTCTTTGGGCTCTCTTCTAAACCTTTAAATTATTTTAATAATCTGAACATCCTTCCTTTTTACCGCCAGCCATAGAGATGATTTCTACTTCCTGTAATTACTACCTCTGTGATACATTGGTATTCCCTCTTTGCCTTTTCAATTCTCTAGTTCTTGCTTTAAAATACTTTATATTAAATCTCTCTGTTAAAACTATTAGATTTTCTCTCGTCCCCTGGATGGAAAGAATTGGTACCAGGAGTGGTCCTAGAAAATTCTGAAAGAAGGGTATTTGGGATCTGGTTTGTACTTGAATATACTGCTGAGCTTTTTGTCAGTGGGAAACAGAAGTCGAGGAATCTACAGCATGGAATAGCATCCCAGTTAATCAAATTATTGATGAAGCACTTACAAATGAAGTGTTTGAGAGACCAAGTGCCTGCTGCATTTGGCGATTATTGCAATAATGATTACTACAAGGACTGTGGCTTGGAATGGCTGCATCTGAATGCATGAGACACCACAGAGGCCAGAAGGCAATGAGATCACACATTCAAGGTGCTAAAAAAAAACAACCAGAATGCCAACCAAAAATTCTATATCCAGCAAATTTATCCTTCAAAAATGAAGGAAAATTTGAGACATTCCCAGAAAAACAAAAACTGAGAAAATCTGTTACTAGAAGACCTGCTCTACCTACATGAAATACTAAAGGAGTCAGTCCTTTAGGCTGAAATGAAGACAGTGGGGACTTCCCCGGTGGTTCAGCAGCTAAGACTCTGCGTTCCCAATGCAGGGTGCCCAGGTTCGATCCCTGGTCAGGGAACTGGATCCCACATCCGCAACTAAAATTCCTGCATGTCACAACTGAGATCCCGAGTGCTGGAACTAAGACCCAGAGCAGCCAAATAGATAAATATTTTTTAGAAAAAGGACACTGGATAGTAACTCAAACTCACATAAAGAATGTTGGTAAATGTTACTACATAGGTAAATATAAAAGATAGTATAAATGTATTTTTTGTTTCTAATTCTTTTTTCTCTCCTGATGTATAATACAAGTACCATAAACCAATAATGATAAAACTGTGTTGATGAACTTCTGATGTCTAATGATGTAATCTGTATGACAGTAATAGCACAAAGAAGGCTAGAGAGAGCACAGCTACATAGGAGCAAACTTTTGCATAATATTGAGCTGGATTCCAAAAGGTAGTCCCCCACGAGGGAGCTGCCGAGAGCAGGTGTTCAAGGAAAACAAGAAGGAAGCTTCATGGGCTTTTATGACCTAGCATGACTTCTGCTATAGTCTATTATTTGAAGCAGTTACCAGTGCCAAAGAACATGTGAAGTGGGAGATACTGTGGTAGATATTTTTGGAAAAGTTCTGCCACACCTATCTTACAGAAATACTTGTATTTGCTAAGAGGGAAAAAAAGCAAGAGGTGCAATCTCATTTGTAAAGTTTAAAAATGTGTACAGATGCAAATGCATAAGAGAGAGGACTAGAAGGGCAAGGGATATCTCCACTGGTTACCTCTGGGATGGGGATGAGGAAGATGGGTGAAGCAGGACTTTTATACATATATGTGTGTGTATATATGTATATGTGTGTGTGTGTGTGTGTGTGTATTTTGGCCACACCTCCTGGCATATGGTATCTTAGTTCCCTGACCAGGGATGGAACCCGTGGCCCCTGCAGTGGAAGAGCAGAGTCTTAACCACTGGACCACCAGGGAAGTCCCTCATATATTTTAATCTACATTATTTTATATTATTTTGAATCTTCTATTAACGAGAATTGTTAATTTATTAGTTGAGTAATAAAATATAAAAGTTGAAAATATCAGTTTTTAAAAAATAATATAATCTATGGATGCCTTCAATTTACCAGACAAAAGACTAATTTAAGGCAACATGTATATGACTGCTAATACACTGATAATAACATAATACCACCAATTAAGGCTCAGGGATTAGAAACACAGGGGTTTCAGAGGAATCTGAGAAATGAGGGGAGATTTTCTAGAACCTACAATTCAAAGTTCTTTGTAAAAGCAGAGCAATAGAGTTATTCCATGCCTGGCTTGCCAAATTAATAAATCTAGCAGTACAGTAAATTTCACAGGATGCAGGAAAACTAAGAATTTATGGCAGGCAATATAGATTTACAAATGTTGTAGTTGCTGATCTACATGCAACATGAAAATCCCAAGTTTTGCTGTCTGGGATAAAGCACCAAGTATTTTGGTTGTTTGTTGGTTTTAACAAAGTCCAAGGAACCCATCCTATGCTCACCTTTCTCTCCATCAATATCGTATAGCTGGGATTTCTGCTTCTGGCAATGGCAGGATAACTTATTCCAAACAAACTCTCTTACTAAGAGCAACTAGAAAACCTGAATAAAATGTAAAATGTAAAATATGTAAGTTGGAAACATTGGGGACTTACCAACAGTGATGACTTGAGGGGCCAACATCCCTGAGAAGGGAAAAGGGAGGTCCAAAGAGGGAACCCCTCAAAATACTAAGGCATTTACCAATGGCAGCTGAGAGGTCGAGCAGAATTTTAAGTGGCTGAATGGGGCTGGGGGGGAAAAGTGTGGTGAAGGCCTGCCACGGAGGACCTCAGATGTTTCACTTGGGATCCTGCAGCAGACCCACTGGTGCCCCGCCCACTCCTCCTGGACCTCCACATCATAAATGGAGGTTAACTTCCAGCTGCCAGCATCCCATTTGCATTGCTTTGTCTGTGAGCCTGACTGTGAAACGCTAATAATATATTCTCCCCACCACAGGAGTCCTCAACATTGCCCCTTGGGTAGAATATTCTGAGGCTCACTTTCTACACTGACTCCCAGACTTCCACAGAATTAAGCTCCAGGTATCCACAACAGGAACTTCCTGATAATGCACCGTTTTGGCTGCCTTCCCTTCCCTGTCCCACTTCACTCTCTTACTGGTGTTTTCTGGAATCACCTCCCAAATAAGCTACTTGCTTTTGAAATCATGTTTCAGAGTTTCTGCTTCTGGGGAAATCCCAAACTAAAGCAGTTGGGCCTAGAATTGATCCTGCAAGATGAGGTCCTCAAGATGGGATTCCTGATTGGATCACTAACCGACCAGATGGTAACAAGGAGGATGTATCAGGTCCTGATAATCCCTGCATAAAGACGCTCACCTGTGATAAGCTGGGACAGGATGCAAGGGGAAGGGGGTGCGCTGGCTTCTACAACATCACTGACGGTGGAGAGACGGCAGCAATAGTTACAAAGACTGAGATGAAATGAAGGAAGGAAATCACAGGTTTGGGTCAGCATCTATCAACTCATGGCCAGAAGGAGAAAAACCAGAAAGGCCCCCGGTAGCATTTAAAGAGAACCTCATGTCCTGCAGCCAGTGACTATGCTAAACATCGGGCACAGTACTCAACTGTGGGAGTAGCAGAATGCTAAAGAAACCTACGTTTACAGCCTTCCAGTGTTACAGTCTGGACCCCGGTACCCTAGTAAGGGAGTGGGGCTCTGTGACCTGGGATGGGAGGTACTTGAGAACCTTGAAGCACCAGATTCCCTGAACCCTCTGGCATGGCAGAAGCAGCCCACTCTCTCATGCTAGGGGAGGGTGCCTCACGCTTTTCCTGACGACTGTAAAAAGGCCTCACTTAAAGCCCTCAGAAAATGATTTATTTTTCTCTTGAAACTCCATCCTTGCCTTTCCTGATTGCTTCTAGGTGAAAACCAGGATTTTGGCATGACCTATTTGGAGAAATACTACTTCCGTTTTGGGAAGAGAGGTATTTATCAAAAGCTCTGCAGGACCTGACTAATATGTACAGCAGGAACTGGGAGAACATGACTGGAATTGAACTTGAAGGTATTGGAGCAGGGATGGGGGAGGGGCAGAATACAAGGCTGGATAAGGGCGAGTTTGTTGATATGGGGGAATTTTCCCTTGGCTCAGGACTTAACTCCAAGGGCACCTGGACTTGTCCTAATATGCTGCTGGGATGACACCTCGAAACTCAGGAAAACTAATGCCCTACAGTAAAATAAGGAGATGCTGGAACTGCCTTGGCAGAATATTGAGGCAAGGGCCAAAAGTCTCAGAGTGATAACAGATATTCTAAAATGAATTTATTGTTAGACGACCATGCTCCATAAGAGGGCCCCCAGGACATTCTCTTCACTAAATCAATAAAGAACAAGAGACCCAGCATCACTGAGAAGCTTAGAGGTGGCTCTCCCCTGTAGGCCAGGATTATCAGTAGGGGATGCTGGTATGAAACTGGGGTTTTTTGTTATTTATTTATTTACTTACTTACTTATTTATTTATGCTGCGCCGGGTATTAGCTGCGGCACATGGGATCTTCGCTGAGGCACACGGGATCTTTGTTGAGGCATGCAGACTTCTTAGTTGCAGCATGCGGACTTCTTAGCTGCGGCATGCAGACTCTTAGTGGTGGCACGCATGCAGGATCTCATTCCCCAACCAGGGATCAAACCCGGGCCCCCTGCATTGGGAGCATGCAGTCTTACCCACTGGACCACCAGGGAAGTCCCTGGAACTGGGTTTTTTAGTGTCAGTTGGGATGAATGGATTCCAGAATAGCAGAGGCCAGGGTGCGACACTTCGGCATCAGAGGCAAAGTGGATGTAATTATTGTAATATCAGCAAATTCAAGTTGGCAACTAGGGGAGCCCTGACCTGCATGGATCTGTGATTAACTACCTCACCCCTCCTAGAGTTGAGATGTATATAATAAACAAAAATGTTCAAGAGCAAATGAGCAAGGAACTATACTCAATATTTCATAGTGACCTATAAGGGAAAAGAATCTGAAAAATATATATATACATATACATATGTATAACTGAATCACTTTGCTGTACACCTGAAACTAACACAACATTGTAAATCAACTATACTTCAATTAAAAAAAAATTTTTTTTGGCCACGCCACACAGCTTGTGGGATCTCAGTTCTCTGACCAGGGATGAAACCGGGCCATGGCAATGAAAGCCTGGAATCCTAACCACTAGGCCACCAGGGAACTCCCCAGTTTTTTTTTTTAATGCATTAGGGGAGCTGCTATGTAAAGGTATTCTGCTATAAAATCTTTTGTATAGCCAATAAATCATCCTTGAATTATATTTAAAAAATAAAAAACAATAAAATAAAATTTGGCAATCTAAAAAACAAAACAAAACAAAACAGCAAATGAGCAGAAGGCTGATGTCAGCTACCATGATGGAAAATCACAATTCCCTCCCCAGTTGCCAGGTCTGAGCTGGCTCTCAGACGAAGAGCCCATAGATTGAAGGGAAGACTGTGTTCCCTTAAGGAAGAACCCTGCAACACCTCAGCTAGTATACACACTGTCAATTTTCCTATTCTTTCCCCAAAGACCATTACCAAAGTAAGTGTAAGCTGGGGAAACTGGAATACCTAGCACTTTTAAAAAAATTTTATCATTAAAAAATTTATTTATTTATTTATTAGGCTGCATCGGGTCTTACTTGCAACACGTGGGCTCTTCATTGTTGCACGCAGGCTTCTCTCTAGTTGTGGTGTGCAGGCTCTAGAGCACGCAGGCTCAATAGTTGCAGCACACAGGCTTAGTTCCCCCGTGGTAGGTGGGATCTTAGTTCCCCTACCAGGGATCAAACCCATGTCCCCTGCATTGGAAGGCAGATTCTTAACCACTGGACCATCAGGGAAGTTCCTGGAATGCCTAGCACTTTTGAGGGCCTTTTGGGTCAGGGTCTGCTATATACAATGCTTGTGTCCCCCCAGCCCCCAAATTCGTATGTTGAAATTCCAGTCCCCAATGTGATAGTATTTAGAGATGGGGCCTTTGAGAGGTAATCAGGTCATGAGGGCGGAGTCATCATGCCCTTATAAGATGGCAGAGAGCTTGCCTCTTCCCTTTCTCACTCTCTCTCTCTCTCTCTCTCTCTCTGCCATGTGAGGACACAGCAAGAAGGTGTCTGCAAACCAGGAAATGGGCTCTCAATGGGAACCAAATAGATTGGTACCTTGATTTTGGACTTCCCAGACTTCAGAATTATGAAAAATAAATTTCTGTTGTTTAAGACACCCAGGCAAGGGTATTTTTGTTATAACAGCCCAAACTGACTAAGGCAGGGTCTGAGCTGATACTGATCCTAGGGAAACCAAAATGTGCAGATGGGGACTCCCCTGGTGGTCAAGTGGGTAAAACTCTGCGCTCCCAATGCAGGAGGCCTGAGTTTGATCCCTAGTTGAGGAACTAGATCCCACATACATGCTACAGCTAAGAGTCCACATGCCACAACTAAGAAGCCCACATGCCACAACTAAGAAGCCCACATGCTGTAACTGAGAAGCATACATGCCACAACTAAGACCCAGCGCAGCCAAAATAAATATAATTAATTAATTTTTTAAAAAAAGGAAAGTGGGCTTCCCTGGTGGCGCAGTGGTTGAGAGGCCGCCTGCCGATGCAGGGGACACGGGTTCGTGCCCCGGTCCAGGAAGATCCCACATGCTGTGGAGCAACTAAGCGCGTACGCCACAACTACTGAGCCTGCGTTCTAGAGCTTGCGAGCCACAACTACTGAGCCCGTGTGCCACAACTACTGAAGCCCGCACACCTAGAGCCCGTGCCCAGCAACAAGAGAAGCCACTGCAATGAGAAGCCCACACAACAAAACAAAGAGTAGCCCTCGCTTACTGCAACTAGAGAAAGCCTGAGTGCAGCAAGAAAGATCCAACACAGCCAAAAATAAATAAATAAAATTATTTTTTAAAAAAAGAGACACTTTATGACAAGAAGATGCTACCATGGGCACACAACCATGGAGCTCACCAGTCCTACTATACCACTTCACTCACTAGCTATTGATCATATAGAATATTGAAATGGCCTCTTAAAAGTACAGCCAAGGGGGTGGAGTCAAGATTGCTGTGTGGGAAGACGCCGAGTTACCATCTCCCCCCAACTACGATGCCAGCTGCTGGTGGGGGACCCTGACGCCCAAGGAGATGGGAGGAACCCCCAAGTGTACCAGTAGGACGTGGGGGAACTGAGCAGGGAGGAGAAGTGGAGGCCAGACAGGATCGGTGCCCCTGAGGCCAGGGAGATCAGGAGGGGCAGGCAGGTGGGGCCCTCTGGGAGGAGCAGAGGGCGTTTGCCCCGCCCATCCGGCCAGGGGAGCCTGCTGGGCTCCCAGGCTGGTCCCCTGCCCTCCAAGGTCCCCCCACCCCCTGCCCCCGGCCGCATTGGTCCTGGGGGCATAGGAGGGGAGAACAGGAGAGGCAGGCGGGAGGGGCCCTCCAGAAGGAGGAGCAGGAGAGGAGAAGAGGGCGTCTGCCCCGTCCACTCAAGCCCAGGAAGCCTGCTGGGTGCCCAGGTGAGGTCCCCTGCCCTCTGAGACCAGGGGTGGGGGGCACGCCTGGGCACCTTCTATTCCTTTAGCCTAAGCCCCACTCCCCACAGACCCCAGGGCCTTTCCAGCCCTCTGGGTCCTGAGCATTGGCCCCACCCACTGCCCAAACCTTGCCCTTGCTTAGGCCCCGCCCTCTACAGCCAAGGCCTTCCCCCCACTTTTTTTTTCCATTTTCTTTTTTTCCCTCCCTCTCTTTTTTACTATCGTGGTACTGTTGTACCTTCCAGTCGTTAATTCATCTACATTTTTATTTTTATATTTTTTCTAACATATCTGTTAGTTTCCTAGTCTAATTTTATTTTTTACTTTTTGTTCTTTTTTTTTTGGCCACTGCACATGGCTTGCAGGATCTTGGTTCACGAGCTCGGGGTTGGGCCAAAGCTCCTGTGGTGGGAGCTCTGAGCCCAAACCACTGGACTAACAGAACCTCAGAACCCAGGGAATATTCATTGGAGTGAGGTCTCATGGAGATCCTCATCTCAGCACCACAACCCAGCTGTACCCAACAGCCTACAAACTCCAGTGTTGGAAGCCTCAGGCCAAGCAAACAGTAAGACAGGAACACAATCCCACTCATAAAAAAATGAGACAGCAAAAAAAAAAATGTCACAAATGTAGGAGCAAGGTAAAAACCTACAAGACCAAATAATGAAGAGGAAATAGGCAATCTACTTGAAAAAGAATTCAGAGTAATGATAGTAAATATGATCCAGAATCTCAGAATTAGAATGGAGGCATGGACTGAGAAAATACAAGAAACGTTTAACAAAGATCTAGAAGAACTAAAGAACAAACAAACAGAGATGAACAACACAATAACTGAAATGAAAAATATACTAGAAGGAATCAATAACAGAATAACTGAGGCAGAAGAACTAATAAGTGAGCTGGAAGACAGAATGGTGGAATTCACTGCTGTGGAACAGAATAAAGAAAAAAGAATGAAAAGAATTGAAGACATTCTCAGAGATATCTGGGACAACACTAAACGCACCAATGTTCCAATTATAGGGGTCCCAGAAGAAGAAGAGAAAAATAAAGGGCCTGAGCAAATATTTGAAGAGATTATAATCGAAAACTTCCCTAACATGGGAAAGGAAATAGTCACCCAAGTCCAGGAAGCACAGAGAGTCCCATATAGGATAAACCCTAGGAAAAACACACCAAGACACATATTAATCAAACTAACAAAAATTAAATTCAAAGAAACAATATTAAAAGCACCAAGGGAAAAACAAAAAATAACATACAAATGAATCCCCATAAGGTTATCAGTAGATTTTTCAGCAGAAACTCTGCAGGCCAGAAGGGAGTGGCAGGATATACTTAAAGTGATGAAAGAGAAAAACCTATAACCAAGATTACTCTACCCAGCAAGGATCTCATTCAGGTTCAACGGAGAAATCAAAAGCTTTTCAGACAAGCAAAATCTAAGAGAATTCAGCACCACCAAACCAGCTTTACAACAAATGCTAAAGAAGCTTTTCTAGGCAGGAAACACAAGAGAAGAAAAAGACCCACAAAAACAAACCCAAAACAATTAAGAACATGGTAAAAGGAACACACATATCAGTAATGACCTTGACTGTAAATGGATTAAATACCCCAACCAAAAGATACAGACTGGCTAAATGGATACAAAAACAAGACCCATATATATGCTGTCTACAAGAAACCCACTTCAGACCTAGGGACAGATACAAACTGAAAGTGAAGGGATGGGAAAAGATATTCCATGCAAATGGAAATCAAAACAAAGCTGGAGTAGCAATACTTGTATCTGATAAAATAGACTTTAAAATAAAGACTGTTACAAGAGATAAGGAAGGACAGTACCTAATGATCAAAGAATCAATCTGAAAAGAAAATATAACAGTTATAAATGTTTATGCACCCAACATAGGAGCACCTCAATACATATGGCAAACAACCATGAAAGGAGAAATCGACAGTAACACATTAATAGTAGGGGACTTTAAAACCCACCTACACCAATGGACAGATCATCCAAACAGAAAATAAATAAGGAAGCACAAGCTTTAAATGACACAACAGACCAGGTAAATTTAATTGATATTTATAGAACATTCCACCTAAAAGTAGCAGAATACACTTTCTTCTCAAGTGCACACAGAACATTCTCCAGGATAGATCACATCTTGGGTCACAAATCAAGCCTCAGAAAATTTAAGAAAATCTAAATCATATCAAGCATCTTTTCTGACGACAACAGTATGAGACTGGAAATCAACTGCAAGGAAAAAAACTGTAAAACCCACAAATACATGGAGGCTAAACAGTGCACTGTTTAGAAAATACATAGAAAATCCTAAAGCTGCCACCAGAAAACTACTAGAACTAACCAATGAATTTGGGAAGGCTGCAGGATACAAAATTAATGCACAGAAATCTCTGGCATTCCTATACACCAACAACAAAAAATCAGAAAGAGAAATCAAGGCAACACTCCCATTTACCACTGCAACAAAAAGAATAAAATACCTAGGAATAAACCTGCCTAAGGAGGCGAAAGACTGGTACTCAGAAAACAATAAAACATTGATGAAAGAAATCAAAGATGACATAAACAGATGGAGAAAAATACCATGTTCTTGGACTGGAAGAATCAATATTGTGAAAACGAAAATGACTATACTACCCAAAGCAATCTACAGATTCAATGCAATCCCTATCAAACTACCAATGGCATTCTTCACAGAATTAAAACTAAAAAGTTTACAGTTCATAAGGAAACACAGAAGATCCTGAATAGCCAAAGCAATCTTGAGAAAGAAAAATGGAGTTGGAGGAATCAGGCTCCCTGACTTCAAACTATACCACAAAGCTACAGTAATCAAGACAGTATAGTACTGGCACAAAACCAGAAATGCAGATCAATGGTACAGGAGAGAATGCTCAGAAATAAACCCATGCACTAATGGTCACCTAATTTATGACAAAGGAGGCAAGAACATACAATGGAGAAAAGAAAGCCTCTTCAATAAGTGGTGCTGGGGGCTTCCCTGGTGGCGCAGTGGTGAAGAATCTGCCTGCCAGTGCAGGGCACACGGGTTCGTGCCCCGGTCCGGGAGGATCCCACATGCCGCAGAGTGGCTGGGCCCGTGCGCCATGGCCGCTGAGCCTGTGCGTCCGGAGCCTGTGCTCCGCAACGGGAGAGGCCACAACAGTGAGAGGCCCGTGTACCGCAAAAAAAAAAAAAAAAGTGGTGCTGAGAAAACTGGACAGCTACATGTAAAAGAATGAAATTAGAACACTCCGTAACACTATACACAAAAAAAAACTCCAAATGGATTAAAGATCTAAATGTAAGACCAGACACTATAAAACTCTTAGAGGAAAACATAGGAAAAACACTCTTTGACATAAACCACAGCAAGATCTTTTTTGACCCACCTCTTAGAGTAACAGAAATAAAAACAAAAATAAACAAATGGGACCTAATGAAACTTAAAAGCTTTTGCACAGCAAAGGAAACCATAAAGAAGACCAAAAGACAACCCTCAGAATGGGAGAAAATATTTGCAAATGAAGCAACTGACAAAGGATTAATCTCCAAAATTTATAAACAGCTCATGCAGCTCAATAGCAAAAAAACAGACAACCCAATCCAAAAATGGGCAGAAGACTTAAATAGGCATTTCTCCAAAGAAGATATACAGACTGCCAACAAACACATGAAAGAATGCTCAACATCATTAATCATTAGAGAAATGCAAATCAAAACTACAATGAGATATCAACTCACACCAGTCAGAATGGCCATCATCAAGAAATCTAGAAACAATAAATGCTGGAGAGGGTGTGGAGAAAAGGGAACACTCTTGCACTGCTGGTGGGAATGTGAATTGGTACAGCCACTATGGAGAACGGTATGGAGGTTCCTTAAAAAACTACAAATAGAACTACCATATGACCCAGCAATCCCACTACTGGGCATATACCCTGAGAAAACCATAATTCAAAAAGAGACATGTACCAAAATGTTCATTGCAGCTCTATTCACAATAGCCCGGAGCTGGAAACAACCTAAGTGTCCATCATCAGATGAATGGATAAAGAAGATGTGGCACATATATACAATGGAATATTACTCAGCCATAAAAAGAAACGAAACTGAGCTATTTGTAATGAGGTGGATAGACCTAGAGTCTGTCATACAGAGTGAAGTTAGTCAGAAAGAGAAAGACAAATACCGTATGCTAACACATATATACGGAATTAAAAAAAAAAAATGTCATGAAGAACCTAGGGGCAAAACGGGAATAAAGACACAGACCTACTTGAGAATGGACTTGAGGATATGGGGAGGGGGAAGGGTAAGCTGTGACAAAGCGAAAGAGAGGCATGGACATATATACACTACCAAACGTAAGGTAGATAGATAGTGGGAAGCAGCCGCAGAGCACAGGGAGATCAGCTCGGTGCTTTGTGACCGCCTGGAGGGGCGGGATGGGGAGGGTGGGAGGGAGGGAGATGCATGAGGGAAGGGATGTGGGAACAGATGTATATGTATGACTGATTCACTTTGTTATAAAGCAGAAACTAATTTAAAAAAAAAATAAATAAACTTTAAAAAAAAAAAAAAAAAAAAGCTTTTGCACAGCAAAGGAAACCATAAACAAGATAAAAAGACAACCCTCAGAATGGGAGAAAATATTTGCAAATGAAACAACAGACAAAGGATTAATCTCCAAAATATACAAACAGCTTATGGAGCTCAATATCAAAAAAACAAACAATCCAGTTCAAAAATGGGTGGAAGACCTAAATAGACATTTCACCAAGGAAGACATTCAGATGGCCAAGAGGCACATGAAAAGATGCTCAACATCACTAATTATTAGAGAAATGCAAATCAAAACTACAATGAGGTATCACTTCATGCTGGCCAGAATGGCCATCATCAAAAAATCTACAAACAATAAATGCTGGAAAGGGTGTGGTGAAAAGCGAACCCTCCTGCACTGTTGGTGGGAATGTAAACTGATACAACCATGATAGAAAAGAGTATTGAGGTTCCTTTAAAAACAAAAATAGAACTACCATATGACCCATCAATCCTACTACTGGGCATATACCCTGAGAAAACCATAATTCAAAAAGAGTCATGTACCACAATGTTCATTGCAGCACTATTTACAATAGCCAGGACATGGAACCAAACTAAATGTCCATTGACAGATGAATGGATAAAGAAGATATGGCACATATATACAATGGGATATTACTCAGCCATAAAAAGAAATGAAATTGAGTTATTTGTAGTGAAGTGGATGGACCTAGAGACTGTCATACAGAGTGAAGTAAGTCAGAAAGAGAAAAACAAATACCGTATGCTAACACATATATATGGAACCTAAAAGAAAAAAAAATGGTACTGATGAACCTAGTTGCAGGGCAGGAATAAAGATGTAGACATAGAGAATGGACTTGAGACACGGGGCAGGAGGGGGAAGCTAGGGCAAAGTGAGAGTAGCATATATACACTACTGAATGTAAAAGAGCTAGTGGGAAGCAGCAGCATAGCACAGGGAGATCATCTCAGTGCTTTGCTATGACCTAGAGGGGTGGGATAGGGAGGATGGGAGGGAGGCTCAAGACGGAGGGTATATGGAGACATATGTATGCATATGGCTGATTCACTTTAGTGTACAGCTTCACAGTATTGTAAGCAATTATACTCCAATAAAGATCTATTTAAAAAAAAGTGCAGCCAAGACATCGATTTAGGGGTAACAATCTATGAGATTGGGGCACTATCCTTCAAGATGTGTTATATACTTTGAACTAATGACCATCATGTGCTATTGTTTCCCCACTGGATAGAATGCATGACTCGGGGCCAGCAACCCACTTGGGAACACTCCTGAACTGGAGGTTTTGTTCCAAGGACAGGAGGAAACTTCCACAAGGGGACACCCAGTAAGAGTTCCACTAAACCTAAGGCTTTGACTGCTGCCTGATTATTTGGGCCTTCTTACGCTGGCTGACCATAAGCCAAGTAAAGGTGTTAGTATATCACAGGGAAACGGGCCTGATTATTATGAAAGATAGGGTTGCTGCTACAGGGGCAAGGCAGAATATGTCTGGAACTTTAAGGACTCACTCTTGGTATGCCTATGACTTGATAATTCCAAGTGGGCAACTGCAGCAACCATGGCCTTACAAAGGCAAGGTAAGCAGAGACTGAGTCGCCTCAAAAGGGATGAAGGTTGGGCATCCCATTGATGAGAAGCAAGCATTCTCAACCAGCAGAGTGTGAATCTAGAATGTGTGGTAGACGAGAGGGTGATAAATATTAACACTGGCCTCAGGACCAATTATAGCAGTGCAGGCTTTATAGCTTATTCTAATCAACCTCCACTTACAAGTGTTTGGGTGTTTTTTTGTTTGTTTTTGTGTGTGTGTGCGCTTTTTTTTTTTTGCGGTACGCGGGCCTCTCACTGTTGTGGCCTCTCCTGTTGCGGAGCACAGGCTCCGGACGCGCAGGCTCAGCGGCCATGGCTCACGGGCCCAGCCGCTCCGCGGCATGTGGGATCTTCCCGGACCGGGGCACAAACCCGTGTCCCCTGCATCAGCAGGCAGACTCTCAACCACTGCGCCACCAGGGAAGACCTGTGTGTGTGTGTTTTTAAATTATGACCAGCCACCACCTGGAGGATGCAGTGTCAGGACAGAGTAAACTTAATGTAGGGCCTGAGGGGATGTCAGCAGGGGAAGGAATGGAGTGTAGTATATAATCCTGGTGTCTTCCCTCATCCCATCAGGCCTTACCAGGTCCCACTTCTACAAAAACCTGCATCTTTTTGCCTGAGGTTTTTGCCTGAGCCAGAGCCCACTCTGCCTAAATGCAGAGTCCAAAAGTACCAAGAATTAAGCCCACCCCTGCTTCCGTGTTTAGTTAGTGCAGCCTTAATCACCACTAGGAGTTACTTAATAGATTTCTCTCTCTCTGGTCTCTCGGGTAGAATAACTTTAAGACATGTTCTACACTGGTTCCCAGAGTTCCTCTGTGGTATTAAACTTCAACTACCTACAGTGACAACTGCTTGACAGTATACCCTGTATTGGCTGTTCTTCGTTCCCTGTCTCACCTCCCCATTCCACAATTGATGGCATCATCTCCCAAATAAACTACCTGCAGTCCAATCTTTGTCTCAGGCTCTGCCTCTGGGGCAACCCAAACTAACAGAGACTGCCTGAGTACACACCTTAGAAGTAAGAGTAGACTTGGACACAGATTAGGCCTGAAAAAGATTGAAGCCCAGTTTCAAATCAGCTCAGTACCTGATTGGATTAAGATGATTTGTCTTTCCTCTACAGGCATACCTAGGAGATACTGCTGGTTTGGTTCTAGACAACTGTAGTAAAGAGACTATCACAATAAAGCAACTAACACTAATTTTATGGTTTCCCAGCAATGCATATACAAGTTATGTTTACACTATACTGTAGTCTATTAAGTGTGCAATATCATTATGTATAAAAAAGCAATGTAGGTGCCACAGAGAAACAAAGCCCGTGCACCACAACTACTGAGCCCACGCTCTAGAGCCCATGCTCCACAACAAGAGAAGCCACCACAATGAGAAGGCCGCACACCACAGTGAAGAGTAGCTCCCCCTCTCCACAGCTAGAGAAAGTCCATGCACGGCAACGAAGACCCAACTCAGGCAAAAATAAAAATAAATAGATAAATAAATAAAGCAATTGTACTCCAATAAAGATATTAAAAAAAAAAAAGCAATGTAGGGACTTCCCTGGTGGTGCAGTAGTTAAGACTCCACGCTCCCAATGCAGGGGGACCGGGTTCGACCCCTGGTCAGGGAGCTAGATCCCACATGCATGCCGCAACTAAGAGTTCGCATGCCGCAACTAAGGAGCCCACATGCTAAGGGTTCGTGTGCCACAACTAAGGAGCCTATGAGCCACAACAAAGAAGCCCACCTGCCGCAAGTAAGACCCTGCACAACCAAATAAATAAATATTTTTTAAAAAGCAGTGTACACACCTTAATTTTAAAACTTTATTGGTAAAAGATGCTAACCATCATCAGTGAGTCATAATCTTTTTGCTGATGGAGAGTCTTCCCTCAGTGCTGACTGATCAGGGTGTTGTTTGCTGAAGGGTGGGGTGGCCGTGTCAAATTCTTAAACTAAAACAATGAAGTGTACCACATCAATTCACTCTTCCTCTAACAAACCACCTCTCTGTAGCATGCGATGCGCTGTTTGATACCATTTTACCCACAGCAGAATTTCTTTCAAAATTAGACTCGATCCTCTCAAACTCTGCTGCTGCTTCATCAACTAAGTTTATGTGATATCTAAATGCTTTGCCATTTTAATAATCTTTTTAGCATCTTCACCAGGAGTAGATTCCATCTCAGGAAACCAGTCTCTTTGCTTCTCCATAAAGAAGCACCTTCTCATCACTTCAAGTTTTATTGTGAGATTGCAGCGATTCAGTCACATTTTCAGGCTCCACTCTAATGCCCTTGCTATTTTCACCACATCTGCAGTTATTTCCTCCACTTAAGTCTTGAGCCCCTCAAAGGCATCTAGGAGAGTTGGAATCAATTTCTTCCAAACTCCTGTTAATGCTGATTTTTTGACCTCTTCCCATGACTCACAAGTGTTCTTAACGGTATCCAGAATGGTGAATCCTTTCCAGAAGGTTTTCAATTGACTGCCCAGATCCATCAGAGGAATCACTATCTATGACAGTTATAGCCTATTATTTCTTAAATAATAAAGAGTTGAAATGTTGAAATTACTCCTTGATCCATGGGCTGCAGAATGGATTCTGTGTTAGCAGGCATGAAAACATTAATCTTGTTGTCCATCTCCGTCAGAGCTCTTAGGTGCACTGTCAATGAGCAGCAGTATTTTGAAAGGAATCTTATTTTTTCTGAGCAGTAAGGTCTCAACAGTGGGCTTAAAATTTTCAGTAAACCTGTTATAAACAGATGTGCTGTCATCCAGGCTTTGCTGTTCCATTTATAGAGCACAGGCAGGGACTTTCCTGGTGGCACAGTGGTTAAGAATCTGCCTGCCAATGCAGGGGACAAGGGTTCGATCCCTGGTCCGGGAAGATCCCACATGCTGCAAAGCAACTAAGCCCATGTGCCACAACTACTGAGCCCACGCTCTAGAGCCCACATGCCACAACTACTGAAGCCTGTGTGCTCTAGGGCCTGCGTGCTGCAACTACTGAGCCCACATGCTGCAACTACTGAAGCCTGTGCACCTAGAGCCCATGCTCCACAATGAGAAGCCACCGCAATGAGAAGCCCACGCGCTGCAATGATGAGTAGCCCCTGCTCGCCGCAACTAGAGAAAGCCCGCACGCAGCAATGAAGACCCAACGCAGCCAAAAATAAAATAGAAAATAGAAAATATAGAGGACAGGCAGAGTAGATTTAGCATAATTCTCAAGGGTCCTAGGAGTTTGGGAATGGTAAATAAGCACTGGCTTCAACTTAAAGTCACCAGCTGCATTAGCCCCTAACAAGTCAGCCTGTCCTTTAAAGCTTTGAAGCCAGGCACTGACTTCTCTCTAGCTATGAGAGTCCTAGATGGCATCTTCTTCCAAGATAAGGCTGTTTCATTTACACTGAAAAATCTGCTGTTCAGAGTAGCCACCTTCATTATCTCAGCTAGATCTTTTGGATAACTTTCTGCAGCTTCTACATCAGTACTTGCTGCTTCACCTTGCACCTTTATGTTATGGTGACAGCTTCTTTCCTTAAACCTCACAAATCAATCTTTGTTAGCTTCAAACTTTTTCCCTGCAGCTTCCTCATCTCTCTCAGACTTCACAGAATGTAAGATAGTTATGGTCTTGCCTGGATTAGGCTTTGGCTTAAGGGAATGTTGTAGCTGGTTTCATCCTCTATTCAGACCACTAAAACTGTCTCCATATCAGCAATAAGGCTGTTTCGATTCGTGTGCTCACTGGAATAGCACTTTTAATTTCGTTCAGGAACTTTTCCTTTGCAGTCACGACTTGGCTGTTTGGTGCAAGAGGCCTAGCTTTCGGTCTATCTCAGCTTTTGACATGTCTTCCTCACTAAGCTTAATCATTTCTAGCTTGATTTAAAGTGAGAGACGTCCGACTCTTCTTTTCACTTGAACACTTAGAGGCCACAGTAGGGTTAATTGGTCTAATTTTAATATTGTTGTATCTCAGGGAATAGGGAGGCCCGAGGAGAAGGAGAGATGGGGGAACAGCTGGTTGATGGAGCAATCAGATAGTTTATCAATTAAGTTCGCCATCTTATATGGGTGCGGTTTATGGTGACCCAAAACAATTACAATAGTAACATCAAAAATCACTGGTCACAGAGCACCATAAAAATGTAATAATGAAATAGCCTAAAATATTGTGAGAACTACCAAACTGTGACACAGAGACATGAAGTGAGCAAATGCTGTTGGAAAAATAGCGTCGACAGACTTGTTTGACACAGGGTTACCATAAACCTTCAGTTTTTAAAACACACTTTGTTTTAGACTTACTGTTATTGCACAATTAACAGACTACAGTGTAGGGTAAACATAACTTCTTTTAAAATTTATTTTTATTTTTGGCTATGCTGTGCAGCATGTGGGATCCTAGTTCTCCAACCAGGGATCGAACCTGTGCCCCCCTGCAGTGGAAGCATGGAGTCTCAAACACTGGACCACCGGGGAAGTCCCAGTAAACATAACTTTTATATGCACTAGGAAACTAAAAAAATTTGTGTGACTTGCTTTATTGCAACACTCACTTTATTGCAGTGGTCTGGAACTGAGCCCACAATATCTCTCGGAGGTATACCTATAATAGGAAATGAAGCAATCCTACCCCTCCCAGCCAGGGTGGTACAGAGGCCTAGTAGGGAGCCAGAACTCCCAACTCTGCCCAGCAGTGATGAGAAGCCCCTCTCCAACCCTGGGTGTCCACCCACACCTAGCAGTAACGAGGTAGTGCCCCCTCTTTTCCGACCAGGGTGGTGTCAGAGGAGGCATGGTAAAATAGAATATTTAAATAAGACCCGGAGTCTCATAACACAAATGCCAAAAATGTCCCAGTTTCAATAAAAAAATCACTTGTCATACCAAGAATCAAGAAAATTACAACCTGAGAGAAAAAAGATAAAAAACAGATGCCAAGATAGCATAAATGCTAGAATTACCCAACGATGATTTTATTTTTTGGCTGCGCCACACGGCATGCAGGATCTTAGGTTCCCCAACCAGGGATCGAACCTGTGGCCCCTGCAGTGGAAGCATGGTGTCCTAACCACTGGACCACCAGGGACTTCTCACAACAATTTTAAAGCAGTCATCATAATGTTGCTGCAGTGAGCAATTACAAACACACTTGAAACAAATGGAAAACTAGAAAGTCTCAGCAAATAAAAAGGAGACATAAGGAGGAACCAGAAGGAAATTTTATAACTGAAAAACATAACTAAGGGGAAAACCCTCAATGGATGGGCTAAACAGCATAAAAGAGGGGAATGAGGAAAGAATTGGTACTTTTGAATAACAGAAATTATCCAATCTGAAAAATAAAGAAAATAGATGGAAAAAAAAACTGACCTGAGGGACAGGGACTTGTGGAACATTAACAAATGATCTAGTATTCATGTCACTGAAATCCCAGGAAGGAGAAAAAGTGCAATGCTGAAAATGTAGTCAAAGAAATATGGCTAAAAACTTTCCAAATTTAACTACAACTTTGAGAAGCTGAGTACACCTCCAAATAGGATAAACCCAAAGAAATAGACACCAAGACACATCATAGTCAAATTTCTGAAAATCCAGCCACCCATTGCCTATCTTTGTAACTAAAGTTTCATTGGAATACAGTAAAACCCATTTACAATGTGGTCTCCACAGAAAGTTGGTTTTTTCTTTGAACTTTAAAACTTAAAACATATACAAGAAAAAAAAATAGTGAACCCTCACTGACCCATCACCCAGTTTCAACTATTATTATCTCATGGCCAACCTTACTTTTCCTATACTGGCCCCCTTGCCCCCCAACTGCTTCCTCCAACCTCCTTGGATTTTTTATTTTTATTTTATTTTTGGCTGCATTAGGTCTTCGTTTTTGCACGCGGGCTTTCTCTAGCTGCAGTGAGTGGGGGCTACTCTTCACTGCGGTGCACGGGCTTCTCACTGTGGTGGCTTCTCTTGTTGCGGAGCACGGGCTCCAGGCGCACAGGCTTCAGTAGTTGTGGCACACGGGCTCAGTAGTTGTGGCTCGCGGGCTCTAGAGCGCAGGCTCAGTAGTTGTGGTGCACAGGCTTAGTTGCTCCACGGCATGTGGGATCTTCCCGGACCAGGGCTCAAACCCGTGTCCTCTGCATTGGCAGGCAGATTCTTAACCACTGCACCACCAGGGAAGTCCCCCTCCTTGGATTTTTTTTTTTGAAGCAAAACTAAGATGCCATAGCTTTTCTGGGAATTCTTTACTGTGACTATTGAAACAATTTTCTCTCTTCTACTGGGAGACTTTAATAAGCCAGGGGCCACAGGCAACCATTCCATTCTTGCAACCATGTGGAACTTTCTAGTGACTTTCTATCTCATGCAGAACAAAATCTGTACAACAATCTACAAAATCCTATGTGATGTGCCCCCCTAGGTCTCTCTCTCTAACCTCATCTCCTAACACTTTTTTCAACACCCATTCAGCTTCAACCACACTGGTCTCCTTGGTGCTCACTGAACATACTAAGGATGCTTTTGCTTCAGAGGCAGTTATTGTTTCCTCTGCCTGTACAGTCTTTCCTGGATTAACTACATGGATCTCTCCCTAAGAACTCTGCTCACACACAAAAAAAACCATGTACACGTACAGCTGATTCACTTTGTTATAAAGCAGAAACTAACACACCACCGTAAAGCAATTATACTCCAATAAAGATGTTTAAAAAAAATAAACCAAAACCAAAACCAAAATCTCTGATGTCACAGAGCTTACCTTTCAGAGGTGTAAAAATAGATGCCTACAGAGAAAAATAAAGCAGAAAAGGGGCACATGGATGGTGTTTGCAAGGGAGATTGTGGCAATTTTAAGTAATGTAGTCAGGGAAGCCCTCACTGAATTAAACACCTGAAGGAGAAAGATGGAGACACGTGCATATCTATAAGAGAAAGGACTGTACTTGCCAGGCTTCAGGATTAAGGAGGCCAGTGAGGCCACAGCCCTGCATTAGGAGAAAGTACCTAGCAATGTGGTAACATGGAGTGGCATAGCATACTATAAAGGTGATTATAAGGATTGTGGTGAAACTGATGGGGAAGTCTTTGAAGGACTTAGTGACTTGATATTTAGTTTTAACAGGCATACTCTGGCTCCTATTAATAATAGACTGGGGGTAGGTAGGGTGGGTGAGACTACTTACTGATGGTGCAAATTCTCCACTTCTGCCCTTGGCCACACCTTTTACATAACCTTGTTATACCCTCCCATGCAGACTCTGGGGTCCAGTCATGTGACTTTCTTTGACCAATAGGATGTCAGCAAACTGGCTCTGGGACACCATTCCTGAGGAGGCAGGATAAGCCTCAAAGCCTGGAACTGCCTCTCTTTTAAATTTATGAAAATACAGGCCCTTAAGGGTTGTGTCATCTACTCTAACGTATCTTTCAGTCAAACATGTAACCAATGCATTCTAACCCTCAAAGCTTAGGTTAGGAATTAGTACAACTGAATATACAAGTCACCACCTTCAATGGCAAAAATTACACAACTAAAAATTTAAGACTATAATACAGTACATAATTTATGGTACCTAGGTTAAGTAATTTGAAACGTATCAACAATTTAGGGTTTACTCTTACAAAAATTCAGAGAAATCCTCTGCACAGGGAACCTTGATATAATTTTTAAGCGGGAAGTAAATTAAAAGACTATTGCAGGACTTCCCTGGTGGTGCAGTGGTTAAGAATCTGCCTGCCAATGCATGGGACATGGGTTTGATCCTTGGTCTGGGAAGATCCCATATGCCATGGAGCAATTAAGCCCATGTGCCACAACTACTGAGCCCACACACCGCAACTACTGAAGCCCGTGCTCCCTAGGGCCCGCATGCCACAACTAAGGAAGCTGCGTGCTGCAACTACTGAAGCCTGCGTGCCTAGAGCCTGTGCTCCGCAACAAGAGAAGCCACTGAAATGAGAAGCCAGTGCACTGCAACAAAGAGTAGCCCCTGCTCACCACAACTAGAGAAAGCCTGCACACAGGAAAGAAGACTCAACGCAGCCAAAAATAAATAAATTAAAAAACAAAAAACACTATTGTATGGGCCAAAGGAAAATACCAAAATACGCAAAACACGTGTCCCTTCTTCCATAACAAATAGCCTATGTAGAATCTAGGCCACTATTCCAACCACGCTTTTCATATATTAAACTAACTTATGCTCCTAACTGTAACGTAAATGCTATAATCTTCTGTAGTTTTACAAATAATATAGGCAAGCACAGAGATTTAGTGATAGTCCAAGGTCACACAGCTAGTAAGGGCTAGATTTGAATCTATGCAGTTTGGCTCTGGAGTTGGGATACTTATCTTGGCAACAAGGAAGTATATCATGGATGACAAATCCACTTAAAATCTCTCAGCCTTAATGTACTTTTAAATTTCAAACACTCCTGTCACCCAAAACAAAAACCCTCCTTTCAACAAATGGTGCAGGAATAACTGGACATCAACATGCACAAAATTTAGGGACTTCCCTGGTGGTGCAATGGTTAAGAATCTGCCTGCCAATGCAGGGGATATGGGTTCAAGCCCTGGTCCAGGAAGATCCCACATGCCACAGAGCAACTAAGCCCACGCACCTAGAGCCCGTGCTCCGCAACAAGAGAAGCCACTGCAATGAAAAGCCCATGCACTGCAACGAAGAGTAGCCCCTGCTCGCCACAACTAGAGAAAGCCCACAAGCAGCAATGAAGACCCAATGCAGCCAAAAGTAAATAAATAAAATAAATTTATTTTAAAAAAGCACAAAATTTAATCTAGAGGCTTAAATTCTTTACAAAAATTAACTCAAGAGGGATCAAAGACTTAAATGTAATACACAAACCTATAAAACTTCAAAATAACATGGGAGAAAACCTAGACAATCTTGGGTACCAATGACTTTTTAGAAACCTACCACCAAAAGCACAACCTACAAAAAAAAAAAAAAAAAAAAAAAAGCACAACCTACGAAAGAATTACCAACCGGACTGCTTACAGATCAACTTCTGCTCTGTGAAATACGATGCCAAGAGAACAAGACAAGCTAGACTGGGGGAAAATCACAATTTCTCACAAAACTAAAAATACTCTTACTATTTGATTTAGCAAACGTAGTTCTTGGACTTAAGTCCACAAAAAAAAAACCCTGCACACAGATGTTAATGGCAACTTTTTCTTAACAGTTAAAAACAAAGATGTCCTTCAATAGGTGAATAGATAAACTGGTATATCCAGACAATGGCTACTAGCTCAGCACTTAAAAAAAGGAACTACAAGCAGATAATGAAGATTAACTAATGGAAAAAGAAAACATGAAGATGAGGAGCTAGTATTTGAACAAATGGAGATGGTCTATGAAAATGTTTGAATGTTATTTGTCTAAAACGTCCACAGAGACTTCCCTGGTGGTCCAGTGGGTAAGAAGCTGCCTTCCAATGCTGGGGACTTGGGTCCTCGGGGAATTAAGATCCCACATGCCGCAGGGCAACTAAGACCATGCGTGCACTAGAGCCTTCGTGCCACAACTACTGAGCCCACGCACAACTAGAGAGAAGCCCATGTGCCACAACGAAGAGAACATATGCAGCAACAAAAGAGCCTGCATGCCGCAATGAAGACCAGACACGGCCAAATAAATAAATTTTAAAAAATAAATAAGGTAAAAAGTCCACATAATCTTAGAGAACAGATGTTTATTATTTGCAACCAGAATGCTTTAGTTCTTGATGGCCCTCTCTGCTACACATCTATTAATACTTCACTGGACCAAACCACCTTGGAAAATATATGCTCATACAGGTTCTTTTTGTAAAAGATATTTATGATAGACAATTGTGAACTGCATAAAGATACAGACTAAAATGGAATGTTTCAGAAAGAACTAGGATAAAACAGCATCAGGTAGTAATGCTGCTAAGTCTTTATTAGTGTTACCATGCAAATAATCTGAGTGAAAGTTTCCATTTTATGTGGTTTTAGGATAAATTCAGTTTTTTTATTTTTTAAATTTGATTAGGTACGTAATTTACATTACATTAAAATATTAACGAGGATATGCCATGTGTGATTTTAAAAATTGCAGTAAAAATATATCCAGAGCTTCCCTGGTGGCGCAGTGGTTGAGGGTCTGCCTGCCGATGCAGGGGACGCGGGTTCGTGCGCTGGTCCGGGAGGATCCCACATGCCACGGAGCGGCTGGGCCCATGAGCCATGGCCACTGAGCCTGCGCGTCCAGAGCCTGTGCTCCACAACGGGAGAGGCCACAACAGTGAGAGGCCCATGTACCGCAAAACAACAACAACAACAAAAATATATATATATATCCATACCACACAACCCTACTGTTGCAATGCTTCCTACAAAGGGGGCTCTTCTACTGGGTTCCTGACCAGGTGTGTTTGCATGTGGGGAGCACTACCCAAAGTTTAGATCTTGCAGTGTCTTTCAGAATTTAAAAAATAAACTGGGGACTTCCCTGGTGGTCCAGTGGGTAAGATTCCATGCTCCCAATGCAGGGGGGCCTGGGTTCCATCCCTGGCCAGGGAACTATATCCCGCATACATGCAGCAACTAAGAAGCCTGCATGCAGCAACTAAAACATTTGCATGCCACAACTAAGAACTGGTGCAGCCAAAATAAAAAATAATAAATTAAAAAAATAAAAAATAAATTGTAAGCTAAAAAGAAATGAGCTATAAAGCTATGGAAACACAGAGGAACCTTCAATGCACATTACTCAAAAAATGAAAGCCAATCTGAAAAAACTACATACTGTACGACGCCAACTATATGACAGTCTAGGAAAGGTAAAACTAAGGACAGTAAAACTATCAGTGGTTGCCAGAGGTTGGAGGTGAGAAGGATGAATAGAGCGGATTTTTAGAGCAGTGAAAACACTCTGTATCCTATAATGCTAAATACACGAGGGATGTGGATAATGCGGGAGGCTATACATGTGTGGAACAAGAAGTATACTGGAAATCTCTGCACCTTCCTCTCAATTTTGCTGTGGATCTATAACTACTCTAAAAAAGTCTTAAAAAAAAAAAAAGCCAACTGCGTAGAATCCTAAATTCCCCACTAACAAGCCATTTGTGGAATCCCACTGGGGGTGACAAGAAAGCAGCAATATTAAACTTGGGAATAAAGGGAGGATACAATTCTCTTGGTTCATCTCTAGTTCTTTGTATTCTATAACCTGGTTTCATTGCATTTGGTTTAGAGAAGGAAGGCATAACTCCCAATGCTGGCAACCCCTAAAATGCAAACAAAGCTAAACATTTCCAAAGACATAAGGAAAACTCCAGGAAGAGATACACATCCATTCTTACAATAACAGGTAGAACAAAAATGGTGCTAAAAACAAACTAAACAGATTCATATAAATTTATAAGTACAAAAATTTATTCTGAATAAATCATTTTGTAATTACTGAAAAAGATGTTCATTACTTTACTTAGCTAATATTTACTTAAATCGAGTTACCCAAACAAAATAAACATGGCAATACAAAAATGTAAATTTACAAAAGCTGTACAAAATAACTTAAATTTAAAAATTAGACTGATACAGTCCATATGATCTCTTAAGGGAGCTATACAGTTATAGATTTATATACTTTTTTTAAGGGGGTAAAAGAAAGGATGCTTTAAGGCTTCTTTAAGAGTAATCCTTTTAGCTGGATCATACTCCAACATTTTCTGAATGAGGTCAAAGAGAAGCTCATGTTCAGCATCTTGAGAAAGCATAAATTCCTGAAAGGAAAATAAATACAATCAACAGCCTTTTCTACTACCACTTATTATAATTTTATTTCCCCACCAAAAAAAGAGGGAAAACTCAAGGTTTTGATCACTTAAGCAATGACCCAGGCTTACCTTCAGAGGTTTACAGCGCCTTGAAACGTATCTGCCAGCAGAACTATGTTCATCCCAGTCTAATCGATCATGATGGAAATATTTACGTTTCCTAAGAGTAAGTCCATATCCATTCATGTTTATAATGTTGACAATGAAAACTTAAAACATCTAGCAAAGGTGATCGAAGGCACTTACTCTTAAACATACCTGGTTTTCTGTATCATATGTTTTGGCAAAGGTCCAAGAATCCTTTCCATCATTGCCAAATGTTCCTTACTATCGTGTGTCTAAAATAGTAAAGAAAAGTTATTAACTACCTCTATTTGCACATTGCGCTTTGTTCTTAAACACAGCTGCTAAATTTTTAGTCCATAGATTACAGGTCACAAAGGAAGGTGATCTCTAAAACAGGCATACTTTTAGCAAGTTACAGCTTAGAAGAAAAAATAATTAAGGCCTACAGAAGTTCACCAACAATTTCCCTAAATAAACAAAGACAACTATTTGTAATATACTTAGAAATGTTTCCAATAAAATAATAAATTATAAAGAAAATACAAATGCCCAACAGCATCAGAATTACACGTGATTTTCTTTATCTTTACCTACATTTAATAGTCTATAATGAGAGAGAGAAAAAGTGCTACCTAAATGTGTGTACTTTGTGTTAAATTCATATAAACAGGCAATTTACTTTTGCAAAGTCACTGAAACAGATCATTGTCACTTACTGGAAATACTGTAAACCCAAGGTAATATTCAATAAGAATACATCCTATACTCCAGACATCACATGGCTGGGACCATCCTAGGGCTGCAAAGTAAAGCAAATTGTTAATGAAAAACTCCTCAATATTTCTTACCAACATTTTAAAAAACAAGGATATAATCTGATGTTTGAGCTGGAAAGATCCTAAAGGAATCACTTAATCCAAGCTTAAACATAATACGATAGCATAGCATATAAGAATTAGTTAGGGCTCTGGAGACATCTAGTTTCAAGCCCCAAATCTGGCTTACTCTTTTCGGACTGATTTGGGAAAATTTTTTTTCCCCTAAACCTCCATTTACTAACTTGTAAAATGGGAGCAATCTATACCATGCAAAGACTGACTAGACATGACATGTATGAAGTATAACAGGCATTATATGATTATGTTTTAAAATCCCATCACGGGATTTCCCTGGCGGTGCAGTGGTTAAGACTCCATCTTCCACTGCAGGGGGCGCACGTTGGCCACACAGCCAAAAAATCAATAAAAATAACATCTCATCACATACTACAAATGGGCAAACTGAATTCTAGAAAGATTAGGCAACTTCTCAAAGTCCCAGAGCTGACTACTTGGAATAAGCAAGAGCTTAAAACCCTTAATGTGTTTTACTATACTAATCCCTAAAAGGGAAAAAGGTAGTCCTACAAACACCTAGAACTGTAAATAAATTTTAAAGTTAGCTTCAACAAAGACATACACAGGTCTCAAAGCACAATTAAGAAATTCTTACCTAAAATAACTTCAGGTGCCCTATAGTGTCTTGTAGATACCAATGTACTGTGATGTTCATCATCATATGTTGCACTTCCAAAGTCTACAACTTTAACATCTGGATTTATTAAAGTACGTTCATCACGTTTCTGAAAATCATAAATGATTAAGGAGGCATTACATTAAAAAGTTGTAAAAATTCACTTAAAACTATGAAGATAAAACATCAAAGACTTACCATTTTGGGATTATATGCCTCTGTGTAGTCAGACTGTACAAATAAGATGTTTTCAGGCTTTAAGTCTGTGTGAGTCAACTTATTACTGTGCAGAACTGAGAAAGAAACAGAAAAAGTTCCTGTATTCTAAAAATTGAAAACCAAAAACCTAACCAAACCCCAAAGCCCTGCAACAAAAATCCTCTGTGAATGCCTTTTCGTATGTCCAAATAAGTGGTCAACATTCAATAGCCTACTACAAAACCACCAGGGACTAAAACCTATTACCCCTCTAAAAAGTTAGTTCACTGACAGCTAACTGCTTAGAAGAAGTATCTTTATCTTATGAAGCTGAGATTTGCCATTCCTTAATTTTAACCCAGTGGTTCTAGATTATCATTTTTAGAAATTAGAAAGGTTAAATCAGTCTTATACAATTTATTATTATATGCTGGACAATATTCTCTTTACTGAATGAAATGCAGTAAACTGACCAACCGCTTGTAATCAACATCTTTCTCCTACCTACTCTTAAACAATGCCTTTTTTTAAAAAAAATATAATTTATTTTATTTATTTATTTTTGGCTGCGTTGGGTCTTCATTGCGGTGCACGGGCTCCTCATTGCTGTGGCTTCTCTTGTTGCGGAGCACAGGCTCTAGGCATGCAAGAAGCTTCAGTAGCTGCGGCTCGTGGGCTCAGTAGTTGTGGTGCACGGGCTTAGTTGCTCCGCGGCACGTGGGATCCTCCTGGACCAGGGCTCGAACCCGTGTCCCCTGCGTTGGCAGGCGGATTCTTAACCACTGCACCACCAGGGAAGCCCTCTCCTACCTACTCTTAATTAAGTCAGGCCTCCAAGTCATATATGTTAGATTGTATTTTTTTCTTTTCAAAGATTCCAATCGGTCTGGCATTAAAATCAGTCCCCATAAACTCAAGTTTCTGGAATATATGCCAAACACTTACAATTCACAGACTTGCATATCTGATATGCCATCTTCCTGATATGATCCAGTCGAAAGGGCAAAAAACCATTTTCCTTAATAAAGTCATAAGTACTAAGTCCTAGTAGTTCAAACACAATGCAGACATGACCATGATGTTCAAACCACTCCAACATCTGGACACAGCGGCTATAAACACATGAGAAAAAAACTGAGTACAGCCTCTTACGATTCAAATCTACCCGAGGCCATTTTCTAAGTTCTATTTTGATACTTACAATGTTCTGCTGGGGTCTGTTGTATTTAAGTGTTCCAGAACTTGTATTTCTGAGCGAGCAGCTTCACAATATCTATCCACATTTTTAACTATTTTTACTGCTACATGTCTACCTCCCCTGTTAATGAAAAGTTAACATTAAAAAAATGATAAAGATGATGTCCAATTCCAGTTTTCCATCACTCTTCAAACTGTACTACTTTTTTTTTTTTTTTTTTTTTTTTGCGGTATGCGGGCCTCTCACTGTTGTGGCCTCTCCCGTTGCGGAGCACAGGCTCCGGATGCGCAGGCCCAGCGGCCATGGCTCACGGGCCCAGCCGCTCCGCGGCATGTGGGATCCTCCCAGACCGGGGCACGAACCCGTATCCCCTGCATCGGCAGGCGGACTCTCAACCACTGCGCCACCAGGGAGGCCCTGTACTACTTTTATTCTGACCCATTGTATTTGTTTTTTTGAATTTATGGTTTAGCATTCAGTTTGGTCTAATTATAAGTAAGTACTCTAACTTCAACTCAGTGTAAGCAACTAGAATGACCTTTGGGCATATGGTAGGGTCGGTAACACATGCTGAATGACAGATTTTTTTCATCAGACCACTTGAATTTTTTTTTGGTCCTTTAACTACGTACCAATAGCTCTAATTTAACAATACTGGGACATTATCACCTCAATTTACATTCCAACTAAGACGTAAAACAAATGTACATAGAGCAGTTTCTTCCTATAATACCAGTCACTGGCTAATAACTCCAATCTTCCTTTGGTCCAGGTTACCAAAAAAGTTGGGATATAGTGGGGATAAAGAGTTCTAGTTCTCAGAACCTTACCAACCAATAGTAGGAAGCCTCCTCTAATAATTCATTTGGAAAAGCTTTGCCATTCCAAAGGGAAAAAAAAATCAAACAGGAAACAAAGTAAAGAAAATTTCTTACACTATGTTAAGAAATTTCAATCAGTTGTTTGAAGGGCACAGATAATTAAACTTATGACACCAATCTAGGAGAGTTCTCAGCTCTAGCTGTGTTACCCCTTTATCAATTAGGTTACTTTCTAAGAATATAGGTTCCTAGGTAAACTACCCTGAAGATTGGTTCAATGTCTGGGGTAAGCAAAGCTCCACAGACCCCTAATATAAATCCAAGGCTAAAATCTACTAATCTAGAAAAAAAACAAAAACAAAAAAAACAATGGCCACAACTGTGCCCAGTGGGACAACAAAAGAATACTTTCTGAAACAATAAAATCTATTCTCAGCTTGTAATTAGAAACTTACACATACTATTAATAGCTACTGCTTAAGAACACAAAAGGTTAGTAACCTTATTGGAGTTTCCCATACATAAGTCAAAACTCCAAGCTAAAAGGGTATAATGATGTATCTAATTCATGGTCAGACTATATCTTAAAGCTGAATAAATTTTCTATACTGTTCCCCTTCCCAAGTGCAATCCCAGGCCAGGAGACTTACGCTTTATGATCAATGCACTCCACGACTTTCCCAAAAGCTCCTTCACCTAAAGTATCAACAATTTCATCTAAAAGAGAGAAATAAAACTCAGTTATACCAAGAAGTGGAAACAGTGTACTTACAATAAAGGCTATCAAATGCAGATTATTCTAGTTGATGCTACAAATTTCCTTAGTCACTAGATATTTTATTGGTCAACACTGCCAAAAAACATATATAACTATTTTTAGGTCTAATTTCATTCTTAAGCTAATTTCATTAACTTGATTTACTGTTTTGGAAGTTCTGCATAACAAACATTAAATTTCTAAAGAAAGTAAAAACACAATCCCCCCCCACCAAAAGAAATGGAAAAAAACAAACAAAAACAGAGAAAGAAAAAAAGATTTCCAAATCCCTGAAATCTTAATCTATATATAGATTATGTTATCTGAAAAGTTAATAAGTGTTGAAAAATATTCTATACATCTTGCACTTAGTACGTCTCCACTCTGACAGATCAGGTGACCCTCCTCATCATCCTCTACACTCCTGGTTCTTTTCCTTCGGTGACTCTTCTGGAAACGTCAAGTGGGCGGCACCAAGATCATCCAGCCAATCAATATACCCGAGTGAATTCAGGGCAGAATACGAAATTCATTCAGCGGGGAGATATTCAGGCATTCAGATACACGCCAGGCCACAAACGGTTGGCAGGAGCAATTTCAAATTCAGTCCCCAGAAATTCACAGGGCACATAGTTTATGTTAACAGGAGAAAAACATGGCAAGGAACAGATTTTCAGATAAGATACTCAAAGTGGCAAGGCAACAAAACATAATACAATTGTTTTTCTTTTTTTAAAAAAATGCTTAGTTGTAGCATTCACTGAAACATAATTTTAAGTTTATCGTGTCCTAATTTAATGTTGCAAAATTGTAGAATATTTACTTGTCAAAAGTAGACTGTGGCCAAATTATAATTTCCCGGCTAAACTAAGAAAACAAATAACAAAACAGCAAATAAAATTAAAATCCTAATTTTGGGGAGAAAAAAAAATTGGCATACAACACTATGGTATTTAAAATGTCATCTGAGCTTGATCTCCAAATTAACCCATAACCCATAACATTCAAATCTGTTTAAGTGGTTTCCTTAGTGAAAAAAGGATTAGAGAATATACTTTGCCAGAACAAAGAGGCATGCACGGCATAATCCTCAGTCGTACAAATATAAAAATTCTACTTCTATTTGTAGTAAGACTTTAATTTAACAAATCACATTTCTTAAAGTACTATAAGAAAACTTTCAGAATATCTTGTAATCCCTGCTATAAACTAACCTAAATTACCTCCTGTCACTGGAATGACAATTAGTTGCCAACTACTAATAAAATCTATTACTATATTAACTATACACATATGGTATTTGAAGAATTTCCTATCCAATGCACAAACACAAAGAATCCTGCAAGTTAAAATCCAGACGACTTTATCTTAAACAGACCTTCCTCAAATGATCAAACACAATTTCAAGTTTTCCTGTTCCACAAGGGAAATAAAATTTCCAAAATATTTTAAGAGCTCATACCCCATGTGAACGATGATATGAAGTGCTGTGGTGAATTCTGTGTTTGCTTTTATAACTACTTCTTCCACTTCTACCAGAGGACTTGCTACTATGGTTCTGATATCTGCTTTCATGATCTCTATGACGATGTCCAGGTTCACATCCTTGATTGTAGTCATTTCTGTATTCATCAATGTAGCGTCTACTATGATAATCCTTCCCATTTATGGATCTGCTTTCCACATAATAGCTAGAAAAAGAGAAAATGTGTTTTCACTGTTCTATGTTAATCCCAAATATCCTCAAATTCTCAGTAAATCTCTTAAAACAGTACTCTTAATAAGATTTTACGCTTTTCTTACCAAAAAGCAAAAAAAAAAAAACAAACCTCCCACACAATTTTACAACCATTACAAGTTATCACTGGAAACAGAAATGGTAATCAGTTATTTTAAGTCACCTCTAGTTTTAATCATGAAAATGTATTTTTCCCCCGGTTTTACTGAGCTACAACTGATATGTAACACTGTAAGACTTTTATACTGAGACACTATAAATATCCTCATTACCTATCAGATGTTTTAGAGTAATTATATCTGCAGCGCTTGTTCTCCCGTGCACTGCTATGTGATCTCCTCCTCCTTTTATGACTGCCGCTGCTGCTCCTCCATTTTCCATAATCCCAATCTTTTTCATCCCAATCAGGACAATAAGTTCTCTTTGAGTGTCTCATCTACATAAAAGACAAGTTTTTCCCAGTTAAATACTACCCCACATGTCAACACTGTTGCAAATTCACTCTAGTTGTGACGTTTTATTGTTCTTTTAAATCAAAGTTCAAAAATCATTATCACCCAACCTGAAATCACTGATAAACCCAGTGATTTTTTTTCTGATGTCTCAAAATCTAGAGTCTGAACTTTATTCATAGATATTCTGCATTATTCATGTCACGCTCAGATTTACTAGAAGAGTGTTGGAAAAATAGGAGGAAATCCCAATTTCTGAACGTTGGGAAAAATCCTTTCCTTCCAGAAGCACAAATTCCTAACAACTTGAAAAAGACGTTATAGAGAAACTTTTCACCAACTACCGTTCATACCAGTACTACCTGCCCGGGCCTCACGTCGTCTCTAAAGGCAACTCGAAATCAAGAAGCTCCAATTGTTCTGGGCGGGGGGCTGCAAAAATAACCTTCGGCTAAACGGCCCCACTGCCCGACTTCTCTCACGCGCTCCTTCAAATACGCCATATTATTTTTCTTTCCTCGAGATCCTAAACCTGACTTTTGTTTACACCCCTGAAGGCAAAGGCACGCGCCATTTTCCCCGGAATCCTTTAAGACTCAACTGGACATTAAGTGACACCGCCTTACACCAGGTCAACGTGTTCTTTCTTTTCATTTTGTTAAGAAAACTTCCTCAGAGGAGGGAGACTTAGGCACATTCCAGAACCCGGGTCAACGCCACCCCCGCAGGCAGCCTTGCCGTCTCCGCCCCGCCGCCATTTTACAGCCCGGCCGAGGCCTCCGCCGCCGCAGACAACATGGCGCCCGTGGGCTCCGGGGCTCGGCCCTCCCCGCTCCCTTTGGGGAAGGCAAACGTTCGAGAACTTTCCCCTGCCTGGCAAACCCTATCGCTACCCTCCACCAGTGACTGGAGCGTTGCGGTTCAAACAGAAATTCGCAGCGACGGGCTTGGCAAAGCATGGAAGACGAGCGGACCACCTTTATGCAGCCGGGAGGGTAGGGAAAAGGGGGTTCACCGTGCCGGAGACTGCGGGCGCCCAACAAGCTTGGAGGGGAGCGTTACAAGCGTTCTCGAGGCACAAAAAGAGGCCCTGACACCTGGCCTGCTTCCTCCTAAGTCTTACCGTCCTGGAAAAGAGTCCAAGCCTAAGGAGACAATACTGGCGACGCGACCACGGAGAAAACGCAGCTGCCTGCTGCGAGCTCCGGCAGCAAAATGGAGTTGACAGCCACCGCGTCAGGACTCTCCTGGAAAACACGATGACGCTGCAAACGGGCCTCCGCCTCCGGGCGGGGCGCGCACGCGGGGAGGGCTGAGCCGACTCCAGCTCCGATTTGTGCGCAGGTTCTGGGTCGGGCGCTCGGCGACCAAGGGTGGAGGGAGGGAAGCTGTTGTTGGCCGCCATGTTGGCCCCGCACTCCTTTCCGACTCTGAGAAAACATTATAAGAGTTGGAGAGAAGAGACTCGCTCATGGTCACTAAAAATTGTGTTTGTGAACGCTAGAAATGAGGAAGAGTGAGGGAAGCAGGGTACAAAATAGCCTGTGCCCTATTGCAACCGCTTAAACGATGCTCTAAAAAAAAATTACACCATCTGCATCAAATAGCCCCAAATTGGGAATTGTCTGGATTTGGGCTTTTGTTAAAGTTCTGAGACCTGTTTAAAACTAGTTAAATCTTCGGTGGCTGGGACCCACACGCACTGAACTTGGATTGTAAAGATTTTTCCCGAGGTTTTAAAAGTCGAAGAAATGTGAGAGCAAAAGCCTGGAGGCAGAAAGTGGAACACCTCACAAGCAGCATTTCCGCGTTAAGCCAGACCTCTGCGGTGTAAAGGTGAAGTAAACTGCAAAAGGGGGAAATGGAAGGTCATTAGAAGAAGACAATTATCAGGAAACAACCTCTGAACAACAAAAATCAAGCTGCAATTTTTTTTCCAAGCTGCAATTTGATGGAACAAAGTAATTGCCAATCCTGACTCCCGCGCCCCGCCCCTTCTCCATTTTGTCACTTGAAAAAAATCACGTACTCATTACAAATTTAGTGGAACGCATAAAATTATTACGCATTACGGTAAAGAGTAATCTTACTGGTTTTATTTAGACAGGAGAGCAGCGTAGATAACCTGCCGGATACGGGTGCACAATTACTGTAGGGTAAAGTGATGAGGAATATGCATCCCCAGAATCCCTATGCTTGTTTGCATTTCTTAAGCCGCTTCTCAAAATGGATTTGAAGATGCTTTAAAACCATTAATACCTAGATTCTTACATGGGGTCAGGATCACTAAGTACAAGGTAAGTATTTCACTTGTGAGGGAGAACTTTCTCACAGTAACTTGTGAAATTTACAGCTATTCGGTATATGTTTAACAGCACATTTAAATGTTAAGCAAAACCTAGGGAATCCCAGTCCTTGGAGTATAACAGTTAATCGAAGTCGTTGTGCTAAACACTGTACATAAATTCTCACTTAATCCTAACAGCAATCTAAATATGGGCATTAGCCATGTTCTCCTATTACAGGTCAAAGTTGCAGTTTGTGCAGACAGCAATTTAGAGTATTTAATTTCTTTAGGCGAAATCCTCACAGTAAAATTACAGGGTAAAAGCCAATGAAAAAATCTTGTACATGTTGCCAAAATTGCTTTCCAAAATGGCTTTAAATTTAGCAAAGCCCACATACAGCCGATTACTGGTTCAGGATATATCCAAAGTTTCATTAATGACGTTAGCCATTTTAGTGCGTCTGTTAGTGCATGCTATGGGCTGTTTGAAGGGCTATGCACCCCCCCCCCATATACTCATGTGTTTAAGTCCTAACTTCCACTCCCTCAGAATGTGACTATTTGTAATGTGGACTGAAAAAAACGCACAATGTGAGAGTAGCGAGGTAAGTTTTATTTGGAGCAAAATGCCTGGGGAGATAGCCTCTCAGCTCTGAGGACCTGCTCCCAAGAGGTAGGGGGAGAAGTTAGTGTTATATATGATTTTAGTGAAGGGGGATATGTGCAGTCAAGCAAACCTTTTGGCAGAGGGTTGCTGCTAGCCACGAGGGGCAGGTAGTTGTCTCCATTAATGATTTTAGTGCTTTTCTAGATATGAGAAGATGCAAGAAATTGGGCTCATAAACTCTGAAAATATCTATCTGAAGGCCTGTTCTGCCAGTTTTTCCCAAAGCACAGGGTGCCTCATTCCTGATCTCCACTCTGAACTCCTTTCAAGGTGTGTTGAAAGTCAGTGACTGCAGTGGCTAGTGACTTCACTCTCATACACTAGGGCCAGATGGTAAGCGACAGTTTTTAGTTGGCAGTAAATAGGGTCTTTACAGAGGTAATATGATTAAATGAGGTCATTAGGGAGGGGCCTAATCCACTTTAGCTGGTGTCTTTATAAAGAGATTGGGAAACACACACCCAGAGGAAAGATGACGTGAAGACCGGAGATGGTCATCTACATGCCAAGGAGGAAGGCCTCAGAGTAAACAACCCTGCCCACACCGTGATCTCCCAACTTGTCTCTAGGACTGTGAGAAATTTTTCTGTTGTTTAAGCCACCCAGTCTCTGGTACAGTACTTTGTTTTGGCGGCTCTAACTAAATTAGTGCATAACATTAAATTTTTTGTTATTTTGGTGGATACTGAACTTGTAACTTTATTTTCTAGTGAAGTTGAACATTTTCTCTTGTGACTTGCCCATTCATACCTTATTGCTTTTTTGAATGTACAGTTCTCTTTTGTCCTATTTTCGTGCAGTTAAACCTATTCTGTCTTTACCTCTGTCAAATTTGTAAACTGAGAAACTCCTTTCTTCTTCAGAGGAATTCTTTGAAATGTTTTAAATTTTTCTTCTGTTTTCTTTAAAAAAGCAACTCTTTTATCCATCTGGAATTTTGGTATATCATGTGAGGTGACATTCTTTTGCTTTTTTTTCTCCATGTCATTTACTGGTTATCCTAACACAATTTATGGAATAACTTTTTTTTTTTTTTTGTCTGCGCTGTGCAGCACAGGGGATCTTAGTTCCCTGGCCAGGGTTCCCACTCGTGCCCCCTGCAATGGAAGCACAGAGTCTTCACCACCACCAGGGAAGTCCCCTCTTCTCTTTTTTTAATGATTTTTGGATACCGCTTTAAATAAACTATGTATACACTACTGTTTACACTCTATTATTCTGGTCTTATCCCTCACACCATCACAGTTTTAATATTGATATTTGCAGCTTTATAAAGATTGGGATTAATTCCTCTTTCATTATATTTAAAAAATTTTCCATTATCATGTATTCTTCTAGATTTGCTTTAGAATTATTATATGGAGTATCACTACCTGAACCACAATTGGTACAAATTGAATTTAAGGAACCATCAATCCATTAGTGAAATAGTAACTAATCTATCCACTTTACTAAACTGATTAAAAGTTGAGTCCTTTGTATTAAAATTTATCTATTTACATGTCTCTTAGGTCCTTAGACTGTGCTCCCGTGGAGTAGACAGTGTCCGATGTCCTTTGTATCCAAACCTGGAAGAAGCTCAATAAATTACTTACTAGTTTTAGTTGTTCAAACAACAACAAAAAAACATGTCTTCAGAAATACCCACCATAGAGATTATGAATGTGTTGCTAAATGGATTTGGAAAATTCCAAGTTCAACCAAGGTATGAATTACAACTATTCAATTTGCCATTAACCAAAAGGTCTGCAAGCCTTCTACTCAAGAGCTCCAAACGAGGAATTCTAATGAATTCAGGTACAATTCAAGAATGGTGGCTGCAGCAAAAATAGCCATGAAGTCTTCCCTCCCCTGAGAGCAAGGGAGA
The DNA here is from genome assembly GCF_964165515.1 of Mesoplodon bidens. NCBI lineage: Eukaryota > Metazoa > Chordata > Mammalia > Artiodactyla > Ziphiidae > Mesoplodon > Mesoplodon bidens. The sequence goes on from NC_138165.1 coordinate 78,842,763, forward strand.
CAAAGGGAGCAGCGAGCAGGCAGGGGAGCAGCGAGCAGGCAGAGAAGTAGCACAGCCGGCCTTGAGAGAGTTAATCATGTTGCGAAGTAAATAGAAGTGAGTTTTCTTTCTCCTCCTGAGAGCAAGGAGAAAAAAGGGAGCATCGAGCAGGCGAAAGCAGCAACACAGCCGGCCCTGAGAGAGTTAATCACTCCTTGTTTAACTGTCACTAATTTGTAGTAACTGGATTTGTGGTTTACAAGGCGAACCTCACTCCCTGACACTATGTAATTTACATTCGGCACCCATCACCCCTGACTCTGTGTGTTACATACCCCGTCTCTCACTCCCTACACTTACATTCTACATGCCCCTCGTAACAAGTCACCCCCTATAGTTTTTGAATTTCAGAGACAAGGTCACAGACCGATAAACCAGAGGCAAATGGACGGTTACCAGACTGCCAGACCCCAATTACCAGGCAGCCTGACGCCAGCTATGACTGTTTTGAAATAATGCAAAGGAAAGGAAGCATGCAAGACCTTCACTACTTCGATCCTTATATACCCCGGGCTGTGAGCCCCACATCTAAAATCTCCCGATTCCCAAGGAGGGGGGGCACAGTTGTTGGGGCGCTAGCTTGCTGTGTCTTCCCTTCTGCCTAGCAGAAAAATAAAGCCATCTCTCTCTTCCTCCAAAATCCCTGTCTCCGTATTTCTGTTCGGCCTCGGTGCACAGGGAAGCCGATATTTCGGCAACGTGGTGAAGCAGGTTTCAGGCATAGTTTGTTTATTCTATCCCTTAAACTCGTATGAGTTTTAACTCCCTTTGCTGTGAAACCATGATTATTTGGCAACTTCTGATAGTCTGGGTCAAGGGTTGGCAAACTTCCTTAAAAGGCCAGAGAGTAAATATTCTAGGCTTGCAGGCTGTTTGGTCTCTGTCACAGCCAATCAGTTCTGCTCTTGTAGCACAAAATAACCAGAGCTACTGCATAAACGTGGAAATGGCAGAGTTCCAAGAAAATGTTATCTGCAAAAACAGGTGGTCAGCCTGAGGGCTGTAGTTTGCCAACCTCTTGTCTAGTTGGGGAACCACATTACTTTCGTTTTAAAGAGAATTTGGGTTGATCAGCAATATTCTAATCTTCTAGTCTTCTGAGTAGTTTATACTTACTGCCAAGTAATACATGGAACCGAATGTCAATTATCCAACTGCTAATGTGATCAGTGAACCAGTCAATTCAGTGTGAGTGGACAGAAATCAACGTTCTGGATTTTGATCCTCATGGTAGCCTATGAGAGGCCCAAGGGGGAGCCAGTATACCTCCCTATCTATGAGATCCTTATGGGTACAACTAAGCAGACATAAGAATAAGACATAAGAATGAGCTCTAAGAACCCAGAAGTCATATTTGTACCACTAAAAAAATGGCACAGTTTGGAATAAAAATTGAGGCAATGTCAGTCAGTACAAAACTTCCTGACCATCAGTAAAAAACTCTTAAGGGTGGTGACAAAAATTCAATGACATGTTTGGAGAAGAAAGATATCAAGTGTAAGAAGTGGCAAACCAAATTCTGGCCTAAAAGAGGCCTAATACTAATTCTAGAAACTAATGGTTAAAAGGGTGAAACAAAACATGAGGGCATTAGTGTAACTGGCCCCTCAGTTTAGTGTAAGGTATGGAAGGTACCAATAGTAACAATAACTGCAAGCTAACTCCCTAATTGCAGTTAAGAAAAAATCAATTAATTAGATCAGCCATCTGCAGAAATGATACAAATGAAGATCTGTTTGGTATCAGTTTTAGGAATACCCCAAATCTAACCTAGGTGATCTAGACAGTGAGTGGGACATAGTTCTTTAACAAATCAATGGTAGAGCCTGATAAATGGCCTGATTAGGTGAGAGCCCTGATATGGTTAAGAGCACAGCTTCCATTTACTTGCTACAGAACACTTACTACATGCCAGAAGCTTTATACACACTATTTCATTTAATCCTCACAAGAGTCATGTGAAGGATTATTTATGTATGAGAAAATTAAAACTTGGAGATGTTAACTTGCCTAAAGTTAATAGTAGGGGACAGAGCTGTGATTCAAACCCAGACCAGAACTCTACAACTAATTGTATTTTTCAAATGGATCATCTGTAGAACTCTATCCTGCATTATATTTATTTATTTCTTTTCTACCCTGCATTTTGAAAAGATATATTTTTTAAAAATGTTCCATGGGCAAATCAGTTGGGAAATTCCGAGTGTTTACTGTACCTTGAGACTTCTCTGAGCCTTTACTATAAATTTAAAGACCAGGGAAAATAACAACTGGATTGACTGGCCTTTCTCGGCCATCTCTTTATTTGTCCTTCCTCTTTCTAACTGTAATATTTCCAGGATGTGGACTACATATGGTAGGAGCATGTAATTAGGGTGCCCAACAATGCCTGGATTTGAGACTCAGCATTTAAAAATGAATATTTATATGGAAAAACAAAATTAAACATAGGTTTTTTTTAAAAAAAAAATTAAAGAAATGCATCAGGTAATAGTTACAGTAAAGATTACCCTCTAAGAATAGGAGTAAAAGCTGTTTGGGGCTTCCCTGGTGGTGCAGTGCTTGAGAGTCCGCCTGCCGATGCAGGGGACACGGGTTCGTGCCCCGGTACGGGAAGATCCCACATGACGCAGAGCGGCTGGGCCCGTGAGCCGTGGCCACTGAGCCTGCGCATCTGGAGCCTGTCCTCCGCAGCGGGAGAGGCCACAGCAGTGAGAGGCCCACGTAATGCAAAAAAAAAAAAAAAAAAAAAAAAGCTGTTTGGCTTCCCTTGGTACCAGCAACTCACAGAAGATCTTAGCTGTAAACAAGTAGATCTTAGTTGTAAACAAGTTGTATAATGATGCAATCTCTGACATAATTAAAACTGGGTAAACCATAATAGGTGTGTTCCTTGAATAGTTTGCCAAGTATTTGTCCAGGTCTATTATAGCTACTGAGCAAATGGGTTGGCATGAATAGTTATGTCCTTAATGTGTACATCATTAAGAGGTCGATATGTCTTCTCATTTACTGGTAACTTCTCCAATTCATCTAGAGTCTCCAGACCATCTATTACCCTGAAAGAGAAACAATATAATGTTTGAAAATATCCTGAGATCGAAACATAATATCCAAATATCTATAGCAATTACAGTCTCTCACCATGTCTCACAGTTCTTTGAATTCCCCAGTTGAGTGTACAATAAAATATCGCTTTGATTTTCTGCCATAGGTAGGGGCCAAAATTCAGAAACAAAAATTCATTTTTATGCCTTTAGACAACAATAGCAATGGAAAGGAATATCCCCACCAAAGTATCTAAACATTGCATTCGGCCTCATTCACATGGAATAGCTACAAATGGGGCTAAAATAACCAGTCATAAGGTTTTCTTTGTTATAGGAAAAACCTGGAGAAAGTATGTAAGGATGACACTAGTATTATCAGTACTGCCCTACACTGAAGGTCCTGAAGTGGGTGGCCTCTTTGCACTTTATTGTTTAAATATGGTGTTTTTATTTTTTGCTTCTGGACAACAAAAAACAATATTCAGAATAGGAGAAGAGAAGATCAACAGTTAAGCCCACTTCCAGCAAGCCCATTTCATGTTTCTATCAAGAAAAAATATATATATATTGAGAGCTATCCTTCTAATATGTTCTAGAAAGTTAGTCTAAAACATTTGCTAAGAAAAAGTGGCTTTTTAGATAATACCTCCTAGTGCAATTCAACTCAATTCCTAAGACATACTATGTACTTTAAAAAACTATGTACTTAAAAAAAAAAGACATACTATGTACTTTAAAAAGTACCAGTACATACTATGTACTGGTACTTTCTTTTAATAAAATGGATAACATTTCCATTTTATTTTACATTTCCACTAAAGTGATACTATAATCAAAGCCTTTGGATTTTACACCCAAATGTAGGACAATTAAGGTCTTGAAATTATAAGCTTTAAATGCTTTCCCATGGGAAGGAAATCCAAAAAAAGAGGGGATATAGGTATATGTATAGCTGATTCATTTTGCTGTACAGTAGAAACTAACACAACATAGTAAAGCAACTATACTCCAGTAAAAACTAACCAACTAACTAACTAAAGGCTTTCCTACCTTCTGGGTCAGTAAGAGAGAAAGAGGGTACAAGAAACAGATCTCAGACAAAAAAGGGCATGTAGAATTGAAGCAAGTAAGCCTAGTTAAGTATCTGGGACATGGGCCCCTTTGAGAACCAGTGGAAAGCTATGTACCCTTTTTCTCAGAAAAATGTATGTGCATATATACAAAACAATTTCAAGGAGGTACTGGACCAAAGATTAAGAATCCTTGTTCTAAACTCTATAGTTTTTTTACCAATCTAGTAAGATAAGTCCTAGTAATTACTAATCAATAATTCTGAATGGTGGGTTAAAGGAGAAAAGAAAAAAAAGGGGGTCTGGTGCTCGCTGCGGCAGCACATATACTAAAATTGGAACGATACAGAGAAGGTTAGCATGGCCCCTGAGCAAGGAAGACACGCAAATTCATGAAGCCCACAAAAACTACTAAAGGCTATAATATTCCTTTTCATTGATTATTACTAATCTATAAATTAGACATGTATATGGAATAAAAAAGAAAAGCTGTAGACTCTTCTATTTTTAATTAACCTAGCTTGGCATTCAAACTGTTAAAGAAAACAAACTCTAAAACTGTGCCTTGGTTTATTAAGCATAGTAAATATTTGTTGACAAACTGACTTCCTGTTGATTTATAAAAGCAATTCCCAGGTAGAGTGCTTGTAATGGATATTCTTGCAGAGACTGCTAAACACTCCCTAGGATCCAATCTCCCCTTCTTATTCACAGAGGCCTGGTTTTATTGCAAGTGGCAATATGTCTGGCTAAGAAACACTGCCTACCCTCCCTTGTAGGTAAGTTCTGGGCTTTCCAGGAGAGCTTTTGGGAAAGGGGCTGACTCAGCTGGCAAGCACCTTTGCCCTTCCTCCTTCTTCCTGCTTGGAGTACAACTGTTCCGACCGGGGCTGTGCTGCCCTAGTTATGGCCATGAAGTGAGCTTTAGAATGACAGCTAAAGACGGTTGAGAAGAAAGACAGAGGCACCTGGAACACTGGTGATATAACAGAACCACCATCCCAGTCCATCTTGTTTAAGCAACTGTTTTTCAGATGTGTTAGTTGATGCAAGATGTTATTCTTAATGAAAACAGATACATACTGTTAACTTGCATAATGATCCTGAAAAAACAGTACTGGCCCTTCTTTTACAAAATAAGAAAACTGAGGCTCAGAGAGGTTGTACGTTTCCCAAGGTCACAGGGCTGTTACGTGGTGGACTTAAATTTCAGGTACGTATAGCTCTCATACTGCTCTTTCACTATTAGTTATGCTATCATCACAGCCACTCATATGCATCCTTTGCACTGAAATTCCAAAGAAAACCATAACCAGAATACTCACTTTCCAAATACTGTGTATTTCATGTCCAGATGTGGCTGCTTCCCATAGGTGATGAAGAACTGAGATCCATTGGTGTTTGGGCCATTATTAGCCATAGATACAACACCTCTAACGTTGTGCTGAAAAAGAAAGACCAAAGTATTAGCTGTTTTTACATAAGTATTCCAAATAAAGGACTGAAACAAGATGTGCACTCTACCTTCCCAGTATTTAAGGGATCAAGAAAACATGTAATCAGCTTCCATTAGGGCTAATCCAAATGTTCAGTTTCTGTATTATCTGTATCTCTGGAAACTTGTATCTAAGTTGTTTATATATCAAATCATATTCCCCAATTAATTTCACCTTTGGAGAAGCAGAGCCACAGACACTTTTGGCAATACCAATGTATAATAGAAATAATCCTTACATTTATATTAAGGAACAGTGTGCTGGCATGAAATGATCAGGCAGACAACAAAACCAAAATCCCCATAATCTCTTCACATATACACTGGACTCTGGCTAGTTTTTTATCTGTAAAACAAGGGAGGTTGGACTAATTCAGGGGTTTACTCATAATTCAAATGCTCACAAGGGTTACCAGATAATAAACTGATAATTGGGCAGAATGTAAACATTAGGGAATGGTGGAGCCTGGCAAAAGGAATAGTGTAGCTTTTGCCTCATGACGTTTACAATTTTTTTAAACCAATGGCCATAGAGAATACATCTGTGGGTCTTCCATCTATGGGCAGTCAGTTTATAACCCCAGGACCGGATGATCTAAGGAAGGCCTTGTCTAACTCTAATATTCATGATACTATTTGCTATACAAGGGACTGTGTACAGGAATTAAAAGGACTTTACTGATAAGATTGAAGACAGACAGAACTGTCTTACAGGGAGATGCCCAAATATAAAATATACTAAAAGTAACTCCAATGATTACTCTATCTTTAGCTATTCATCAGGGGACACTAATAAGACAAACTACAGAGATGCAGCTTCATAGAGATATTAATGCTTTACCGTTCCCTAAAAGGTGACTACCAATAACACAGGTAGTGTTTGATACATACATAAGAATATATGTACCACTTACAACTTAATAAAATCAGCACCCACTAACCTATTTCCAAATTTTAAGAATTAAAATTTACCAAACTGTTGCATATGCCTATGTGCTCCTCTCAGCTATTACTTCAGCCTCTCCAAGAGGTAACCAGTGTTCTGATATCTTTACATTCGATACATGCCTATACAATATATTGTTTCCTTTCGCTTGTTTCTGAGCTCTATAAAATAGTATCATACTATTTGTAGTCTTCCGGGAAATGATTTCTACACTTAACATTATGTTTCTAAGATTCATACATGTATACATAGCTGTAGTTCTGACTTCTTTCACTGTATAACATTTTACTTCTGAATATACTACAACTTGTCCATTCAAAGATCAACAGACATTGTTTCTAGACTTTTGTTATTACCAATAGTACTCTAGGAACACTCTTGTACATGCTTCCTAGTGTACATGTACATGAATTTCTCTAGGGTAAACATGTGGGAATGGAATTTCTGGGTTAGAGTACGTGAATATTCAATACATATCCTCAACTCTGGTATATAAGAAAATAGTTCTTAACCTTGTCTGTCTAGGAATCACCAGGGAACCTTAAAATACAGTCGAGGTCCTAATCAGTTCTACTGACTTTTTCTCTAGACTTAGGGAGGTAAGGCCCTAATCTTTTATAGTTTTAAAACTTCCACAGGTGAATCTGTAACAGCAAAGTTTGAAAACCACTGGCACAGGATGACAGATTAGTACCAAGGAGGCAGTCATTCATTAATGCCTAAACAATCATTTCATTTCCAATTCAGAAAAAGGATGACTTTTTAAACAATTTATCACCTCCTAACCCCAACTCTGTAACAATATTTCTTTCTGATAGAAAAGCAAAAGGATAAATTACTCCTAGTCACCATCCAGAGATAAACACTGCAACAAATATTTTTCAGAAGTTTTGCTGAGTATATTCTACTATAACTGAAAAATAATATACTAAATTACATATTCTGATTGAGGAGAACTGATGTCTTTTTTTCTAATTATAAACTTATCATTCTATGCAGACACAAGTTTGAAAGACCACACAATACATTGTTAACTCATGTCATCTCTGGGGAATGGAACTGATTTTTTTTTAAAAAATTGGCATGTACTAGTTTTTTAATTTTTAGAAGAAAAACAAATTCTTCAGAAAGTTTGAAAATACAAAAAAAAAGAAAATATAAATATCTAGTTTTACTATGATGAAGATTTATTTATATGCACTTCTCTTTGACCTAGTTGAGATCTACCACAGACATTAAGTTAATACAGGAATATTCAAACATCTCAGAGAAGATGGTAAAAGCTGGAGATTGATAATATTGCAAGCAGGAGGTCTGATAGTCTCTTCTCTCCACTCTCAAAAAAAAAAGGCCAATGAGGGACTTCCCTGGCGTTCCAGTGAAGATGCCACCTTCTAATGCGGGAGGTGAGGGTTCGAACCCTGGTTGGGGAACTAAGGTCTTGCATGCCACAGGGTGCAGCCAAAATTAAAAAAAAAAAAAAAGGTCAATGATTCACGTCATTCAACATGAATTTTATAGTGAGGCATTAAGCCCCTTAGGTACATTACTGATTAAACATTTCAGATTGGACCCAAAGATGAGCTCACTTAAAGTCAAGATTCATGTGATGGTGAGATTCCAGTATATATTAGGCTAGAACTGCTACTTATATTTTCTCCCTGACATCACTTATCAAGTATGCAAAAACTACAAAAGAGTATCTTTACTAATTATTTTAACCTGTATTATTACAACATATGTATCAAAGTTTCCAAGTGTAAACACAGCATGAAAAAATAGATTTTGAAGTATTTTGGATTTACCTTAAGATATTCACTGTATTCATCTTCAAATTTCCTGCCCCAGATACTGCTACCTCCTCTTCCAGTACCTGTAGTACAAGACGAACAAATGAAAAAAAGTATTTAATTAAAGCTGAAAAAGGGTTCATTTTCTAAACATAAGGGCTAGTTTAAATACAAATAAAATTTGGTACGTCCTCTCTTACTTACCAAAACTGAACTTTAAAAACCATAAAAATATCTTTACAAAACCCAAAAACCCTCCTTATCAATACTGTTCATATTTTAGGGCTCGGTGCTAGTAGCTTCTGCTTAAAAATTTCTTGCTAAGTTAAGTTATAAAAACCCCACATGCTTTTATTTTTCTATTCTTTGTCTAGTCTCTTCTTCACACTACATACCCTGGGTATATACCCTAGGTATTACTGGAATAACTTACCTGTCGGATCTCCTGTTTGAACCATGAAACCCTTGATATTTCTATGAAATATACAGCCATTGTAGTAATTACTGGCACAAAGAGCCAAGAAATTCTGAAGAGAATAAAAACAATGATTGAGAAATGATGTAGCAGAAGATAAGAACCATTTAAGATTTAAGAATATTTAAGATAAAGAACCAATTGTAGGGACTTCCCTGGTGGTGCAGTGGCTAAGAATCTGCCTGCCAATGCAGGGGACATAGGTTTGAGCCCTGGTCCAGGAATATCCCACATGCCACGGAGCAACTAAGCCTGTGCGCCACAGCTACTGAGCCTGCGCCCTGGAGCCCACACACCTAGAGACCATGCTCCACAACAAAAGAAGACAGCGCAATGAGAAGCCCACTCACCACAACTAGAGAAAGCCTGCGCACATTAACAAAGACAGAACACAGCCAAAAAAAAAAAAAAAAAAGCCAATTGTATTTACTGAAAACACTACAACAACCTATTTAAATGATATCTTTTAGGCATTACTTTGGATAATGTCACTGCCTAAAACTCTCCAATAGCTTCCTTCTGTTCTTGAAATAAAATGCAAAATCCTCAGGAGGGCCTAGCAAGCCCTGCATGACCTAGCCTACTTCTACATCTCATAATGATAATAACCCCTTCCCTGCTGCTTACTGTGTTAACCCCATCAGGCTTCTGAAAATTCATCCAAAATACACAGGCTTTCCCACCTTAAGGCCCTTGTACCTGCTATTTCTATACCTGGAATGTTCTTTTTATAAGTCCTTCCAGAGAGATGCCTTCATTACCTTTCGCACTCAGTGTTTTGTTTTGTTTTTTTTTTGCAGTACACAGGCCTCTCACGGTTGCAGCTTCTCCCGTTGCAGAGCACAGGCTCCGGACGCACAGGCTCAGCGGCCATGGCTCACGGGCCCAGCCGCTCCGCGGCATGTGGGATCTTCCCGGACCAGGGCACGAACCCATGTACCCTGCATCGGCAGGCGGACTCTCAACCACTGCACCACCAGGGAAGCCCTCGCACTCAGTTTTTAAAGCATCACTTTCTTGGCTATGCTTGCCCTCACCTTCTTTTAAATAAATCCTTTCCCATTATTCTCCATCTCACAACTTTATTTCCTTCAAAGCATTATTACCCTCTAGAATTACTTTTTTTCTAGAATGAATCTTCCCCCCTGCCTATCTTCCCGGGTAGAATATTAGCTCCACAATAGCAAGGCATGCCTCTTGCTCATCACTGTAGTTCTAGTTGCTGACAAGATAGCCTTCCATAAATAACTTACTTAATGAATGAATATATATAGCTAACTCTTTTTCCTTCTTGTATTTCTCTCTCTCTCTCTTTTTTTTTTTTTGGCTGAGCCACGAAGCTTGCAGGATCTTAGTTCCCCAACCAGGGACTGAACCTGGGCCATGGCAGTGAAAGCACCAAGTCTTAACCACTGGACCGCCAGGGAACTCCCTCTTTTCCCCTTGTTTAAATGACAAGGATAGAACCTTGTCATTTAAACAAGTGAAATAATGTATGGAACAGTTCTCTTACCTAATATCTAATGATTATTTACATTTCTTGAGGAAAATGGGCCAAAAGAAAAAGATACCAGCCACTCTATGGTTAGAGGAAAATTCTCTACCCTTTCTTTGATCCAACTTTGACATCAGAAAAAGAAGTGTAAATTAGACCAGAAATTATCATTGCGGGTTTTTCTTGACAATAGTTTTTTTTTTTTTTTTTTTTTTTTCTGGTATGCGGGCCTCTCACTGTTGTGGCCTCTCCCGTTGCGGAGCACAGGCTCCGGACGCACAGGCTCAGCGGCCATGGCTCACGGGCCCAGCCGCTCCGCGGCATGTGGGATCTTCCCTGCATCGGCAGGCAGACTCTCAACCACTGCACCACCAGGGAAGCCCCTCTTGACAATAGTTTTATAGAAACTTTTTTTTTTTGGATGTTGTTTAAGTTAGATGACTCAATTTCAGAATGGTTATCCTGTTGCATTAACTCATCTTTTATACATACATTACGGTACTCACTTCACATGTTTTGGGTGTCCTCTCACAGAAGACTTCTATTTTAATATCACCTACATCTGTATGCAGTGTCACCGACTAAAAAGGAGAGAGAATGTGAGAACGAATGAGATTTCTTCAGGTGACTTTGTACACTGTATCATTTCCCTAACTAGATATTAAAGATGACTACCTGAATAAAAACGGAAAGAAACACCATTTAAGAGATGATCCACCCACACAGTAGCTCTGAGAGATAAGTTGTATTTCTTCAAAATTTATTTCAGCAGTAGAAAAAAAATTCCAGAAGAGAAACATAAATGTTAAAAAGTAAAATGATATCTATGCTAAAATATTTGGGAGCAAATATTGTGATGGAAATAGTCATTTTAAGTTTGAAGTGTTCATCAATAAAAATAAAAACAGTTTTTATGTTAGTATTACTGACTTAAATGGCAATTCACCAAGTCATTAATATATATTGAAAAACAGTAAGAAAATGACTTTTACAAACATAGTTTCCACCATTTCCCTTACGTAATTTAATTGTGAGAGAGTTAAAAAACAATTTCTTTCTCCACTGAAGACAACAGACATCAAAAGTGTCAGTGTTTTCAGATCGTAAAAGTGCAGAGGTAACTAGAGTACTTCTTGCTTGCTTTTTGTTTAATCTGTTGTTTTGGTAGCTAGAATATTCCTTTTGTTACCCCATTCCAGAGAGGGTGGAATACTTCTGAGGCTTCCTTTTTAAATTCTCTTCTTACAATAGTTGTCCACCTTAGATCAAGAGCAAAAGGATCCAATTAAAATGATCACACCTGACTATGCTCTTCTGACCCTGCAACACCACCTTTCCATCTCTATCCATCGTGTATCAATCTTTTTCCATAAAAGGTAAATTCTGTTTTAAGTGAAAAACATAATCTGAAATCACTTTACACTGTATGCTTCTACAGATTATCATTGATTTGTTTTGTCACTGAAATTTCCATGCAGTTTTATTTCCCTTGACTGAATTTCTAAAAATGACTTATAATGAAAGACATTCATAAGAATTATGTAAAATTTACCATTTTTCTTCTTGATGCTTTCAGGAAGTACTGTTACTTTCTCAGTTTACTGAGAGAAGTTCAAAAACGAGCCTCTATTTCCAAAAGAAAAAACAATTAAATTCATTTCCCTCTCTTAACTCACACTTGCTCATCTTTACCGCATATTTAACAGAAAAAGTCTCGATGAGCACCCATCCTGCTCCAAGTAATAAAAACCCGATTATGAAAGAGATCAGGCGATACTACTCGTCTCAAGCCCCTCAAGGCCTACTTCCACTGCTCACTCTTCACGGGCCGGGTACATTCCCTCCTTGGGGTCTAGGCACTGGACGTTCCCCTTGCCTGGAACACGTATACTCAGACATCTGTATGGCTATTTTCCTCACCTCCAAGTCTCTTCTCAAAAGTCTGGTCTGGACCTGATAACTCTATTTAAACCTGCCTTAACGATTTCCTTTTCCATAGCACTTAGCACTAATATACTCTATGCTTTACTAATTGTCTTATTTCAACAACACCCTCCCCGTACAGAATACTCACTGGAAGCAGCCCAAGAACTAACATACACAGCGCTCTGCGAGCATTTGAGTTAAAGTGAATGAAAGAATAAGTGACGTTACCCCATACTTACTTAACCACTTCGATTAGCACATCGGTTGTTAAAAGAGCAAAGGTGCAATCGCAGTTACCCCCACGGGTCTGTAGATTCGAAATTAAGTTTCTTCAGGCCACCGGAAGTCGAGCAAGGGACCCATTAGAGAGAACGCCCCTCACCTGCTCGCCTCCTCCCTCCGCCCCCTCCTCCCTGTCTCAAACCAAACGACTAGAACTAGGGAGACACCAATTTCTCCCCACCAGGAACACTTCTGACTATGAAAGGGTCAAAATTATCTTTTAATAATTACACTAGGACAAGAAGCGTAACTCTGGTCAACCTCTAGAAGTGCCTTGGGCTCAGACGCAAAACCCTAAGGACCACCTCCCACCGGCTCCCCGGCCCCGCCCACTCTCACGAAGCCAGGAAGTTCCGCGCAGGACCGGAAGTAGCGCTCGCCGAGTTCCCGGGGCTGGTGAGTCTTGGGCGGGTTAAATTTCAACGTGAGAAGCTGAGGCCTTGGCGGTGGGCTGTGGTTTACGAGCCTGCTGCAGCGAAAGGTGGCAGGGGAGGAGATAGGCGCAGAAAAACGACTTGCCGCGGGAGAGCATAGCGCTGTAGAGGGGCCGGGGACTTAACTCACGGACTTATCGGCCGTGCCACTTGCGCTCTTCATTGTCCTAGAAAAGGCCTGAAGTGGGACTGAAACAAGAGGGCGCAGTTTGCAGGCTGTAAAGTGGGTCTTGCTAATGAATCTTAATAATAAATAGTGCAGACTCTAGGCCAGGCATTGTTCCCCGGTTCACGGTTAAATCTTGCAACCACGCTGTGAGCTGGGCACTATTATTTGCACCCTTCAGAGGTGGAAACCACAGAGGTAGAGTCCTCAGAGACAGCTGTGGCTTTGGGAGTCGGTCTGGTTTTAGAGTCGGTGCTCTTCCCACCATGCTCTGCCGCCTCCCATTCTCGTTAATTGTGACTTCAAGCTACTCAGCTTCGTAGGAAATGGGGAGTGTTTTGTTACTTACAAGGGCTCCTTCAAATGTAACAGTAGGTAACAGAACCGGCGTGGTGGCCCACTAGAGCGTCACTTTAGGGCTTGCCAGATTTACAAGAGTCTGGAGAATGGAGTAGTATCAGGACGTGGAATCTGGAGAGTGGAAGTGGTATAAGGACCCTTAGAAGATCTTCCAAGACCCCAGGTTCGAGTGGTTCCACCTCACTCCAAACTGTATATTGAATAACTGCATTAAATATTAAATATTTCTTTTTTTATTATTTTATTTTATTTTTGGCTGCATTGGGTCTTCGTTGCTGCACGCAGGCTTTCTCTACTTTCGGCGAACGGGGGCTACTCTTGGTTGCGGTGTTCAGGCTTCTCCTTGCGGTGGCTTCTCTTGTTGCGGAGCACAGGCTCTAGGCATGCGGGCTTCAGTAGTTGCGGCTCACGGGCTCTAGAGCGAGGGCGCAATAGTTGTGGCGCACGGGCTTAGTTGCTCCACGGCAGGTGGGATCTTCCCCGGACCAGGGCTCGAACCCGTGTCCCCTGCATTGGCAGGCTGATTCTTAACCACTGTGCCACCAGGGAAGTCCCAATATTGAATATTTCTGCGTACAAATATTGAAAAAAAATTGCTTTTGAAATTGAGTTATGAGTATTTCATTAAATTTACAATTGACTATGCTTTCTTGTTAATTATTTTGCATATCCTGAAATGCTTTTCTTCAAAAACAAAAGTGTTCATAGATACTAAATTTAAGAATGGAGCTGACACTGTTATCTTTTGTATTGGATACAGATGTCTACAAGGCTTACAGACTGTGTGGGCCCTTACATCTTCACCTCTCCCACCTCTTGATTCTGGCCTTTGTGTGGCAGGTAGCTGTTGGCTCAGGGGCAGCAGCTTCTGCCCTTTCCTGCCTTGACCCTACCCATTCACAGAGTGACTCACCTGTGCATCCCATGGTTCTGGTTGCTGATAAAACACTTAACTTTTTTTTGAAACTAATATATTTTTTTGAATTTTATTTTATTTATTTTTTATACAGCAGGTTCTTATTAGTTATCTACTTTATACATATTAGTGTATACATGTCAATCCCAATCTCCCAGTTCATCCTACCACCACCCATACCCCGCCGCTTTCCCCCCTTGGTGTCCATACAAAACACTTAACTTTTAAAATATGTTACTGTTACTCTTTTGATAAAGCACTTTTTATTGTCAGTATGTACCACCCTAACTCCAAATTCTGCTATGATGGGGGAAGGGGTCTGTGTCAGTCTGTATAGTAAGCATTTACTGCCGGCCTATGTTGGTGATCCTGAGATACAGATCCTCCAGTAGCTTTAGCGTACTGGGGGAGACAGACAAACAGGAATATAATATTATGAGGATACCTAGTGCAAAAGCAGGTGGGACAGGGAGAGGGAAGACACTGAAAAGGAAGGTTTGTCAAGAAAAGCTTTATTTAGGAAGTCGAAAGGGTCTTGGAAGGAAGGGTATAATATTTAGAGAAATGGAGAAGCCCAGGTGGGGAGAACAAGAACAAGGGTGTGTGGGAGGGGGCAGGGAGGAGGGAAGGAACATAATTGTGTGTTGTGCAGCAGGTTTGTGCAAGGTGACTTAAACATATTAATCCATTTACTCCTCCAGACGGCCCGTGAGGTAAGTTATAGTGTCTCCCTTTTGTAGATGAGAAAACAAGCTCAGAGAGGTTAAATGACTTACCTATGGTACCGTGTGCCGGTAAGTGGCAGAGCCAGTATTTGAAGCCAGGCACGTAGGACTACAGCTCTTTTGCTCATATGCTTTGCTGTCTCAAAGGTCCGTTTTCCGTGTTTTGACTTCAGATACTCAGTTTTACCTGACTTCTGCATGTTGTCATCTCGTGTACGCCTGGTGCCCACGACAGTCCTCCGAATCCATTCCCCGATCTGCACTTCTTCCCGTTCCTTCATGGATCTAAAGGCTGTCCTTTCCTCCTTGAATGACTTTGCATCCCTCTCCTTTGCTGAGAGTTGGGACAATGTTGGATTACTGGTGGAACCAAGCCCACCACACACTGTAAACACGCTCTTCCTAACTAATGATTTGACAGAAGAAGTGATGGGCGAGGCGCTGCAGAAGAAGGCAGATCTCATTCTCTCCTACCATCCACCCATTTTCCGACCTATGAAGCGCATCACCTGGAAAACCTGGAAAGAGCGCCTGGTGATCCAGGCGCTGGAGAACAGGGTCGGCATCTACTCTCCTCACACGGCCTATGATGCTGCTCCCCAGGGAGTCAACAACTGGCTGGCTAAAGGGCTTGGTGAGAAGCCTCTTGTTCTTTCATATTCAGTAGTTTCCCTACCAGTGCTTTGAAATTTTAGAATGTCTTTCCAGTAGTCTTTTAACCGCTTTAGGTATGGGGACCATTATTCTATTTTTGTATATTTTAAAATAATCTTGCTGAAATCTGGCAATTAAGTTGCATTTGGAAAATGAAATTTTTATCCTTAGTGAATAAGGACAGCATAGGAAGTCTTCATTTTTGATGGAGCTTTGTGATTCCTTACTCGTGTGGCACAGTGCCTGGCACTCAGGCACTCCAGAAATGCTTGTTAAACTGAACTGAAAGCTGAATCCTCTCCAAAATATACTTCATATGTCAATCAAATAGAGTTTTATTTTTATTTTTATTTATTTTTGCAGTACGCTGGCCTCTCACTATTGTGGCCTCTCCCGTTGCGGAGCACAGGCTCAGGACGTGCAGGCTCAGCGGCCATGGCTCACGGGCCCAGCCACTCCACGGCATGTGGGATCTTCCCGGACCGGGGCACGAACCCGTGTCCCCTGCATCGGCAGGCGGACTCTCAACCATTGTGCCACCAGGGAAGCCCAAATAGAGTTTTATTGAATTAGTCCTTATGCCCAGCACAATGAGGGAAGTCAGCATATGTGTTTTAGCTTTTAGTAAGTCTTTTTAGTTAACTCATTTTGGGCCGAAGGTTCTGTGATGATATAATCTGGATTAATGTGGTCAAGTAAATTATGGGCATTTGCGACTTGAATCATAGTTCACGTGAGTAAATTTAGTAAGTGGTCACAATTCTATATGTTATATAAAAATTCATGAGTCAGTCTTGTCCAACTTTTTGTGATATTTACGAGTCTTCTGGAAAATCTGAAAATAAATTTGATTATGTATGTCTGTACTAAATCCCTAAATTAATGGGGATTGTTGGATGTATATATAAGGGATATGTACGTGTGTGTATATTATGTAAGCATCTGAGAATGAATCTTTTCAAAAATGCTCATTTCTTAGAAGTTTTGCCCATAGTGGTTTATCTTTCTAATTTTTAAATAAACCCACAAAAACTCCAATTTCTGACAATTTTTTCTTTCTAGGAGTTTGCACCTCCAGGCCCATCCATGCTTCCAGAGCTCCTGACTACCCCACGGAGGGAACACACAGAGTAGAATTCAATGTTACCCACACCCAAGACCTGGACAAAGTCATTTCTGCAGTGAAAGGAATTGCAGGTGTATCTGTCACTTATTTTTCTGCTAGGTACAATATCTTTTCCTCTTTTAGTGTATATTAATTTGTAAGAATCTTTCTTACAAATTCTATTACTCTGTTATTTAAGTTTGTAGCAAATCACTTTCCTAGGGTGGGTTTACAAAGCAGCATACTTCTCATTTGCCTGCGGGTCCCTAAGGAGAACCATGGGATCTTTTCAAAGCAATAAAAATGATAAGTAACACTTATTGAGTATTTTCTATGTGGGAGGGACTATATCACACATCCTACAGTATTTCTAATCCTCCTGGCAATATTGAAAGTTATTTTTACCTTAGGGTATGCAGATATACCCTAATTATATGCTGATAACATAGGTTTACTTTTATCAGTTCCCAGCAAATGATGATTCCCAAACACTTGAAAAGAAAAATACATTAAAGTGCCTCTTGGAAGGTCAATCATTTATTTAATTAGGGCTGAGATACCAAAATGTTGCTTCACAGACGTCCCTGGTGGCGCAGGGGTTAAGAATCCACCTGCCAATGCAGGGGACACGGGTTCGAACCCTGGTCCGGGAAGATCCCACGTGCCGTGGAGCAACTAAGCCTGCATGCCACAACTACTGAAGCCCACGCACCTAGAGCCCATGCTCCGCAGCAAGAGAAGCCACTGCAATGAGAAGCCTGCATACCATAACGAAGAGTAGCCCCTGGTTGCTGCACAGCAACAAAGACCCAATGCAGCAGAAAATTAATTAATTAATTAATTTTTAAAAAATGTTGCTTCATTAGAGTTTTTTGGGGGGCTGATTTACCCTAATACCTACTAAAGCATCGTAAAAGACAAGTTATACAAAGCTAGGACTTAATAATTGTTAAAAAAAAAAAGATAGGTACAATGACTTTTTTATAAAATGGAAATCTATTGCAATAATCGCACCTTGGGTAAACCCCATTGGCTACGATACTGCCACTGCACAAAGCTAAAATGGAAATCTATATCAGGCTACACCAAAAAGTGACTCTTTGATGAGTGGTTTTTAAGTGTAGATACATTATAGTAAAATCGTAGTAAATGTCCTCTAATAATATTGGGGAATTCCAAGAATCTTAAGAAAAATTGTTTATAAGATTTTGCATAGGTTCCAGTCATGGTGTCTTTTACCATACTGAAATACTGTGTAAATACTGAAATTAAAATTATACAAATAAAGCATGAAAAATTTAAGCAATACAAAAGTTCTCCTTGTCCCCTCTACTCAATCCCAGTATCTTCAACTCAAGTTGTCTTTTCCTTTGTTTTCAGAGAAGTGGGTATCTTTCCAAACATGTATAGGGACACAAAGAAATGTGTAGTTTTGTCTTATTCATTGCTTTCTTAATTAAATGGTATGCTGTATTTGCCTTTTTAACTTAAGATGTCCTAGAAATCTTTCCATGTATGTCTCTCTCTCTTTTTTTTTTTTTTTTTTTTTTCGGTACGTGGGCCTCTCACCGCTGCGGCCTCTCCCGTTGCGGAGCACAGGCTCCGGACGCGCAGGCTCAGTGGCCATGGCTCACGGGCCCAGCTGCTCCGCGGCATGTGGGATCCTCCCAGACCGGGGCACGAACCCGTGTCCCCTGCACCGGCAGGCGGACTCTCAACCACTGCGCCACCAGGGAAGCCCTATGTCTCTCTTTTTAATTGCTATGCAGTGTTTATTATGAATGTACTGTAATTTCTTGAAGTATTCCTCTTCCTAACTGAGGAGTTTTTAAAACACTGATGCACATTTGTTTGGTTCCAGTTTCTCCATATTACAGGTAATATCTGGGATTTACCATTAGATTGGGGGCCAGACATTGTTTTTGCTTTTTCTTTTCAAATCTCTGCAGATGGTTCCAGTGTTGAAATTACACTTCCACATTATCTTTTAAGGTGTCTTAGTTCTAGAATTCTATAATTATATTTAGAGTTTATGGTTAAATACAAAACTTTCTTGATGCTAGTTTTTTTGGAGAGGCTCTGGGGCATGGTTTTTTTTGGTGGGGGGGCTGTGCCCCACGGCTTGCAGGATCTTAGTTCCCAACCAGGGATCCAGGGATTGAAGGGATTGAACCCGGACCCCAGCAGTGAAAGCACTGAGTCCTAACCACAGAACCACCAGGGAATTCCCAAGGGCATTCCTTTTTTTATTTTATTTTTTTTTTTAAGGGCATTGCTTTTTAAAGGGTGATTCAGGGACCTCTGAATCATTGCTAACGGGTGCTTACGAAAAATGCAGATTTGGGGCTTTATCCTAGATCTGTATAATTAGAATGGGGTTTGCCTGAGGATCTGTCCAGGAGATTCTTGTATTCAATGATGTTTGAAAATTAACTTTTCTAGGGCTTTAAAAAATTCAGTTTGCCCCAGCCCCATTCATAGATGTTCTGTTTCACTGGATCTATAGAAGGGTCCAACAGCTGTTATTTTAAGAAGCCAACAGGAGATTTCTCATGCACAACCAGGACTAAACTGTTATAGAACAGGTGTTTCAAAGTGAGGTCCCTGGACCAGCAACATAAGCATCACCTGGAACTTGTTAGAAAGATAAATTCTTAGCCCCCACTCAGGCCTACTGAATTAGAAACTCTGGGGGTAGGGCCCAGCAGTCTGTTTTAATAAGGCCATGAGATGATTTTGATGCGTGTGAAAGTTTTAGAAACACTATTCTAGAAAATAGTTTCGCTTGGAATTAAATCCTAAATTCCATATAAATCTAATCTCCTATTATAGGAGGTTATAAACTGTGGATTCTTTTAAATACATTGTTTATATTTATCCTAAACCAGGAAGTGACTTTTTTTCTAGGACTGATGATGAAGAACAAACACGGCTCAGTCTGAATTGTACTCAGCAAGCTTTGATGCAGGTGGTGGCTTTTCTTTCCCAGAACAAACAATATTATCAGAAGACTGAAATTCTGTCACTGGAGAAGGTAATAAAAAATATGTTACTGTGCATTTCTGTTTGACAAATTCATATGTAAATTATTAGATACAAAGTGGTGATTGAAGGCATGTCATGCCCTGGAAAGTATATTTAAAACGGGAGACGTTTCAGGAATAAGAAAATGTTGGAACTTATCTTAGTCCGTTCGGGCTACTATAACATGTTTGGACTGCTATAACAGAGTGCCACAGACTGGATAGCTTATAAACAACAGAAAGTTATTTCTCACAGTTTTGGAGGCTGGAAAGTCCAAGATCATGGCACTGGTAGATTCGGAGTGGTGTCTGGTGGGAGTTCACTTTGTGGTTCAAAGATGGCGCCTTCCCTCTGTGTCCTCACATGGTAGAGGGGACTAAGGATCTCTCTGGAGCCTCTTTCTAAAGCACTAATCCCATTTGTGTGGGTTCCAGCCTTATGACTTAAGTACCTCCCAAAGGCTACACCTCCTAATCCGTAGGTTAGGATTTCAACCTATGAATTTGAGGGGGACAGAAACATTTAGACCATAGTGGCACTCCTTCAGGATTAGAGACTCAGTTACAAGTTCAGTCTCTTATCTAATACCCTATGCCTGGACCGTTTTTATTCATTCTTTTAACTTGACAGCCATTTGTATGATGATTCCTATGTCTTTACTTCCTGTCTCAGAATGCTTTCTTAAGGTAAAAGATAAAAAATTTTAAAGAAC